>NC_060139.1:159373494-160000994 GCF_021461385.2 Schistocerca piceifrons | reverse complement strand
TGTGATGTCCTTAGGTTAGTCAGGTTTAAGTAGTTCTAAGTCTAGGGGACTAATGACCTCAAATGTTAAGTCCCATAGTGCTTAGCGCCATTTGAACCAGAAGCTCCAGCTAAGCTCGGAGCTTCAGGAGTCTTAATTGACAAATCATTGTGTCTCTTCATAAACCCACAAACCCAGTCACTACAGCTTGTCGAGTTTCAGTCCATCTTGGAGATATTTCTAGCCCATTAGAAATAGCTACTTCATAACACAACTTTCGAACTTCTTTTGGACTGAGACCGAAACACACAGGGTGATGAAAAATTCTCGCACTCGGACTTCGCAGCACGATTCCTCACATACTGCCAATAAAGAAATGTCGGTCACAAAATCTCGTCCTTCGCATATTTCTGGTAGTAAAAGGACTTTAAGGATTGACAATCTGATAACACTGTAGTCAAGTGTACTGTAAATAACCACCGTCAGGAGGCAACAGTAGTCCTGTGGAGTTGGAGCAGTTGATAGAGTTTGGGGTTAGCATGCAGGAAATCGAGAGGTCGATTCAGGGTGGAGGTTTATTTGCTAGAAGTATTGTGCGTGGTACGATATCTGGCGTCTTAATCGTTATACAGCGAATACAGGGGGTCTTCTACCAAACATTCGCAGTTACGTAGTACGAACACATAAAAGGAAATAGAATCGTTTTCATTGGTCAGCTTTTAAAGGAACCTTTTGCACGTCGTGGACGCGAATTGTTTCACACCACTGCATCTACTAGATTACAAACTCGCTTTGTGTGCACCCTTTCCCAATGGTCCCATTGAGAAATATCACCTATTATTCTTGCCACTACCAGGCCCATTACATTTTGTTTTAGCTTAACGCCAGCAGTAGGGCTAACAACGTGTTTTACAAATAATTTCGATGGAACCATTAGGAGGGGTGGGTATGTTGGAGGTACACATAAAACAGGTTTGGGATCTAGTAGATGCAATAGCGGGAAACAGTTAGTCTCCATTTCGTATAAAAGGCGTCATTAAGAGATGACTAAAGAAACCGGTTGTATTCCCGTTTCTGTGTTCATAGTATGTAATTGAAAATGTTTCGTAGGAGACCCTCTGCAACCGCTATATGACGATTAAGACACCGGATATCGTACCACTTAGACTACTTTTAGCAAATAAATATAAATAAACCACAGGTCAGAATCGAACCCTTGGTCTCCTGCATGCTAACCCAAAACGCTCTCCACTACACCTACTGCACAGCCATGCTCTCGTTACATACAGAGGTAGTTACCGTCCTGCCAGAGTGTCAATCTTAAACTTCCACTTACTGCCGGGAATATGCGCAGGACGAAATTTTGTGACAGACATTTCTGCGTTGCAAGTATGTGAGGAATCGCGCTGCGAAGTCCAAGTGCGCAAATTTTTCTTCACCTTGTATATCAGACGCAGCTTTGATATATTCAGCCAATTCATTTCCAAGAGCAATTGTCAGAATAAGTCTATTATAAAAGCAGGACAGATGCAGTTAAGGGCAGGTTACACCGTTTGTTTTATTCTCATCAGAAAACGTTACAGTAATGAGCCAATGTCCGGTAAGTTATGCTATAGTCTTCGGCAAAACTGCGTATGTATTTGTTTTCTACTTTCACAATTCAAGCCGCTTTCAGCATAGTGTCAGAGAGTGTTTGGCCGCTGTTCGTTTTCCTTTCGAAATTTCTGGGCATCTTGACTGAAAATAACAGAATCGTACCAAAATTTGCAACGCAAACACCTCCGCGTGGATCGTTGTCCCTCGTGACAGATATCCTCCTTGGTTGTGTGTCAAGCAAACCTAAACTGCCATTTTGAAAACTTTAGCTACTATCCAGAATTGTGTTTTTCGTAACGATTTAGAAAGACCGCACATAATATGTTGAACTATACGCTCCGTGATTGTTGAATCCGATCACCAGTACAGCAATAGGTTCTATAGATCAATTGAACCATAATAATGTTTTAAATTTTACCCGCCAGCACTAGCACCAGAAAAATATTGTCAGCTCCCCAATTACGGGACGAAAGCAACTGAAACTTCACACAGTGCTGTCATTTTTAACAAAGTCATTCCAGTACAATGTGACATCTGATGGCCGAGTTATTAATTAATTAAGGGACAACCGATCTGTGTGACTACCACACCCGGGTTCCCCAGTTCAGATTTGTACGCATACGTACTACACTTAAATTGCAAAATCGTCTTGCAGGTGCAGTATTCTAAAACATATTCTACATTTTTCTTTTCTTATTACACAGGTAAGTTAAGTCTTTCACACAACCACTCACAAAGCTCTTAAACACGTCTGCTGATAATACATCTGCTCCATTAGCTACATCATTCTTCATCTCACTTGAAGCCCTCCTACTTCTTGTTTCAAGATACAGTACCCTTTTGTCCTACCTATACCGCACGTCTCCTCTTCCAATTCAATTTCGTTGGATTTTGATCAACTTCATTCAGGCTGTCCGCCTTCCCAGTATTTCCTCCGGTTTATAAGCCATTGTACCATCGCTTCTTTCTATTCCCACACTTATCGAACTTTTCTTCACTTGCAAAACTAGATCAGCAACTAATCTATATATCGCTACATATTTTCCTTCCTTTCCTTGTTTCTCTATTTCTTTACCTCTCTCTTCCCTACATGTCTTTATTGCCTGTTCTGTGCTGTGCACCGAGCGAGGTGGCGCAGTGGTTAGCACACTGGACTCGCATTCGGGAGGACGACGGTTCAATCCCGTCTCTGGCCATCCTGATTTAGGTTTTCCGTGATTTCCATAAATCGCTTGAGGCAAATGCCGGGATGGTTCCTTTGAAAGGGCACGGCCGATTTCCTTCCCGATCCTTCCCTAACCCGAGCTTGCGGTCAGGGCTCGGCTCTGAGCACTATGGGACTTAACAGCTGTGGTCATCAGTCCCCTAGAACTTAGAACTACTTAAACCTAACTAACCTAAGGACATCACACACATCCATGCCCGAGGCAGGATTCGAATCTGCGACCGTAGCAGTCGCGCGGTTCCGGACTGCGCGCCTAGAACCGCGAGACCACCGCGGCCGGCTTGCGCTCAGTCTCTAATGACCTCGTTGTCGACGGGACGTTAAACACTAATATCCTCCTCCTCCTCTGTGCTGTGCAATAACGTTTATGAAAAAGGTAAATGTCAGATTGTTTACTCTCGTCAGTAGTCATGCCGGCTGAGAAGAAATCCAGTGCAAGGAAATATGAGGATTTTAGAACCATAAGTTTGATTTCTCAAGTAGCAGAAGTTTTGCTAAGGGTGGTAAATAGAAAACTTCACAGAAGACGGAAAGAAGTTATCGCAGAGGATCAGTATCGGTTTAGAAGAGGGGGAGGTACAAGAGATGCAATTGGACTGTTGAGACTTACTGGTGAGAGATACATTGAAAGGGGGGAAGAGAAGATTGTATTGTTTTCATTGACTTAAAGAAAGCCTTTTATGGATGAAAAAATCTACAACAGAAAATACGGCTACAGGTAGGAAATGAGAAGACAGAGAAAAGCACAGTTGGAAGGGGAGTGAGGCTGTGCTTCTGTCTGTCACGAATACGTTTCAACACATATTTGGAGCGTATCATTCAGAAATGTTAGAACGAGCACGGTGAGTGTGGTTTGATGGTAGGAGGATAGAATGTATTCGATTTGCAGATGATACAATGTTACTGACAGGAGAGAAAGAACTATGTTGGATTGTTAAGAGAATTAGAAATGACCTGTGAGGAAATCGGAATGAGAATTAATAAGAAAAACACATCAAGTATGGTGACAAGTGCAAGAAAATTAAGAACAACTATATGTTAGTGCTTTCACATATTTGGGAACCATTATTACGGAAGACATTAAATGTAATGTGGAGATGAATGCGCGTGTACCAATTGCCAACGAAGCGTTTAGTAAGAAGGAGCGGCTTTACGTGAATGCGTGGACAGCGACCTGAGGAAGAGACTGGCAAAGTGCTTCATATGGAGGGTGGCATTATTCGGTGCTGAGTCATGGATACTGAGGAATGAAGTAGAAAGAAAAATACAAGCATTTTGGATGTGGATTTGGTGGAGGATAGAAGGGATAAAACGGTTAGACAAAGAAAGAAATGAGGAGGCCCTGAGAAGAGTGGGGAAAGAGACAGAAATTTCAAAGGGGATCAGGAAGAGGAAACACAGTTGGATTGAGTACCGAATAGGAACAGACTGTTTACTAATGGATGTTGTTGAAGGAACGATGAACCGAGGGGTGAATAGTGTGAGAATAGAAAAGAATTATGGGAAAGCGAAGAGGTTGGCGAATGACAGGGCTGCCTGGAGAACTACATGTGAAGACCTGTCTTAGCGGAGCACACAGATGATGATGATCATGATGATGATGATTATGTGTGCTGTGTTTTACCTGAGATGGCTGTACCTGAAGCGTTACCCAATAATCGTTGCTCTTTTTTAGCTATTAGATTTCAGTACGAAGCTAATACATTTTAGTACGAATTTGTGGTAATCCTATATAAAGGAAAAAATACCTAACGTATTATTCCGGCTTATCTGAAGGAAAGAGGGAAAATACATTATTCATGGACATGAAGCTAAAATAGTTTATTATACAAATGTTACTTATTGAGTAACTCACTAAATTACAAGTCATTATTTAAGGAAATATTCGTTTAAAATCATTTAATACATCTTGAGTGAATAAGAATAATATATTTCAGGAAGTTATTGCTTTACTTCTTAAGTTCTGTGACATTACTAAAGCTTTTGCTCTTATTGAATAAGTATTTAAGGGCATGATTCCTTACCGAAGTTTCTGTAGCAACTGCTACGTTTCGATAGTTTCATTTCTCCAGAAAACTGTCTAAGTGAGGCTGCAGAAGAAAGATAATTGAGTGGATCTATATGTGTGCAGGATTTTGAGTGACTTGTGTGTGTGTTTGTTTGTGTGTGTGTGTGTGTGTGTGTGTGTGTGTGTGTGAGTGTGTGTGTGCGTGAGAGAGAGAGAGAGAGAGAAAGAGAGAGAGAGAGAGAGAGAGGGAGGGAGGGAGAGAGACTGTAGAAGTAATGTGATATGTGGAAGAATTAGACTGAATGTGCTAAACTTATCTTAGTACGTAACTAAACAAATTTCAATGTATATAAAATTACCTACATTCTGTCGATAGATGACATGCGTTTAAAAATAGTTTAAAAAATCGGTGTATTTATAATGAGTAAGAATATTAAATATCATGGCCCCATTTATTTCATACAAACGATGTTGGATGAGCTCTGCAATTATTTCCTGTCTCTCTGCGGTGTGACTAACGTATATTATTATGTATTTAAATGTTTTTGCGAATGTGCTCAATGAAGTGCTGTTTGGCTCTCATGATGCATAGCCGTTGTCAGTGTAGCCCATGACCCGTTTCCTCTCGTATAATTAATGCACGAGGCATCCCGTTTCATCAGCATTGTTTCCAGTATGAAACCTGTTTAGTGGATATTCAGTTTATGTTTAGTGGTGGAACACTAGTGTTGTTTTACACACCCGCCATGCGACCAGTAATTACCAGTAACAATCCTGCTGGTTGTCAGACCACGTCACGATTAACTGCAATTCCTAATTAAGAAATGCACGGGTGGTTTATAAAGTAAATGTCACCTCATTGTTGATAGTGTCAGTGGAGCGGGTAGAGCCAGAAATTATGGACAACGTTTCTGCTGTATGCTCCACGTCATGGCGCAATTATTCGGTAGTGAAGTAAACCTTTAGGCTGACACTAAACAATATTTGTTTATGGTTTATTTATATTTTTTATAATTTCTTTTGTTTCAAAAAAATGTGCCCAGATTTGTACTAAATTTTCTGTATATGTAAAGTAAAGTGTGTTATACTGGAGGTTGAAGTTCTTTGTATTGTATGTAAGTAATGTAACTAAAATACTATGAAAATTGTTTATTTTGCAAAATAAAATTTCTGATGACGTTTAGTATTTAAAAATATTTGTGTGTATAAATTGTTCACGTTAATGTAAATTTGACAATTTAAGAAATGGTCACGCTTAGCAACAATATTAGAAATAGTTGTTAAGTAAAAGCCAGTATGGTTTTGTATAAAACTAAAATGCCTCTGGGGAGTGGAAAAGGTGGCAAGGGCGAATTGGCACGCTACCTAAGGCAAGCGTGGGAAGTAAGTCAAACAGTCTGCAGGCAGCTGAGATTGAGGCAACACCGTATTGGAGCAGGAAAAGCTTTGCCTGAAAATTCACACAAAATGCTTGGGATGAAGACTGATAACGGCTTACGGCATAGATGCGAGTTGCTGGGCTACAAAATGTAGAACTGAACGACGCCAAGAAGAGAAATTAAGCTCATACAGCAAGAGACTTGCAGGCCGTACTGTGGGTAGTGTAGCCGCCATAATTGTTCACCACACACAAGCCTACAGCCACCAGGCCATATTTTTTAATAGTAAATTTACATTTTTCCAGCGTTAACCATTAATTTAAACTGTGTTTTAATAATCAATATTGAACTATAACAAAGTGGTTCAATCTGTTATTTCATCTTTACCATACACCTGTATAGGGTTCTATCCTGGTGTTTGAAGAAACCGAGTATCCTATTTCACAGACTTATGAAGTGCCAAGTTAATACAAAGAGGCACCATATACATTGTTTTTGAGTTTCCTTAATAATTTCCAAGTGTTATAGTAAAAGTTTGCTTACGTAAAATTCAATCAGAGTGTAGCTAAGTTACTAGGATCTGGTAAATGACTGAACAGTCAGAGTTAGTCCAAAGAATGACATCTTTTGAAAGTAAATTCCAGCAAGAAAGAGGTTTTCGTGGTGTGCTTTAGTAGCTAAGTATTTTCGTATTTAAGTTGTTTATTATAGAAAATGCTTTTCTATAGATCCCCCTGGCCAGTTTTTTTAGCTTCCTTGATGTTATCTTCTTGGCTTTTTCTCTTTCCGAAACTTAATGTGTAAGGGGGCAGTAGTCAAAAAGAAATTCCAGTGTCTGGAATAATATTTATTTGAAGAAGTAACTTCAAAAGTATGCCAAATTCATACTTCTAATTTTCCAAATACTTCACGGTTTCATTGCCTGGATAGGCTGGCGACCATTAGTAAATGTTTTAAACCACTAAATAGCCTTGGAACCGAGTTGTACTAGCTATTATTCATGCTGCGTTTCTATTTAATTGCTGGGTAAAATCTTAGGAAAAGAATTGAATAGTCTGATATACTTATCCATTAGACACAACATACCGTCAGATCCTATAAAAACAGTAACTCTATTGATTAGCTTATCCTATTAACAGGACTATCCTCCTATAGTGCACTTTAATAGGAAACTAAACCAAATTTTAGTGAAAGGGCTATACGTGGCTTTTCCCATAAGAGGACTATTTATTCTGTTGGGTTATAGTATACTTGACAACAAAGAGACAGGTTTTTCTGTTATTTAGCTAAAAGCATGCTAAATTATAACAGCAGAGGTAGGGTTATAATACTTTTGTCCTGATTGCCATGGACGTTTCTATTGATTATTTCTTGTGTAATACACCCTCATGTTCCAGTTGAAAGATCGCGTCATTTGTCTATCCGAAGGGCTGACTGACTTTTTTGTTACACCTTACAATCTGATTATCAAAAGACATTGGATATGATGTTCATTACAGGTCGGTTCCCTGTAATAAAACGCAAATGGACTGTAGTAGGTAATAGAGAGCCATTGATCCACCCATCTGACAGTGCTACACAGTGTTGTTGGTAAATCGTTCATCATGCGTACGGAAGTATCCACAGCAACCAATACACGTTCTGTTGCATTATGATCATGCAGTGCTAATGGGAGTCAGTAAGAGGGAGAGTATTCATCAGTTGGGATCTATTCGTTACTATGTAACCTGCAGAGGGCGAATACACGATCTAAAATTTGTGTATGCTTCATCTGTACAAGAGAGGTCCGGTCATGCACAGGCGCTTTAAGCATTTCTACAAACAATGATGTATCATGAGACACACTCACTGAGAGTAGACAATTCGGTGATTTAATCAAGTACATGAACAAATGGGGTGGGAATGTTAAGGGATGTATTAAGTAATGTTTTGCACATGGCTGTGATCAGCAAACGCAATTAATTACAATGTCACAAATTTCCAACCAACTGGCTGCAAATAAAATTTAAAATGCTTTAACTAGGGGCGCCTTCTTCAGAGGAAAGTGTTACTTTACCTAACAATTTCCTTTTAACCACATGTGAGTATTTTTATGCAATTTAATTTGTTCTAATGTCTACCTGCTGTTAATGTAACTTCCTGTGATATTGTTAGGTAAGGTAACAGTTTCTTCTGAAGAAGGCGCCCCTAGTTGGCGTCGAAAACTAGTTAAAGAATTGTAAATTCTGTTTCCAACCGGTTGGCTGGAAATTTGTGACATTGGATGTATTATGAAAATGATCCCATAGGGTAATAATGTGGGCTATAGCCAAAGATTAATCTTGATTGTTAATTTATTCAAATCAGTCCTAATTTTTTCCGAATGGTAATTATTGAACCAAATGTAGAAACAATTAATGAAACTGAATTACTTTTCTGAGCAGGTGGAGCCTTAACAGGCAGAACTGAATGACAACTAACTGAATGTCAGCTAATTGCATCGCAGTGCTGAAATTGATCAAACGCACACCGGTCTTTCAAAGGTAACAAAATTTCCCTCGGCTGAACAGCGAAATCACTAATAGCTATAATATGGATCAATGACCACTGGCACTCACAGTCCGAAATATTTCCAAATCCCAAAGGCACCTAAATATTTCCAAATTCCGAAGGGATACACATTGAAATATTTCTGAGTCCCGAGAAACAAATCAGCCCAAGGGCTTCTGAGCCCACGTAAGTCTTACCAAAACCAGCTTCATCGACAAAGAGACGAAGATCAAATATCACGAACCAGCCTATACTTACCTATTGGAAACCTGGGTCACGTTACCAGTTTCTCCACACAGCGTAGGAAATTATAACTTGACACCCACCCATATGATAAAGAATATTACTAGATTTATCGTTTTCAAAACATGACGACACGTCCTTTTAGTTGATTTGCAGCCTGATATTGCATTACACATTTTATGCGCACCTATATTTATACTGAGGTTACTTAATTACTATAGACCAGGAACAAAGTTGCAGAACGTGGTTAAATGAACGGTTATGCTTTCAGCTCGGCGA
This sequence comes from Schistocerca piceifrons, assembly GCF_021461385.2. Taxonomy (NCBI): domain Eukaryota; kingdom Metazoa; phylum Arthropoda; class Insecta; order Orthoptera; family Acrididae; genus Schistocerca; species Schistocerca piceifrons. The sequence continues at coordinate 159,991,756 of NC_060139.1, read as the reverse complement.
TACAGTCCTACTTTGTTCAAATCACAATCGTAAATATATTACGTTACCAACGATTCTTACTAAAGAAATATCAGGAAACTGGACTGATGGGACAGATCACTCACAAAAAATGTTACAATTACTGTATATGCAGAGCAATTTTGGTTTCCACATTCCTCTATGAAATATTCAAGAGAATACTTATAACAGTCTGTGCATTGGTTTAATAATAATTTAAACAAGATCATTCTATCTCGCAATTGGCACTATCCGACAACGCGTTACAACTCTACACTGCGTGGTTGTTTCATATGCTATTGATTTTATAAATATTTATGGTATAAATGTGAATAATCCTGTTAATAATGATTTTATATAAGTACACGATAATAATGTTAGTGAGTTTATCTCACTAATGAAAGTTCCATGCCGTCTTTACTTTTCTCAGGGCATATCTGCAAATTCACTCTCGTTGTAGGGCCTGTGTTGTTTACTACTAACCATATCTTTGTGTGTTCCGCGTTCGAAGCCCGCCATCGCTTGAATTCTAAATAAAAATCATCAGCAATGGCGGCCGAATTCTCCCGGCATAGCATGTCACCCTCGTCCTGCCAACGACCTTGTCAAAGGGGACGGAGGAGCGGGCGGAAGATCAAGGCACTCTCTTGCCCTTAAGAGTGAAAAACTTCCCCAGAAAGGTGGAAGAATCTGTAACGATCAACGGCATGAGGATGCAGAAGGCAGTCACTGCATTAAAGACACATAATGTGTTTCTCCATTGACAAAAGATTCGAGATTAGTTTCCCATACTCATCTTCTGGTGGGGATTGCTAGGAGGAGGTGGCCACGAAGAAGGGCTCAATAACCAACGACAGGATAACATTCTACAGGGCACAGCATGGAATGTCTGAAGTTTGAAATTATTCGGAGAGCTAGCAAATGTGAAAAGAGGAATCTAACCTAGTGGTGGTTAATCCAGTGAAATGGAAAGCAGATAAGGAGTTCTGGTCATATGAAATACAAAATAATCACAACAGCAGCAGAAAATGGTACAACGGTTTCAGGATTCGTTATGTATAGGAAGGTAGATTGAATAACCAACTCAAAGGGTAATGTTCTGCGAGTCGAGGCATGGAATGTCAGATGTTAGAACGTGGATAGGAAGCTAGAAAATCAGAAAAGGGAAGCGCAACGGCTCAGTCTAATGTAATGTGGGTCCGTGAAGTGAAATGGCAAGAAGACGAGCATTTATGGTTAGATGAGTGTAGGATAATATCAACAACGGTAGGAAATGGTATAACGGGAGTAGGATTCGTTATGAGTAGGAAGGTAGAGCAGAGAGTGAGTTACAACGAGCACTACAGATCAAAGGGTTATTCTCATCAGTATCGACAGCAGACCATCAGCGGGAACAATAGTAAAGGTATGTGTGTCGACGTCGCAAGCCAGAAACTCAGAGGTAGAGAAAGTATAGGGGAGAATTGAAAGGGTAATTCAGTACGTAAGGGGAGATGAAAATATGATAGTCATGGGGAATTGGAAAGTGGTTGTAGGGAAAGGATCCGAACAAAGGACTACGGCAGAATAAGGGTTTGATATTAGCAATGAGAGGGGAGGAAGAATAACTGAGTTGTGCATAAATTTCAGCTAGTAATAGAGAGTAGCCTGCTCCAGAATATCAGGAGGAGGAGGTGTATATGGAAAAGGTCAGTATAATAAGGAAAGATTTCTGTTAGGTTTCATCATGGTCAGACAGAGTAGCCGATATCAGTTACTGGATTGTGAAGCGTGCCCAGCTGAAGTTTAAGGGGCTAGTCAGGAAGAGTCAATGGGCAAAGAAGTGCGACACGGAAGTAGTATGGAATGAACAGATAAACTTGAAGGTCCCTCGGCTATAGATAATACGATAAGGAATATCTCCGCAGGTAGTTTAGTTCAAGAGCAATGGGCATCTCTGAAACGGGCTGTCACAGAAACTGGAAAGGAAAACCTAGGTACAAAGCAGGTAACTGCGATGAACGATGGGTGCCAAAAGAAATACTTCAGTTGATCGATGAAAGAAGGAAGTAAAAGAATGCTCAGCGATACAAAAATACATGTCGCTTAGCAACAGAATAAACAGGAATTGCAGGGAAACTATGACGAAACGCCTGCATGAAAAATGTGAAGAAATCGGGAAATAACTGATTGTTTGAACGACTGACTCAGCATGTAAAAAAGTCGAAACTAGCTTCAGTGAAATTTAAAACAAGTATGGTAACATTAAAAATGCAATAAGAATTCCGCTGTTAAATGCAGAGGAGAGAGCGATTAGTTAGAAAGCGTACACTGAAGACATCAATCAAAGAAAAGTCTTGTCTGATGTGATAGAAGAAGAAGCAGGGACTTATATGGGGGACACGAGAGAAGCCTCCGCGAAGGATGTGCCATTAATAACACATTCGGGCGTCCTCTGGGCATCGGCTCTAAGCCGGCAGATTCTCTCACACCAGAAGCATCACAGTAGTGCGACATTATGTCTCAAGAAAAACCGGATAGGTTCTTATCAGAACCGGCTTTGACGATCATCTCTGTGAACATAGAAGGTCTTTCGTCTTGCAAAGAACAAATGCTGAGCGAGCTTCGTCAAAAAACCAAATGTGACGTACTGTGCGTGCAAGAAACGCATAGGGACATTCAACACCGACGCCCCAGGGTTCCAGGGATGAAACTAGTAGCAGAAAGACCGCACGCGCAATACGGGAGTGCCGTGTTCACCTAACCGGACCCCTCCAAATGAGGATGGCGGATCACACTGAGGAGAGAGATATCGAGATTATTACTGTGGAATTTGGCGAATACACGGTGACCTCACTGTATAAGCCCCCAAATGTAGACTTCCACTTTGAACCACCAGTAAAAATCGTAAACAGAAAACGGCTTTCATCATCGGCGATTTCAACAGCCATAGTCACGTATGGGGACATGCTGGGGATAAGCACAAGAAGACAAAAACGGTGAAGCCGTTCTGGCGTGGACCGAGTCAAACCACCTGGCACTTATCCACGACAGCAAAGTTCCCACATCTTTCAACAGCGGTAGGTGGCGCCGCGGATACAACCCGGATCTCCTATTCGTCGGCGAAGAAATAGCACAACAGTGCTTTAAGTTCATCTGCGCCCCCATCCCAAAGACACAACATCGCCCAATAATGTGCCAAATGTTGCCAACAGTTATCCCACGAAGAGTAATGTTCAGAAGGAGATATAATTTCAGAAAGGCAGACTGGCCCAAGTTCACCAGAATACTAGAAGAGAGATTCCAGACATATAGCCCAGACCCAGAGAACTATGACAGCTTCGTGTACACCGTCAAAACCTGCTCCCGAGCGTCTATTCCAAGGGGATGCAGAACAAGCTACACACCAGGACTCACCCAGGAAACAGTAGCCCTACTGAAAGAGTATCAAATGCTCTTCGAAAGAAACCCTTTCAGTGAAGAAACCATCACCAAAGGAAGAGTTATTAATTCCCGGATATCAGAAGTGAGAAGGGAGCAATGGACCAAACTGATGGAGGAAACTAATTTTGGCAGAGATAGTCAAAAGGCCTGGAAACTCATAAAACGCCTTGCCAATGACCCCACCCAACCAAATCTACACGCGAACGTCACAGCAGACCAAATTGCACACCAGCCCTCTCACAAATGGGAAACCACCAAGATACGACAACCTAAAGACAAAAAAGAGGGGCATAGAACGAAACCCCCCTCAGGAGACCGAAGAAGTATCCAAGCCTTTTACCTTGGCAGAACTGGAGAAGGCGATCAGTAAGTGCAAAATGCGGAGAGCGGCTGGCCTTGATGATATATGCGTTGAGCAAATAAAGCATTTTGGACCTGTAACAAGGAAACGGCTAGTCGATATGATGAACAACTGCATGATATCCTGCAAAATTTCAAAAATCTGGAGAAGATCGCGAGTCATTGCCATCCTAAAACCAGGCAAAGAACGTGAAAACCCCCAAAACTACTGGCCGATCTCTCTGCTATGCCACATGTACAAGGTTTTCAAAAGGATGATACTCCACAGAATCACGGACGCTATCGAGCCCCTCCTGATCCCACAACGAGCAGGCTTCAGACAGCGCAAATGCTGCACGTCACAGGTGCTAAAATTAACGCAACACGTAGAGGATGGGTTCAAGAACAGGAAGATCACTGGGGCTGTCTTCCTAGACCTATCAGCAGCCTACGACACAGTCAGCCACCGACTGCTCCCGGGGAAAATATATGCAATGAGTAGGGACTACAGACTAACCTTACTGAATGGAAACCTACTCCAGAATCGAAGGTTCTTCATGGATTTTCAGGGACAGAGAAGCCGGTGGAGGATACAGAAAAATGGCCTCCCCCAAGGAAGCGTACTGGCCCCAACACTTTTTAATATATATACTAATGACCAGCCCCTACCCCAAGGCACCGAAAGCTTCATATATGCAGATGATTGCTCCATTGCCGCTCAAGCAGACAGCTTTGAAACTGTTGAACGGAATCTGTCAGAAGCCCTCGAACAGCTTGCCACCTACTATAAGGGGAACCATCTCAAACCCAACCCAGGGAAAACCCAAACCTGCGTCTTCCACCTAGAGAACAGACAATCTGCAAGAGGACTACAACTTAACTGGGAAGGAGTGCTCTGGAACACTGCGAAACACCAAAATACTTAGGCGTCACCTTGGATGGAGCACTCACCTATAAAGAGCACTGCATGAACACTAAACACAAAGTAGCCGCGAGAAACAACATTGTGCGCTAAATAACGGGCATTACATGGGGGGCACAGCCTGGAATAGTGAGAACCACAGCTCTTGCTTTGTGCTATTCAACAGCGGAGTATGCGTGTCCAGTGTGGTACAATTCTAGCCACGCCAAGCAAGTGGACATACCGCTTAATTAATCCTGCCGCATCATCACAGGCTGTCGGAGACAAACCCAGACTGATACACTGTACTGCCTGGCAGGCGTGGCCCCACCAGATATTAGAAGGAAAGTAGCGGCCATGAAGGAAAAGACAAAGGCGTTGACCTCACCAGCCCACCCGCTGTACAAATACTAGCCAGCCCGCCGTCGACTTAAATCTAGAAAAAGCTTCCTGCACACAGCAGAAAACATCGTCGGGACACCGCAGCAAGTGAGACTGGCAATGTGGCGAGAAGAAAACGCGCACCTTGGGGAATGGTTAGTCCCAAACGAAGACCTCTCTCCCGGCCATATGGAAGGATGGACGACTTGGAAATCTCTTAATAGGCTGCACTCTCGTGTCACACGATCCAAAGAGAATATGCGTAAATGGGGCCTCTCAAATGAACCGGCGCTGTGTGACTGTGGACACACTCAAACCACCATCCACCTTACGCAGTGTGTGCTGTGCCCAAGCTCCTGCAACATGAAGGATTTGATGAATGCCATCTCGGAAGCGCTGGACGTGGCCATGTTCTGGTCCAAGACTTCATAAAACAAAAAACTACTTGACCCTGCTTATATATCTGTATACTTTTATACTCTTTTTGTATTTGTTACATACCTGATATGTATGTGTTAATTATTCTGATTTTATGTATGATGCTTCTGACATGATTAAATAAATAAATAAGGGGTTTGTATAGAAGAGACAGGGAACCCAATATTATAATCTGAATTTAGAAGAGCTATGGAAGGCTTAAGATCAGATAAGGCAGATATGGTAGAAAACAGTCCAACATAATTCCTAAAATAGATGGCGAAAGTGGAAACAAAACGACTATTCACGTTGGTGCGTAGACTGTGTGAGTATGGCGATATACCAGCCTCACAATTCCGAAGACTGAAAGAGCTGGTAAGTGCCAGAATATCGCACAATCAGCTTAACATCTTACGCATCGAATTCCTAAAAGCTCCTCCCGAACAGACCATGTCGGCTCGACGGTACTGACCGGCCGCCGTGTCGTCCTCAGCTCATAGTCGTGACTGGATGCGGATATGCAGGTGCATGTTGTCAGCACACCGCTCTGCCGGCCGTATGTCAGTTTCCGAGACCGTAGCCGCTACTTCTCAATCAAGTAGCTCTTCAATTTGCTTCACAATGGCTGAGTGCACCCCGAATGCCAACAGCGCTCGGCAGACAGGATGGTCACCTATCCAAGTGCTAGCCGAGCCCGGCAGCGCTTAAGTACGGTGATCTGACGGGAATCGGTGTTACCACAGCGATAAGGCCGTTGGATATCCAATTATCTGACAAGAATAATACACAGAAGAATGTAAAAGAAAACTGAGTATTTGTCAGATGACTGTTTTACGCTTTAGGAAAGGTAAAGGCACCAGCGAGGCAGTTCATATTGCGGATGATAATCGAAGCGAGACTAAAGAAAATTTAAGACATGTTCATAGGATTGGTCGACCTGGAAAAAGGGTTCGACAGTCAAATGGTGCAAGATGTTCGAAATTCAGAGAAAATTGGTGGTAATCCATGCGAAAAGACGGGTAGTATACAATATGTACAAGAGCCAGAAGGGAACAATGAGTGAAACACCAAGAACAAATGCTTGGATTATAAGGGCTATGAGACAGGGATGCATACTTTCACCCCTACCGATCAACCTGTACATCGAAGATGAAATGACAGAAATGAAAGAAAGGTTCGAGAGTGGAATTAAAATTCAAGGTAGAAGAATATCAATGATAAAATTTGATGATGACATTGCTAGCCTCAGTGAATGTGAACAAGAATTACAGGATCTGTTGAGTGGAATAAAAAGTTTAAAGAGTACAGAATGTGGAGTGAGAGTACGTAGAAAAACGAGGAAGTTAATGAGAAGTCGTATAAATAAGAACAGCGAGAAACTTAATATCAGGGTCGGTGATTACGAAGTAGGTGAAGTTAAAGAATTCTGCTACCTAGGCAGCAAAGTAGCCCATAACGGATTGAGCAAGGCGGACATAGAAAGCAAACTAGCCGTGGCAAAAAGGGCATTCCTGATCAAGAAAAGTTGGCTAATGTCCAACATAAGCCTTAATTTGAGGAAGAAGTTTCTGAGAATGTACATTTGGAGGTCAGCATAATGTGGTAGAGAAACTTGCACTGTGGGAGAACTGTAAAAGAACAGAATCGAAGCATTTGAAGTGTGGTTCTACAGAAGACTGTTGAAGATTAGGTGGACTGATAAGGTAAGGTACGAGGAGGTATTGCGCAGAATCGCCGAGAAAATAAATATACGGAAAGCACTGACGTGAAGAGGGGACAAGATGGTAGGACAGACATTAGGGAATAACTTCCATGGAACTAGAGGGAGCATTTTATGGTCAGAACTGGAAAGGAATACAAAGATTGAAATACATCCCACAAATAATTGAGTTCGTAGGTTGCAAGTGTTGCACGGGAGAGAATATCGTGTTGGGGCGCTTTAAACAGCGGTAGTTCGGTTACACAAGCTAATGTTGCAAGCAAAAGATGAAGAGGCCGAAAAAGTATTTGAGGATACTGAACGGGTGAGTCACTATGTAAAGGGAGACGAGTATATAATAATCGTGAGGGACTGGAACGCGGTTGTACTGGAGGGAATAGAAGAAAGGATTATAGGAGAATATAGAATTGGCAGTAGGAATTAGATAAGAGGAAGACTATTTGAATTCTGCAATAAATTTAAGACCGTAATAGCGAATACTCCGTTCCAAAATCATAACGCGAGGGCGTATGCCATAGAATGAGTGGGAAGGTTCCAGCTGAATTACATCCAGGTCAGACACAGAATCTGGTTCGATTATAAGACGTACCGAGGTGCAGGTACAGACTCAGATCACAATTTATTAATGATGAATAGTAGACTGAGGTTTAAGAGAGTTGTTCGAAAGAATCCATGTGGAAGCAAGTAGAACACTGAAGCATTGAGGAATGAGGAGACGCGTTTGAAGTTCGCTGAAGATGTGGAAACATGCGTCAAGGAACACCAGAGTACTCAACTCTGTCGATGAGCAGTGGATATCTCTAAACAGGGCCATCACAGATAGAAGGTATCTTCGAAGAAACCTTGGATAGTAGATGAAACACTTCAGTTGATTGCCCCGCGGGATTAGCCAGGCGGTTTTGGGCGCTGCAGTCATGGACTGTGCGGCTGGTCCCGGCGGAGGTTCGAGTCCTCCCTCGGGCATGGGTGTGTGTGTTTGTCCTTACGATAATTAGGTTAAGTAGTGTGTAAGCTTAGAGACTGATGACCTTAGCAGTTAAGTCCCATAAGATATCACACACATTTGAACATTTTTGAACTTCAGTTGATTGATGAAAGAAGGAAGTAAAAAAAAATGTTCAGGGCAAGACAGGAATATGGAAGTAAAACTCCGTTAGGAATAAATAAATAGCAAATGTAGCAGATCTCAGGCGAAGTGGTTGCAGGAAATAAGCGAAGAAACCGGAAAGGATATGATCTTCGGGATTACTGACTCAGCTACTAGAAAAGTCATAACATCCCTCGGTAAAATTAAGTGCAATGGTGGCGACGTAAAGTAATCTATGGGAAATCCACAGTTAAATGTAGAGGAGAGAGAGCAGATAGATGGAAGAGTACATTGAAGGCCTCGGGGAGGACGGGTAGAAACATAAAGTTGAGTCTGTACGGAATATATGAAGGACGCAGTATTAGAACCAGAATTTAAAAGAGCTCAGGAAGACATGAGATTAGATAAGACCGAAGGAATACGTAACATTCCATTGAAATTCCTAAAAAAATTGGGAAAATGGCAACCGGTCGATTATTCAACCTGATGCGTAGAATATAGGTGACGGGAAAATATCGTTCACACAATTCCTAAGGCAGTGTACTGTCCTTATTCTGTACACAGATTAAAGTTTGAAAACCTTAACCATTCAGTTATCGATTATCCGTAAACTGTTCCATGTGCACACTAGCAATGTGGGTGTGGCGCTTCCGAGTGCACCTTCACCAAGAAGTCATCGTATATTAACGCTGGACTTTGCCTTGGCCATCTCATCACGGTTCGGACACTGTATCGGCACGATCTCTATCTGTTAGCTCGACAACTTCGACTCGAAGTCACCATTGGCCTATCAATTTCTAGAAATTGTTATCAATTATTTATCTCCATGCTCAGCTGCATCATAAGACACGTAGAACACTTTTGAAAAAAGAAAAGCATATTTGTGCGACCAGCTGTACAATGGAATTTTTATTTTTCATCGTTTTTGATTATTATTATTACCTCCACACGAAAATAATCAAAGCTGGTATAGACTAAACATACAGTTGTACAGCTGACGGCGTCAACATGCTTGATCCCAATTATCTAACAGCTGTAGACAGTCACCAACGACAAACTAAGAACATTGTTGTAAATAAGAGCAATGTAAAGCTACGTCGCATCCGATTGCAAATGACTGTTTTAAAAGATTTTTTTTTTGACATGATAAAATTAATTGGTTATGAGTAACTACTGAATACGTAATGATAAATATTCTGTATAGAGTAAAATGTTCGAAAATGGTCCAGACTCTATCATTAAATGAGAGAACTTTACAGATATAGCGGTATTTTCAACCTCTGGCATTATGTTCAGTTGCGGATCGTCCTCCGACAGGATTGTTTGTCTATCATTAAGGTTTCAAAAGAGGACACAGGTAATGGATACAAAATCCTTTAACCACCAGCATCGAGAAGTTTATTTTTGATATGATACTTTTCCTATTCTTGAAAAGTTGCCAGTACATATTTCAAACTGGCTTAAGTGGGACCCAGGTTGACCGAGTGTTGTCGGCAGTTGCCGATGGACCAGCGGCCGAATGGGAATACTGATTAAGTGGGAGTACAATCCACGATAGCACTAGCTGATGGTAAGCATAGCGAGTTCGAAAATCAAACGTCCTTCATAGGAAGAGTAAGCAAGCCTTAATCTGGTGACCAAATGCAGGTCCTTGTTAATCAGCTAGTGTATGAACCTATTGTACGTTGACATTAATATTTTTTCCATTATTGAATGTCGATTCCCCCCCTGAAGGGGGCCGGGCTGGCAGCAGCTTAGTATACCGCTCTTCAGCCTACAGACTATGTTTTAAAAAGGTGAAGATAATACATAATAAAAAACAGGAGAGAAAATCGAAGACTTAAAGGTTAACATGGCGAAAAAAAATCGTGGAACTTAAATCAAAACAAAAGGGATGATGGAGATGGAGATGGAGATACGGGGTTGAAGGAAGGTTTGATTTAGGACGAAGGCATCCACACGGTGCTGACGGAGGGTGTGGAGGAAGGGGAGTTTGTGGGTGAGCAGGGAGCGAATATTGTGGTACCATGAGGGGGGAGAGTTAGATGAGGGTGGTGAGGGGGGTGAAGTGGGCCTGGTTGTGGGAGTATGTGGCATAGGTGGTAAGATGGAAGATGGAACGGGCAGTGAGGGCGATTTGGGAAAGGGTGCGGGAGCGCTGGGAGGGAGTGGATATTTTGGAGCACAATGGTAATGAAACAGATGATGTCCTCTGCAGTAGGTGGAGGGCGGAGTGAGTTGTTGGGATGGATGGGGTCATCAACAGGATGGCTGGGACGATGAGCTCAGGGGTGACTGGAGGAGGTTTCGCTTTACACTTTGAGGAGTAGGTAGGATGTGGTTCATTACAGGTGTTGCAGGAGGGGGGAGAGATGCGGTTGGGGCAATTCTTGAGGAAGGGTGAAGCTTTGCAGTGGGGATAAGTAAGGGGGTTCTTGCAGGCAGAGGTAACATGGTCGTTGTATGTGAGGCAGCGTTTGCAGCGGTAGGATTGGACTAGGGAACGGGAGGGTTCCACCTTATTATGGCAATGGTAGATGAGGCTCCCTTGGTGAGGAGGCAGTCAATGGAGGAGGAGGATTCAGTGAATATCTGCATGAGAAAAGTCGGCCCGGTATCATTGAAAATGCAACGGGCCGAGTGGATTTCAATGTCGGGCTGGGAGTTGAGTTCCACCAACACTTCAGCCTCCGTGACCACGGGGCTAAGCTTCCTGATCACAGCAGTGAAGGATGGCGGATGTCGGGAAGGTTGAGGCTGACGGGGAGAGTCAGGGTGTGGTAGGGGGTGAGGGTTGCACATTGGCCAAATTGGATACGGGGAATGCCGGAGAGGAGATCAGTGTGGAAGGAAGCATTGGCGGATTTAATGAAGACCGAGTCCTTGCGAGGAATCAGAAGAGAGATGGGAGCATTGGGGTAGTATTTCCGGATGGCTAGGGTGCGGGAGCGGGCATCAAGGAATTGAGGGTAAGGATTGGAGAGGACGAAAGTGTGGGTGGCAGGGGTGGGGGTCGGGGTTGCGTCCATGGGGGTGGGTGGGTCACAGGGATCGGGGGTTTTCTTCGAGGAGATTTTCGGGGAGTTGACATTACGATAGCACCATTTCTACGTAAGGGGGAGTGACACATCATTGTGGAGCTATCGTTTGTGTAGGAGTGTGTGAAAATATAAATATATCGATTGATGCCGACAAGCACAGTAGTTCAGATGATAGCTATCCAATTGTTGTGAGCTCTATAGCGTGAGGGACACAAGCTGAATATTATTTATTTCTTGTGAAATCTATTGGCTGATAACTTGTAATTTTAGTAATTTTCGCCTCACAAACATTAATATACGCTCAATAGTAAATGCCTGATGGCCTAAAGTTATCGAACAATTGTAAAGTAAAAGAAATGAACCATCGCATAGTAGCGACAGAGTCTATTATTCTTTATCTTCGCCGTTCTTGCGCGGTGCCTGTAAAACTGTATGTACATGTATCGATTAATGGTATAAAAAAGAATTCTGTTGTTTCAAGACAAATGAGGCATTTGGCGGCTCACGTTTTACTGTTTGTATTCTATGAAAGGCGGACGCGGACTTGCTGCGTTCCGCAACAGTATTTTATGTTCTAGGTGAAAATATTGAGTGAATATGCTAAATGTTATTTTTCCCAATCAGGAAACATGTAGTTTCTTGTAACTGATTACCAACAGACAGCATCAAGAGGACATTTTGACTGTTATGTATACAGTATTTAACCACAATGGTCATCTATTGTTATTTAATATGAAAAGGTACGTAGCATTTAAAAAAAGGTGTGTTACAGATAAGTGTGCTTATTTTAGTAAATTAACCTTGATGATTTCCATCTCCTCGTTTACTTGAATTATAATTGTTATGTGTTACTTCATCACCAGAAATCACGATTACGCTGATGGGCCGAACGCAGCATGAGGTAGAAGGAACATTATCGTTTTCCTATTAACTTTTTTGTGTAGTGTTGCATTTCTTTTAAAGTCTATAAATCCTCTGGTCCCTTAGTGTTGAACCGGGTATGACTACATCGCGACTATAAAAATGCACAGAAATGATAACGTTTCTTCCGAACGATCTCAAATATACATCAATATGCTGCTCTTATTCAGGTATTTAATGCTCAACGTATGTTATTATAATAGTGTAATCAATCCCTGATTCTGTTGGCAAGTGGCCCACCAAAATATTCACTTTTTCGACATTAAAAAAAAAGATAACAATCCTTCTTATTTTCGTCCCCCAAGAGCAACCTACAGTTGGCACCCGAGCAGGGACTTGATCAAAAATCATTTCATGTATGTGTTTAAAAATTTTTCAGTGCTTGTTCTAATAATTGTTTCATTTTTTCATGTGGATGCAATTCAACCGAGAAAGAGAAGTGGGAAAACCTTTTAATTAATTCAGAAGAACGATTGATGAAATTACCAAAAAACGCGAGTATCCAGCCGTATCACCATCAAGACAGCCATAGTAAGTCAAATTTTTATACGCAGTAGCCAAGCTTTCATAGTGACGTTGCATCTATCGAGTTGATCAGAACGTAAACCTGTCTTTCCTTGCCTTTATCTCAATTTGTCCACAGTCCATTCTTATGTAGTTAAATTCAGTAAAAGTGTACCATTGTTGTCAGTGCATAAAAAAAATTACGATATGGCGCATAACTAAGCTCAAAACTGGTAAAAAGTGTGATATTTCATTTGTTTGTAAGTACTGGAACCATCTTGTCTTCCTGGCGTACATGAACGTCAGTTGTTACCCAGAGTTAAAATTTCATCTCAGGTCCCAGTAAGCCATAGCACAACGTCACAGACAAACGACTGATGCCAGTGACAAACAAAATCTGTAGCATTTTGACGTTTGACAAATAATTCATGAACATGGCTGACGGTAAACAGCGGACACAAACAAAAGCAGATGACAGCGGTGATGCGAATGGACCTCACTATCCATTACGATCACGCGCGATAGGTACACGAGCGGAGGCAGAAGCAGCGTCGACCGAAGTTTTAGAAGCCGGTCCTAGTGTGCAAACTATTCCCGCTTTTGAAAAAAATTACTTGGCCGCAATGATCGAAGCAATAATGGAACGCAAGTTCTAAAGTCAAAGACAGAGAGAAGCGCAAAGACAGGAACGTGAAAAGCAGGAAAAATTAGATGAAAAGGCCCGCGAAGAAAAGGAGAAGGCCGAAAGACGGCATAATAAAAATCCGGTCCTTACAAATCTGTGCAATTCAGTAAAAGCAGACATAAATTCAGTAAAAACAGATCTGCAAACGGAGATAAATGACCTAAATACACTGGTAAATTCGGTAAAGGCCGAACTAAAGGCAGACATAACAGCTGATTTAAATACCCTGCTGGGTAATGTCCAAAGCCATATCAGTAGTCAAATTACGACCATGAGGTTAGAAATTGACACACAAGTAGAGTCAAAAAAAGAGGATATTTCAAAACGGTTAGATGAAAAAATCGAAGCAGCCAAGGGAGAGATAAATTCAAAAGTGATGGAATATCAAAAACAAGCTGCGACCTTAAAAGAAGATTATACTGCAATCTCTAATGAGGTCAAAGGAGTTAAAACCGCAGTAGACACGATCGAGAATGTTGTTGATAATCTTTCCAAACAGATTGAGACTCTTATTGTAGAGAATCAAATAAAGAATACTGTTAAGGCACATGCTGAAGCATTGACCGACCACTACCAAGAGTGGATTAAAAACAAAGACGGATTCATAGAAAACAAGGTCAAGAACGGACTCTGGGAAACTGTCAAAAACGTGACCTTTCAAATATTGGCAGCCCTTGGAAAAACAGGAGACACGGTGATATCAGAATTAGGCCAGATAGGACGAACGTTAGCTCAAGATTTACCTGAATGGCGTCAACAGGTAGTTGAAAATTCCCCACCTCCTGTGTCAGGAGAGTGGAATTATTCACCACGATGGAATGAACAACAGCAGGTACATTACCGTTCACCATTTGATAACGCTCAAACTCACAGTTCAACAGAAGCACAATTTAACCAGAGTACCAGCCCACCCACTTTTGTTAGTTTGATGCAGGAGGAAAGCGTGATCAAACATCGTGTTTTTCCGACCTTTCACCCACAGAACAGAGAAATTCATCCTATAGTGTTCCTCCGAAATTTTTCAGGAATTTTCCCGAATAACTGGAGTGACCGCGAGCGAATTCAATTCGTTACTGGATTTATCGTAGGCGATGCTGCCTTATGGGGAACCGAAATGGTCGACTCTTGTAAAAGTTACAAAGAGTTTGAACAGACGTTTTTAGCTAAATTCTGGAGTTCTGGTGTGCAGCAGCGCCTGAGAAAAGAGGTTTACAACGCCGAAGTGTTTAACAGTAAGTGCTGTAGTTTGAGAAGATATTTTGAAAAATATTTAACGAAAATCAAGTTCTGGGATTCGCCGATCACCGCCAAAGACGTTATTATGATTCTAAAAACTAAGCTACCGATTGCGATCAGAGAAAAGTTAGTAAACGTTTCTGAGGACGATACGGACACTTTCCAATCTGTGTTAGACTCGTTAGATCTGATTTACGAGGACGCTAGAGTTGATGTTAGCAACGCCCATTTCAGTGCAGGCGGCCAGCACAATACAGAATACGCAGGCAACAATGGTAGCCGAGCGAAAGCGCGTCACAGAGACGGCCAGTGCCAACCCCACAACGGTTTCAAAAAGAAACACCCTACGTACTCAAACAGTAAATACCAAAATAAGTACAATCCAATATATAATTCGTCACCACCTCAGTACGGAAATGCACTTTATAATACACAGCCCCAGCAATATGGAAACACGCAACCGATCAACGGTAATTATCAAAACGATCAGTCTTACGATTCAAATTGTCAGTGGAAAGGAAATAAATGGCATAATCAAGGTGGGGACCAACGTACACCTTTCAGTAACGGTTACAATCAACACAAGCCACAGCAAAAAACCTTTCAGCCACAAAATATACACTTCACGCAACAAGCGAACGGACCTTCGGGAAGTCTGAAGCCTAAACGCCCGCATAATACGCAAATTTAATATGCGCCAGCGAATACGCCAGGACAACAAGATCCATTTTCAACCGAGTTCGTACCACAAAACCAACACCAGATCCAGACGGAAGAAACTTTAAGAAATATAAATCAGCAGGAAAGTAAGCGTCGAGTGGAAAATTAAAAGCAGCACCTTCGAGTCTCCTAGAGGATGCTGCAGGTTTGAATGGGGGCACCCTGTCCCTTAGACCACACGAAATTAAAGCAATTAGGTATGACAAAGAGACAAAGTTACCGGATGATCTAGTAGCAGACACTGAGACGAAAGAAATTGATGACCTATGGGACGAACAAGTTCAAGCTTCCATAAGAGTATCAATTGCCAACTTACCAGTAACAGCCATTGTAGATACAGGAGCTAATATAAATGTCTTATCTTTATGTTTATTTAAGCAAATATCCTCTGTATGCAAAGTTTTATCACTTCCAATTCAAGGTTGCACCGTTTCGGGAGCAATTGGTCCACTAACACAACGTGTAAATCTTCAGACTCAGCTTCAAATCCAGATAGGGTCTATTTCAGTAACGTGCATTTTTCTTATTGTTAAAAACCTATCAGTGCCATGTATCTTGAGTATGAAATTTTTGAGGCAGACGAAAGCAAAAATTGACATCGCGTGTGGAATCTGTACTCTAGTAGCGAGCCAGCAACAAGTAACTGTAAATTTGTTAAGAAGTAAGGTGAAGACAAACTTTGGGGCGCTTCAAATAGCAGTACGGCCATGGACTAAAAGACAACAGTACAGTCAGATAAAAGGCATGACAGATCTTGAAAGTGTTAATGACGATGAGTATAAAGACCTAATTCCCGGTCAGAATTAATTATACGGTAAAGCTAGTGAGTCCACTGAATCATCCAAACAACAGAAGAATGAGCTTTACAATTTGTTAACAGCTTACGTTCAAGTATTTTCTAAGGAACCTGGACTAATAAAAGGCTTTGAATATCGAATTGATGTCCTGCCCCATTCAACCTACTGTAGAACGAGCTATTCCATTCCATATGCGAGACGCGAAGCTGTCAAGTGCGAGATCAGGAAAATGTTATGCTGGAATGTGATAGAAGTATCTCATTCACCTTATTCGAGTCCTTTATTGTCTGTACTAAAATCAGATGGTAGCGTAAGGATAGTCTTAGATGCAATATTATCTCATATCATTGACAACGTATGCTAATCTCCGAAGAAAGGCATTTGATAAGAAGGTAAACAGAGTTATCGATTTCAAGAAGGAGAAAAGGTATTAGTCAGGAGTCACTTTAAACCATCCCTGTCGTTAAAGAAGAATCGTAAGTGGCAACACATTTATGAAGGTCCCTTTGTGATAATGAGGAAACCACACATTGGTAGCTATTTGTTATCTGACCCTGCCACGAATAAAATCAAAGGATTGTTCCACCATCATGATTTAAGAAAATTTTATAACTCCAGGAATTAAGTTAATTTAAGCTGTAAGAAAATTCTAAGGTATTGGAGATCAGGATTAACCAATGAGTAACAAGAACTGAACTGAACTGACTACGGACGTTAACCGGTGCTGAAAGGAAACCTTATGTATTAAAACAACGCGTCTGGAAAATAAAATACAGAAGAAGTTGTAGACAAGTATTTACATGAATAATCTTTATGTTAACAGGAGGACATGTCCTAGGGGAGATTTTCAATTTTAGTTATAAGTTAGTATGTAAGAAAACTGATGTGCTCGAGAGGTATTAATTAGCCCCGAGGTACTAAAATGAGGAAAGAGGAAGGAGCGAATAATGCACTTCTCTCGCTAAATAGTAATTTGAGAATGAGCTGGAAGGAGCGAATAATGCACTTCTCTCGCTAAATAGTAACATGAAAATGATGATTATATTTGCTTAGTATTAGTAAGTGAAATTTAATCGAGGGCAAATTAATGACCTGTTTTCAAAAGGAAATACTTAAACGTCCAGACAAAAGAGGAAAGATGTGTGAAAAGACTCGATTCCATGAACAGATTGATAACGCAGTGCAATTGTTCTAAAAAGGCCTGAAGTTAACTTTAAGTAAAAGCGTGTGGAATAAAAAGGAAGTTTATTATATAACACAAAGTAAGATGAGTCCAGACTATAAAGCTGAGTAAAAGAACATTTGAGTAACATGGTTTATTATGGCAACTTCACGGTACTATTGAGCATTAGCGATACTGGAAATTCACAAGCTAGCAGCAAATAGAATAAGAGTCTCGCCCAAGCTTCACGGGTCGCGACAGCAGCAAAAAACAACACTCTAGTGAGTGTCTATTTAATTATCATTTCATTTCTAGCAAAGCTGCATGGTCATCCACGGTAACTGTTCTTTCGGGAACAGATACTACCGTCATATATAGTTAAAAATATGGGTTCCCGGCCTTTGACCTTCTTGTGCGAACGCACACGCTATGCCCGAACTCGTACGGGACTTGGTAGATTAATCTGCCACGAGTAATGAGTATGATGGGCAAACATATATTAGGCGCACTACGAATGTAGTGTTGTGGACATGTTGGGAATGTGGATCTCACGGGGAGCGTGCAAGGGATAAGTCCCTGCAGACGCACTATCCTCTGCGCCCGCGGTGGCTCAGATGGATACAGCGTCTGCCATGTAAGCAGGAGATCCCGGATTCGAGTCCCGGTCGGGACACACATTTTCAAAATGTCTCAAATGAAGTGTATCAACGCCTGCTTGCAGCTAGGGTGTCTATTTAATTATCATTTCATTTCTAGCAAAGCTGCATGGTCATTCACGGTAACTGTTCTTTCGGGAACAGGTACTACCGTCATATATACAGGGTGTTTCAAAAATGACCGGTAGATTTGAAACGGCAATAAAATCTAAACGAGCAGCGATAGAAATACAACGTTTGTTGCAATATGCTTGGGACAACAGTACATTTTCAGGCAGACAAACTTTCGAAATTACAGTAGTTACAATTTTCAAAAACAGATGGCGCTGCGGTCTGGGCAACTCTATAGTACGATATTTTCCACATATCCACCATGCGTAGCAATAATATGGCG
The DNA here is from genome assembly GCF_021461385.2 of Schistocerca piceifrons. Lineage (NCBI taxonomy): Eukaryota > Metazoa > Arthropoda > Insecta > Orthoptera > Acrididae > Schistocerca > Schistocerca piceifrons. Next base: position 159,973,375 of record NC_060139.1, on the reverse strand, counting down.
TAGTCTCTGAATGAAATTACCCGAAACCTTTGACAACGTGTCTGGCGGAATGGCTTCACATGCAGATGAGATGTACTGCTTCAGCTGTTCAATTGTTTCTGGATCCTGGCGGTACACCTGGTCTTTCAAGTGTCCCCACAGAAAGAAGTCACAGGGGTTCATGTCTGGCGAACAGGGAGGCCAATCCACGCCGCCTCCTGTATGTTTCGGATAGCCCAAAGCGATCACACGATCATCGATATATTCATTCAGGAAATTAAAGACGTCGGCCGTGCGATGTGGCCGGGCACCATCTCGCATAAACCACGAGGTGTTCGCAGTGTCGTCTAAGGCAGTTTGTAGCGCCACAAATTCACGAAGAATGTCCAGATAGCGTGATGCAGTAATCGTTTCGGATCTGAAAAATGGGCCAATGATTCCTTTGGAAGAAATGGCGGCCCAGACCAGTACTTTTTGAGGATGCAGGGACGATGAGACTGCAACATGGGGCTTTTCGGTTCCCCATATGCGCCAGTTCTGTTTATTGACGAAGCCGTCCAGGTAAAAATAAGCTTCGTCAGTAAACCAAATGCTGCCCACATGCATATCGCCGTCATCAATCCTGTGCACTATATCGTTAGCGAATGTCTCTCGTGCAGCAATGGTAGCGGCGCTGAGGGGTTGCCGCGTTTGAATTTTGTATGGATAGAGGTGTAAACTCTGGCGCATGAGACGATACGTGGACGTTGGCGTCATTTGGACCGCAGCTGCAACACGGCGAACGCAAACCCGAGGCCGCTGTTGGATCACCTGCTGCACTAGCTGCGCGTTGCCCTCTGTGGTTGCCGTACGCGGTCGCCCTACCTTTCCAGCACGTTCATTCGTCACGTTCCCAGTCCGTTGAAATTTTTCATACAGATCCTTTATTGTATCGCTTTTCGGTCCTTTGGTTACATTAAACCTCCGTTGAAAACTTCGTCTTGTTGCAACAACACTGTGTTCTAGGCGGTGGTATTCCAACACCAGAAAAATCCTCTGTTCTAAGGAATAAACCATGTTGTCTACAGCACACTTGCACGTTGTGAACAGCACACGCTTACAGCAGGAAGACGACGTACAGAATGGCGCACCCAAAGACTGCGTTGTCTTCTATATCGTTCACATCACTTGCAGCGCCATCTGTTGTTGAAAATTGTAACTACTGTAATTTCGAAAGTTTGCCCGCCTGAAAATGTACTGTTGTCCCAAGCATATTGCAACAAACGGTGTATTTCTATCGCTGCTCGTTTAGTTTTTATTGCCGTTTCAAATATACCGGACATTTTTGAAACACCCTGTAGTTAAAAATATGGGTTCCCGGCCTTTGACCTTCTTGTGCGAACGCACACGCTATGCCCGAACTCGTACGGGACTTGGTAGATTAATCTGCCACGAGTAATGAGTATGATGGGCAAACATCTATTAGGCGCACTACGAATGCAGTGTTGTGGACATGTTGGAAATGTGGATCTCACGGGGAGCGTGCAAGGGATAAGTCCCTGCAGACGCACTATCCGCTGTGCCCGCGGTGGCTCAGATGGATAGAGCGTCTGCCATGTAAGCAGGAGATCCCGGGTTTGAGTCCCGGTCGGGGCACACATTTTCAACATGTCCCCAATGAAGTGTATCAACGCCTGCTTGCAGCTAGGGTGTCTATTTAATTATCATTTCAACTCTAGGGAGAGGCTTATATATACAAATGATAATTAATTCCAAAATGCGCAATGCATAAACTTGACTTAGTGTAAGAAGTGAACAAAGAGTAGTAAGCAAGCTGCAGCATGATACATATTAGATATACATGCTTGAAGTGATAGATTTTATTTTAAGTGCGTACTGCAATATTTATTGTTTTCTCTGTGATTTTGTGATTATTGAACCCCTTTCCTAAGTGCAAATCCTTTAAGATCCTTGATCCTATCCACACCCCAGGATCAACTTGTAAAGATGCACATGTGCTTAGGAAGTGAGGCACTACGTATAAAAAATGAGTAGGTTCGCGACATGCTAATTGCTTTTGTAATGCGCAATGTAAATTAAATTTTCGACCTGGTTGAGGAGTAATTTAAATTCTGTCGACGATCCGCGAGTAGGCCCGCTTTGTCCACTTTTCTTTTTCGACTTTTTGTATTTCTACACGAAATCCAGAGGCGGAATTGCTATATTCAAATCTGTCCTCGAACTTTCTTTAAAGACAAGCACATATAAGAGAAACTTTGACATAAATGAAGCTCCCCTCACAAGTCACTAAATAAGATGAGCATTAAAAAAATGTATTGGGCCTACAAAATGAATAAGCAAGCGTGATGAAGATTATTATGAATGAAATTAATTTGTAAAGGAGATTGGTATGAATATGGTCAAAGAAAAAGGACTTAAATAGCTTACCTGCGAACGTAGGCATAAATAGTAAAAAAAGACTAATTAAGAGACAATTGTTGTGATTCAAAGTGGTCAATTAGATTATTTCTCGATTTAAATGAACTCTTGTAAATATTAGTATGTAAATCAACCTGTAAACACCGTTTGATGTTATGAAGCGAGAATTTCTTTTAATACACCGTTCACGCAGACGCTCACCACAGTGCAAGTGAAGTTTTAAAGCTCGACGATTTTCAGTGGCAGTATTCTACTGCACCATATGTGTGAAAAATTCATTGATGTGTGCAGTGTGTAATAATCAGTGTCATTCCACACATGCAGTTGCAGCGGTAGCTACCACTTACCTGCGAATCCGTAATTGGATAGTGGACAGGAAGTGATGTGAGGCAGTTTCGGTGGCAGAAGCTCCCTCCAGCAATCTAACAAGCACAAAGCCACGATCCGCCGAACAAGAGCGACGCACAGCACCTCAAACGCGAAATCAACGCTCTGCAAGAAAGCTCCGGGCACGTGAGTGCGCACAGACTGAATTTCAAGATTGCTCGCAACAGTGGAGGCGGACAGCCACCAAGTGACGAAATAATGTAAACGTTCAGCCGCCAACAGCAGTTGCTGTGCGCTATATTCTGTAGCAAAAACATTCACATCCAGTACTGAAAACATTTTTCTATGTATCATAAACCTTTTGAGAGACTCTAAGATAGAGAAGTTAGCGTAATTAGTATAATGACTGATTGTACACAGAGATAAGTCACAAGTTCACCTCTGAACACTGTTGAAAAGTAAACGTTAACGAGAGGTCACGATACGAATGAAAATAAGCACATGAAAATACGTCAAAGGATCCGATCCTTCCTATATCTCATCCCACATGCATATAAAATTAGTTTTGTAAGCTATTCTAATATAAGATATTTTATCTGTTTCATATGTGAAATAATTCGGAGAGCCACACTTGAGCCCTGAAAGTGAAAGATATGGACTTCCTTGTCGAAGCCATCACCAGTCTACAATCCAAGTCTATCATAAATAGTGTATGTGCGACGACAATAAATGTATAATTAAGTGCGACAACGGACAAGGCAATCAATCGACAAGACGTTGACAGTATAACGAATACAGTCAAAACAGAAAGTTGTGTACCAGTTGTGATAGTCAAATTTCTTTTACAACGATGAAAAATGAAGTGTTACTCTATTTCCTTATAAATTTTGTAAATATGTGTACTTATAGCCTTAATGTTAAGAATCATCAAGAAAGACTGAATCCACGCAAACACTGATAGAAACACAGAACAAATTCACAATGATCCACCGTCAGTAATTACAAATTGAAACGTTAATTCTTTTATTATGGAATGAATGTGAAATGAAACTTTTGATAACCTGTATGTTACACCAGAAAATTACAAATATTCCAATGGGCATGAGGATGAAAGCAATACCTTCGGTATTCCATCCCTCCTCATGGGAGGCAGTGTAATATTAGTAATTTTCACCTCACAAACATTAATATACGCTCAATAGTAAATGCCTGATGGCCTAAAGTTATCGAACAATTGTAAAGTAAAAGAAATGAACCATCGCATAGCAGCGACAGAGTCTATTATTCTTTATCTTTGCCGTTCTTGCGCGGTGCCTGTAAATCTGTATGTACATGTATCGATTAATGGTATAAAAAAGAATTCTGTTGTTTCAAGACAAATGAGGCTTTTGGCGCCTCACCTTTTACTGTTTGTATTCTATGAAAGGCGGACGCGAACTTGCTGCGTTCCGCAACAGTATTTTATATTCTATGTGAAAATATTGAGTGACTATGCTAAATGTTATTTTTTTTCAATCAGAAAACATGTAGTTTCTTGTAACTGATTACGAACAGACATCATCAAGAGGACATTTTGACTGTTATGTATACAGTATTTAACCACAATGGTCATCTACTGTTATATAATATGAAAAGGTACGTAGCATTAAAAAAAAGTGTGTTACAGATAAGTGTGCTTATTTTAGTAAATTAACCTTGATGATTTCCATCTCCTCAATTACTTGAATTATAATTATTTTGTCTTACTTCATCACCAGAATTCACGATTACGCTGATGGGCCGAACGCAGCATGATGCAGAAGGAACATTATCGTTTTCCTATTATTTCTGAACCAACTTTTTTGTGTAGTGTTGCATTTCTTTTAAAGTCTATAAATCTTCTGGTCCCTTAGTGTTGATCCGGGTATGACTACATCGCGACTATAAAAATGCACAGAAATGATAATGTTTCTTCCGAACGATCTCAAATATATATCAATATGCTGCTCTTATTCAGGTATTTAATGCTCAACGTATGTTATTATAATAGTGTAATCAATCCCTGATTCTGTTGGCAAGTGGCCCACCAAAATATTCGCTTTTTCGACATTAAAAAAAAAATAATAATCCTTTTTCTTTTCGTCCCCCAAGAGCAACGCTACAAACTACAAGCATTCTAAATCGAATGATCAGTATAGACGATGTGTGGTATAGTGACACGAGCGCGTATCAACTATACGGAGCGCAACTTTTACTCCTTGACTTATGATGTGAGTATGAACGTGGAGATAAATAAGATTGCACTTGTTACAGTCATTACAACAGATCCATATAGTGATAGGATTCATATCTCTGGAACTTCTACCTAGATGTGACGTTTTAATAAGTCACTAATATAATCGCTCTCGATAATACTTTGCACAACAAGCATAATATCTTACAACTTGTTGGTTGACCCCTGTGGCTGAGCACAAATATGCTTGGTACACAAGTGCTTAACGAACTGAGATTGATGTGTTAACGTCGGTTGCAATAAATTCATATTAAAATGAACAGCGGAACTAACAGCACACAGTTATTTAACCAGCTGACAGTGACGTGTTGTCATCGGTTGCAACAAGCTCACTTTAGTGAAACTAATTGCGTAGATTAAATAATTTGGTCAGGTACAAACATGCATTGCACACGATTATTTAACAAACTGACAATTATGTGTTCACATCGGTTGCAATATATGCGTTTTAAAATGAACAGTGAAACCAATAGCAAATTGAGCAATTTAAAACGCAGTCTATTGGATTCAAGCCATTTTTAAATTAATTGAGGCTGTGAGGCCCATCCCGAAGAAAATAGCCTCTCACACTCTTCAACTTGTTGTTAGTGTTACCAGTATTCGTCGGACCTGCTAACCGCCGCTATTGTTCCTTGGTAAAGTGACGAAGGTCACAGGCTTATGCTGAACGTTTGTCTACGTGTCAGCAAAACAACAAGTGTCGGTCATCCGCTGCCTGTGCTTAGGCGATGCTTTTATCACCACACACGTCCTGGTAGGAATGAGTGACTCATATGCTACTTTCAAATCGTTGTGACTTCACTCACACTTGACCATTTGACGCCCCATGATACCGAGTAGAAGAGACGTCACGTTCGTTCGTCAGGCATTTGGGAAGGTCCTGTGCGCTTGTTTACCTTTGTGGAAACATCATCTCAGCAATAATGAGGATCCACCCTAATCATTATTGAAGTGGGAAACCCAAATTCATGAATAATTTCCGATATGTTACGACCAAAGCGAGATTGGAATTTAGAAAAAAAAAAAATGGTTCAAAAGGCTCTGAGAACTATGGGACTTAACAGCGGAGGTCATCAGTCGCCTAGAACTTAGATCTAATTGAACCTAACTAAACTAAGGACCTCACACACATTCATGCCCGAGGCAGGATTCGAACCTGCGACCGTAGCGGTAGCGCAGATCCAGACTGAAGCGCCTAGAACCGCTCGGCCACTCCGGCCGGCTTGGAATTTATATAACAATTTGAAAACAGAAAGTTGACGACGCGAGAGAGTATTTCGAGGCTGCCGTATGAAGAAGAAGAAAGTTCTTACTTCATCGTATCGAGTCTACGATTATACTGCGATCGATTTCGTAATCATAGGATTTCATTTTAGCGTCCCTTTCATGGCTGAGAATGAAAAAATTAAACTCTGTCCGGAAAAGCATTTAACGACTAGGAGTCTGCTTTACAAAATGTGACAGACTAGAGGCAATCCGTGGGGAGTTTCCTCGGCTGGTAAAACAAGTGAATGACTATACATAACAGGTGATCTATGACACTGCAACAGCTTTTCGTTAATTTTTGTGCGGAGTAGGTTACATTACGGTGAACAAAATACTGGGTTTCAACTTGCTTAATTATTGTGTTGCTATTGAGCTTTTTCTTGGCTGTGAATTAAAAAATAAAGAGGGTACTCTTCTTGTTTCACGAGATGTTGCTCTAAAGACTAATAATATATTGTACAAGATGCTATTCCAGGCGGGTGTAAAATGTATGTGTGCATCGGAAAATACTGAATGTAAAAATGAAGATTTGGCCCTGTCTGACTACCCCCTGAAGCAGATCTTAGGATCTCTTAATGGTGATATTATCTCCTCCATCTTATTCTTTAACATATAAATTATAACGTAAACATAAATGAATATGTAAGAGAACTGGTAACTCCAAATGATAAATGCCTTTTCAGCTTATACGTTTATTGTGGATTAAAACCCCTTAATATATTAGAAATGTTTATATATCAATATCCAATGGACATAAAGTAATACAAATGGATTTCCTAACTAATATGATTAATTTCCCAAATCTGACCCATTCTATGGCTAAGCGATCTAATGTAACTAATGCGACATGACATCACCTACGTACCAAACAGTGGAGGACACTACTTTCATATATGATCTACAGTGGTGTGCAACCTCAGTGGAAATAATATTTACGTAATCACACCTGTTTAGCTTTATAGCCCTAATAAGAAGCAATTAGCAATATCATCGTATGTACTGCGACCGGTGCGTCGGAGTGGTGGTTCTCCTACACGTCTGTGACGACAGAAGAACTCCACCCACAAAATATAAAAAAACCTCATTAAAACAGTAGAATGGCAGAAGACGGTCCTCTGACTAGTATAATCTATTACTGTCTTCTCCTCTCTGAGTTCTGCAGACGCCGGCCGGTGTGGTTGTACGGTTCTGGGCGCTTCAGTCTGGAACCGCGTGGCCGCTACGGTCGCAGGTTCGAATCCTGCTTCGGGCATGGATGTGTGTCATGTCCTTAGCTTAGTTAGGTTTAATTAGTTCTAATTTCTAGGCGACTGATGACCTCAGAAGTTAAGTCGCATAGTTCTCAGAGCCAGCCAGTTCTGCAGACGAGACATGCGAACTCCCAGCCACAAGGGCAGAGTTCAGATAACGTCTCAACTTGAGTATAGGCAGAAGAAGTGCTCTCAATCAACAACAACGACTCCCTACCTGGAGGCGAAGTCCAGATTCGTATAAGTTCGCAGCAGTAAAGTGCCTAACCGTTCTAACAATAAAATCTCCTGAGAGCAAAGACAGCAAGTCCGTCTGTACCAACAATAGCTGATACTGAGCAACCGTCAAACACGGGTGCTCAAAACGGAAGACCTCTTTCTCTCCACCGTTGGCTACCCAGAAAAGCTCAGCTCCCCTCCCTCTTAACTGCAGAAGGCGAATCATATTCTCGAAGCCATGGAATATTCTCCCTCTCTACAGATTCTTCCAAACGTTGGGCAACCATATTTTAGTCTTTTGTCGTCCAGTGCGGAATGTTTTCGAGAAAATATCTGTCTTAGTTAATTAGGAATACATTCAACGGTACGCTTCTTAGACTAAAAATCCTCGGTAATAACCTTGCCTGTGTGATTCCCAAGATAACGCTTCCTCGTTCCTCTCTGCTGCGTCAAAGACTTTCAGAGTTTCAGAAGTGTTATACGGTTATCCTTCCGTCCGCGCTACAATACCGGCTGGCAGCCGATGAATTGTGCTTCAGCACTGAGGTGCCCCCGATCGTCCGTCTTGGCTACTTCCTGTGTTAAGCAGGACCAACACTCACGTGCGGGCTTTTACACCCAGGGCTTGATTTACTACCATTTCATTTTCCCTGGCGTTCCAACCTCTACTAGCATAGACAATTATTAATTACACCGTTTTAATAATAAAGACTCTCTGTCACCTTTCATGCAATAAGTGTTAAGAATTATTTACAAAGTCTTCGCTAAATATTCATATAATATTCATATATACGATGTAAAACCAATCAAATATGAGTGCTTGTAAGGTGTGAAATTATAGCTACTTTACAACTGTTTTTATTAATTCCTTAATGAGCTGTGGAGTAGTGCGCATAGTGCTCCAATGAATCGAACCGGTAGAAACGTCAGGTGTTTTGATAGAGAAGCTCAGCAGTATGAACACATCTCACTGAACTACACATTTTCTCATTTGACCTTCTCGTTTCTCGCGCAATTGGCCAGAAAAATATATTAGTTTCTAAAAAAAGAGTATTATGACATACTTCCAGTAGAGATACAGGGAAAATGCATGAAGATATCAACGTAATGATGAATTTAACACATTAGCCATAACAAGCAGTTCATTTTAACAAGCATACATTATAGCTTCTGAACGAATAAGGTTTTGTTTCCTACTTGCAGTAGTTCATTATATTCGTTTGCAGGTGCTTAGTTTGTTCATTGATGTAATTGTAGTAGCTATGCCATGTTTCTTAGCGAATTAAATTGACCACACACCGAAAACTTTTTCTGTGATAAAGTTCTTGAATGATCGTATCGAACTTCACTTACCCACAATAACATGAGACACTCAATAAAAAACACACGCACGACAGCACGTGTTACCGGAAGTTGCGTACTACCACAGTATTACTACTATATGTTGGTTGACATTGGAGAGGCCTGAGAAGTGGACGTGATGGTCATACGATAAATGTTCTATTGTGGTTACTTAGCGCGGCACACAATGCCTCCAGTTAGCTTAGCGTAAACCCAGAAATTGGTATACCGTGTGAAAGAACTGTGGCACAACCTTATAAGCTACATAGTACAGATATGTAACATACGTCGTGCAGTTGACCTCCATCACAGCTCAGATACAGTCCTATTTGATAGAACGGTCATACAGTGAGAAGAGAAGAAAACAGAACACAAAACGATAGCGGTATGTTCTTAAGGCTGCGTGTAGTATTGAGAGCAAAACCCGTCGCCATCGGCACATAGACTGCTCTTACGACAAAATGACGTGGGGAGCCAGACCTTATTATTTCGTAAGGCATGTCTTTCGCGAGCAATATACTTCCGAGGCCGCAACAGTAACGTGTTAGCTGAGCTTGAGAGCTCCTCTGAACTTGCTGGAAAAGTCTCGACAGAAGCCCGTGGATACGAGAACACATGAACCACTTGGCGCAAGTCTACATACACTCTTCAAGTGATGTTCATGACAGTTTCCTATTTGCGTCGACGACAGCTTCAGTCCCCCATTCGGATCTCCGGGAGGGGACTGCCAAAGAGAAAGTGACGACCTGAAAAAGGTGGAAGAACCAATGACAGGATAACATTCTACGAGTCGGAGCGTGACGGCGTGATGATGACGTTTGGTTTGTGGGATGCTCAACTGCGCTGTCATCAGCGCCCGTACGAAGTCCCAATGTTTTACATAGTCCTATTTAGCCTCTGTCAGAAATCATGATGATGACGAAATGATGAGAACAACACAAACACCCATTCCTTGGACAGAGAAAAATCCGAAACCTGGACAGGAATCGAACGCGGGATCCTGTAATCCAGAGGCAGGAACGCTAGCCACTAGACCACGAGCTGCGAACGAGTCGGAGCGTAGGATGTCAGAAGTTTGAACATTAAAGGAAATAGAAAAGCTGAAAATGGAAATAAAAATTTAGTGGCGGTTAGTGAACTGAAATAGAAAGAAGACTAGGATTTCTCGACAGACGAATATAGAGTACTTACAACAGCAGCAGAAAATGGTATATCGGGTGTACGATTATTTATGAATAGGTAGGTAGGGCAGAGAGTGAGCTATTGTGAAAAGTTTTGTGACAGAATTGTTCTCATCCGGTTCGGCAGCAAACTAACACCGACAACGATAGTTCAGGCAAGCAGCAATATAGCAAGCAGCAGATGAAGAGATAGGGAAATGATGTGAGGTCAGTGAAAGGACAGATTGGCTTTAATGGGAGATGGAAATCAAATGGTCATGGGGCACTGGAACGCGGTTCTAGGGGAAGGAATAGAAGAAAGGTTTACTAGTAATGTGGGCTTGGCAGTGGGAATGAGAGAGGAGAAAGACGAATTGAGTTTTGTAATAAATTTCAGACTGCAATAGCGAATTCTCTGTTCAATAATCATAGGAGGATGAGATATACTTGCATCAGGCCGAAAGATAAAGAAGATTTCAGTTAGATTACATCATAACAAGGCAGAGATTCCGAAATCTGATGTTGGTTTGTAAGGGCTACCCAAGAGCAAATATAGACTCACATCACACTTTAGTAATGAAGAAGAGTACACCGAAGTTTAAGATAAATCCGAAAGAATTAATGTGGGACCGAGTGGGATACTGAAGTACTGAATTTCACTAAGACTGTGGATACTGCAATAAGGAACCTAAGAGTGGTCCGCCCTGTTGAAGAGGAGTGGTTGTCTCTAAATAGGGCACTCACAGACGTTTCATAGACAGACATAGGTAGAAAATTTTTAACCCAGTAGGCACCTTTGGTGAAAGATTAAATACTTTAACTGATAGACGAAAGAAAGAAGTACAAAACTTGGGCGCACATCTTTGTCCACCAGGTGACTTGCGTTGTTCGACATGTTAGGTGTTGGCACTGGGTGGAGAGAAGGGAGGGAGGGGGGCGGTTGGTAGTAATGGTATAATACAGGAACTATCACATACCTTAGCGATTGTGACACAGTTCTCGGATAATACTCTGGTGGTACATTTTCTTTGTGAAGTGAAGCATTCCTGTGGACGATCCCAGAGAACAAACGGGTACATGTCATCCGACTATTTGTTTCAGTATATCTGAAAAACTGCTACAGCTAGACACGTATCATATCATGTATTCATACGCACATTGATAGGCACTTCATCTGCTGTCGGACGCATTTCAAGTAGTGTAATCAATGGGCGCATCGGCAGGCTCATGTCTCTTTCAAAGAATCAGTAATAATGTACCCCTCTGATAGTGTAAATTACCTTTGGATGAAGGCTGTTCATATGTCTTAGCAAGTCTCCTGAACTTTGAGGTAAGCCAGCAAATATTATGGTTTGGCACCAGATTCAGACAGATCCACGAAGCCAGTGAACGAAAAAACATTCTTTCTTACTCCGCCAGGGGCCATGAGTCTGTGTTGAATGGTTTACAATTAGTACAGACGCTTTGTATTCTAATAAAAAAGTGTGCGTATGGAACCTACACTGTCGTGGGCTATGCTGACATTGACGTTTGCTTACGCTGCATTTTCGTAACTGTCTATTGTGGAGCATGATATTTATTTACAGGAGATACTTCACAGTCGTGCTCAACGCGGGAAATACTTATTTTTAGTTGGAGAAAGGAAAACTGGATGATTTTCAGGGTACCATTGACAGCGCGGTCATCAGAGACAGAGCGCAAACTGTTGTTACAAAAAGATGAGGAAGTAAATCGGTCATGCCCATTTCAAAGTAGCCATCGTGACACTTGTCTGGAGCATTTGGAGAAATAGTGGGAAACCTAAAGCTCGATGACCGGTCGGGAATTTGAAGCGAAAGCACGCTCAGGTGATTGATGGTGATTAACGAAAGCACGCTCAGTCTACCTACAACTTTGCCTTCGTGCTCGACTCCTTTGTTGGAGTTTACACTTCCGATAGAACCCTTGGGAATTAATATAAGGTTTCTATTTAGTCATCCGGTCTCGTAAGTTGATTATCTCACTCTTATTCCTATCATTAAATAATATCATGGGCGTTAAGACGAAAATAGGGTGGTTTTTTCCTGGTATTCTGAATGTGTATAGTCTTGTAAAGGTATGTACTATGTTGAAGGACACTTGAGTCTAATACGGCAGATTATACATTCATTTTCTGAACGATGTTGTCCTGATGTGGACAGCAGCATGTCGGTCGAAACGTAGGAGATTTAGATGCTTTAGTAATTTACAATGACGCTGGCCATTACCCAAACATATTTAATTCAAATGTATTAATTTGGTGCATAAGTGCGCAGTGTTTTTGTTTTGCATGTTCGTATTCTGGTTGTCGTTTCTTATTGCAAGCGACTGTTACTATCTGAGTTTACATACTGTCATTTTGTCATTTGGAGCTGTGGACGCTAGAAAATGGAGAACCAAGCGGAGAAATCACAAAACTGCCGACGTAATCGTCTGTTTGTGTTCAATAGAGTGGCGACAGCAGCGGACGCAATAGGAATATTTGCGCTATGTATAGGGATAATGCCACTGGACAGAGCACTGGAAGAAACAACAGAGGAAAGTCCACTGGACCTGACGGGATACCATTTCGATTCTACACAGAGTACGCAAAAGAACTTGCCCCCCTTCTAACAGCCGTTTACCGCAAGTCTCTAGAGGAACAGAAGGTTCCAAATGATTGGAAAAGAGCATAGGTAGTTCGAGTTTTCGAGAAGGGTCGTCGAGCAGATACGCAAAACTTTAGGCCTATCTCTCTGAGATCGATCTGTTGTAGAATTTTGGAACATGTTTTTTGCTCGTGAATCATGTCATTTCTGGAAACCCAGAATCTACTCTGTAGGAATCAACATGGATTCCGGAAACAGCGATCGTGTGAGACCCAACTCGCTTTATTTGCTCATGTGACCCAGAAATTATTAGATACAGGCTCCCAGGTAGATGCCATTTTCCTTGACTTCCGGAAGGCGTTTGATACAGTTCCGCACTGTTGCCTGATAAACAAAGTAAGAACCTACGGAATATCAGACCAGCTGTGTGGCTCGATTGAAGAGAGTTGTTCTCAATGGAGAGACGTCTACAGACGTTAAAGTAACCTCTGGCGTGCCACAGGGGAGTGTTATGGGACCATTGCTTTTCACAATACATATAAATGACCTAGTAGATTGTGTCGGAAGTTCCATGAGGCTTTTCGCGGATGGTGCTGAAGTATTGAGAGAAGTTGCTGCATTAGAAAATTGCAGCGAAATGCAGGAAGATCTGCAGCGAATAGGCACTTGGTGCAGGGAGTGGCAACTGACCCTTAACATAGACAAATGTAATGTATTGGGAATACATAGAAAGAAGGATCATTTATTGTATGATTATATGATTGCGGAACAAATACTGGTAGCAGTTACTTCTGTAAAATATCTGGGAGTGTGCGTACGGAACGATTTGAAGTGGAATGATCATATAAAATTAATTGTTGGTAAGGCGGGTGCTAGGTTGAGATTCATTGGGAGAGTCCTTAGAAAATGTAGTCCATCAACAAAGGAGGTGTCACACAAAACACTCGTTCGACCTATACCTGAGTATTGCTCATCAGTGTGGGATCCGTACCAGATCAGGTTGACGGAGGAGATAGAGAAGATCCAATGAAGAGCGGCGCGTTTTGCCACAGGGTTATTTGGTAAGCGTGATAGCGTTAACGAGATGTTCAGCAAACTGAAGTGGCAGACTCCTCAAGAGGGGCGCTCTGCATCGCGGTGTAGCTTGCTGCCCAGGTTTCGAGAGGGTGCGTTTCTGGATGAGGTATCGAATATATTGCTTCCCCCTACTTATACCTCCAGAGGAGATCACGAATGTAAAATTAGAGAGAGTCGAGCGCGCATGGAGGCTTTCCGGCAGTCGGTCTTCCCGCGAACCATTCGTGACTGGAACAGGAAAGGGAGGTAATGACAGTGGCACGTAAAGTGCCCTCCGCCACACACAGTTGGGTGGCTTGCGGAGTATAAATTTAGATGTAGATGAAAATGGTGTTATCATTTTAAGGAGGATGGTTTTGACATTAGTGATACTCCACGTCCAGGAAGATATTCGGGGATTGATGAAGATCACATAAACGTATTAAATCCACTTCAATGTACTCGAGAACTGGCAAACGTGACGAACTGTGATTATTCGACCATCGTGCGATATTTGCATGCAGTGGGGAAGGTTAAGAAATCGAGTCTACGGTTACCGCATGCTCTAAGCCAAAACCCCCAGAATCAACGAGTGGCAGTATGTGCATCTCTGCTTGCTGGACATTAGTTTTATGGTGAACGACACCTGTCTTTCCTGTCCTGTATCGTTACTGGTGACGAGAAATGGTAGATTTATCTTGAAAGGAGTATCCTGGGGTGCACTTGCATGTGGCTCCAGAATAAGATAAGAATATTAATAAATCAAAATGAAACTACTATACTATAAACGATGAAAGTCTGATAGGCTCGGTAATGCGGATCGCTGATTGTGCGCGACCGCAAAGCCAAAGATCCCTGGTCTGAGATTATTATAGCGTTGGTGTAAGAGAGCGCTGGGCGCACAATTGTCGGTAGCTTTCCGTAACGGAAAGGATTTTGTTGTGTGCTGTGTGAAGCCACCAAGTGTTAGATTAATTTAGGTATGTCAATATTGTCGAAGATGGAAGCCTAACTCTTCGTGCCACCAAGGTAAAGATGTTAAATAATTATGGTTTCAGTTTTTGCCAGCGCGTTAGTGTAGATGAATTGGCCGATAATTTGTAATTGTTGAGTAACTCCGCAATGTACGTAAACCGTTTTGATAAAAATGCTAGTTAGATATTTCACTTTGTAAGGTTTCTAAGATTTGTTTACAGAGCTACATTTAATTTGAGGATTTGCATTTATGTTGGACTAATGAAGTTAGATAATACTTGCGGTTTAAATCGCACTGTTTGTGAATTAATTGTGAGTAATTTAACTTAAGTTGTTAGATGCTTTTGTAAGGACAAACCTAACTTGCAATACAATTTTGCTAAAGTACTGAGTTTTAGTAATTCACCATAATCAGTACCGCCTCCGTGTCCAGGTCATATCTTTTAAAGAAGTATGATTTTCTTTAATGTTATCGTATATCAGCCAAATGAATTTCATTTTCATTTCAAATATTATTTCCAACATTGCACCCTGCTGAGCCTGTAGTTAGGATATTTATGTTTTATGAGAGACCAGGATATATCGCGTTCCATCGTTGCTGCTTTAGACGTAAGAGTATTTATTTTCTATGTGCACCGGGACCAAAGTTACCAGTTTTGAACAGGGCCAGATGATTCAGTGCCTAAGAGGCTGAATGTATTTTGTAATGACTCTATTTCCTTACTGGTATTGGCAGCTGCACTGCTCGAGCAGTTCGTGTAAAGTTTTGCTAAAAATAACACATAGTAAACACACCACTTGCAGTTACAACACGCCACACAACAATTCGAGTTCTGTATGGACTCCACAGTTCAGACATTCATTCAACGTAATCGTAAAATTTTCTCCTTATTAATTAAAATAACGTTACACTTGGAACGTTACACTTGGCGACAGATCTGACAGTCGTTCCCTTTGTGAAAGTTTTGATATTAAAACAGTCAGGTATGTATATTCTTTTCTCTCAACCAATCGGTAGAGATAATAATAGTTTCATGTGTTTTTGGCGGTAAGCAGTTTACTAACTTGTGCAACATTTTTCCACAGTTCATCTGCATTCTTATGCTCCGCCTTGTTTCCCGATGATTTGATTGCTCAATCTTTTTTGTCTTTGGATTGGGACCCTGTATGTGACTTAAGATGCCGCGTAAACGTATTAAGGTTCCAGCGCGTAATTTCACATTTAAAGATACCGAAATAGACGATTTTCCGATTATGGACAACAATATTGAGAACGATAGTAACCACTCTGTGGTGGAACAGTCGCAAAGCACGACAGAAAACGTGTGTTACTTTACACAGAGTAATGTACTGTTACTTGACAGTATGATTTGACCTAATTTCGCAACTGCTCAAACTGTCGATTCCGGCATAGCGGAAACGCTGAGGTAGATATTGCTAACATGCAAATGTAACAGCACGATTCTTTGCCGAATCAGGTCAATGAACTTCCCAATTCGTGTACAATCAGAATGCCAACAGTATGTCAGAGTAGTTAGTGGAGCAAAGTACCCAATCTATTTTTAAAAATCCGTCAGACTCCGTAAATGGTAATTATGCAGATAACGCAACATACGAGACGGTCATGGATGTAGATGATCTCTCCACATAGCAGAGCACAACACATGCGACACCCGACGCATCAATTCAAAAGAATGTGGAAGTGATGTTTCAAAATCTCATGCAAATGATGGTTAAACAAAATAACAAAACTGATACCAGTGAAAAACGTCTTTGCGAGAAAATTGAAGCCATAGCCAGGCAGTGCGTAGACAGCACCAAATCTTTGAGAGATGACATTAATGCTTGAAGACATCAGTGTAGCGAAACCTATAAAATGCTTCCAGATGAAATCCGATAATTTAATGAAAGAATAGATTAACAAGACACTCGGTTAGATGCACGTATTAAAGTCCATGTTCACACTTGCATAGATTCCGTTACAGACGTTGCCACGTCGCAAACCCACATTCTACTGAAAATTACATACACAATACACGGTAATATTTTACAGAGAAATTAATCATGATCTCTATTAAGCAGCATGAAATTGTCAGTTTTTCCTCCAACGCTACCGTCAGAAAGAGCAGTTTGTAATTTTTGCAGACATTAATGAACCAATTGTGCCTAAAAAAGTCTGATAACAAATGTAAGTTTCTCACTTCAGAAATTTCATTACATTTTATTGATAATAATGACTGTGCCGTCAGGAGTGACACTCATGACCGCTCTGTTGAGCCACCCATGCAATCTGAAACAGTTAAGAGTGAAGTTATCAAGCATGATGACACTAAAAGTAAAGAAGGTTTCTATCAACCAAAAACTGGTACACACAAAGCCGCCTTTTGTTGTGAAAACCTTCCTTTCATACCACAGCTTTCAAACGCTTCATCGTGTGCTAGCATTTCGGCTTCAGTCAGCCTTTGTGCTGATAAATGCTGTCCTCCACCGATCGATTTGCAGACCAGATTCATACAAGAAAATCAGACCTCAACAGATAACTTTTATTTCCCTCAGATTAATGATGCCAACAATGAAAGATCAGGCGCGGACATTCAGTCTGAATACAGAACAGAGTTTGCTTCCTTCCGTGACGCATAGCAGAAATTTTACATTGTCACTGTGCCACAACGCTAAATTTTTTGAAGAAAAAGACGAGTTCCCTTACACTGATTCTCTGGACTGTGCAACTAATACTGTGCAAATGCAAACTACATACACCCCTCACAGCCCACTGACATACTTAGCAGTCCATTCTGAGGAGCGAACTTCTTCTAACAACACTTCCATTCGATCTACTATTGCCACAGACTCTCGAGAAACCACGCAGTATATCACCATTTCGTTTGTCTCTTCCAATGCAAAAACGTATCATCATGACGACCTGCAGTCAAAACCCAAAATTAACAGCTACAAGAGGACAACTTCCATTACTATAGATAATAATACACAACTAGTGGAAGTCACATTTAGAATTCCAACGCTGGTGCAGATGTTATTTTGAGCAAACAGAGTTTTATTACCAACAATAAGCCAGCCCAATCTGATGTCACAGCCCATAAGAATGACGGTAGCAACAGTTCGAATTTACCTAAGCAGCCCACTTATAATTCAAGCGAGCTGCATGTTCTCTCCGATTACGTATAACGGCTCTTCTTCTTCATGATTTGGTTTCATTTGTACTTGGACTCGGCTAAAACTCGGTGACAGTCGGTAGCGTGTTGAGATCGTTATCAAGTTACGAAGACGACGTTACACAAAATAACAGTGCTGAACCGAAATGTCGACGTGCGTGAGATATTTACTTCACCAAAAATCGTAATTCATCGTTCGTAATCGATGTTTAACTGATTAAGGATGAAATTTTAATGATAAAACCAATACAGTCACGTTCACAACAAATTCCCTACAAGCTGGTCGTAATTTCAAGTATCTAAGAAATCGTAACAGTGGGCTTGTTGTTTGAGTCAAAGATTCTACACAAGTGCCGAGCGCTACAATCAAATATTATCGCTGCCCGTAATTATTACTCGGGACTTTCATGTCAATAATTTGATAGAATTTTAAATCACAAATGCACGACTTGGCACGAGAAGGTGTTTTATTGCACATTATCAGTCAATTCCTAACCGAGCCTTGAGAAGAAAAGTTTCCCAGGTGTAGGGAGGATTTAAATTATATGCTTCGGACCTATCACTGAAATTCTATTGTAGTGACCTATTTCTGACAATCGATCCCTACAAGTGTACAGTGCTTCATAAACATTCCGTGAAGTGTTAATTTGCATGCAGTAATATAGTTATTCTTTGACTTAGCTTTTGTTAGTTATTCCGTGCTGTTCACGTCTACACAATTCATTCATGTGTGTAGTGTTCAGTTATTGCTAAATGTATGTGGGATTAAAGGAATTGTTTTCTCTAACACCCACATTTGGTGACACCCGACGTACTACGTAAAATCAGCGTCGGCTTCAGCGTTTAACGAAGTTCCGCAACGTTCACGTTTGTAGCTGTCCGCGCGCCAGCCGCGTCGCACTCGTGTCAGCACGATAATGAACGATTCGCCAGTCTCAATTCAACCTGAAGCCAGCAGTGCAATTAACAGGGTGACGATAAAACCTCCACCATTCTGGGTACATAATCCTCTACTATGGTTTGCCCAGTTAGAAAGCCAGTACGTCCTCGCACAAATATCGGCGGACGAAACTAAGTTCAGCTATGTGGTTGCAGCACTTACAGAAGATCTAGCAGCAGAAGTACAAGATATCCTAGCCGGATACCGATCGTTATGCATCCATTAAAAACGCATTAATAACGCTTTTGTCACAATCAGAGGCAAAACGGCTAGAGAAGCTACTGCGGACTGAAGAACTCGGAGATCGCACTCCATCACAACTCTTACGACGTTTGCGCACACTGGCAAGTAACACTGTAACTGATGATGTGCTACGAAATATATGGTTGTCTCGGTTGCCGTCAGATACTCAAAAAATTCTCACGGTATGTACAGGCGATTTAAACGCACTGGCACAAACGGCCGACAGGTTAACTGAAATGTATCCCACATCAAGTGTCTCAACATTAACGCCACAACAAGAAAATTCGCCCACAGTGACGTTAGTCTCCCTACAATCACAACTGGCAGAGTTGACCGCACAGGTAGCTGCATTACAAACAACGTACAACCGCCAACGGCCACGCCGCCGACGGTCACAAAGTCGCAATCGATCACCATCACTACAGAACTTATGCTGGTACCACAAGACATTTGGTAATGATGCACGAAAGTGTACGCCGCCTTGCAAGTGGAAACATGAGGCAGACACCGTAGCAGCGATAACTTTCAGTGCAAACACTCGCCGACTTTTTGTAACAGACCGCGAAACAAAATTACCGTTTCTCGTCGATACAGGCGCAGAAGTGTCTGTATATCCAGCAAACCGCCTATCACCCCGGAGCTGCGACGACAGGAAAAGTCCGTTGTATTGGATGACAGTTAACATACATTACTAGATATGCGCACGGCTGCTTCTTTACCTTCTACAATAATACTCATCCTCCAGAGTCCCGCCCAGGACAGACTGCAGACAAGCGCAGTCACAAGCGACACACCATATATACGATTACTGAAAGGATACCCCGAGATCACACAGCAGTCGCCTACTCTCCCACCAGTCAAGCATACAACCGTCCACCACATTTTGACCAAGACAGGGCCGCCAACTCACGCTCGGCCTAGACGTTTAACGGCAGAAAAGCTAAAAGTGGTAAAGCAGGAATTTCGCAGCATGTTGTCACAAGGTATCTGCATAGTTTCTAGTAGCAGTTGGGCATCCCCAATTCACATCGTGCCTAAAAAGAAGAATGGATGGCGCCCCTGCGGTGAATATCGGCAACCCAATGCAAGGACCATTCCAGACCGGTACCCAGTTCTACATATAGAAGACTTTTCTGCAAATGTTCACGGTAAGACTATATTTTCTACCATTGATCTAGTTCGAGCTTACTATCAGATCCCTTGTAACCTCCCCACAAAAATACTTTAATTAAATGGACCAAGTGTAACCTCCCACGGAAATAATAATTAAATGAATTTTAAAATATTGTAACCTCTGAACAAAATTGGCTCCCATTTATTATCTCCATGCAGAAATGCATTCACAATCAATGTACCCACAAAATTCTTTTCTCATTTATTGTTAAGATCGAAACAGAAAAATTCCGAAACCACAAAATAATAAAAAAATTCAGTAACCTGGTAGATTTTATGACGACAGCAGCGCTGTACCTTGGCCCTGTATTCTGAATAAAAAAAAAAAATCTTACCTCAATAAATACTGCGAATATATCTGCTCTTACCCCAAAAAAATTTTCGGCACAGCTCCGTGCAATGCTGGCATATGCTTTGTGATTCGTAAAAGGAATGATTATTCATTGGATAAAATCTTTAAATTGAAATGAATTCCTTTTTTTAAAAAAAAGTACTTCATATTATAAAATTTATTACTGGGGCATTTTTTGAAAGATATTGGACGACAGTTAACATACATTACTAGATATGCGCAAGGCTGCTTCTTTACCTTCTACAATAATACTCATCCTCCAGAGTGCCGACCAGGACAGACTGCAGACAAGCGCAGACACGCGCCGACTACTGCCGACTCACGCAGACTACTCAAGACTACTGCAGACAAGTGAAGACTACTGTCGACTAGCGACAAGCAACAACTAACTGCATACTGCTCTCTGGTGGGGTGGGGGGGGGGGGGGGGGGGCAAAAATTTGGCAGCAATGGTGAGTCAATTGGACTTGCATGAGCAACAAATTTTTCTTAATTAACTATGTTTACAATCACAGAATATATACATATACACTCCTGGAAATTGAAATAAGAACACCGTGAATTCATTGTCCCAGGAAGGGGAAACTTTATTGACACATTCCTGGGGTCAGATACATCACATGATCACACTGACAGAACCACAGGCACATAGACACAGGCAACAGAGCATGCTCAATGTCGGCACTAGTACAGTGTATATCCACCTTTCGCAGCAATGCAGGCTGCTATTCTCCTATGGAGACGATCGTAGAGATGCTGGATGTAGTCCTGTGGAACGGCTTGCATGCCATTTCCACCAGGCGCCTCAGTTGGACCAGCGTTCGTGCTGGACGTGCAGACCGCGTGAGACGACGCTTCATCCAGTCCCAAACATGCTCAATGGGGGACAGATCCGGAGATCTTGCTGGCCAGGGTATTTGACTTACACCTTCTAGAGCACGTTGGGTGGCACGGGATACATGCGGACGTGCATTGTCCTGTTGGAACAGCAAGTTCCCTTGCCGGTCTAGGAATGGTAGAACGATGGGTTCGATGACGGTTTGGATGTACCGTGCACTATTCAGTGTCCCCTCGACGATCACCAGTGGTGTACGGCCAGTGTAGGAGATCGCTCCCCACACCATGATGCCGGGTGTTGGCCCTGTGTGCCTCGGTCGTATGCAGTCCTGATTGTGGCGCTCACCTGCACGGCGCCAAACACGCATACGACCATCATTGGCACCAAGGCACAAGCGACTCTCATCGCTGAAGACGACACGTCTCCATTCGTCCCTCCATTCACGCCTGTCGCGACACCACTGGAGGCGGGCTGCACGATGTTGGGGCGTGAGCGGAAGACGGCCTAACGGTGTGCGGGACCGTAGCCCAGCTTCATGGAGACGGTTGCGAATGGTCCTCGCCGATACCCCAGGAGCAACAGTGTCCCTAATTTGCTGGGAAGTGGCGGTGCGGTCCCCTACGGCACTGCGTAGGATCCTACGGTCTTGGCGTGCATCCGTGCGTCGCTGCGGTCCGGTCCCAGGTCGACGGGCACGTGCACCTTCCGCCGACCACTGGCGACAACATCGATGTACTGTGGAGACCTCACGCCCCACGTGTTGAGCAATTCGGCGGTACGTCCACCCGGCCTCCCGCATGCCCACTATACGCCCTCGCTCAAAGTCCGTCAACTGCACATACGGTTCACGTCCACGCTGTCGCGGCATGCTACCAGTGTTAAAGACTGCGATGGAGCTCCGTATGCCACGGCAAACTGGCTGACACTGACGGCGGCGGTGCACAAATGCTGCGCAGCTAGCGCCATTCGACGGCCAACACCGCGGTTCCTGGTGTGTCCGCTGTGCCGTGCGTGTGATCATTGCTTGTACAGCCCTCTCGCAGTGTCCGGAGCAAGTATGGTGGGTCTGACACACCGGTGTCAATGTGTTCTTTTTTCCATTTCCAGGAGTGTATATAACTGCAGAACATGA
This sequence comes from Schistocerca piceifrons, assembly GCF_021461385.2. Lineage (NCBI taxonomy): Eukaryota > Metazoa > Arthropoda > Insecta > Orthoptera > Acrididae > Schistocerca > Schistocerca piceifrons. The sequence goes on along the minus strand of NC_060139.1, from coordinate 159,950,656 downwards.
AATAAAATATAGTGCACATGCACTGAGTACAGAACATATCAAGCAATGACAAAATGTATACGCAATGAGTACAAATCATATTAACAAATGACATGAAGTGCACACGCACTGTAGTTCAGAATATATCAGCAAATCACAAAATGTATACGCAATGAATACAAATCATATTAACAAATGACATAAAGTGCACACGCACTGTAGTTCTTTTTTACCATTTTTACAAGAACTAGGATAGGAATGGGAAGGATTGCGTCATGGTTGTAGCACATTAGGTTGCACGCAGTTGCACTGAAAGTCCATATATTTCTACAGAAGCACAACACCAAGAGAGACAATATGAAGTTCTTTTCCCTGAGGTATTAATCAGTGTAGCCAAGACACTGAAATGTCGTAGTAATATTCCATGTTATCATTTTGGTAGTACATTAGGTACACCAAACAGTGGGACCATAATAACATCTCCATCGCTCAAGGTGGTGGACAGCATGTCGTGTCAACACCACGTAGAATTAGTGCATAAACCAAATATAGTGCTCCATGAGCATGAGGATAGACAGGACAAACGGATATTGTAGTAATTTCTGGTAATTAGGTCAGAAGGTGAAGGGCTTTAAGTCTTATGCCAGTCATAATTGATAATTACACTAGTCTAACAACTGATTTGATTAATTCGTGGCACTCATCGCCCAGTTACTGACCATTTCTGTACCATGTTGAAGTATTACAGAATAATGTTCATAAGTCAAATATTTAGAGAGAACATTGGCACTCATTGAGCAGTTACAAACCATCAGAAGTCATTATTCAAAACAGGAGTTAATGAGTGTAGCATCAAGCTACAGGTATTAGTATATATATATAGCATATAGGTGACATAATATAAATTTAAAATATAAGAAACATTGGCATTCGTTGGTCAGCAAGTATTGAATATTACAAAACATTTTTCATCATTCAAGTGACATATGACATATTTAAAAATAATTATTGGCACTCCGTGGCCAGTTACACATCATCAGAAGTCATCAGTCAAAACAGGAGTTAAAGAGTGTAGAGCATGCATGCATTATTACAAAATATCATTCACTATTGCTCAGAACCCATCATTTAAGTGACATAAGACATAATTAAAATGTAACACTCTGTAACTATTACTCAAAGTCTGTGATTAGAAAACATCATTCAGTATTACTCATAACACTTTTAAATTGGTAGTATTATTTGGGACTGGTAATAGGTTTTCTTTGTGCTAGCAATGCATTGCGTTGGGATCGATAATTAATTGCTAGGGCATAGCAATATTTACATTTGACTTATTGCTGCAAATGAAGATGTGTAACGTCATTCGTCATGAGTCAGCTGTAGCAAGGCTATGAAACAAATAGAGTATATGTGATCACATTCGTGAATGACACAGGTTTAATGACCTACTGCTTATAGCATATTAATTTCATGAATAATTTCTCCTGCAAAAAATACTAAATGGATTATTAAGCTGAAAGAAGAAACGCATATTATGCTGAAAAGTAGTGAACTGAAAAGTAGTGAACTTCGAATTAACAGGTAATGAAATTTGAATAAAATATATATGTTCTCTAGCTGTCCTTTCCAAAACCTTCAGTCATCATACCATGCGACATAAGACGTACTGTCAAGACGAACTGCAACAAATACTTAAATAACTACATAGCATAAATACCTAAACTTAAATATTATCCTCATCTGCAAAGAATAACTTCATTATCATTACTATCATCACCTGCAAAGAAAAACTTCATTATCCATATCACTATATTCTTCATCATTATTCATCATCCTTCATTATCATCTGCAAAAAGACACTTCACCATACAACTATTCATAGTATAAAGTTCCTTATTTCTAGCATATTTCATCGCAAAAACTAAGATGTGTAGGTCTCTCTGACAGCTGCATCAGTCGCCTCGTATTCTGAAAGAAAAAATTAGTTAAGACTGCTATCATACGATGTGTATAGTATATTCTTGTTAATGCTTGTTAATTCTGATCCATTTACTCTTCGTGACGAGGTATTATATCTTCTTTTGTTCATTGCGAAGGTGAAATTCCCATAATTTATTTCTTTTACACGTTATTTCTTTCTGAAAATGATGAACAATGATTAATGTATTGCATTTAAATCATATACCCATTAAATAAAAACTGGTTTCTAGTGATATAATTGAGCATACAGCATAGCATGACAGAAAACGTAATCTGTCAAAAACATAGACAGTGTGCAGGTGCAAAAATGTACACAGAGTATCACAATGTAGCAGCAAAAAAAATGTAAAATAGTTACGATGTTGAGATATCATAAGGAAGAATGTCAAAGTCATCTGGTGTTTGTTATATCTTAAATATTTCATATTGCATACAAACTAAACAATAAAAACAATCATACATACATAAAAAATGGAAAATGTGCACCGTCTGTTGTGTAACGACAAGAAGGGCGACCTGCTAACCTTACCTTGCCGGGCTCTTGCCAAGAAAAAAAATACGATAATCATCACTAAGTAATCACATAGATATAATTGCGTAAGTGGTCATAAAATGTGTAAGTTCATCTGGAAAAATGTGCATGGTCTGATGTGTAACGACAAGAAAAGCGACCTGCTAACCTTACCTTGCCGGGCACTTGCCAGGAAAAAAATACGATAATCATCAGTAAGTGTTCATGTGAATATAATTGCATAAGTGGTCATAAAAAAATCAGGAAATGGCATAACAGTGTGATAAATCATAAAGTATGTTCATTCAATAAAGGGTTTGATGTTGAAGGTATGGTGATTTCCTTTGGTTTTTCTGGTTCTCAGAGTTTCGACGCGTACTACATTGGGGTGAGGAATGCTGCGAATTCGATATGAACGTGCGTATAAAAGCTTAAATTTACTACATCTACTTTTTCCTCTATTAGATAAATAATGTGTGCGTATTAATATCTTCTGTCCAATTTGAAAGTCACGGCGTGTACAAACCTGTTTTTGCTGTCTTCTCCGGCACTCTGCGGCACGTTTGATGTTGTTCAGCGCAATGTCAATTATTTCATGGTGTCGTAGTCGACGAGATGTAGGAAAGGTTACTAATTCTATAATTTTGTTAGGTGGTTCAACATTTTTCAGTATAACAGACGGAGATAGCATAGTATATTCATTTCGTATGTAGTTAATTACATCCTGGAATGAGAGTATGTGTGTGTCCCAATCAATATGTTTTTTATGGCAGTATATTCTACACAGTTTATCAATTTCTTTCATTAATCGTTCACAAGGGTTCGAAGAAGCATGGTACCTGGATATATACATCGGAGAAATGTTTCTAGCTCGTAACATACGTGTCCATATAGCAGATCGAAACTGTGATCCATTGTCGGAAATTACTTTCAACGCATGCCCTACATGAAATAGAAAATGTTTTACAAATGCTTTCGATGCAGTTTTAGCAGTAGCTTTGCGTAACGGAGTGAAGGTAACAAATTTTGAAGTGAGTTCAACAGCGACAAAGATGTAGCAAAAACCTCTATTAATTCTGGGAACCGGACCAAAAATATCTACAGCCGCCATGTGTCTCAATTTAACAGGTACAATGGGATGTAATGGAGGAATATGTGAAGTCGTATCTGACTTAGCTTTCTGGCAGATTTTACATTACGCTAAAACTCGTCGAACACGTTTCTCCATGTTGGTAAAATAACAGTTCTGTCTCAGTATAAGAAAACATTTTCTGGCTCCGCAATGTGCGTAGCTTAAATGAGTATACCAGATTAATTTGTTAACAAGCTCATCAGGAATGCATAATAACCATTTGTTGCTGTTAGGGCGAGAGCGGCGAAACAGAATGTTATTGAGTACAGTGTATTGGTTTCTAATGGTAACATTATTCCTATCTTGCCAAAGGTATTTAATTTCTTTCCATACATTGTCTTTACTCTGCTCTTGTGCTATGTCTTGTAATGACGACGAAATGAAATTCTCAAATGCAACTTGTTGAATGTACATGACGCTGAAATTTGCTTTGCAGAAGTTGGTTGCGATGTCTTGCTGATTGTTGCTAAGAGAACGGGATAGTGCGTCTGCTACAATATTTTGTGTACCGGGAATGTGAACAATTGTAAAATTAAATTCCTGCATGTAAAGTTTCCATCTACTTAATCTGTCGTGTGTAAATTTAGCGGAAATTAAAAACTGTATCGTTCTATGATCTGTGTAAACGGTCGTATGTCTTCCATAAAGAAAATGCCGAAATCTCGTAAATGTCCATACAACACATAATGTCTCAAGTTCTGTAACAGAATAATTATGTTCAGTAGGTGACAGAATGCGACTCGCAAATGCTATGTTTTTAATTATTGTAGTGCCATCTTCTTCATTTCCTTAAAAATACGTACGCCTAAAGTGGTGTTAGAACTGTCGGTGGCAATGGAAAAATTTCTAGTAAGATCTGGGTGTGATAAAAGTGGTGCATTCAACAAAGCTTCTTTCAGGTTCACAAAATCAGAATGTGCTTGCCTATCCCAGGACCAAATAGTGTTTTTACCTGTCAATTGACATAATCTAGGGGTGTTTAAAGCAGAGTAATGAATAAATTTACGAAAAAAGTTAATTAAACCCAAAAAGCTGCGTAGTTGTTTCTTCGTCGTAGGAACAGTAATGTCACGTAGAGCTTGAAGTTTTTCCGGGTCAGGTGCAATGCCCTCAGCTGAAATTACATGTCCAAGAAATTTTATAGAAGTTTTGCCAAAGTGCGATTTACTGAGATTAACTGTGAGTCCTTGTGCACGAAAAGCTCGTAGCAGTTGTTCAAGAATCAGATTGTGTTCAGACCAGTTAGCTTCTGCAATAAGAATGTCGTCTACATACGTTGTGATTCTGTCTTTAAGTTCTGTCGGAAGTATTGTATTCAAACCGCGAATAAATGCTGCTGAAGAAATAGTTAAACCAAACGGTAATTTACAAAATTGATAACAGTCACCAAAACATAGAAAAGCCGTGTACTTTCTGCAGTCCGGATGGAGTTGAATTTGCCAAAATCCGGATTTCAAATCTAATGTGGAATAAATAGCAGTACCATGAAATTTCTGTAGAAGTTCTTCTGGTGTCTGTGGGCGAACTGTTTCATTAATAATAATGTCATTGATGTGACGCGAGTCAAGTACGAGGCGAAGTGAACCATCCTTTTTCTTAACAATATGGAGCGGGTTTATGTACGGACTAACTGCCGGTTCAATAATTCCTTGGTCAAGCATAGCTTGCAATTCTTTCTTAACTTGTTCTCTGTGAATATACGGAATAGGATAATGTTTGGCTTTAAATGTGTCGTGCTGTTTAATTTGAAATTCATACATAAAACCGGACATAGTACCAGGAACGTTGTCAAAAACTGGAGCTTGCTGTAAAAGAATTTTGCGTAGTTGCGTGCGTTCGTCGTCTGTATTTACACTGCTATGTTTAACTTTATCAGAAATCATCTGTATAACGTCATAGTCGGCTTCGTCTGGAGTATTATAGTTGTGTACGTACGTATCTGTGAACAATGTGGAATGACAGTCTATGTAACGTGACGCGGAAGAGACCTCTGTACGATTAATTGTTTGTTCTTCTGCAGATAAAGATTGCTGAAATTCTAAATCCAGTTGTACCTTTTCATCCTTTAACATTAAATAGGAGTTTTGAATGTCAATAATTGCGTCGTGTTGTACCAGAAAATTCGTACCTAAAATAACGTCTGTCGTCAATAAGGGAACAATCCAAAAATTTGAGTGAAATGTATGACCTGCAATACAAAATGATAAATGTGTCCGTAATTTTCCATCTACTCCTTTACTAGATACTGCTCCTTTTACTTTAGTTTTGCCTAATGGTAACGTAGGATAGGTATTCTCTTTATTACATTCGTTGAAAGTTTCTTCATTTATGACTGACATAGGAGATCCAGAATCGATTACTGCTGAAAATTTGGATGATCCAATCTTTACTTCAATGACAGGGTGTGAAATGGTTTTTTGAATAACTGGTCTTTCCTACAAAAGAGTGTCTTGGATGTCTTCAAAAGAAATAACATTTTCGTGAACAAGATTCTGCGTGTCAAAAGTATTCCTTGCGTTACTGGAAGATTCAACCTGTACTGAATTTAGTCAAATTCTATCCGACGTGCTATTATTTTCGGGAGGATGCTGTGGCATTTCAACTGTTTGTACTGTTCTGTTATTTCTTCCTGACGTATTACGTTCGGGATGATATCTACTGTCTGGTTCATTCATGATAAGATGTTGTTGCGGATGATTTTGCTGTTGGTAAGACCGACTGTTATTAAACGTGCGCTGAGAATTGTGCTAATTACTTTTACGACTGTCATGATAGTCATTTCTATACGGTGCATTGCGATAGGAATTGAAATGGTCTCTTTTCTGTACATAGTTATTTCCTTGTTGCTGTGCATTATTATTTGTTGGAGCTGACGCTATACGCGTAGGCGGCGAAACATTAAAGCTTGGTTGACCTTGCAGACTACATTGTTGGTTAGGTATACTAACCGGCTGGTTTTGTTGCTGTTGCGGAGAAAAACCTCTATTGTTACCAAAATGTGGTCGCTGTTGCTGATAATCTTGACGATGCTGATAATTAAAATGTTGTCTGTTATTAAAGTTCTGGTGGTTGTCGTTCCTGAAGCGTCTATTAGCTTTGCTATTGAAATTGCGTGGCTGATCGTAATTGCTGTATGTTTGTTGACCTTGGTTATTATACGAAAAATTTTTGTTTATAAAGGAATAATCCGATTGCTGCTCTTCCAAAAGCTGTAACAGATATCTGAATGCCGAAATATTTTCTGTCTGCTTACCCGTTAAAAGTGACACTCTTAATGATCATGGTAATTTAGAAATACATAACTGAATAAGTGCAGATTCACTGTATGGTTCACTTAAGTACTGATTTTGTTGGACCATGTCTTCAAAAAATTGCGTGACAGTGGGAAAATTTGAGTTCTCATAAAACGGTAAACTAATTAACTGATCCTTGATTCCGTGCTGTGTCGTCTTCTGCCAATACGCTGACAGAAAAGCATTCTGAAATTCTTCTACCGAGTAGCATTGTCTCGCGATCGGTCTCATATGAGTTGCCAGTTCGCCTTCCAAAAAACTGCAAATAAATTCAAGTTAATGTGTTACGGGCCAAGCAGGTGGAAAAACAAAGCTAAATTGTTGTATCCAATCCAATGGGTGAATCTGTGTTCTGTCATTTTTAAATACTTTAAATTTTCTCACTGATAGAAAATCTTTGTAATCAAAATTATCGTCTCTGTACGTCTGAACAGGTTCAGGATTGTATGAAAATCTATTTGTCTGCGATTGTTCGAAATCTAAGTCACGTACTGTCTGTAAATTACCTAAATTATACTGGCTGTGTGAGTGTGACAAATGTTCGGAATGTGCCGTATGCTGTGACGTGTTATTGACCGAAACATTTTTCATCTCTGTCACTTCTTGCTGTAAAGTTGACAATTTTGTACATAATGTATTATTGGAGGAATCTATCTCATTGACTGTCTGCTGTAAATTTTGGAATTCAGGTGTTCGATTAAACAAAATCGGTGAAGTATTGTCTGATTTGCTGTCATTATTACTTTCGATAACATCAATACGACTGGCCAATTCATCATATTTTTCAGTCAGAATTTTTACCTGATCATCGTTTTTAGTGTCACAAGCATTAATTTGTTTTTGTATTTTACGTGTGGTTTCGTTCAATTTTTTAACGTCTGCTTTGATGACATCGGACTCCTGTATTAGTTCTAATTGTTCAAGTCTGTCGGTCACTGTCTGAAAGTCTACGGTGTGTGTACCCGTTTTTGATTTAAGATCGGAAATTTCATCACGCAGTTCGGTGTTCAACTGTTTGATAGTATTAATTTCGTCTGATACTGTAGCAATATTGTTATCTACGTATGTTTTCGCCATCGTAAACCATTTACGCTTATCTCCTGTCTCTGTGCAGTAATTGTTTCCATCACTTGTCGCTTTACTTTATTCTGTTCCTGTATGAATTTACGGTAACGCGTTTCTCTGTTTTGTAGGTGGTGATTAAAACGTTCGTCAATTTGACTGTTCTGTTGTTGAAGTTTCGCGTCTACTTTTGCATCCAGTGTGCGTGAAAGTTCTGCTGACATTAATTTAAACTAGTCGCGTAACTGTGTTGCGTTTTCAGAGCATTGTTTAGCGAGTGCACTAATTTCGTCTCTTAAGTAATTTAGTTGTAGCTGCATGTCTATTATTTAATTCTTGTGCCACAGATCTAATTTCTTCACTACTGTTCCTAGCAAAGCCTTAATTTCCTCACGTAATTGTTCCTTACTATCATGACATTGCACGGCAACGGCTGTAATCTGTTCGAATTGTTATCTAGTTTTTCATTAAGTTGTTTGTTCTGTTCACTAAGTTGTTTATGATTGTTGTCATGTTTATCATTCGACTGCTTAAGACTTTCGCTAAGTTGTTTGTGATTGTTGTCATGTTCTTTCTTAAACTGTAGCAATACTGCCATAATTTGATCCAAGCTAAAATTAGCGACTGTATTTTCTATGCTGTGTGTTGGTGTATCTGTATTTGTCACGTTTTCTGTAACCATTTGGTCATTCTGTAATTCTTGAAAATGTTTCCCAATCGGATGTGCACTGTTAGTCACTACCTCGGAATCAAATAAATCTGTCGTATTTTGAGTACACTGTTCATTTTCGTTAGAAAAATTCATCTGTTCACAATTCAAATTTTGCAAATCGGGCGTGTCGAACTGGGCAACGTTCATTGTGACAGAACGTCCCGCGTCATCAATTGTCGGTAAATTCACAGAGGACACAATTGAATTCGTTTGCTCATCATTGGCATTAAAATCATTACAAGTGATCAGTACGCACTGATTGTCTGTAAATGGAGGACTATCATCATTACACTGAGTGTCGCAAGTATTAGTCAAATTATTAGAGTCGGCTATTTCACTCATTGCACATCGCGATGTACTGTTAACAGTTTTTCGCGGCATTTTTCACAAATCAAAATTAATCACAAATGAACCAAGGACAATACAAAAATGAAACAAACACAATTACAACAAAGAGCAACAAATTGCCGATGATCTGTAAAAAAAAAGAGTGACAAATTAGTAAATGCGTTGCCCCAGATGCAAACTACATTTAAGTAAATAAGAGCAGATATATGACTACTTATCAGAAGATTCACAAAGAAATACGATCCTGGCCGGATGTCGCTAAGTGTAACCTACCCACAAAAATACTTTAATTAAATGAACCAAGTGTAACCTCCCACGGAAATAATAATTACATGAATTTTAAAATATTGTAACCTCCGAACAAAATTGGCTCCCATCTATTATCTCCGTGCAGAAATGCATTCACATTCAATGTACCCACAAAATTCTTTTCTCATTTAATGTTAAGTTCGAAACAGAAAAATTCCGAAACCACAAAATAATAAAAAAATTCAGTAACCTGATAGATTTTATGACGACAGCAGCGCTGCGCCTCGGCCCTGTATTCTGAATAAAAAAAAAAATCCTTACCTCAATAAAAACTGCGAATATATCTGCTCTTACCTAAAAATTTTTTCGGCACAGCTCCGTGCAATGCTGGCGTATGCTTTGTGATTCGTAAAAGGAATGATTATTCATTGGATAAAATCTTTAAACTGAAATGAATGCCTTTATTTAAAAAATTACTTTATATAATAAAAATTATTATTGGGGCATTTTTTGAAAGAAATTGGATGCCAGTTAACATACATTACTAGAAATGCGCAAGGCTGCTTCCTTACCTTCTACAATAATACTCATCCTCCAGAGTCCCGACCAAGGCAGACTGCAGACAGGCGCAGACACGCGCCGACTACTGCCGACTCACGCAGATTACTCAAGACTACTGCAGACAAGTGAAGACTACTGTCGACTAGTGACAAGCAACAACTAACTGCATACTGCTCTCTGGTCAGAGACTCTCCTAAGTATTGCCTGTAGCAGGCAGCGCATACATCGCATACCTCTTACTACCTATAGCTGCAGAAGACATTCCTAAAACAGCGGTCTATTTGAATTCACCCGAATGCCATTCGGACTATGTAATGCCGCCCAGGCCTTCCATCGTATTATGGATGAGGTTACAAGAGATTTAGATTTTTGCTACGTGTATATAGATGATTTATTGGTGATGTCTGCATCGGAAGAGGAGCACTTACAGCATTTGGCATAAGTGTTTGACAGCCTACGCACACATGGACTAGTAATTAATCCTGCCAAGTGTGTTTTTGGTGAGAAAGAGGTCCACTTTCTAGGATATATGGTGAATGCACAGGGTATTCGACCGCCACACAGTAATGTAGAGGCCATAAACTAATACCCCCGCCCTGTCACAGTCAGAGAATTGCGACGATTCATTGGAGTAGTGAATTTCTACCAACGCTTCATCCGCAATCATGCACTGATAACTCCACCATTGAATGAACTACTTAAAGGCGCACCTAAATCTAACCACAGTGTGCATTGGACTATCGAGGCGGACACCGCGTTTCACGCTATAAAAAAAGCTATAGCAGAGGCCGCACAATTAGCACACCCGGTCGCGCATGCTCCACTCGCTCTCATGGTTGATGCTTCGTCCACTGCCATTGGTGCCGTACTTCAGCAACAAATTGATCAGTTATGGCAGCCCATTGCATTTTATAGTCATAAGTTTCCACCATCTCAGCAGCGTTTGGCAACATATGACCGTGAGCTGTACGCAGCTTATGCGGCAGTAAAAAAATTCAGACACACATTAGAAGGGTGACAGTTCACGATTTACACAGATGATAAACCACTTACCTATGCCTTTAAGGTAAAGCCAAAGAAAGCATCGCCCAGGTAACTGCGACACTTAGATTATATCAGCCAGTTCACGACCAGCATTGTGTATGTGGAAGGGAAGCTAAATGTTCCAGCTGATGCACTTTCTCTCATAGAAGCAGCGTCCACAGTAGCAGATGACATCGCACAGGTAGAAGCAGTGACAAAGTCCATTGATTACGACGCCCCCGCGCATGGGCAACAATGTGATAGTGAGTTGCGTGATCTATTGCAACAAGAGAAAGGATTGAAGCTACAGCTCGTGACATTTCCTGAAGCAAGCATTGAGTTGTACTGCGACGTAGCTAGAGGGAAGATACGTCCATTTGTGCCACAGCAATTCAGAACACAGGCAATTGCATCAATGCACAATCTGTCACACCCAGGAGTAAGAGCAACACTCAGGTTGGTCAAACAGAAATTAGTATGGCCATGTATGCACACAAACTGTAAAACATTTGTGAAGCAATGCTTGGCGTGCCAGAGGAATAAAATCACACAGCACGTCAGGGCACCATTAGGCACATTTCTTCCACCAAATCAGCGTTTTGACCATGTGCATGTTGACATCATCGACCCACTCTCGGCATCGGAAGGCTACAGTTATTGCCTCACGGTGATTGACAGATTTACGAGGTGGCCTGAGGCATTTCCAATGAAGGACATCACTGCAGAAACTATAGCTCAAACATTTTTTCGTGGTTGAATTGCCCGGTTTGGAGTTCCACTGAGAATTACAACTGATCAAGGACGACAATTTGAAGCCTACGTTTTCAAAGCATTGGCTACGTTATTATGTACGAAACGCATACGCACCACGGCAAACCACCCCGCATCAAATGGCATGGTTGAGCGTCTTCATCGACAGTTAAAGGCAGCACTGAGATGTCACGCAACACCGAATTGGACAGAGACACTACCTATCGAACTTTTGGGTCTACGAACGTCATTCAAAAGTGATCTCAAAGCAACAGTAGCAGAAATGGTGTATGGACAATCGTTACGCCTACCTGGAGAATTTCTGCACAGCATGGCAGATGATACAATTACAGCCTCAGAATTCGCCACAAGATTAAGAGAGCATATAAGCCAACTGAGACCAACAATGCCTAGAAACCAGCTTGGAAGACACTCGTTCGTTTTTGTGGAGCTAGACAAGTGCACGCATGTATTCTTACGCAATGACACTGTGCACAAACCACTGCAGCCACCATATGACGGACCATATCTGGTAGTCAATAGGGATACCAATACTTTCCGCATAATGATTAACGGTACACCCACCACAGTTGCAGTGGACCGTATCAAGCCTCCATTTCTGGACGCACCAGACACCGCAGCTACCACTGAACACAAACCAGAGAAGACAGGAGAAGCAACAAGATGTGTTCCTGTACCCCATGAACACCACAACGCTCAGCGAACAACAGTCACTGCAACACCAAGACCGACGTCGAGGACTACTACACCACTCCCTGACTGACACACGTGACGCACCGCCCGGTTTCAAGAAAGAAGTAGTTACAAGAGCTGGACGGCGTGTGAAATTTAATCTGCGGTATCGTTAGCATTAAAGGGGGGAGTCATGTAGTGACCTTTTTCTGACAATCGATCCCTACAAGTGTACATTGCTTCATAAACATTCCGTGAAGTGTTAATTTACATGCATTGATATAGTTACTCTTGGACTTAGCTTTTGTTAGTTATTCCGTGCTGTTCATGTCTACACAATTCATTCATGTGTGTAGTGTTCAGTTATTGCTAAATGCATGTGGGAATAAAGGAATTGTTTTCTCTAACACCCACACTATAAAGCACTGGCTATTATGTATGATAATTGTCTATCAGTCTTGTTTCCTAAATCACTGTCTAAGTAATGTTTAGTTCAATTATCTAGTTAAATGTTCACTTTATTCTAGTAGGTAAAAGTCCTCCATTCGAATTCTAACGCCGTGATATTTTAAGTCAGAAGATCGTATTACTGCGTCATAATAGATCGCAATTACTCAGTCTCAAAAACAATCTGAGCGTGCCTACATGTACGAGCATTCAAATAGATGACCTGCTTCGGGTAACTCTCGTAACTTAGTAACAATGCATTGAATTATACTTAGTCATTACTCACGATTCCCAAAGAGTACTCACGTGGAGTATTCTTTGGGATCGTTCGTTCTACTTTGCGAATGTTAATTTATGCAAATTTTGCGATTTATTATGATTTTGATTTTAATTTTACTGAATTTTAATCTTTCTTTCGTAGACTGCTAAATTGGCAAGTCTTAGATTTCTGATTTAATTACTTGTTATTGTACTAATAATAGTGATAAATGGAACTTCGTTCGCTTATTCACTTTTCTGGGAATTTGGGACTTGGGGGGGGGGGGGGAAATCTTTACGGTATTGGGAGCTAATATTTGATTTTTATTTCTCGTCCGAGGAAGGCATTACGTACCTTAGAGTACTACAATTGACAGCAGCTCTCATAAAAAAAAATTTTCTTCTGGCACGGCTGACCTTACCCTGTCAAGCAACATTTGTAATAATTCAGATAAAATTTGTGAAACCGTTCAGTGTAATACTGTCAGCACAAGTACAAAAGAGCCTAAGCCACGACAGCAACGTTGTAGGAAGCATATGCACAAGACCAGTATACATGCAGATGTCATTCCGTGTGAACAGGTTCTTGTTATCTACGCTCGACCAGTTCTATCTAACGAGACCGCCCGTCAGGATAATGCCAAAAACAGTTCCAAATTATGTTCACAACAGGCTACGCAAGGAGAAGAAACTATTTTGTATTCAGTTCACAGTTTATTGAATGCAGAGCAAAAGCTTACAGATTCCGATATACCGACCCCGCACAGTTATCCTATACAAACCGAAAACAGCTCTAATAACACTGAGAGTCCTCCAGTGTTAAAAACTATTCAAGGTCAAGTTCAATCGACAGTGCAGCCTATTGAGAGCATAGAGGCCACGTGAAGACTAAGTATGATATCTGCAGCACGTAAGCTCCATGCCGTCCTTGAAACCAGCAGCGGCGAGGTCAACAGTACCGTCTGGCTGCACAACGGCAGGCCACAGCTTAGTTCAAAGCAATGTAGCGCAACGCCGACCAAAACAAAACTCGTCTCCGCATATTTCAAGCAATGTGCATCTGATGTAACAGAAGTGCACAGATTCTATGAGATCAATCGCCAAGTCATCAGTAACACATCAATCAGCAGTAACATAACCAGGGTTCAGTACCACCAGCACCGAACTGTCAGGCATATTTATTTAAAAACATCGATTTCCAAAACCAGGCACATCTATATTCATCTCAAAAATATTATTCCTAGCCAAACACAGAGCAGGATAAATTGAATTGCTCTTTGTAAATATAACATAGCAGAGTCTGCCATCACATAAATTACTTTTTATACGATTTTGCATTCCCGAACTGCGACGTTATACGTGATTTTGACACTGAGACACTGAATTTTTCCATTTCTTTCATATTTTGTAGCTATGCAACCCCTGAAAGATATGCACTGAATGTCAATTTAGATCGTGTAGGATAAAGAGAAATTACTGAAAAACCAATAAGATAATAATACGGATGATTATGGACGAAATTACACGCACGCTTTTTTCAACAGCAAAAAGAAAATTATACGTAGTTTATTCTACAAAATTTATGTAACCAGCTACGTTATTAACGCTGCAGATATGCACCAATCTTGACTGCATAAGTAATTTTTTCAGTTCGACATATTGGATTCTGAAGACATTACACTACTGCTATTAATGTATTTTTTCGCCGTTCAGCTTTGTATAAATTTTTTGCTATTTTTCAGGAACTGTGCTAATTGCCGAATTTTGTACAGATGTGATTATTAATGTTGCCAGCTTTCATATGTGCTTATTCTCATTTACATATGAGTGTACATAATAAAATTTTTACCTGATGCAATTCCCATGCTTATACAAATTCTATTGATACCTTGTTTTCACGATTCCTTGATTATTCAGGATTGGTTACTGTTAGGTTTTCTTAAGACTGCGTGTATAAAGCCACTGAGAGCCACAGCATTATGTTATGAACCAGTGATGTCCCGTGTAATCTTAGGTTATTCCATGTCTAATTGGCAGTCTCATGCCACACTTATAGATGTTGTCTTATTCAGAGTTCACTTTTACTTTTGCATGTTCACTTTGATGTAAGGCATTGTTGCTTCATCCAGTCTGTAATTTAATTAGGAACTGAACTTTTTCTGATCAGATACATTACTCGATGTTGAGGTAGGTAGAAATAGTCACGTTCCACTACCTTACCTTTGCTGCTTTTTGCACCTTCCATTATCCAGTCTCCTAACTCTGTTCATGGTACTGGTGCAATTTACTACTGGTATTCATACTTCAACATAAGTGACTATAGATGTTGTTTGGATCTCAGAAGGAACTCTACTATGAAGAGCAGTGATTATGCTGGTCAACACATTACAGATACAATGATAATTGCCAACTACGACTGTTGGAAATTTG
Organism: Schistocerca piceifrons; assembly: GCF_021461385.2. NCBI lineage: Eukaryota > Metazoa > Arthropoda > Insecta > Orthoptera > Acrididae > Schistocerca > Schistocerca piceifrons. Next base: position 159,935,225 of record NC_060139.1, on the reverse strand, counting down.
TTGCCGAGTACCTCTTGTATCACTGCACGTGACTGAGGAAAAAATAAGGAGTTCAGATGCATTGGTACACTGAATGAAATACACATTCGTCACTACTAAGTTGTTGAACCTGCACAAAAGAAAAAGAAATGGAATTTATGATGCAGTCACTTCAACATGCTCATAGGCTTCTGCTGTGACTCTTCCTTTCCATTGCCCAATCCTATATCACTATCATGACGATTAGGATTGTATACTGGACTTGCTTTACATGATTTATTTGTCAGTAACCATGTTTACAAGACAATTTACACATATTATAAGCACACTATGATTTATAATGTATGCTAGTGCACCTCAGCACTAGCAATTCCTTCTAGTGTAATAATGTTATACACTTAGATAAATTTACCAAACATTTGCTGTACAAGGTACTTCCAAATATGTGTCAAGTTTGTTAAACCCCGCTGTAGGGTTGTGAAAGAAGTATATTGGGGCGCACTTGTATGTGGCACCAGAATAAGATAATAATATTTATAAATTAAAATGAAACTTGTATACTATAAACAATGATCGGCTCGATAATACGGATCGCTGTCTGTGCGCGACGGCAGATTCAAAGATCTCTAGTCTAAGATTATTGTAGTGTTGGAGTAAGAAGGGGCTGGGTGCACAGTTGTAGGTAGCTGTCTGTGAGGGAAAAACGATGGAGTAGGAACTTTCTGTGGTGTACTGTGTGAGGCCACCAAGTGTTAGATTAATTTAGGTGTGTCAGTATTGTTGAACGTGGAAGCAGAAGTCTTCATGCAAGCAAGATAAAGATGTTACATAATTATGGTTCGTATTTTTGCCGGCGCGTTAAAGTAGATGAATTGGCTGGTAATTTGTAATTTTTGAGTAACCCCAGAATGCATGTAAACCGTTTTAATAAAAACGCTAGTTAGATATTTCACTTTGTAAGGTTTCTAAAATTTGTTAACAGAGCTACTTTTAATTTGATGATTTGTATTTATGAAAGATAATACTTGTTGTTTAAATCTCATTGTTTCTGAATCAGTTGTGAGTAATGTAACTTCAGTTGGCAGATGCTTTTGAAAGAGCAAAGCCCCTTAGGCACCGAATCATTTGACCCTCTTCAAAACTGATAACTTTGGTCCCTGTGCACATAGAAAAAAAATTAAATTGTCTTACCTCTGAAGCAGCAACGATGGAACGCCGTATATTCTGGTCTCTCATATTAAAATATAAATATGCTAACCACAGGCTCAGCAGTACGCAATGCTGGCAATAATATTTGAAATGGACATGAAATTCATTTGGCTGGTAAACGAGAACATTTAAGAAAATCCAACTTCTTTAAAAAAAATATGACCTGGACACGGAGGCGGTACTGATTATGGTGAATTACTAACACTTACTTTTTAGCAAAATTATATTGCAAGTTAGGTTTGTCTTTTCAAAAGCATCTGACAACTTAAGTTACATTAGTCACAATTAATTCACAAACAATGCGATTTAAACAGGAAGTAATATCTAACTTCAGTAATCCAACGTAAATGCAAGTTAACAAATTAAATATAGCTCTGTCAACAAATCTTAGAAACCTTGCACCAACCCAATAATAACTCGTGCACTGACCCAATATTTTCGGTAGTCGATTAATTTGTGATTCTTATGACCTTATTTTTTCACTCCTATGAAAATCATTCAAATATTTCTGTGTTTTTACTTAAGAACTATCGTTTTAGAACGAACTACTTTTCCTGCTCACTATCTCTTCAAATGAAATCGGCAACTAGCCAGATAAGTTCGTGTTGCTGTAGAAATTCAAAGGCACGTGTTTGCAGCGACGGAGCCTTGACTAATTTGCTGTCACACTAGTACAGATATTTCCAGTTGATTAGACGCTACAGGATATAGAGTTCAAACTCATTACCATTGCACGCATTACATCTATACGGCACACAGATACCTATCAGCTACATGAGGTCCATTGTAACGATTAGGGTTTCACTTTTAGTTAGGCGTGTCTTAACCACTGCCCCATCTTAATAATTTCGTTGCGCTATTAGAAAGTTGTTTGTTGCAACAGAATATAAATCTGTTCACTTATGGGCTGGATTTCAAATAATGATAAGTGTTTCAAGTCACTGGAAAGCGTGGTCATTGTCTCTAATGCACTGATTATTTAAAGTATCATACAGTGGCAGACTTTCACGCCCTATCATTACAATCGACGAAAAACGTAAGTTATGAATTCACCACAATTTGCCTTTTGGCCGGGGATGCTTCGGTTTGTGGGGCTAGTCGACTGCTAGTTACTGTGTATAGCATCTCGAATGCTTGTGTTCTGTATCCACAAAAAGTAAAAAAAAAGATTGTACGGTAACCAGTCATCTGCTTCAGAGACCAGAGAAATAGTACGTGATTTATTTTAAATTTAATCTTGACTCCCACACAAACTACTTGGCACGACTACAGTATTTTGTGCCACAGTGTGGGTAGTGAGTTGTAAACCAACAATTATTCTCAGAATATTTTTACTTGTTTGACGTTTTTTACATTTATTCTCTAAGAGGTTAAGTAAACTGTCTCCATGCACATTTTACCATCTGTATTCTAAACTGTACATCTTTCTAATATGACACATTATTCAAACAAGCTAGCAATATAGTAAATATACCATATGCGTGAATGGCTCAGGTGTCGCCAACCTAAGGTGAAATAGATGTACTTACTTATGTTGCAAAAATTGTGACTATACGAGAAAGACATTGTGTTAATGAACAGGTCGACCACATGACTGCGTAAATCGTCAAACATATTGTAAAAAGCCGCCATATCATTGTACTTCCTCCATGAGATGAGAAGAGTTTTTTCACTACTTTTGCCTGATAAATTCTTCGATAAATTCAGCGTTCTGATTTTTTTGACGAGAGAAAGCTTGTTCTAAAGTTTAAGATTACCTTTCACACATTTAGGTATGATAAAGTGTAAAAGAAAGTCGCACTGAAAACTAATTACGTAGACAATTAACACCAAATGCATTTTAATTTATTTGGATTGATGCACAAGGGGTCTGTTGATGGCATAGTGGAATTCTGAAACTGGTAGCCTTCAAAAGAAAAGAAAATAACATCTTAAGCTACACAGCTGTTGGTGAATTTCATTGACAATGACAATTAGCTACAATTCATGTTAACTCTTACGCGGCAAGATATTTTTTCTCTGGTTTCAGCACTAACGAAGGGCACCACATACACACATCATGGCATACCTTATTATAAGGAGTAATTTTCATTTTTTTTTATTGAAACTGAGGGTAAGTGGATGGGTAGGAATTACACATAGAATAGACGAAGAAATGAACAGTATTAGTGATCTTTACAGATATGGTAGAGACGGTGAAGGAACCTCGTTTGCTTTTCAAAGATCCACATTTGTATTCAGGCAACGAGTAAGTGGTTTAGGGAAACCGTAAAAGTGTAACATGTGGGACGCTAGTGCTTTTCGATTTTCATAACCGTTGCGCCTGCCAGCTCGTTCGGTTACACTGGTAGCACTGACAATACCCAATATTAATAATCAAAAATATTTTCTGGGTATGTAACCATGTTGTCGCCGTAGCGAGGGGCCGAAATTTTGGCCTATATAAAAGCCTGACGTGGTCACATACCAAGAAATGAATTACTTGCAATGTCAACATCAAGCAGGAATATTAAAAAATAGAGCCCATATAACCATCAGTCTCTCTGTCTCATGCTTCGCTATTGCAGTATGACTGTGGCGCTATGATATCTTGATATCAAAAACGCCGTCTCTGTCTTTACCTCCTAAGGAGTTCCTTTTGATACATGACGAAATATAACCTCTATCTCCATCGTCACGTGACATAAAAGCTGCGAAGCAGTTAGGCAAAAGTTCAGTGACCGCTCTCCCCAACTCATAAGAGTAATCAATAGCACTCTAACTGATGAAAGAAGGTTTAACAAAAGTTCACGAATACGTGACTCTTTGCAGATGACTCTAGAGGCGAATGGAACTTTTTTGTCTGATATTGACGGTATCGCTTCTTCGCCGTAATGAGAATGTAAACTTAGAGCAGAGAACTTTCGCTTTCAACAAAATGGGGTCCTCTGGAATATATATATATATATATATATATATATATATATATATATATATATATATATATATATATATCAAACCGAAGAATTGTGATGTAAAGAAATTGCCTTCTCTGTCAACTGTGCTGGCTTTTACTTAAGAAGCACAAAGGACCACGGACATTTCGCTTGAAGCAGTATCGGGTAACCGTAATTAAAATTAATATGTGTGGAAGTGATTTAACAGACTTTCTTTTGTAACGTCACTATTCATTTATCTGCGAAACTGTTATGAAAAGTTTTACAGCACCGTTACTTATTACATGTTGTTTCAGAACAATTTCCTTGGTGGAAACAAGATTCTTATACTACTGACGTAGCTTGCGTTGTTTATAAATCGTAAAAATGGCTATGTGGACCACTCCTTTCTTTGGAATGGTTTCTCTATTAATTACTTTCATACATATTCTGAAACTGCTGTTAATGTGAGTAAAATCAACATAACGTCGGTGTGTACTCTCTTGCAACGAAATAAATTAGCGATTTTTTAAAAGTCGTGGTGCTGTAACACTATTCAGTTTTCATAAAGTGACATGCATAATTTTTAATCGTCTCACCACTACATTTCACTCTCAAGTTACAACGAATTTTGCTTCCTCCTAATTACAATATTTGTCCAACAATATAAGTTTTTGACTAAACATACAGTTATTTATGCCCGGCATATTGTAAAAGAGTAGCATAAGTTCTAGGAAACATGAAAATGAATCTGTGCATTGCTCCCGAGGCAGCTAGTGGCATACGTTCGGCGCTTAGGTTTCATTGTTGCTCTTCGATAGCTGTTAGCAAGAACATAAATTAGTTTCGTACTTCCCGTCTGTAGGAAAACTTAATTCCAGATATCGATGATTCAGCTGAAAAACTTAATTTTCAATTTTCTCTCGCATACGATACAGATCAGATGTAAAGCTTCAGGTATTTTGCAATGTAAAGTAGTTTGCAAATGTCTTAGCCAGCCTTGGTGGCAGAGCGGTTCTAGACGCTTCAGTCCGGAACCGTGCGACTGCTACGCTCGCAGGTTCGAATTCTGCCTCGGGCATGGATGTGTGTGCTGTCCTTAGGTTGGTTAGCTTTAAGTTGTTTTAAGTTCTGGGGGACTGATGACCTCAGATGTTAAGTCCCATAGTGCTCAGAGCCATTTTTTGGGAATGTTTTATCGAATTTATTTCTATGACAGGAATGTAATGTTAACATTCTGGAATGAAATGGTGATGTCATTGGAGAAGATGGAATTCTGGATGCTTACCAGGACGAGTTGATTTCTTGTACCGTGAAGCAACAGGCCTCTTGAACTTGCAGCTTACGTGGTCGTTTGCTTCAAGTACCAAAGAAGGTGCAACCCATGGCAGTAAATCGGTGTAGCCTCAAATACTAATACCACAAATGCCTTTGTGTATTTTTGTTGACTGGTTGCTAAAGTATTTAACTGTGCACCATAAAGCAAAACATTTCTTGAACGTTACTTTGAATCGGCCGTTGTATGTATGGTGGCATTACCTTATTAACGGGAACATTGTTTTCCCGCAGTTACACAATGGAGATAGAAATGCACTATGCAGACCACACTATGGAGATAGAAAAGCGCTATGCAGACCAAGACAATGACCTGTTTCGATGGCCTACTGTCCCATGGTGTACAAAATAAGTCCGTCCCAGTCTGCATAGGACATAATACTTCTGGTTCTTGGATCAATTATTATTTCCTCGGCATCCAAATCAAGCATCTGACAAGTCAGAAAAATACTGACCATGGTTTTCTGCCAAGGATAGCTGCCACATGTGGGTTAGCACACGGTCCTAGCTGATGTGGAATATGTGGAAGTATGCTATAGACTGGCTGTTGCGTTGAGCGTAGTGCGCCTCATCAGCATCGCTAATACTATCTATTAATTAAACAGGAGGTTAGATAAGAATTTCCAAAGGGGAAAATGTTTCACCGCTCCACGTATTAGGAACTGTTTATTAAAATAGTATAACAGTCACATTTGTAAACTAAAGAATGCTATAAACAACAAGGGATCAGAGTGCTTTCTGAACCAGTGATTGCTGACTTTTATACAACTGCCAGCTTTATTTCTGTTCTGCCCTCCTCTGTCCCCTCCCGATGCCTCTCTTTTCTCATCTAGTTTATTATAGTAATGGCTGTGGCCCAAGACGGTCAGCTTGTGTGAATTATATAATGTATCACCAAATATGAATGCCATTATCAAAACATGGGTGCCCCTACTCTGCCCTTACCACCCACCACGCACCATATGGTGGTTTGTGGAGTATGTATATAGAACTAGATGTACTTGTAGATGGCTTAATGGCTATAACTTATGACACAATACAACCACTGTATCTTAATTAGTGTAATTTATAATATATGGCTGTTACATTCAAAATGTTGTTCTCAAAGCAAGTCAGACACTGGTATTACAGAGGACGTGTAAAATCAGTACGAAATTTAAAAAAATCCACTCTGTTTATGTAGGAACGTTGCTACAGGTATGTATACATTAGAAAAATTACTACAGCTCACACGAGACATCCATAAAATTGCATTGTGGAGATGCATAAAGAAATCACACTAATAACCCATGTCTTTACATTCAAACAATTTCCACATCCCAGTTTCTAGACAAGTTGTACTGTTACCACCACCACTGGGATAGGACAGGAACAATTACATGTTTACTTGAAAAAAAATGTGAGACTGCCTCACTCGCAGTCCCCTCCGTAAGTGGCAACACAGTCTGCTGCCACTGCCACCAATGCTGCCTCTCCTACGTCACCTCTGCTTGACTCGCAAGCTAGAGAGTGATAACTTAAAACTAACATTTGGATAAGCTATCTGACTGCGTATTTGAACACGGAAAACTACAGGAACAAATGAACCGGTAACAATGAATTTCTAAGCTATATCATTACATATTTGAATAAAAATTTACAAGTGATAGAGATTCTGGCTTGTGCAACGGAATATACTGGATAAGAGTGCATGACATGTTTTGATGTGTCAGTGTTTCTGTTTTGGCCGTTAGAGTTTTGCACTCACCTCCTTAGATGACTGCTCTTTTTTTCAAGTGGTTTACAGCAATTCATAGCAGCATGCAGCAGCATCAGCAGCGGCTAAAGCTTATTGTTACTAAGAACAAATTTCATAAGGAGTTTGTTTGGACCCTGTTAACTACTACATAGCTCATAATAAGGGATTTCATAAATTAAGTTTATTTAAAAACTTCAGCAATCATCATAGTTTGACAAGTATTAATAATGGCGAAATGCCTGACAGTGACGTTATAAGTATCAATAATGGCTGAGTGCCAGATTAAAAAATTATTTCAATTTCAAAGTTACATTAAAATTTAATAACCACTCCATATTTATGAATTAGATGTGGAGGATAATAATTATACCTTGGAGGGTAAGGAGGCATCTTTAACTGAAAAGCAAAACATGGGATTATTACAAATTCGGACTAACAATCATGAGCCTAAATCTGTAATTGCGCTTTACCCAATGCTTGCGAAATTTAGCTTGAATTCCATCTTCAAGCGTAGTTAAGTCATCTAAATCTCTTTTGGCACTATAAATGAAATCAGGCATGGAATGTGGTAAGATCAGCCATCCCTGACGTGAGGGCAGCTTGACACGTCTTCTGTCTTCGAGTTCTCGAGCAACAATACTGAAATTTTACTCTCACAAACAGACCTTGTCTGACAATGCTTAGGATCAAGCTCCCATGTTTCGCCCTCAGGTTCTTACTATCCAGCTGAAGCGGTGGCCGAGCGGTTCTAGGCGCCTCAGTCAGGAACCAAGGGACTGCTACGGTCGCAGGTTCGAATCCTGCCTCGGTCATGGATGTGTGTGATGTCCTTTGATTAGGTAGGTTTCAGTACTTCTAAGTTCCATGGTACTGATGACCTCAAATGTGAAGTCCCATAGTTCTCAGAGCCATTTGAACCATTTTGAACCATTTCTTACTATCGTTTCCTGAGTGCTTATTTGTTTCCATAGAGAATCGCACAATCATACGCAATTCAGAGTAGCGTTATGTTGGCTATATTGTTTTCGATACTCAGTGCAATATTTAATCAATGTAATGGGAGAGTTCTGACAAACTGATAACAATAGCGATAGGAACTGCCACCGCTATGCTGGCTATGAGTGTCACCATGTATCTCAGGGACACAGCTGAGCCATGCCTTGTGCACCAGTCCCTTGCACACCCCCGTGCCTTCCACACACCTGTGTAAACGAATTACGCTTCTCTCATCGCTCTGGGAGACAGCATGAGGCAGCATATAGCTTGCCCACTTGCCCACAGTACATAGCAGGCAGCCACCAGTTTTGCATTTAAACACTCTGTAATATCTTTCAAACTGGTAAGGAGCGGCATTCAGTTGTCTTTTTTATTCTAGCTTCATTAGAGCAGATCCTGATTTTGGCTAGTAGCTAGCCATTGTAAGTGCAGTATTCCAGAGTTAATGCCACAATCTTCAGTAGTCTCCAACGAACTGTGACAAGAGCCTGAACAATAGGTTCAAACAACTCTGAAATGCGGTACTGATAATGGCTAGTTACTTGCCGAATTCTGGATCTGATGTGATCAAACTGGAATGGAAACGACGACTGGTTGCTGCTCTTTACCAATCTGAAAATTAAACTACGGTCATGGGGCACATTCCACTTTCCTAATGGAAGGTAATCTGGTATCACTATAACAATTTTAATTTTTTTGTTTGTCTGCGATATTTCCAGGATTGAGATATTCAAGCACCCTGCACACTAACCACAGCAAATCTCTCCTGTATATAGCTCTGAACACGTGTGTGTGTGTGTGTGTGTGTTTGTGTTGTCATCCCCCAAGCCTATTTTACAGCATTTACTTACATACATACGTGTAATTTAGTGCTGTGTTCAGGTGTTTTAAAGCCAGTAGAGTTCTAAAATTTTGTATATACAGTATGTTTATATGGAACGTATCAAAACATAACAGAGAAATCTAAAAATGGCGCTACTGAATCTTTATGTCGAAAGACTATTGCCTTTTCTCGTGTTTTTATCTCTGTTTTAAAGTTTATCACGAAAACAAGCCTGCAAGTGTTCTACAACTTGCAGTTGCTCAGCATCAACCACACCGCATTCTTCGTGTAGAGACGCACGCAAGATTTTTCAGCTGTAATAATAATTTGTGTTGTATCCACCAGCCAACACAGTTACTTAGCTACTAAATCCAGTTAGATGCACAACACAGATTGCAATTCATTCCACTGAGACTATATCCACTCATCAATAGCGCACTGTGTAGGAACTTACGTTGGTAATAATCATACGTTGCTTACTGCAGCGTCTCCAAACAAGCATCACTTCGTACAATAGCATCTTCCCTTGACGTGGTAGCACACAGTGCAAGAGTATGGAATGGTTTAGCAGTTTAATGCAATCATTCCTAAAATTTATCACATGCTCTTTGAGAGTAGAATAGTTGATATCACTAACTTTGAAATCGGATTTCAGCTCTGGTAGTGTGTATCGCTTCCCCCATTGGCTGTGTGAATGTGTTTGGCAGTAGATCTAATCACAGTTTATTCATCTCAAAAACATTTGAAAAAAAGGATTTGTATACCACTATGGTGTAATTCATACTGCACAGCCAGGTGAGGATTTCTCTAATATACAATTTTTGGCAGTAAGGAATACTATCAATGACAGGGCTTCACAAGCTGCGACATCGCCGCGAAAAACCACAGTGACCCGTATGTGTAATAAGTTTCCTTTAATTTACGTCTATGGTCACAATGTTTTTTGTTTAACAGTACATTAGGACTTTGCTTTTATGAAACAGACCTGATGATGGTCATTACAGACCGAAAACGGTAATCCGTTAAACAAAAAAGATTGTGACCATAGACGTAAATTAAATGAAACTTGATGACAGGGCTGCTAAATCACAGTTAGTAAACACAGCCGTCCGAAGTCCCTTCACCAAATGAGACGAGGTAAATACACCAAAACTCGAATCAGGAACCGCTGTCAAAATTAGCAACTTAGAAGTAGATATCCTCGAAAGAGTGAAGCAACTTAAATCACTTAATAAAAGTAAGGTGCACGCATACACTGTACCATTTCGAGAATGCTTTCTTCCTGCGCAAAAATTCACGTTGTTCGTTGGTGAACAGCATGCGACTTCTGCACACGGAACGAGTCAGTTCCGCATAATCGGTAATGCAATGTGACGAATAACATGTCGCATGGCACCTTCTTATCGGGGTATTTCGCACGATACAGTCGCACAACATCTCGTCCATTGAAGTAGGCTGCCTCATAAATCAAATGCCTCCCAGCCGGTACGTGTAGACTTGTAGGTGGCCGTATCACTCCCAATGGTTCTGCGGCGTGAATGGCGACGCTCTCCGTACGTTCTATCAATGTTTGTATAGCAAAAACGTCTGATGATCGTAGCACCTATCAGCGCCCCCTCAGGACATTTGCGACTACAGGTTCCTATGAGATTAATGACCCTCGATGTATGCCAGATGTGCCAGGCCTCATGCCTGTAAAACTTTATTTGAATCATGCTGAAGATATAGAACACATCATGAATTTCGCTTATAAGTTGCGTAAGTGAACTTGCAAAAGGAAAAAAAAAAAAGGAAGAAAGATGTGGTTCACGAGAGATACACGTTACTCTCAGAACAGGGGAGTTTACCATGCTGCAAAGGCGGAAAATACACTATTTTCTGAACCTGTCTTCATTATGTTGAATGAATACTCTAATGCTGTAGGCTGCCAGCATGGGACAAACGAGGGAATGCGGATGTCCACAGATAGTAATGTGTCCACATGGATGAAACATTGCACCCACCTTCTCCTGGAAGCATATTTCACGCAGATGAGTACCCGTAACTACATGCTGTTCAGGTGACACTGCTACGTTCACAATATGTAATTCAATGTTAGCATTTAACACATAGTTTGCTGTAATTATAGCGTTTCTCGTTCGACAGACAGTATCCACAAAGTCAGAGTGCCTTACAAAAATCAGAAACATACATTTTGAGAACCATAGAGTGTGTGCTGCCCATCGATCATTCTTTTCATGTCAATGCCTCGATCCAGCACCACAGTGGTTTCATCGTCATCAGAGTAAAAGTACCCTTCTTCACTTAGCTCATCAAATTTCTGCCTCGTAGCAAGGACCCGCTCACCAAATGTCAGTATTCTAGCATCTTTGGTGCCATATTTAGGCCACACTGGTCCCAGAATGTTTTCGGCTGAACTGCTTTGAGGTGCTGGTTTAGGAAAGGAATCTTGACGTATTTACATTCTGCACGGTTGTATCTCCTACACCTCAATATAAAAACCTAAGATGCTTACATGAGTATTGTCGATCTGCACCTGCCGTGAATGCACCTGCAGCTGCAGTGGAATTGGAGAACTGACGACTCAGTACAGCAATACCGTGCGTGCTGAGATCTGTTGGTGAAAATATGAGAGACATATAGGTCCGCAAGCCCCTTCTTGGTAACAGCCAAATTTGACATAATGCTTTTTGGACCTGCTGGTGCAACTAGAGACCAGGTGAGTCTTCCAAATAGCAGCAACAGCAGTGATGCGCCTGCTGCAGTCATGAACGCCAGGAAGCGAGTTCACCTTCAGAACCCAGTCTCCACATCAATTTATGTATTAGATAAATGAGATTTTACAATGTACAGAGAGATTCCTAGCGGGCCATCGACACAAGTAGCGATCGACCTCTGGCACATTGATCATCGTATTGACGATGTCTTCAAAATTATTTCTCATGTCTTCAAGAGAGGTACAAACAACGTAAGTTAGATACTCACCTGAAGCTAGTAAGTGAGGAGGAGCAACGAGTAAGTGACTTAATAAACTGAACTGTTAAAAAAATTATTACTGGTGGACATATAATTTATGCTACCACCATCCCTAACAAGATTGTCCATATCCTTCAGTAATAGGCACAAACCAAAGTGTTCCTCAGTTGCCTTTTCTTCCGTCCTAATCGCTGAGGGATATTTAGCTCATTGGAGGAAGATATGTTATTAATTTCCACTACTACAGAAGCCTTCTTTTACACTCCAAAGATCAAAGATGTATGTACTATTGATCTCACGATCTTCTGCTCATTCCTTCTAAATTTGCACATATTTTCAGTCTAATGTACACTCATGACTTAGTTGCATTATTTTGTGTGCACGTGTATCACTTTCCGCAAGGTTGTCACACGCCGGGTGTCTACCGTCAGGCAATCACCACGCCAGTTCGAATCTGCGCCCTGTTAAAGCTAGATAGAAGGCAACACCTCATCCTGGCATCCTGGTAAAACACATTATAACCAATGGTGCAGCAACGTATTCGTAGTGTGGGCAGACAGGTATGACGCACGATGTCACTCACACGGAGGCAGAACCACCTTAAGAATTTCGAGTTAAAGATTCATTGACCTTTAGTCTATTTTTCAAGGCCAGAGATGTATAAGCAAGTATTTATCTGTAACATATTTTTGTATTACGAAACCCATGCAGACCATGGTTCTCTCGAGGCGTGTGGAGGTGGGAACTGCTTTAGACAAGGCATGTATTCTACATAAGTTTTTTTATTATAGCATAGATTATCCAAGAGCCGGAAAGAATCTGAATGTTAAGGCTTTAATGTTCAACCAATTTATTGTGCTGTGATACATGTTTTAATGGGTGTTATCCGTGATATTTCCGACAATAAGAGAACTTTTCCTTAGAAACAGTGCTCTTAATTGTCACCAGCAGCAGCTATTACTCATTTATCCTTTTCTGGTTGTGTTGGAAATAAAATAAGAATAGTGAATCGTGAACAAGGAAATCAGTCAGCTGATATCTTCTTATACCATTCAGAGTACGGAAGACATGGTACTTACCCGCAGTTATTAGCTTCAACCGTTGAGAAATAATAATATGCGTCAAACAACATCCTCACCACGTGAAAAAAAGTGTTTCACCGAATTTGAAACACAGGATCAATTCTCTTTTTTGAGTCATCAGTCTTGTGATTGATTTGATGCGGCCCTCCACGAATTTATCTGCTCAGAATATAACTTGCAACCTACGTCCTCAATTATCCAGTCTCTGACTCCCTCTACGTTTTTGCCTTCTACAGCTCCTTCTAGTACCATGAAAGTCAGTCTCTAATGTCTTTACAGATGTCCTATCATCCTGGCCCTCCTCCTTGGTTAATATGGTTCAAATGGCTCTAAGCACTATGGGACTTAACATCTGAGCTCATCAGTCCCCTAGAACTTAGAATTACTTAATCCTAACTAACCTAAGGACATCACACACATCCATGCCCGAGGCAGGATACAAACCTGCGGCCGTAGCGGTCGCCCGTTTCCAGACTGAAGCGCCTAGAACTGCTCGGCCACACCGGCCGGTCCTCCTCCTAGTCAGTGCTTTCCACATATTTCTTCAAAAGTGGTTCAAATGGCTCTAAGCAGTATGTGACTTAACATCTGATGTCATCAGTACCCTAAAGTTTAGAACTACTTAAACCTAACTAACCTAAGGACATCACACACATCCAAGCCCGTGGCAGGATTTGAACATGCGACCGTAGCAGCAGCGCGGTCACATATTTCTCTGCTCTCCGATTCTGCGCAGAACCACATCATTCCACACCTTGTCAGTGCACCTAATTTTCAACACTCGTCAGTAGCACCATATTTTAAATGCATCGACTCTCTTCAGTCCCGGTTGTCCCAAAGTCTGTGTTTCACTACTATATAGTGCTGTGCTCCAAACGTGTGTCCTCAGAAATTTCTATCTCAAATTAAGGTCTAAGTTTGATACTAGTAGACTTTTCTTAGCCAGGTATGCACTTTAAGTCCCTGCTAATCTGCTTTTGATGTCCACCTTGCTCCGTCCGTCATAGGTTATTTTGCTGCCTAGGTAGCTAAATTCCTGACTCCATCTACTTCGTGACCATCAATCCTGATGTTAAGTTTGTCGCTGTTCTCATTTATGCACTTCTCATTACTTGCGTTTTTCTTCGATACACCCTCAGTCCACATTCTGTACTCATTAGACTGTCCATTCTTTCAGCAGATCATGTAATTCTTCTTCGCTTTCACTCAGGATAGCAACGCCATTAGCGAATCGTATCATTGATACCCTTTCATCCTGAATTTTAATTCCACTCCTAAACCTTTCTTTTATTGCTTCTTCGATGTAGTGATTGAAATGTAGGGGCGAGAGCCTACATCATTGTCTTATAAACTTTTTAATATGAGCATTCATTCTTGACGGTCCGCTCTTATTATTCCCTCTTGCTTCTCGCACATACTGTATATTACCCATCTCTCCCTATTGCTAAACAATATTTTTCTCATGATTTCGAATATCTTGCACCGTTTTACATTGGATTCTTCTGTATATTATTCTTGGATGGATGGATGAGCTGCTAAGCTCATAGTGCGACAATATTTTTGCTTGTTCGCTCTTGCAGTCTTCGGAACTGTGTGGATGATACTTCTACGGAAGTCAGATGGTATATATCCAGACTCACACATTCTACACACCAACTGGAATAGTCGTTTTATTGCCACTTTCCCTACTGATTTTAGGAATTCAGATGGAATGTTATTCATCCCTTGTACCGTATTTGATCTTAAGTCCACCAAAGCTCTCTTAAATTCTGATTCTAATACTGGATCTCAAATCTCTTGTAAATCGACTCCTGTTATCACATCAGACAATCTCCCCCTCCCCCCCCCACCCCACCCATAGAGGCCTTCGGTGTACTCTTTCCACCTATTCGCTCTCCCCTCTGCATTTATCAATGGAATTCCGGTTGAGTCTTAATGTTGCAACCCTTGCATTTAATTTCACCGAAGGTTTTGACTTTCCTGTATGCTGAGTAAGTCCTTCCGACTATCATTTATTTTTCGATTTCTTCAGATTTTCCATGCAGCTATTTCGTCTAAGCTATCCTGCACATCCTATTTATTTCATTCCTCAGCGACTTGGATTTCTGTATTCCTGAATTTCCCGGAACATTTTTATACTTCCTTCTTTCTTCTATCAGCTGAAGTATTTCTTCTGTTACCCATCGGTTCTTTACATTTATCTGCTTTGAACCTATGCTATTCTTTCCAGTGTCTGTGATTCCCCTTTATACAGATGTCCATGTCTCTTCAACTGTACTGCCTACTGGTCTATTTTTTATTGCTGAATCTACAGCCTTAGAGAACTTTAGGCGTATCTCGTCATTCCTTAGTACTTCGTGTCCCAATTATTTGCTTATTGTTTCTACCTGGTTAATCTCTTAAAGTTCAGCGTACTGTTCATCACTACCACATTTTGATCTGAGTATATATCTGCTCCTGGATACGCCTCGAAATCCAGAAGATGATTTCGGCATCGCTTTCTGACTATGATGTAATCTAATTAAAATCTTCCCGTGTCAGCCGGCCTTTTCAAAGTATATCTCCTTGTGCTGTGATTGTTGAACGGAGTATTCCCTACATTTTTATTAGAGAGCTCAACTAGTCTTCCTCCTCTCTCATTCCTTTTTCCAACCCAATATTCTCCTGTAACATTTTCTTCTCCTCCTTTCCCTGCAACTGCATTCCAACTCCCTAGTGACTATTAGATTTTCATCTCCCTTTGCGTATTGTAGTCCCCTTTCAATATCCTCAAATACTTTCTCTATCTCTTCATCTTCATCTTTAGATTTCGGCATACATACCTGAACTTTCGTTGTCGGTCTTGGTTAGCTGTCGATTCCTGTGAGAATAACCCTATCACTGAACTGCTCACAGTAACACACTCTCTGCCCTACCTTCCTATTCATAACGAAGCCTACTCACATTATTTGGTGCTGCTGTTCATATTACACTATATTCATCTGACCAGAAAGCCTTGTCTTCTTTCCATTTCACTTCACTGTCCCCATCTATATCTAGACTGAGCTCTGGAATTTCCCTTTTCAGGTTTTCTAGCTTCCCTACCAGATTCAAGTTTCTGACATTCCACGCACAGACTCATAGATCGTTATCTTTTCGTTGATTATTGAATCTTTTTCTCATGGTCACCTACCCCTTGGCAGTCCCCTCCCGGTTATCGGAATGGGGGCCTATTCCGGAATCTTTTGCAGCGGAGAGATCATCATGACATTTTTTTCAGTTACAGCGCACATGCCGTGTGGATAAAAGTTATGTGTCTTTAATGCAGTGGTTTTCATTACCCTCTGCGTCCACATGCCGTTGATCATTGCTTCCGCCTTTAGTGGTAGTTTCCCACCCCAAAGACAAGAGAGTGCCCAGAACCTTTGTCCGCTCCTCTGCCCTCTTTAGCAGGGCCGTTGGCAGAAAGAGAGTGATTTCTTATGCTGGAAGTCTTCGTCCGACAATGTTGATTATTAATCAAAATTTAAAAGGTGGACGGTTTCGAACCGGGGACCGAGATCCTTTTTATTGTGAATAAAAAACTCTACCTACACCACAGAATCATGGAGACATTTTTTGTGGGTCATCGGTCGTGTCAATAGTATGATGTTCCCCCTCACGACTTGCTCCTTTGTGGCAACGTCTTCACTTCATAGTGGAGCACTCGATGAGATAATTTATTTCTTGGATAAATCTCAATATCACTCTTCCCCTATAGTCCATCTTAAGCGTTTCTGAATTTAGCAAAATACATGTTACTCCCTGATACCATATACCCTGTGATCTTGTCCTTTCATCTGGTTAGAGTTTACCACATATAAATTTTCTCGCCGATTACGCTCAGATCTTCTTTAAAGGAAGTGTTAAGCAAAATGAATACTTTCCCTTAAGTTAATTTAAGTTGTGTAGCCTTTTTGTGTTCTGGTTAAACTGACTATTTCTTTCATTAAATAGGTTTTATTTGCAGAACTGTGCTTAGCTTTTCAATGGTTTTCACCATTTCTCACTTTTTTTTTTGCTTGTGCCAGGAACCTTGTTTGCTACTGTTCTTTTCCCAGCTTGCATGGTTAATTAATTGTAGCCTTGACTGACATTGTTCTTCCGCTTTATTACTGGTGCAACATTTATTTCAGATAACATGACCTGTTCAAGTTCTTGTTTCATATACGCGATAAACCATGTCTCTTTGTGTGTTGGCGTTGAGTATAAGTAATACAGGGTGATTCAAAAAGAATACCACAATTTTAAAAATGTGTATTTAATGAAAGAAACATAATATAACCTTCTGTTCTACATCATTACAAAGAGTATTTAAAAAGGTTTTTTTCACTCAAAAACAAGTTCAGAGATGTTCACTATGGCCCCCTCCAGACACTCGAGCAATATCAACCCGATACTCCAACTCGTTCCACACTCTCTGTAGCATATCAGGCGTAACAGTTTGGATAGCTGCTGTTATTTCTCGTTTCAAATCATCAATGGTGGCTGGGAGAGGTAGCCGAAACACCATATCCTTAATATACCCCTATAAGAAAAAAATCGCAGGGGGTAAGATCAGGGCTTCTTGGAGGCCAGTGATGAAGTGCTCTGTCACGGGCTGCCTGGCGGCCGATCCATCGCCTCGGGTAGTTGACGTTCAGGTAGTTACGGACAGATAAGTGCCAAAGTGGTGGCGCTCCATCCTGCTGAAATATGAATTGTTGTGCCTCTTGTTCGAGCTGAGGGAACAGCCAATTCTCTAACATCTCCAGATACTGTAGTCCAGTTACAGTAGCACCTTCGAAGAAAAAGGGACCAAAAACTTTATTTGCTGAAATGGCACAGAAAACGTTCACCTTAGGCGAGTAACGTTCATACTGAGTTGTTTCCCGCAGATTCTCAGTGCCCCATATACAGACATTGTGACGGTTGACTTTCCCGTTAATGTGGAAAGTTGCTTCATCACTAAACACAATCTTTGAAACGAAAGATTCATCTGTTTCGCCTACTCAACAGCTCCTCAAGCGAACAAATGTACAACTAAATGAAATTTTATAGCTCCCTTAATTCGCCGACAGATAGTGCTTAGCTCTGCCTTTTGTCGTTGCAGAGTTTTAAATTCCTAAAGTTGTGGTATTCTTTTTGAATCACCCTGTATTTTCTTACCTTCTTAGTTAAGCTCATGCGTTCAGATCAGCTTGGATGTATTGTAAATAAATACTACGTAAGTTACAACTATTTACGCCCCGTAGTCCCGAGCCACTTACCACTCCCAACGTTTCGTGTAGCAGAACAGGGACAACAGTAATCACTGTGTCTTTCATTATCACACCTGCCGCTGATGTGTATGTGTACGAAACTACATTGATATCCGACTATGCTTCTAAGTGTTTCATATTTTGTCAGACAGTGAATATGCTAGTATAAAGAAAACTGTTCGTATCACAGCGAAGAATGTAACCCAAATTATGCTTTTCTCTCAATTCGCTCAACGCGCCAGCACGAATAAACGAAATTTCGGAATTCCAAGTGAGCGATATGTTTCGCAATAGCTCTTTCGAGTTCTAAACCACAGTAACATGTAGATTTAATGGTAACACGAGTGGAATAATTGATAGTTATTGGCCACGCAACAAATCAAAGCTGTAATAAATGTTCTGGATCCAAAGAACTTGGTATTGGAAAACTGTGAACTGCTTTTGCGCTGGTACCGTTTGTTTTTCAGATTCACGGGATAGAGTGCAGTGTTTTATTGCCTGCAATCGATCAGAGTTAAGTGGAATAAATTAGATTTACGTGGTATGTTGTGTTGACACCACAAAGCATCTCATTCTGTATCACAGCCAGTCCGTGACCTTGTACACTGGTTCCACGAAATTCGTATAAAGATAGTTTGAGAGCCGGCCGCATTTTCTTTTGTTCGTTTGCATATCCATGAGCGTTTGGATGAAGAACACCATTGTATAATTTTGATTACATGTCAGCTAGCGTTTTATCAGGTATATTTCAGGTGTGTAACTATTGTTCAGTGTCGTATAGAGCATTGGCGGAAATGTTACATGTTAACCTCTATTTATTTTTCTATACCGTTGAGGAAATTTTCTACTAACGAAATGCGATTCTTACAAGAAGATCACCCCGTACACCTATATGATCATCTTTAATGGGACACGACCGGTTTTGTGGCCTGTAGGTACATCCTCAGATGTATATACAGCCAGACAAATTCAGAATGACTATCCATAAGGTCCAGCGAACCCACGCATAACATTTCAGTCACAAAATTCCCCTAACCACAATTCTAAACATACACTAATACATATATATTCAGACTGAAACGACGAATGAAAATTTTTAGCAAGGCCGGGATGTAAAACATGGGTGATTCAGACTTGAAAAAGTATGTGGAAACATGTAGTAGCAGCAGTGCTCTGTCTAAGGGTATTATTGGTATGGTTGACTTCCAAAGGCCTGTATGTTATACTGGATTTCATGGCATGCTCTACATATGAGACGTGGCCGTTATTTATGTGATGACAGATGCGATGCTGTGGATTGAACTGTTTCAACCATAATCCATGAAGATGGCCTGTGACTCAAGCCGGTCTATATTTGAGTTATGAACAGAAAAGCAGCTGACGGTCAAACATGCATCTCGCACATTTCTTTAATTTGTCGGTATAAATACGAAATATCTAGGAAACTAGTACAGGAAGTAGACAAAATTTTATTTTGCAGCTGTGGCAGCAAGCAAGTTTGCAGACAAAATTGTGAGTAACTATCAACAACTGTTAATAAAAAATGCCCAATCATATTTCAACATCTTTGTGCCATCAACAATTGGTCCTGCTATTCAGTTCTGTAGGAACGAAAGACAACTATGATTTAAACATACTGTCGACAAGGAGGTCACTATAGGTATAGCACCATCTGGGATGGTTTGAAATATAGAGTAGAATTGGGAGTGCACTTTCAAAGCAACCATTCCGGCATTGTCTGGGGTGACTTAGGGGTATCACTGAAAACCTAATCTACATAGTCGGAAATAGTTTTGAAGCTTCGTCCTCCTGAACGCTAGTCTAGTGTCCCAACCAATGGGACACCCAGCTAGGTATTGAGTTCTGAAAACTTGAAAAGCGTAATACACAGTGTTTGCAAAAACGAAGAGGGAGAAAAAGACTGGACGACCTATAACGATGTGCTGGAATTAAAACCAGCTAGGTCATCGTTTTAATTCCTGAACATCGTTCCAGTTCCTCCAGTCTCTCATCCCTACTATTTAGTCTACACTTCGAAGAAGCAATGACGAAAATATAAGAAAGTTTCCGCAGGGGGGAAGTACCCCAGTGGTAACATTCGCTTATGATATCGGCACACTCAGGTTTAAGATGAAGATGAATTATAAGAACTGTTGAATGGAACGAACTGTGTGGTGGCTTGAGTGTAAACCGAAGAAAAAAGAAAGTGATGAAAGTAGCAGAAACGACAATAACGAGAAAATTATTACTTGTAGAAGAAGCTTCATTCATCCGTGACATCTTATCACAAGGACATAGTAGGTGTCATGGTAATAAAATTTAAGAACAAGAATAATATTATAGTACATGTATGACTTACAAACTAACCTTGACAAGGATGAGACAAGTACTCGTGTTTGACGTCATATCAGGTTACACTCCAGAATTTGCCTATGTATGGGAACCACTAAAACCTAAATCCTGATGACTAAATGAAAGTTGGACTCTTCATCCTTCTGAATACAACGCTAGTCTGTTTAAAAGCCTTCTACGTCATTCGGTTTATCCATAGCTTAGAACTGTGTTTTGCAAAGAAGGTATTTAATAATGAAGAAAGTTAGTAAAATTATTTAAAAACAAGTCTTGATCGCAGCCGATGTTAACTTCTGACCGGTTTCGGCCTTTTAATTACGTGCCGCAATCAGAATTTGCACTGTAATAACAAAAACGAAAGTGTTATTTTACGTAGAGTGGTCAATGATGAGAAATTCTACTCTAAAACGATGCATCATTACCCATCTCGATGACGGCGATGGCCTTTGAGCCGCCGTGGAGGCCTCAGTCTCTATAACATGATGATGGCTAAAGAGCCACAAGTTATATAGGGTAGAGGGAGGGCGCTCCAGAGCCTAAGACATTTCCGTCGGCCAAAGGAGAACGATTTAAATATCGTTTTGGGTCTTCATTTTTAAATATTTATCTTTTAAATTTAACTAATCAAGAAACGAAATATGTGGCGTATTAATACGAAAGTTATACATATTCACTTATTTGTATTATCAGTCGGTTATTAAAATGTTAAGAAACACTAAAATAACAAAATGTATCGTCCTGTATGTGTGCCCTCCCTTGGTGTCTGTAATAACGTATTAGGACGTCATTTCAATGGAGCCATCCAGGTAGGTATGTCTGTCAGTTGTCAAAGATCCTCGTGACGCTTGTATAACACTGGAGGTCGATATCATTCACCAAAGATAAAAGGCGCGTTGTTCACAGAAGTGGCACCAGTTTAGCCACATTACGTTATTGTGGGTAGTCAGCAAAACATCACTGTTCGCAAGCGGATATAAAACGTTACGTTTTATTTTTTTAGTGTTTTTTAAAACATGAAATAAGTGACTACTAACACAAATAGGTTAATATGTATACATTTCAATTAATACGCCATACATTTGGTTTTATTTCCAATAAATAGCACTAGCTACAGAAGAAGCGATACTATAGTGCTAATTCTTTCATACAGGCGACGCTCTGGACCGCAGTTAACGAATTACACTAAATTATAATACATTTTATGAAGCTGGCTGTAACATACATTACGAACCATATACGATTATTAGCTCGTATCTTGATTACTAAATTTAAAAGATGAATGTTTAAAAATGAAGGCTCCAAACTGTATGTAAGTCATTCCACATTGTCTGACAGCGATGCCTTAGGCTCTGGAGCGCCCTCTCTCTAACCCTACGTAACTCATAGCTGCTTAGCCATCAGCATCAGTTACAGTGACTGGTGACTCCAAAGCGGGTAAGTTTCTATCGCCGTCATCCAGACAGGTAATGATGCATCGTTTTAGAGTAGATTTTTACATAATTAACTTCTGTATGTAATATAGCATTTTCACTTCTTCTGTTTTTAAATACTTTTATGACATTAAAGATCGCTGTTCTACAACAATGTTACATAAAATTATAAAAGCTTAGCGATACACTAGTAATCTACATTCCGTTACGTCATTCCATAAAAGAGACACATTATACATGCATTATCTCATAACGTAACACTACACACACTGTCAGCTGACATCAGCACCAGAGCAACGATGTTTGATTTCCTTTTTGTATACACCAGCTTGGTGTATACAAAACAAGAAAGTGTTTCAGCGTAATGCTCAGATATTCCCAGTCTGATGAATGTGTTTGGTATTGAATACAAAAAGGAAGACTGGAGGCCGTTTATTGACTCATCCAAAACTAGTTTAAAGGCTGTTTTTATTTCACATTGGTAGTATGTGTGCATCTATACTTGTTGGACGTTCGGTGCATATGAAAGAAAGCTATGAAAACCTAGAAATAGTGCTAAGTAAAATAGGATATTCTGCTCATCTTTGGATGATATGTGGCGATCAAAAAGTAACGTGACTGCTCCTTGGTCAGCAAGGTGGCTTCACCTAATTTCCATATTTCTTGTGTGAAAGGGGCAACAGGGCTAGGGATCAACACTGCTACAGAAAGAACTGGCCTGTGGGGGAGTCTTTAAAAGCTGGCGAAAAGAACATTCTACGCAAAAGCCTTGTAGATCCAAAAAACGTACTCCCACCACCTCAAGTTAGGCCTAATGAAACAGTTTGTGAAGGCTTTGCCGAAAGATGGACCATGTTTTAAATATCTCTGCCAGAAGGTTCCACACCTTTCAGAAGCTAAACTAAAAGAAGACGTCTTTGTCGAATCTGACATTAGAATATTGTTGTTTGATGTTAACTCTGAATCCACAATGACCTTAAATGAAAACCAAGTAGTTACAAAGTACTTAGGACCTGAATAAGACCACTGATATGTTTCTATTATAGCTACAATGTTAAAGAAGTTTAAAAATTTAGGATGTTTAATGAGCCTGGAATTGCACTTTTTGAACAATCACCCTGATTATTTCCCAGACAATATGGGAGATGTTAGTGAGGAGCAAGGAGAGCATTTTCACCAGGACATTAAAGTGATGGAAAAACGCTACAAAGGTCGCTGGAACACCAACATGATGGTGGACTACTGCTGCTAACTTCAGCGAGAAGTTCAACAAGTGACTCGTGGTAGAAAAAGCTACACAAGTAGCTTCAAAGAAAAATTGAAGGAAAATACAAACCGATTCCAGCTGACAAGTGAAACCTCTAATAACCTACATCTTTGTTTTAAGTAGCTTATTGTAAATACAAACCATGCTTATGTTGTAATAAAGTGTTTAATTGATTTACTGTATAGCATAGGATTTTTATACTATAACATAAAAAGCATAATGCTCGAAAACTATGGGTAATACAAAAAAAACTAAAGATAGATTTGGATTCAACTCGTAAAAATCTCTATAGATCAGCTATCAAAGTAAAAAAAAAGAATTTAAAAAACAATTTTCCGTTGGCCTGTGTTATTACCTCTGTTTAAAATTCCTTAGCTGCTGATGATACTTTTTGGATAACCACAATACCTTAAAGAACTATATGAACAAGTTTGTTCCGTTTTTGGTACAAACTGAGCAAATTAAGAAACTAGAGCCTACAAGCTAGTAACATTTCGGAACATAATTAAATTTTGATTCTCCTCCATGTGCACTAAACCCTCTTCATATATCCCCTAAGAGATCACTGACAGTAGCACTTCCCGTTTGAGAAATAATTACTATGGATTGGTAGGTTCCATTCCCTGGAGTGTCGTGTCGAAATAAAGTTATAAATTTTCATTGCGCGTTTGTGTAGTTTCAGGGGCCACTTCCCTTTAACGATTTCACGCGATGTTGCAGTCAGTGGAAAGA
Organism: Schistocerca piceifrons; assembly: GCF_021461385.2. Taxonomy (NCBI): domain Eukaryota; kingdom Metazoa; phylum Arthropoda; class Insecta; order Orthoptera; family Acrididae; genus Schistocerca; species Schistocerca piceifrons. Next base: position 159,911,133 of record NC_060139.1, on the reverse strand, counting down.
GGTTATAGTGGGGACGTGCCTATTTTCAAGAGTTCGAAGGCGTAAAAGAGGATGCCTTTTGTATGTGACGAACCATTTTGGTTGGTTGATTTGGGGGAGAGCATCAAACGGTTATGCCATCGGTCCCATCGAATCACAAAAGGATGGGGAAGGAAGTCGGCCATTGCCCTTTCAAAGGAACCATTTTGGCATTTGCCTGAAGCGAATTTGGGAAATCACGGGAAACCTCATTCAGGATGGCCGGACGTAGGTTTGAAGCGTCATCCTCCCGAATGTGAGTCCAGTGTGCTGACCACTGTACCACCTCACACAGTCGAAACATACGTGTAAGCTTCCAGAATACCATGTGGGTCAAGCTACCATTTTACTTCATGAAGACTGTTACACCCAGGAAAGGTAATCTCCTGTCCTCTTCCATAGTCAATTATACTTTTGGATTAATGACCTTCAGAGGTTCATGAAGACATCCTAGTTCCTCTCTGGCATATCTGCACAATAGAAACATATCATCCATATAATGGAACCATAAATCAGTTTTCTATTTTGCGGTTTCCAAAGCGTGTTCATCGAAATTTCCATACAAATATTTGCTACAATCGGGCTTAAGGAGTTTCCCATAGCCACACCGTGCATCTGTTTATAGAATGCATGACTGCATTTGAAGTATGTAGTCGTGAGACAATATTTAAACAGTTCTGGAACATCAGCACGAAATATGCGATTCAGCTGTGGCAACACCTACTTAAGTAGAACTATGGTAAACAGGAATATCACATCAAAAATAACTAATGCGTTCAGAAGTTTCAACTAATGTGTCCTCCAGCTGGACACCTATGCCATTTACTTTACGTCAAAATGTGCCAGATTCGTCTTGTAAGAATCAGATAATTAAACATGTGGTGGTAATAGAGTTTGACAAGACTTTGGCGGCTGAATAGAAGGTTATATGAATGGCATTTACCAAAGGTCTCAGTGGCTCGTTACCTTTATGAATTATGTGTAACAGTTTTAATAAATTTGCCAGTGGGAGCCTAATAAAGCTTCTGATATGTTTGCGGACCTAAGTCGTTGTTATTACTATGACAGTTGGCGCATCCACCACTACTATTGCATCTCCCTTGCCAGTAGGCAGAACGATAATATTGTCAATCTCAGTCCAGAACATTTACATACAGGTGATATTTCTGGCCGTGATAGTTTACATTTTGTGGAACACCTTTGCTCTTATCTGTGCTGTGGAAACTATACAGTATGCCTTTGTTGCCCTTATAGTACCACGAATTTGGCCACTTTCCGAGCTGTGTTGACATCAAAATATTCTCTTTCGGCGTGAGAATGGTCACCAGTCCACTGTAACTGGCATTGCTAAATTAATGACGGGGCAATTCTCTGAAAGGACCATCCTACCACTGGAATGGCCACAAGTTGGCTACTCTAAACTCATTCATCTCATTCATTTGGCTGAAGGGAACACATAAGTGTCATAGTGACATGGTAGATACTTGCACTAGACTTTTACATCAATTGAGACTTTTGTCCATTAGCATTCCTTTCTAATGTTTGGAAACAAATCGCGCTGCAGCATCTATGCCAGTTTGCCACCAGCCGTTGGATAATGTAACGATTATTGTCAGTACACCTTCCTACCGCTAGTTACAATAAATGTCAATGAACCACAGTCGATTTCATCATACCAGATGTTCTAAACTTTTTACCAGCCATGATATCTCCGTCATTTATCTGGATGTTTGACTAATGGTGTGCATCTAAGTATCAGGCCGAGCTGTTGATTCTATTTTTCTGTTTATATTTCGGCGACTGAACCAGTCATCTTCTTTAGGCGCTGCGAGCTGTGCAATCGTGTGCACTCGTTTCCTAGCATCCAACGAAACTGTGGAATAATGTCGGTACTGCTCCGGATATTATTAACTTCTTTTAAATTGTATGTATCTCATCCGTCGGAGCTGGAGATAGCTGAAAAGACGCTGTTTCACAGAGAAAATGAATATCAAGGTATTCATAGCAGAACAACACGTAGAAAACTTCAGTCTGGCGTCAAGTAGCTATTAGGTATAATAACGCAGGTAGCATCTGAAGAATATGTTTCGGTCGGTCTTTGGAATATCGTATAGCAAAATAGAATCAACAACTCGGTTGAAACCCGAAGGCGTACAACTACTTTTCTTCCTACAGAGGAAAATATTGAAGTTGATTTCGGCAGAAACAACTAAATAATAATTTACAATCATTAATACCTTACCTCAACAGCAGATAATTAGATTTGGCCAAAGTTGACAGTGTTTAACACCTGGATAGATTGCTTTTCTGCGACATCCAGTCGACGTATGTAAGCATTGTACTGGCAGCAATTAATTAGCCAACAATGATTGGTCATTGCGTATAAAAATTCAATTGTTTAAATACACGTGTTGTCTCTACTGACTCCACCACATATTCGTCTGTTAAAGATGGCAGGACGGCGTTTTTACCAGGGTTTCGATTATGGCTGTCAGTAATCGAAACTAATTACCTACGGTATAAGATTGTTGTCCCTTACTATACGTCTGGATGTAGATATAGTTGTAGTTGGCAAACCTCGCATTCTTCCGAGGCCAGAATCATCTGTACGTTATCTACTTAGAATTGTAATTAAATTGCTTGCCTTCGTGTCATTTTTATTTCACTGTATGCACAACATGATATTTTATTTCCACAATAATCTTAATAATAGTTGCTGTTAACATAATTTGTTCTGTATACATAATATGAAGCATTATATATTACCATGGGAATTGAATATGTATGAGCTGTTTAGAATTTCAGGATAACAGGTCTAAAATTCATGCCAATAAATTGAATTGAATTAAACTGAACCGAAGTGGTCCGTAATTGGAATAAAGGCATAAAGGCATTTGCTGCGACCGTGTCGAAACTCGTCAATGCACTAAGTTTATAGACCTCTGTCGTTTGTACATTTTTTCACGTAAATGCTTCAGTCCCTCGACAAATTTGCGCTAATTGTGAGGTTGTAAGGAAACCGTAGTTATAAATGAAAAGCACAATATTGTGCACGTTCTGCAGTATCTGCTTATTTCGTGTTGAACACATAGAATATTTTTCTTTCCGTTTAGAACTGTTAAGAAGCGATGGATTAGTTAACATGAAATCATAGTTGCCAGTTCGACACTATATATCCCAATAACAGTTTCATTTAACTATCTTCCAGGTAGTGGAATTTAATTTAAAGATTTCGGCGCTAATTGCTAGGGCTTACAAATGTTAGGACTATAGAAATGTAAAGATATTATTTCCATATGATGGGCGAAATGTGACACTCTTCAATAGAAATGTCCTGACTGAGTGAGTGACTGACTGACTTATCACCGCCAAGTCCACATTCTCTACAGAAGGTATTTTTCGAAATTGCAAGCACAAGGGTGAGAAACATAGGTGAAGGACTTTTTTAAAAGAAATGTCGCTATTAAGGCAGTTTTTAAGCTAGCTCTACGAGAATTTGTATTTGGTTCCTCGGTCAGAAATAAAGAAATACATGTTTCAGAATTTTTTCAGAAATCTAACCCTATGGGAGTAAAATAGTGAGTGAAAGCTTTTTTTGAAAATACACCATTATTAAATAACTACTAAAGCACTTTAAGGCTACATCTATGAACAACTGTATCTGACTTCACAATTACAAATTTAAAAACAAACTGTTTCTGGCTTTTTGGAAACTAAACTGCTAAGGTGGTGGGATAGGGGATGAGAATTCATATGAAAATTATTTATTGTGAAAGCATTTTTAAAGTAAAATAAGAGAAAATTTAAATTTGGCTCCTCACTTACAAATAAAAAATTCTTGTTACATTGTTTTTGGAAATTCAAACCCAGTGGGGGTGAAATGGGGCGGGGGTGGGGACTTTGTATGGAAATATTTCATTGTGCAAGCATCTTTGACACTAAATCACTGAAAATTTATAGTTGGCTTCCCTGTTGGAATTAAAATATACACATATTACTTTTTTTTGGAATTACAGTTCATAAGTGGATGAAGCAGGGTCAGACTGATTCACTAACTGATCATCGTGCAGCCGAAACGGCTAAGGATATAAATTTGAAGGTTGTAGAAGGTGCGATTCTTGTACTGTAGGCATCGTTTAAGAAGGGCTTGTCCGCAATTCCATTCCTAAGGGGGTGAAATAGGGGACGATAGGCTTTTTGGAAGTATGTAGCTATGAAGGGAATTTTGAAGCTATAACTACGGAAACTGGTGTCAGATTCCTGTATAATGTCTAGATCCCTTTTTTCTGCCCGCGGAAGAGTGAATTTTTAGTTTATACCACGTTCATTGAGAACATATCTTCCAACTCTGTTGTGATAGTGTGAATATGATAATTAAGCAACTTTTGCGTATATTTCCTGAACAACAGATCCTAAATTGTTCGAAGCCATTCATGTTCCATCGGGAAAATTATCATTGTTTTGTTTTAATTCACTTCATTTAGAAACAAATGTCACCAATCTCCGCCCAAAGAAAGATCAGCAAATATACAAAAGATCCAGCAGTTTAATAGAAAAAGTTATACACAATCACCTTACATCTCATTCTCATTATGGAAGATACGAATCACCCACGATCACCATTATAGATCGAGACACGAAAATTCATACCAAGAACGAGATTCGGACCAGCGTTTCCCGCTCACTAGGCGGATGCACTAACCGCTACGACACCCTTGCACAGTGGCATTTGACAATTCAAATGGTTCAAATGGCTCTGAGCACTATGGGACTTAACATCTGAGGTCATTAGTCCCCTAGAACTTAGAACTACTTAAACCTAACTAACCTAAGGACATCACACACATCCATGCCCGAGGCAGGATTCGAACCTGCGACCGTAGCGGAGGCGCGGTTCCAGACTGAAGCGCCTAGAACCGGACGGCCACAACGGCCGGCCATTTGACAATTGCACGGACACACCTCCGACCTCAATCCAAATTCTCATTCATACTTCAGTCTAATTGGTATTTCCCTTAAAAGTCGTAGTGCCAGGATGGCTTAGTGGTTAGCGCATATGCCTAGTGAGTAGGAGACCCACATTCAAATCCTGGGCTTGGTATAAAATTTAGTTTGTTGCTTGAGTCTGCATATGTGCATCATTATAAATGTTTGAGACTGGTAAAGGTCTGTGAAACAATTTAGTTTCCTTTTATTAAAACAACTAGGCAGGATCCCCGGATTCTTTGGACGCTGAGATGCTATTTCAATACGATTGGGGATCCTCTGCAGTACAGTTCGAATTTAGTGGGAATAACAAGCGGCACGAGTCATGAATGGGAATTTGGATCGAGGAGGGAGGCGTGGTAGGCTAGTCCGTGCGTTGTGCTAACGCACTACCTCAGGGTTGCGTAGCGCTTAGCGGATTTGCATAGTGAGCAAGAGAAGCGGGTTAGAATCCCAGCTTTGGTACAAATATTCATTCGTCGCTTCAGTCTGCATAAGTATCTCATAGGTGCTTGAGACTTGAAAAGGTCTCTGGAAGCATACAGTTCCATTTCATTGAAGATCAGTTAATAACATTTCCGGATATGGTAGTTTGTCTCATACTAGTATTAGTGTAACTGAGCGTTCGCGCGCACGCTTGTGTGTATGTGTGTGCGTGTGCTTTTGAGTGTGTGTGTGTGTGTATGTGTGTGTGTGTGGGTGTGTGCTCTCGTGTGCTGCATGTGCAACTTTTCGAAGTCTCGTACCACAGAAGACACAAAGTAAAACCAAATTCAATTTCTCATTTCAGTAGACTTTGTGAACAGGAACTGCTGAAAAACAGAAAGGGGAAGAGTGGATTAGAGGTACCAGCGAGCATTCTTCCACAGGTGATATGCTGTACGTGAAACAGTATAAAGAAAGATGGAAAACGATCGATGTCATTTGGGGAGCTGGCTTTGGCTACTGTAACGATTCTCGGTAATAGGCGCGGAAATCCCGTATTTAGTGCCGGCAAATGTCCAGACTTTCCGACGTAGGCGGTGCGCATGGCATGATAAACACTGTTAGTACTCATAAAAAAGTAATACAACTGCGGCCGTTTACGATCTCTGCGAATAGCGGCACATTCGAAAGTCATTACGCTCACATGCGTATGCAGGAACTTAGTGCGTCACTGCGCTTAACGCTGATTTTGTATATGGGCTCCCGTAATGTCTGACAAAGATCAACAGTGGCAGCAAACTGTGTAATAACAGCTGCAGCTGACGCACCTAGCGGCAGTAAGGTTAGGTTACTGGCATTAACTGCGCTCTCGCTAACGCGGTTCTAGGTGACTTTTGGCACTCGTGCATTTGTGTGGAACATCCATGTGAGCACTAATTGTCGTTTTGTAACATTTCGTGGAAAACTGATATCGTTGTTTTACCTCTTGTACAATACAACTGTTTTCGTTTAATCGAATTTTTATGTTGTTCACAAAGTGCGACTTTTTCTAAGCTTTTCACGCTAATTGAGGCCATATAAGCACGGGATTTTCCTAAGGTACTTCTGAACAAAAAGCGATTCTGGTAGCTGGAGTCAAGAATTTTTGTTTGTCTTTTGCGTGTTTGTGGAGATATTTCCCTAGCAACTTTAATCCCTTAGCAATTGATTCTTTATATTTAACTGAGACATGAAACTACAATTTTCATAAATACAGCTTTAAAATTTTTTTAATGTAACGAAATATTTTCTTAATAATTTTAGTCCCCTCCCTGATTGCATTAGGGGTGGAATTTCCAGAAACACTGAAACACGTATCTTTTTTCTGCGAGTGGAAAGTCACATACCATCTGTCGTAGATGTACCCTAAAAATCCTTTAGTATTTCTTTATTAATTATTTACGTTCAAAAAAGCTTTCACCGACTAGTTCACCGCCTTATTGCTTAAATATCCACAAAAATGCTGAAACACGTACGTTTTTCTTCTCTGACTGTTTTTATTAAAAATCGAAGAAGCATTAGCCGTACCAAAGCTTCTTCCGCTCTAGGTACAGTACTGATTTTATTAGGCGCCTCATGTGTCTGTGAAAATTCACTTTGTTGAAATACCTTATTTAATTATGGCAAGGCCTTTTGATATAGGACATTTGACTTTAGTTCACCACAGCACAATATACCACTAAAAACCGCTTCAGTATAAAAGTTGAAACCACTAGTGTAGCAAAATAAATTTTCGACAGCTGGTCTTAGTCTTCAATCATTGTGGCGCCCAAGGTATTAGGGTCCGATGGTGATGGTTTTCTCCGAAACGTGGGACACCGTACTCTCTTTTGGCGGTGACACGTCAGCACAATACCGACGTGCTCCTTGCTTCTGGCCTTATGACGTAACCGCCACTAAATGCGATGGTGTCTAGAACAATACCTCAGGACATTGTCGGCATATGATATTCCATTCTACATCATTCGGTCTCTACTCAAGTGCTCTCTCACTCTAATACATCAAATTTTAACTGCACACACGCACACAAAAACACACACACACACACACACGCGCGCACACACACACACACACACACACACACACACACAAACACACACACACTTGCATGCGCAAATACACACTCGCACACACAAACACATGCCCAAGCCCAGTATTGTATAACACGTGCTTTACTAGCATTTGCCTTTATTTCGAACTTTGGACTGACTCCCCCACCCACTTGCCCGGAGGTCAGTAGTTTAGCCTACACTCCATCGTGAAACATGTCGTTTTTCACATATACAAATCCTTGACATACTGAAGCAAGCGGTAAGTGACAACATGCAAATGATAAGACTTATGCAATTCTTTCTAGCTATAGGTTTACTGGCAATTAGGAATAGTAGCATGCGGTAGCCGTGTGATCTGGGACGCCTTGTCAGCGTCAGTGCGGCTCCCCGCGTCGGAGGTTCTAGTCCTCCCTTGGGCATGGGTATGTGCGTGAGTTGTCCATAGCGTAAGTTTAAGTTAGATCACGTAGTGGTAGGCTCAGAGACCGATGACCTCAGCAGTGTGGTCCCATAAGACCTTACCACAAATTTCCAAAAATTAGAAATATAGAAATACCCAAAAGAAGAACGCTGTTCGAAACTACACGTCTTAGAACATCTGTGCTGGATAGCATTGAATACGGTGTTGCGCTGCCGCATACCTTATGACACGCTTACAGAATCTGGTGGAATGTAGCCGTACTCCCAGACTTAATGTAGAGCTCGCCACTAAATGTTACGAAAGGGCAAGAACTGGGGCGCCAGTGTATAAGGAAGCAGAGACTACTGTGTTGTCGGTAGAGAAGCAGTAGCAGTACAATGGGTCGCTAAAGAGTGCTCAGAGGTTCGAACGTAGACTGATCACCAGTGCCCAGGTCGACCGTTGCTGACATGAACGTGAAGCGCAAAGCGAAAAAACGAATACAACTAACTAAGACTAGACACAGCTCACGTACTAGAACATTGTAGAGAGTGACAGTAAAAATTCCTTTTACCTCAGCGGAAGGAATCACACTCAGGTCTGCGCTTTACCAAATCTACGGTTCGGTAGTTACGGTACTGTACATAAATAATGTAATAGATGGTAAGATTACCTGTAATATTGGTAGCATTGGTAGGAAAAGAAGCGTAAATGAATGTGTGAGAGAGGAACTGGGAGCCGCCGGCCGGTGTGGCCGAGCTGTTCTATGCGTTTCAGTCTGGAACCGCGCGACCGCTACGGTCGCAGGTTCGAATCTTGCCTCGGGCATGGATGTATGTGATGTCCTTAGGATAGTTAGGTTAAAGTAGTTTTAAGTTCTAGGGGACTGATGACCTCAGATGTTAAGTCCCATAGTGCTCAGAGCAATTTTGAACAGGGAGTCGAGTACTTCTCTGTGGTGTTAGTCTGCTTGTTTTGCATATAAATAGAACAGCATATCGTTCAGTCTTATTACATTGTGTATTTTATACCCTTACAAAATATAACTTGCATTTTATAACTAAGAAACATTAGTTGATCGTTTAACTTCTGTAGCCGAAGCAATTACTTTTTATGCGCGTGCAGTTTACGTGCACAAACGTAAAGAGATCTGAACAATTACTATTGTTATTTTGTACTGAGTGAAGCGTCCATCATCATGATCAAAAGCCAGAGTTTCCATTTATTATTGGTAAGAGTGAAAGTTGTTTATCAAAAACAGAAACAAGTTTTATATAAATTCGGCGAAGTATTGACGCGGTTTTTTATTTGTTTCTGTTTTGCGTTTTTTATTACTTGGAACCTGAATTAAACACTGATATTTTCAACTTTGATATAAGAACTGTGTATTTTTAAGTAACATCAGGAGGATAACTAGTATTGTGTAGAGCAAAATTGTTTTGTGTGGTAGACGGCCCTTCATGAATCCTCAGTCAGTTTCTAGACGGTTCACCGCTTCCAGTTTCTGAGAGAACTAGTACGACATTGATCTCATAAGCGAAGAATGCAATCGTAATGAGGTAATGCCCGATAGGTATGAAACTCACCTAAAATACAGGTAACTTGGGTATGATCCTAACTGACCAAGTCTTTTCGGAAAGCGACCGTATTTTACGCTCATTTACGAAGTTCACGGCAGGCTGCGGTCGATTAACAACTCTAAGCACTCGACAGTTCCAGAGTTATACCAGTATTCCAGCTGCCAAAATGACTTGTGTTGTTATTGATGTTGTGGTATTCAGTCCAGAGGCTTGTTAGAGGCAGCCCTCCACGTGCCAGCCTCTTCATCTCCAAGTAACTACTTGTACCTACATCCTTCTGAATCTGCTTAGTGCATTTACCTCTTGGTCTCCCTCTACGATTTTTACCCTCCACGCTTCTCTCCAATACTAAATTGGTGATCCCTCGATGCCTCAGAATGTGTCCTACCAACCGATCACTTCTTCTAGTCAAGTTGTACCAAAAATTTCTCTTCTCCCCAATTCTATTCAGTACCTTCTCATTATTCACGTGATCTGCCCATCTACTCAGCATTCTCCTGTATCACCACTGTTCGAAGGCTTCTATTCTCTTCTTGTCTATACTGTTTATCGTCAATGTTTCACTTCCATACATTGTCACACTCCATAGAAATACTTTCAGGAAAACTTCCTGACACGCAAATCTATACTCGATGTTACCAAATTTCTATTTTTCAGAAACGATTTTCTTGCCATAATCAGTCTACATTTTATATCTCCTCTATTTTCATCATCGTCAGTTATTTTGCTCCCCAAATAGCTAAACTCATCTACTACTTTAAGGGTCTCATTTCCTAATCTATTTCCCTCAGCATCACCTGATGTAATTCGACTGCATTCCATTCTCTTCGTTTTGCTTTTGTTGAAGTTCTTGTTATATCCACCTTTCAAGACACTGTCCATTCCGTTGCTCCTCCAGGTCCTTTGCTGTCTCTGACAAAATTACAATGTCATCGGAAAACCTTAAAGTTTTTATCTCTTCCCCCTTGATTTTAATTCCTACTCCAACTTTTCTTTTGTTTCCTTTACTACTTTATCAATATATAGATCGAATAACATCGGGGATAGGATACAACCCTGTTTCACTCCCTGTGTCTGTGCTTAGGGAGTGAATAAGAATGGGTACAACCCTCGAGCAGCGCCTCCTAAGCGAGAGTTTTGTGTAGCAAATGCTAAGTGACCTTAAAATAGTGTAAAGAGTGACGCACCTGGGCAGTGAATGAATGGCACTAGTAATTTGGACTGATGAACCACGCTGTATCCTGTGGTAATCTGAGGGAAACCGCTTAGATTTGGTAAATGACTGGCGAACATTACCTGCTATCACGTGTAGTACCAACAGTTGTGTGTGCAAGAAGGGGTGTTGTGTTATTATGATATGGGTGTGTTTTTATAGATGTGATTCCCTTACTGGGCTTAATAAAAAAGTAAATACGGCAGTATGGGAACATGTTTTAGTTCAGTGGGTTCTGTGTAATGACAGTGCATCTGTTGAGGTAACGGACACGCCGGCCCGAGATTCGACCTGACCGTATGTAATACCTCCGGATCACAGAATCCAACATTATTAAATTCTTTGATTTCAGCTCTTGAGGAAAATGAGCTGGACTGGATCCAGCCATTCGGAACCTTCATTGAAAGTGTTCAACCTGTCATAAAGGTGAGTGTGGGACACATCACACATTAATCTACACTATCAGGTGTCCACATGATTTTTATCACGTGGTGTACACTCCTTTTTGAAGCTGTCTGCGGGTGATAGAGACGCTTTTTCTTAATCCTGTCTCACTGTTCGATGGCGGCCTTTCTCAGGTCATGTAACGTTTGAGAAAGGATATTGCAACGACTAATGCTATTTCAGTCTTGTCCAAGTACTTTCAATTCGTGTAACGTCAGCAGAATCCACTGAACATTTCAGCTCGTTGGTACTTGCTTCCTGGACAGAGGTGTTGAGGAGAATAACGAGTTGTGATCGTATTGTTGGCTAGAGAGGACAATGAGTAGGAATACCATGCCCTCGTTTTACCTTCGATAACGATGGATGACTTCCGACATCCGTATACAGTATTGGCCAAAATCAAAACTGTCTCACGTCTCTGCTGGACACACGATGGCACTTGGCCATCTCACTTCTACGACTAGCATGTCAGACAAATGCAGCACACGCCACAGAAAAGAAACACTGACTCGACTGAACCAGGTTCTATTTCACGTGTCTTGGGGATCTTCTTAAGGCACCATGGTGATAACAGTTTCTATTATTCTATATAACGGCTCTTGGGGGCACCGTTATCGCGTTATCGTGTGTAGACGAAAGTGTATTTCTGAGAAGACACAAGGAGCGCGTAATTCTCTTTTCTTCTTGTTGTTGTTCTTTTACTTTCAGGCTAGCTGTGACCGGTCTTACTTAGCGGTCGCGATGCAGATAGTCAGTGTTTGCCATTCCATCACTGCAGTTGAAGTTTTGAATATTGCTAATGCGGTGTACGCTGATTGGGTGAAAGCTTCCAGGGGTTCTTGCCAAAAAGTGAGGCCTCATACACAGTCGAAGCTTCAAGCTGTACTTCGAGGAACATTTTTCTTTTTGGTTTCTGTATACACCAATAAGTCCAGTTAAGGCCTAAATGGTTGCCTTTTTACTGAGGGCAACAGTATCGCCGTCGTAGGTCGAAAGAGTAGAAATGTACGTTGAAGGGTTACTAGAAGTGAGTAAATTGGCTAGTTACACATAGTGCCTGATAAAAATAGTTAAGCAACCAGATAACTTGTCCGGATGTCACTGTACTTTTGTACACGTACAAAGCATTGGCAGTATGTCAATAACTAGTGAATGGATATGTCGGTGTTTAATGTTGTTTCCAGGGATGGGCATATAAGCCAACCAACAAAGAAATGGCTTACAGGGCGCTTGTTTCACTGATTACTGAATATTGTTCTTCAATCGGGGATCCTTTTCAGGTAGGATTGACAGAAGAGATAGGGACGATCCAACAAAGAGCGGCGCTTTTCAAGATGGACCGTACAGTCTGCGAGAGAGTGTTATAGAGACTCCAGTAGCAGACGCTACAAGAGATGTACTGTGCGTACCAAGAGGGTTACTATAGAAATATCGAGACAGTAGAGTCAGACCACATATTACTTCCTCCCGTATACGTCTCGCGAAATGACCACAACGAGGAAAGTCTATAAAGTGGAGCTAATACAAATACTTATCGAAAAGCCCTCCCACTTGCCATTCGCGAATGGAACAGTGAAGGTGACATCAGTTAATAGCACCAGAAGTACCCTCTGCCACACACCGGCAGGCGGCTCACGAGGTATGCTGCAGGTGTGGATTTAGGGTATATAAGGGGCCTGAACAGCCTCAGATAGAGAATGATCACTGGTAAAGACACCGAGGTTGTGCATACTCGTGTGAAACACAGCGACCACAGTCCCAGCACTGGACTAGCATTCGGGAGGAAGATGGTTCAAATTCCCGCACAACCAACACATTTTATTTTATTTCACTAAACCACCCAAGGCGAACGCCCGCCCAGATGGTTCCCTTGAAAGGCGCACTGCCGACTTCCTCTCCGTCGTTTTGTAATGCAAGCTTTTCCTCCATCTATAGCCACGTAGCTCACGTGACGTTAAATTTTGAGCTCCCTTCCTTTGCATAAAACTGTTTTATCGGAACCTGACAGGATATGCAAGAGTCGTGAATGTTGTTCAACATGCCGGCTACTCGACATGTGGAATATCCAAAACTGTGCGGCGTTTCTCTGTGACACTGACCCGATGTTGTAGTGCCTTGCAACGCGAAGGCAGGCACCTCGTCGTCTAGGTCTGGTGGACCGCGTATGACCACCACAAGGATGGATCGCTATATCCTGCACCAACCATTTCGCAGCCCCTCCTTCACATTTCCCATCAGAGAATAAACAATGGACTACTTGAAACATCGCATCGTTGGTAGGAGACTAACAGCAGTTGGACCAGGTGTCCCATGCGTAGAATGCCGTTAACAGCACAACACAAACAGCAGCAGTTAGACTGGTGCCGTGACAGGCCGTTGTTGACTGGCATATGGCGTGACGTTGGGTTCAGCGATGAATCACGGTTTGTACTATTCTGGATTACCATTGGCGATGGGTATGGTGGGAGCCTGTGGTGGGGTACCATACTTCCAATGTTTTGGAGAGGTGAGCGTTATATTCCTGGCCTTTTGGTGTAGAGGAATCGCGCATGACGTCAGGTCATGTATGGTAGTTACTGGGAGAACTGTGACTGTACAAAGGTCAAGAACATTCTGCGAGCCACGTGGTACCTCTGATGCGACTATATTGTGGTGCCATTTTTCAAAAAATGGTTCAAATGGCTCTGAGCACTATGGGACTTAACATCTATGGTCATCAGTCCCCTAGAACTTAGAACTACTTAAACCTAGCTAACCTAAGGACAGCACACAACACCCAGCCATCACGAGGCAGAGAAAATCCCTGACCCCGCCGGGAATCGAACCCGGGAACCCGGGCGTGGGAAGCGAGAACGCTACCGCACGACCACGAGATGCGGGCGCCATTTTTCAGTCGGAAAATACTAGGTTACACATAGCACGTCTCTGTATAAACTGTCTGTTTGTTGTTGTACTCTCGTGGTAAGTGAGGTGGCCAGTTCTGTTCCCAATAGAACATATGTGAGACCAGGTCGGACGTCAACTCCATCCTTCAAGTCCATCCCTTTGCAAGGATATCAAGGACGAGTTGCAACAGCTGCCGGCCGTCTTGCCTTCGGAAAGGATGCAACAGCTTTTAAGACATACTCCGCAACTAAATTAGTTGATTCATCCAGATCAGTGAGAGCACAGTGTCATCATGAACCGTGTTTTCACACTGCCAAGTTCTTGGTAAGTTTCGCATGATATTTAAATCGCTGAAGTGAAATCACATACCTTCTCAACTAGTGAGGTTTTACTTTGTTTCTTCCTGCCCTTCTGTATCCTTCATTTTTCTTGTTAGTCAGCATCTACAGTGTCCAGGCACATTAAAGGACCTGTGAAAAGCCTAAATATCCACCTTCAGAAGTGCCTACAGCAGTGAGATGTGCAGGAGAACAATCAGTGAGGTCCAGGAAGGTACCGACAGGGATCTGGAGCCATGCCGACCTCAGTGTCGGGGCCAACTGCGCTAGGTTTCTCGCTTGAGAATCCATGGTGCGAACAGCATGATTGAGGTGGTCCCACACGTATCCGATTGGACTTAAATCAAGGAAGCTTGTTGGCCACGCGAGTGCGGTGAACTCATTGTGCGGCTCTTCGATCTGTTGACTGCCAGCTGTGTGACACGTTGCGTTGTGCTCCTGGTGGATGTCATCCTGTCGAATATAAACCAACTGTATGGTCTCAAAGGATAAATACATACTAGAACCACTCAGCCTTTCAGAATGACGAAAACATTCACCCGACCATAACGCTCGCTCTTCCGGTTGGGGCCTTTCCGATGATTGTTGCATTATGTTGCGTTCAAACGTTTCGCGACAATGTAGCATAAACGCAACTCATCTGAGAAATTCCTCCTGTCGCCACTCAGTGGACGTCCTATTGCGATACGCTGTGCAATTTCAGGCCTGAACAGCAGTCAACATGGAGGCACCGACAAGGCCCCTGCGGTGGAGGCCTGTGTGTCGCAATGCTCCCTGAACAGTCATTGAGGAAACACTGTCTGTAGCCCTATGGTTTACCTGGGCTCTCAATTTCACTACGGTTGAATGTCTGTTTATCCATATTCACATTGTCGCTGCTGTAGCTCACCCCTTTCACCTACGACTCATGGTGCAACACAGTTGCCTTGGCGCCGGATTTGGATAGCGCCATTTTGTCGGGCGTGGTATACTTTAAGCAAGGCCGCACGCGAACGGTACACAAATGTAACTGTTGCTTCCATCCTTGGCCCGAAAGTCAGTGGTCATACCCGTTTGGAAGTCAGATAAATCGCTCTATTTCCGCAAAACGATAACAACTGTACTGTATTTCGTGTCTCTGTGAGTGGTTGCTCGGATGGCAACATTAACGTGACTGGACTGTGTTTCGTACATATAAACTGTTCAGAGTCACTTCGGCATTGAATTTATCACTGAAGAAAGCTTCAAACATTTAAGAGGCGTATAGTCGACAGACGTAGCATTGGGCATAGAAATGGAACTTTGTACGAAAACGATTTTACACCACAAACACAGCCACAGTAGCCAGCAGCGCAAGTTGTAAATGCAGACCTGATAATTATCTTAATAAAGGAATCTTCAGAACCAAGTGTGAACATATCTTTCACATATTTGTATAGTGAGAATACGAGTGAATTTACAGTGCCAGAGAAAAGCTTACCTGGAGAGACGACGTCGAATTTTCTCCAATGAAGACATATGCCACCTGGGGATGTACTGATAATGATTTCAATCATCCGCCAAAGGATTGTGTAGTCATAACTACTGGAGCGCCAAATGTGCCTACCAATTAAAAGGAAATGCTCACAGCCAGAAGTCTCACTGTGGTGCAAACGTTTGAAGCAAGCAGACAACCATGCCACAGGTACTCACTCGTATTTCACGCAGACATCGGAGCGAGTTCGAAAGGGGTCCAACTGCAGGTTTCCGAGAGGTGGGGTAGTCCTTTCTGAGAATGGCCAAACAAGCTGGACGTGCTGTACCAATTGTGCATCGATGCTGGTATCAGTGGTCATGTGAACATTATCACACCCATGGTCCAGGTTCTGAACATACATTCAACACAGATGCCTACCATAATCGTCGTATTGTAAGGGCAGCGCTGGAAGATAGTACAACATCCACTGTACAGATAGGAGGGCCTGTGAACCAAGACTTGTCAACACTAATTGTTGCGAACCGGTTAATAGCCTTGGGACTACGGGTACGCACACTACTAGCCCATGTTCCACTCCTGTCACAACAAGCAAAGGTAGACTGGAGCCGTCAGAGCACCACTTGGTCTTCAGCGATGAAAGCAGATTCAGCCTGCACTTAAGTAACGTGGTGGGTGCTGTCCCATAGAGTACATTTGCCCAAGACGCACCACCATCAACTGTGGTCCACGGCATGATAAGCTAAAACTCCCGTTCATCTTTAGTGTTTCTGGAGGGGACGCTAACCAGCGATTGGTACGTGCAGAATGTTGTTAAACGCGTTATTTTGCCGTTCTTGCAAAAGTAAGATGATATGTTGTTCCTACATTATAGTGTTAGCCCACACACTTCTCGTGAAACAACGTACTCTGCAGTAATTTCTGTGGCCAGCACGATCTCTAGACTTGTCTCCAACGGAAGACGTGTGTGATATGAAGGAACGAGAAGAGAGTCGTGCAACTCGTCAACCAACAACTGCACTATGTGAACAGGTCGAGCAGAGGTGGCATAACGTATGCCAGGACAGTATTCACCATCTGTAAGATCTACTGGATGCCACAGTCAGCGCCTGCGTCCTGCCCTGGGAGGCTACACCACGTACTGAAGCTGCCCATGCAGCTTCAGCACGATACCACATTTCATTAAGAGTAGTGACTGGCGTATTGTGACGAGCCAGTTGCTCGGCCAGCATTAACTAGACATTTCAGTTGGTGACAAATCTGGAGAATGTGCTGGCCAGGGCAGCAGTCAAACATTCTCTTTACCCAGAAAGGCCCGTACAGGACCTGCAACATGCGGTCGTGCATTATTCTACTGATATTTAGGGTTTCGAAGGGATCGAATGAAGGGTAGAGCCACGGGTCGTAACACATCTGAAATGTAACGTCCACTGTTCCAAGTGCCGTCAATACGAACAAGAGGTGACCGCGACGTGTAACCAATGGCACCGCATACCATCACGCCGGATGATAAGCCAGTATGGCGATGACGAATACATGCTTCCAATGTGCGTTCACCGCGATGTCGCCAAACACGGATGCGACCATCATGATGCTGTAAACAGAACCTGGATTCATCCGAAAAAATGACGTTTTGCCATTCGTGCACCCAGGTTCGTAGTCGAGTGCACCATCGTAGGCGCTCCTGTCTGTGATGCAGCGTCAAGGGTGACCGCAGCCACGATCTCTGAGCTGATAGTCCCTGCTGCTGCAAACGTCGTCGAACTGTTCGTGCGGATGGTGGTTTTGCAAACGTCCCCATCCTTTGACTCAGGGATCGAGACGTGGCTGCACGATCCGTTACAGCCATGCGGGTAAGATGCCTGTCATCAGACTGCTAGGCCGTTGGGATCCAGCACGGCGTTTCGTATTACCCTCCTGAACTCACCGATTCCATATTCTGTTAACAGTCATTGGATCTCGACCAACGCGAGCAGCAATGTCGCGATACGATAAACCGCAATCGCGATAGGCTACAATCTGACCTTTACCGAAGTCAGATACGTGATGGTACGCATTTCTCCTCCTTACACGGGGCATCACAACAACGTTTCACCAGGCAACGCCGGTCAACTGCTGTTTGAGTATGAGAAATCGGTTGGAAAGTTTCCTTATGTCAGCACGTTGTAGGTGTCGCCAGTGGCACCAGCCTTGTTTCAATGCTCTGGAAAGCTAATCATTTGCATAACAGAGCATCTTCTTCCTGTCGGTTGAATGTCGCGTCTGTAGCACGTCATCTTCGTAGTGTAGCAATTTTAATGGACAGTAGTGTGGCTATTAAAAGGCCTGTAACGGATTACCATTCCCACCGCCCCACTGAAAACCAAAGAGAAAAAATTGTAAAAGTGTGAAGATGCTGCTGAGGAGACTCCCCGGAATTTCACGGCGTGTAGCGACTGCAGGGAGCGGCCAACTCCCAAGCAGTGCAGAGGAAACGCGCAGCCTGCTGCAACATTCTGCTCCGCCCAGTGACTTAATTAAGGCGAGGCTCGCCAGCCAGCCGCAGATGGTCCGGCTTCGTCTTCACGGCGCTGCGCCCGACACAATCTGAGCACGGCGGTACTGCAAGCGCAATCACGTACCAAGTGACTCTCACATGTCGCAGGAAATGCGGGTACTGTACGATGACGTGTTCAGTGCAGTTTAATTGTTCATCGTGTTACTCGTATTAGCACGTAAAATAACGTGTTTCCGGAGTGATTACGTTCCACGTTCTCATAAACGATGACCTTTCACCTGCCGGAGTCGACATTGGTCGTCATTTGCCTTTCTACACTCAAATTTCTTTCCGTATTTATGTCTTTTTCATGTTCCTTCATGTTCAGCTTTGGTTACGTGTAGCCGTTTTCTGACTAGGAGATCAAATTAACTGTATCGGCAGATTTTATTTATTTCCTTTTCTCTCACACTACCTAGAAGGAAAAATTTGGAGTCACAAATAACAGTCTACCCCAAACACGACACTGATCAGCTATTAACAAATCACAGTAGTTAATGTATCCTAAAATCTTAGTATTGAAAGGAAAGAATTAGTTTCATATTAGTTCAAAAAATTTTGTCTTTCAATTTACCCAGCCACTTGAATTGTTAGTTTTTTATGTGCTTCGTAGTCAGCTCTTGGGAACAGGGCGGGTTTCTGTGGAACTTCATTCCTTTCAATTAAATATGCGCTGAACTGTGAGTGGGGTAGAGGGTACCTCAGGGGGGGGGGGGGGGGGGGGGAGGCAGCTTTTCCAGTTAAACATTCGCCAGATAACCAAGGAATCTCCAGAAAATCTTTGTTAGTCTGGGGTGTCATAGCTATTTTATTTGTGAGTCAGTGATGCTCACTTTTGCAGACAAAAATTCAAATTTAGTGCATCTTTATATAAGTATTTAGAGAGTGTGTGTGTTTTTGTAACCCCTCGGCCCCCTTCCCCCATCCTGTGCTCCGTTATTACCAAATTTTCCTACCAGTTTGCGTATAAGTGTATTTTTATTTTTCCTTCCTTACGCAAAAGAAGCATTTTAATTGTAAGTTATTGCTACGTACATGTGACAGTGTTTGCTTGCCTTTACTATGAATGTTTTTCGATGGCCAGTTAAGTCTGTCATATTTGATAGTGTCCGTTGCTTTCTCTGTATTCGCTAATGTTGCTACGACGTCGTGGATCCTTTGTTAACTATAAATGAATACTAACCAAATGGTTTTCCTGGTGCTCTTAGAGGACAGACTGAACAAAATCAAATAGCTTTTCTCTCAATGGAATTGTCGTGTTGTTAATTGCAGTATTCATTGCATTTTCTTGTCTTTAATCAATGGAAAATGTAATTAATACTGTGGTTGCCTGATTTTAATTCTATTACAATGAATCCTATCCTATTGCGCTGAAGTATTTGCATTTGTCACGAATCTCACTTATTGTACATTTACTAAGTTCCAGTATAATAAATTTCCTTGAGACAGAGTAACTACTCCACTAATCAGCACGAAAGAAGACATCGCTAGTGCGAATCTCAGCTTTCCTTCCTTTCACATGTTGCCCTGCGAACCATAGATGAAGGGCTTTAGGCAATTTCCATATCGCAAGATTTCCTTAAAGCATTTGACAAGATCCCCCACTGTATAATTTCAACCGAGAATATGGAATAGTTCACAGGTACCTCGGTGGCTCGAAGAAGACTTAAATACTCGAACCGTGCGTTTTCCTCAACGACGAGTGTACATCAGAGACAAGGGTATCGTCTAGAGTGTTACAGGGGAGTGTCCTAGGACAGCTCTTGTTCTCTGCAGGGTCGTTAGAAAGAGCCTGAGAAGCTTCAAAGTGTGTTTTAGGGTAGGCTGTGCTCATAAATAATGGTTCGGAATAAAATTCGATACGTTTCGCCTTTTCCGGTTTCATTAGCACTGAAGTTAACCAGTCAGGTCCCTGAGCTCGCAGATTCAAGCAGCCTGCCATACACAGTTTGTGTTATCTGTTCTCATAGCATAGTCATAGACGATAGCGCACGAGACTGCTCAGGCGTTGGCTCGGGCTCGACTCTTGTTACGGTCCCACGTCCTATTTTTGTATCGTTCACTTGTTCCGTGTTAGGAAACCAAACATAAAACACATTTGGCGACAAGTTCTCCGGCAGGCTGCCTGAAGTTTTGCACGGAACAACCTGACTGGGTAATATGTCTGCTGATTAAATCGGAAACGGTGCAACGTTTCTTTTTACTTTCTTCGATGGCACATTTATAACTAAGCTGTGTCTCTTATTCCTCGCAATCTGCGCTAGCACACGAGTTATGAGCCCACTCCTTGCACTTATGACATGCAGTACAATCATCAATTGAAGTGGAATATAATTTCTTGCAGTATATACGTGTCACATCTTCCTAGTCTTCGAAGGTTTCAATTTACGTACACCCAAATTCTTTGTCTGTCTTCTTCTTTCGCTTTATACTTCTAGTCTCGAGCTAGAAGCCTGATCTTTGCTGTATTTTCTAGAGATTCTTTAGCTTCAAGGCATTTTTAAGCGATACTTTAGTTCATTCTTTCGTCGAGGTAGTGTGACAATACAGATTTAACCTCTCCTTCATGTCACTCCTTTCTTCCGTGGTGCAACTCTGGGTATTGGTGCAAAATTTTCCGGGCTTATCTATTTATTTACTCGTTCGGCATTTACAAAGGCATTAATCACATAATACTCTATGTGATCAAAAGGCATATATTTTCCATATTAGGTGCAATTGTACTGCCACCTACTACCTGGTACTCCATATCAGCGACCCCAGTAGGCATAAGACGTCGTGGCAGACCACAATGGGGAGCCCCGTGGAAATCACGGACTTCGAATGTGGCAGGTGATTACATGTCACTTGTGTCATACGTTTATGAGAGATTTCCACACTCCTAAACACCCCTAGGTCCATTGTTTCCGATGTGATAGTGAAATGGAAATGTGAAGGTACACGTACAGCACAAAAGCGTACGGGCGGGCTTCTTCTGTTGATTGACACAGATCACCGACAGTTGAAGAGGGTTCTAATGTGGAATAGGCAGACATCAATCCAGACCATCTAACAGAAATTCCAAAGTGCATCAGGATCCACTGCAAGTACTATGACAGTTAGGCAGGAGGTGAGAAAATTTGGATTTCATGGTCGAGCGGCTGCTCATAGGCCACACATCACAGCGCTAAATTCCAAACGACGCCTCGCTTGATGTAAGTGACGTAAACATTAGACGATTGAACAGTGGAAAAACGTTGTGTCGAGTGACGAATCACAGTACACAATGTGGCGATCCCTTGGCAGGATGCGGGTATAGCGAATGATCGGTGAACGTCATCTGTCAGATGTGCGTAGTGCCAACAGTAAAATTCGGAGGAGGTAGTCTTATGGTGTGGTCGTGTCTTTCATGGCGGGGCTTGCACCATTTGCTGATTGGCGTGGCACTACCACAGGACAGGCCTACATTGATGTTTTAGGCAACTTCTTGCTTCACACTGTTGAAGAGCAATTCGGGGATGGCGATTTTAACTTTCAACACGATCGAGCACCTTTCCATAATGCACGGCCTATGGCGGAGTGGTTACACGACAATAACATCCCTGTAATGGACTGGCCTGTCCAGAGTCCTGACGTCAATCCTGTAGAACACCTTTGGGGTGCTTTGTAATGCCGATTTTGTGCCAGGCCTCACCGAACGACATCGACACATCTCCTCAATGCAGCTCTCCGTGAAAAATGGGCTGCCACTACCCAAGAAATCTTCCAGCACCTGATTGAGCGAGAGTGGAAGCTGTCGTAAAGGCTACAGGTGGCCAACACCATATTGAATTCCAGCATTAGCGATGGAGGGCGCCACGAACTTGTAAGTCATTTTCAGCCAGGTGTCCGAATACTTTTGATCACGTAGTGTATGTTAACTAAAATATTTGAATGGCTCTGTAGTGAGTTAAAATATTCTTTACGCATCTTCTTATAATGTTATACATTGTTACAAATGTTCTTGAGCCACTCAGTGACTGAGTCGGAGACTCACAGTATGACCTTCAGATCACTCTCCTCGTCATCCACTTCGCACACAAGTAAATGGTCCATTGATTGGATTTATTCGCATTCACATTCAGGACTGTCAGAAAGGTACCATTCATTCATCAGTTGCTTACACCTACCAAC
This sequence comes from Schistocerca piceifrons, assembly GCF_021461385.2. Lineage (NCBI taxonomy): Eukaryota > Metazoa > Arthropoda > Insecta > Orthoptera > Acrididae > Schistocerca > Schistocerca piceifrons. The sequence continues at coordinate 159,888,611 of NC_060139.1, read as the reverse complement.
ACTTGTCCTGACATGGTTCAAAGTTGTCCACAGTTTCCTCGGGAGGTCGAATCCATCGATCTACTTGTTGGTTTCGTTCATCAAGTGTCAGTTCTTATGTCGACTTACAGCAAATAGCTCTTTCCAAGGTGTCTTCGAGTTGAAGCCTCTAAGTTCTTGGCCGATTTTCCATAAAGGCCATCTGGATTTAATACAGTTTAGATATGCTAGATCATAGTGTATAGGGAGTCGTAGGTTGGCTAGGATTTTTCTACACGATCTTGTGACTATATGTGATCGCCGAATTAGAGGGGGCTCTATGTTTGCTGGGATGAGGAAACACATGGGGAGGCCCGAAGCGTTCCAGAGATAATCCGCATTGCCTCCTTCAGTTGGACATCCACTTTAGATACGTGCGAACTTCTTATCCAGACTGGCCAACGATCTTCATTCACTCTGTTGACAAGAGCTAGTGCTGAAGTTCTCAAAGTGCGCACTCCACAATCCCGTGTCCACATAATTTGGACAGCCTAACATTACGGGATTTTAGTTTTCATGTGTATCTTGTAGATGTGTTATACGTTAGAGTATTTTGCTTATCCTCATGTCTAATGCTTCGACCACTAATGGAAATCCGTAGTTTTCTGTTTCAGTCTCTATCGTTAAGGTGCATTATGGTTCTGGTCGTTTTGTCTGGGTTTAGGTTTGATATCCGATGCTTAGGTCGTCGGAGTACTCAAACGTAGTGGTTTTGTGTCTGGCTTGTCGGTAAGATATACATTAAAAAGAACGGGTGGCCTGCTATTGTTCAGAACCATATTCTTTCTGCTCATGCCATGAAGTCTGTAAGCGTGTTTCTAAATAAGGCTTACGCATTTAATGATTCTAGTTAGCTCATGCGGTAATCCCTCTATGCATACTGTGTCGTAAGCTGGTGTAAGATCTATGAGAAACAAGCCGGATTTCATCTTGTTTTGGAAGCCTTTCTCCTAGGTCCAGGTTCCGGCTCGGTAGTTCGTAATCTTTCACTGGTACCAATTTCTATGAGGTCAGAAGGTCGGTCTGAGGAGTCAGTATCCACATCTACATCTAGCTACTACATAGACACTCCGCAAGCCACGGTACGGCACGTGGCGGAGGGTAGCATGTGCTGTTAATAGTAATTTCCTTTTTTTGTTCAACTCGCAAATAGAGCGAATAAAAAACGACGATCTATATGACTCCATAAGAGCCCTAAATTTTCGTATATTTTTGGTCCTTTAGCGCAATGTATGTTGGCGGCAGTAGAACCGTTTGGCAAACAGCTGCAAATGCTGGTTATCTAATTTTTCTCAATATTGTTTCTCGAAAAGAATGTCGCCTTCCCTCCAAGGATTACCACCTGAGTGCCCGAAGTATCTCTGTAACACATACGTGTTGCTCGAACCTACCGGTAACAGATCTAGTAGCCCTCCTCCGAACTGCTTCGACGTCTTCCCTCAAACCGACCTGGTACGGATCCCAAACACTCCACAGTACTCAAGAACGGGTCACAACAGCGCCATATATGTGGTCACCTTTACAGGTGAACCACTCCTTCCTAAAATTCTCCCAAGAAACTGAAGTCGAACGTTCGCCTTCGGTACCACAATTCTTACATGCAAGTTCGATTTCAAAGTGCTTTCTAGCGTTAGGCCAGGATATTTAAACGACTTGACTGTGTCAAGCAGGACACTAGTAATAAAGTATCCGAACATTGCAGATTTGGTCTTTCTACTCATCCGCATTAACTTACATTTTCCAAGTTTAGAGTTACTTGCCATTCATCACATCAACTAGTAATTTCGTTTAAGTCGTCTATTATCTTACTATAGTCATTCAACTTCGACACCTTGTAACAACGACGACGCTGTACTATTGTACATATAAGTAAAAAATTTTTTTCCATCAGATTTTTCGATAAATTAGTGTAATTGATGTTCTGATTTCATTTCTTTTTTGTTTCATGCCATTGTGTTAAGAAAACTGTAAACAGTGTTCAATGTGAATATTAATGTTTATGTCAAATGTCAAGCAATATTGTGATAGAATCGAAATGTAACAAACGTTGAGACTGTTGTAAGATGTTTAAAATTGTAACTGTGAGTCTGGTCCATACGTAGGCAATGTGTTAGGATATGTAGAATGCAAAACCTCCGGTGAATACCCTGTATGTAAGGGAGCGGTAAAAGGTGGATGGCAGGCGAGCGCGGGAAAATGCGCACGGCACGGTACGGCACAACGGGCTCAGCAGTAGTTGTTGGAGTTTGGCATTGGTCTGAGCAACACCTTCTGGAGCGACGAGGCTCTCCTGGAAGACGTAGTTTCACTGAGCCTCGGGTATGCTGTTCCAACGCCCACACAGCATGGCAAAATTCCACAGGCACTAAATGGAAAAGTATTGCGACGCTAAGAAGAATTAAAGTGCCGATACGTCAAGAGCCATAGCTGTGGTTGTTTGTGTGCTCTGTGCCTCGCCATCTCGCCGCCCGCCAACCGCTGCATCGATAAAAGCAGGTTGAAACTTTTAGTACTGTATTCGTATGGACCATAGAGTGAACTGTTCAGTAATAACCTAAATTTTACCAGAACTTTCCCCTCATTTAATTATCCTCACAACTAACCTAGACAGGTCCTTTCCAAATGTTGTGCAATCCGAGTGTCCGGAAATGAAAAATTAAATTTTGTGTTAATAATAATTACTTGCAGGCCTAACTATGTTAGAATGGTATTTAAAGAACTGTTTTGCTAATGAACCAGTAAATGAATAACGAAGGTCTAACGAAGATGAAAGATAACTTTAATATTGATATAGTAATGAAGTTTAATTATTTCGAGACAGATATAAAGGTATTTAAGTGAACAGTAAAAAAAAAAGAGTAGTAACTCATATACTAGCAATCTTGAACGCATGATAATTTCAGTAATCAATTTTTTAATATAGTGATTATAACAGTTTCAGGTCCCCCCCCCCTTTATTCATTCCAATTCTGAAGTGTTCCACATTGGCTTTACCAGCAAAAGTTAAAGTCAATATATAAGTCAAAATTTATCAGTGTTTTATCTTTATCAAAATTGACATTTTTTGTGTGGCTCGAAAGTGCTATTTCTAGGGTAACCTATGCCCGATTTTAATCAGATCAGTAGACAGTACGAAGCTTTGTAGTATAAATTATAGTGTAGTGTTATGTAATCATGATTTTTCCATATCAGTACAGAACGTGAAACTATCAGTTCAACAGATTTTCTGGTTCTAAAATTTTACTATATTATGCAGTGTTACTACGTGTTGTTTCGCATGAATATACATCAACGTGCACAGGGAAGAAACTCAGTTAATGCCTAATTAGGCTGGCGTCAGTATTATTATCAAATTGGTAGCATCTTCAGTGTTACTTTTGGTACATCTTGACGTGTAATTGCATTTTGAAGTTACTTGTTGGATCATTGTTATTACAGAGTGGGTGTAAGTCTGATTTGTCACCATTCAGATACACGCGGTCAATATCTATACGAAAACCCTGTCTCGTAAAGTAAACACCGCTCACTTACCATAGTACAGGCTTTAATGAGTATTGTGTGCCCCACGCGCACTTTACAACCTTACCGTACACCACAGCATCATCAGCAAACAACAGCAATAGCTGCCCGCCCTGTCCACCAAATCATTTATGTTTATAGAGAACAACAGCAGTCCTACCTCACTTCCTGTCGATACTCTGGTCTCTGATGAACACTCGCCGTCGAGGACAACACAGTGGATTCTATTACTTATGAAGTCTTCGAGCCACTCACATACCTGTGAACTTATTTCATATCCAAGTACCTTCTTTAACAGCCTGCAATGAGATACAGTGTTAACTGCTTCCGGAAACCTAGAAATATGGAATCTGTCTTCCATAGTTGACAGTATATGATGTGAGAAAAAGGGAAGCTGAGTTTCGTACCTGCGACGCTTTCTAAAACCATGCTTCTTAGTCTCAAAAAAGTGTAATATATTCGAACAGAGAATGTGTTCAATGATTCTGCAGCAAACCACAGTAAGGGATATTGGTCTCTAACTTTGAAGGTCCATTCTTTTACCCTTCTTATATTCTATAGTCACCTGCCCTTTTTTCCAGTCACTGGCAGAGAGATTCACATTAATTGCAAGCTACGTGAGAGACCAATGCCGTAGAACACTCTTTGTAAAACCGAATTGGTATTCCATCCGGACCTGGTAATTTATTTGTTTTTCAAACGCGAAATTTAACTAAACAGGAAGAAGATAATGTGATATGCAAATTATTAGTTTTTCACTTGTATCTCTCCGCCAGGGATGCTAATTACACTACTGGCCATTAAAATTGCTAAACCACGAAGATGACGTGCTACAAACGCGAAATTTAACCAAACAGGAAGAAGATACTGTGATATGCAAATTATTAATATTTCAGAGCATTCACACAAGGCAGGCGCCGGTGGCGACACCTACAACGTGCTGACATGAGGAAAGTTTCCAAACGATTTCTCATACACAAACAGCAGTTGACCGGCGTTGCCTGGTGAAAAGTTGTTTTGATGCCTCGTGTAAGGTGGATTCAGGAGGGTAATAGGGAACGCCGTGCTGGAACCCAACGGCCTCGTATCACTAGCAGTCTACATGACAGGCACCTTATCCACATGGCTGTAACGGATCGTGGAGCCACGTCTCGATCGCAGCATGGACTATCAGCTCGGAGACCATGATTGCGGTCACCCTTGACTCTGCATCACAGACAGGAGTGCCTGCGACGGTGTACTCAACTACGGACCTGGGTGCACGAATGGCAAAACGTCATTTTTCGGATGAATCCAGGTTCTCTTTACAGCATCATGATGCACATTGGAAGCGTGCATTCGTTATCGCCATACTGGCGTATCATCCATCGTGATGGTATGGGGTGCCATTGGTTATACGTCTCGTTCAACTCTTGTTCGCATTGACGGCGCTTTGAACAGTGGACGTCACATTTCAGATTTGTTAAGACCCGTGGCTCTACCCTTTTTTCGGTCCCTGTGAAACCCTACATTTCAGCAGGATAATGTACGACTGCACGTAGCAGGTCCTGTACAGGCCTTTCCGGATTCAGAAAACGTTCGACTGCTGCCCTGGCCAGCACATTCTCCTAATCTCTCACCAACTGAAAACGTCTGTTCAATGGTGGACGAGCAACTGGCTGGTCACAACACGCCACTCACTTCTCTTGATGAAATAACGTATCGTGTTGAAGTTGCATGGGCAGCTGTATCTGTACACGCCATCAAAGCTCTGTTTGACTCAATGCCCAGGCCTCTCAAGGCAGTTATTACGGCCAGAGGTGGTTGTTCTGGGTACTGATTTCTCAGGATCTATGCACCCAAATTGCGTGAATATGTAATCACATGTCAGTTCTAGTATAATATATTTGTCCAATGAATACCCGTTTATCATCTGCATTTATTCTTGGTGTAGCAATTTTAATGGCCAGTAGTGTACTTCGTTGTCCATACAGGACTCTGTTCGGTGGTCAAATGACGGTACGTTCGCAAGCTTCTCCTCTGTGAACGACTTCTTGAACTTGAAATTTAAAACTTCGTCTATTGCTTTGCTGTCTTTAACTGTCACATGAGACTGGACAATAAGCGACTGAATGGAAGTATTAGACCCACTTAGTGATTTTTCATAGGACCAACATTTCTCGGTTCTCTGCCAGACGTATGCTAAGGTGTGACCCTGGTAGTTCTTCGCGCGTAGATATTTTCACAGACGCACGAGACTCTACTAATCGTCACTTGTCGTCATTTGTACTTCCTCACCATCTTCCGAATTTCGTTGTTAAACCATGGTAGAAATTTTCCATCCTTACTAGGCTCATCACTATGCAGCCCAAAATTTTTTAATCTGCTTAAACTTCCCCCAAAATTCGTCTCCATCCTACTGGAACTCAGTTGTGTTTAGGAATTCTGCATACTCGGTTCGCTAGACACACAAACAACTGGTACTGATGAGTTTTGTCGCGCGGGGTAGCCTTGCGGTCTAGGGCGCCTTGCCACGTGGCTGACCCCCGACGGAGGTTCGACTGCATCGGCGTGTCTGTTGCCCTTAGCGTAAGGTGGACTAAGTAGTGTGTAAGTGTAGGGACTGATGACCTCAGTAGTTTGGTCCCATATGAACTTACCACACATTTCCGAATCTGATAAGTTTTATTACAAAAGACAATTACAATACTTAACTTTGTTTCAAAGATGTGCGCAAGTAAAGGGCGACATACAAAATGTTAAGTCTTCTTCAGTATAGATAAACAAAAGTCTGTGCTACATAGAGATTCCTAGCGAGGTCTCCAATCTTGAAACTGCTATTGAAGTGGACGCCACCAATCGGGCGAGGCGCTTATGTCACCTTCACATAGAGGCCGCTGCTGTCGCTTTGTCGTCTTGGAAGAGAGGTCGGTCAGCGTGCGATTGGCTCACCTCTTGTCACAGCCTTCTCTTCTTTGTCGTTCCCAACTGGCGTGCCGGCGCTGACTGTACGCCGTAACATATGTGATGTCAGTTCACTATCTTAGTGAGATGCTAACAACTGCTTATCTGTCCAGTCTATCAAAAACTCTGTCCTAGACTTCTTGACTGCTTTATTAATTTTCGTAATCATAGTTGCTATAATGACATCATGATCTCTAATCTTCGATTCTTACTGACAATGTCAGTAGGGTACGGCCTGTTTTGCAGTTACGAGGTATAAGTTACTTCCATTGCTTGTGGGCTGCTGGGCCAGTTGCTGCAGATAGTTTTCAGAAAAATTGTGCAAAAGTATTTCATATGACTGTATGTCTGTATCACGTGCAGTGAATCCATAGATATCCCAGTCTGTACTCGGTAGGTTAAAGTCGCCTCCAACTAGTATCGCATGATTTAGGTATTTGCGTGCTAATGATCGTAGACATTCTTTAAATGAATCTAGAACTGTCACAGCGGAATCAGGTGGCCTGTAAAAAGATTCAGCAGTTAACTTTCTTTCACCTACATTAATTATGCGCGACCAGATAACTTCACAGTCACACTCAACTTTGACCTCAAGAGAGCCAATATTTTTGTCAACTGCAATGAACACTCCCATTCCCATGGCCTCTAATCTGTCTTTCCGACATATGTTCCATGACTCGCTAAATATGTCAGAGAGGTCCACCTCGCTCTTCAGGCAGTTCTCAGTCATAAGAAAAATTTGAGTACCAGAACTTTTTCTGGAGGGTAGTAAATTAGGGAATTTCATAACGAATACTTCTACACTTTGTTGATAAAATTTTGACAGTCGAAGTGTCTTTGTTCAGGATGCCATCTGATTTCTCTTGCTGCATACAGACTGGCGAGTGTTCATCAAATCACTTCGAACTACCATCTAGCGTAAAAACCCTAATGTGCTCCCTTCAAGTACTTTGCTACCCGAGCACCCTTAACTTAGCAAGAGGAGTCCTATAAATCCTCACGTGACAACGCGGGTTTAGAGATCCGCGGTGAAATCTGCCACAGAGAACCTCCACTCCACTCCGGGAACTAACCTACAAATTGTGGCTCTGCTATTTGTAGCTCTGTTTGCACCGAACGCGCGAGGCTAGCAGTCCTCGTCACCTCCGCCAACCGCTTGTATGAACTGTGGATGGCCTCAGAATCCATGTCACAGGCATCTTTGGTCCCGACTTGAGCCACAACTTGCAGACCACTGCCGCAGTCAAAGCCGCCTCCACATCTAGGATGGGGCTGTCTGGCATACATACCGAGAGTACAATGGCTTTCTTTCCAGCCCCGAAAGCTATCTACCTAAGCGTCTCCATGACGCTCCTAACGTAGGAGCTTCCGATAACCAGTAAAACCCTCCCACGTGTGGCTGCTCAAACCCTGCTGAAGAGCGGCAACCTGACCAGTCACAGGGTGAATGGGCGAGGCGAGGCGGCCAGTCTACACATTGGCCCTCCACCTCGAGCGACGCGAACTCTTTACCACCCGCCTCTCACACTGCTCCCTGCTGTGAGGGAGGATCCACCGCAACCGGTGCACTAGGAGGTGCCTCGGAAGCAGAGCCTTTGGGCACCTGAGGTGTCCCATTCGACGCGCCAGATTCTCCACTACAGCTATACACTGAGGTAGCAGCCTGAAGATTACTGACCGTAGCCAAATTCACATTCAGCTGTTCGCAAACTGCGGCCAGCAGCTCCTGCATCTGCACACATCATAACCATAGTAGCGAGAATAACTGAAGAGTAAACTATGAAAGCAGGCAGAATCTTAGATATGCAACTTGCTATCCTCCTAGTGTACCACGAATAGTCGCCGACGCGTTAATGACCTACGAAGCTGGTTGTTCGGTGAGAAACTACCATCAATTGAGTGAACGAATTTACAGTTACAAAAACGCGAGATTAAGCCTCTTAAACAGAAAAACACTCACGCAATTTAATAAATACAGTACGACGAAAGTGCTGACCCTAAATTTTAGTAGTAAATCTAGCCGTGATGCACAACGTCTCTCTTGTAACGTCTGCCAGTGGAGTTTGTTTAGCATCTAACAGCGGAGTTTGCGCTGATATGAAACTTCCTAGAAGGTTAAAACTGTGTGCCGGACCGAGACTCGAACTGGGGACCTTTGCTTTTCGCGAGAAAGTGCTCTACTATCTGAGCTACCCAAGCACGACTCCCGCCCCGTCCTCACAGCTTTACTCTCCTGCGCAGGAGAGCTTCTGTAAAGTTTGGAAAGTAGGAGACGAGGTACTGGCAGAAGTAAAGCTGTGAGGACGGGGCGTGAGTCGTACTTGGGTAGTTTAGATGGTAGAGCACTTGCCCGAGAAAGGCAAAGGCCCCGAGTTCGAGTCTCGGTACGGCACACAGTTTTAACTTGCCAGGAAGTTTCCTTCTCTATCTCCTCTATCAGCCCTACTTGATAGGGATCACAGATAGATGACCAATAATCAAGAATAGGGCGAACAAGCGCCTTATAAGCCACTTCTTTCGTGGATGAGTTACATTTCCTAAAGATTCTTGAGATGAATCTGAGTCTTGTGTCTGTTTTCTCCACTATCTGCTTTATATCGTCATTCCACTTAAGGTCACTTTGGATAGTTACGACTAGATATTTTACGGTAGGCGCTGTCTCCAGCTGTTTGTCATCAATAATGCTGCTGTATAGTAGTGGATTTCTTTTCCTATATATGAGCTATATGTTACATTTCTTTACGTTCAGGGCCAACTGCCAGAGTCTGCACCTTTCATCATTTCTCTGCAGGTCGTTCTGCAAATTATTACTATCTTCTGGCGTTGCTACTTTGGTATAAACAAATGCATTATTTGCGAATAGCCTTAAAGAGCATCTGACGATTTCTACTAGATCATTTATATGTATAGTGAACAGCAACGGCCCTATCACACTTCCCTAAGGTACTCCGGATATTACCTTCACATCTGTCGATTCAGTTCCGTTAAGAGCGACGTGTTGAGTTCTAGCTGCAATGAAGTCTTGAATTCAGTCGCAGGTCTGCTCCGATACTCCGTAATAGGTCTGCTCCGATACTCCGTAAGCTTGTATATTTTGCATTAAACAGCAATGCGGGACGGTGTCAAATGCCTTCTGAAATCAAGGAGAACGGCATTAGCCCGAGCGTCGTTGTCGACTGCGCGGTGGATCTCATGGAGGAACAGAGCGAACTGAGTTTCGCAGGATCTCTGTTTGAGGCAACCATGTTGATTTTTATGGAGGAGCTATTCATTTTCCAAGAACGGCATAGTTCTTGAGCATAAAACATGTTCCATAATTCTGCAACAGATTGACTTTACTATAAAAGTGTATGGATCTGTCATACGGCCTTTCTTAAAAACGAGAATGACCTGCGCTTTTTTCCAGTCGTTAGGTATCTTTCGTTGCTCAACTGATCTACGATAAATTACTGCTAGAAGGGGAGCCAGTTCTTTCGCATATTCTTTATATAATCTTATAGGTCTCTCATCTGATCCCGAAGCCTTCCACTACTAAGCGATTGTAGTTGGTTTTCAATTCCGCGTTCGGTTATCTCAACATCTGCCAATTCGACGTTTGCACGACGATTGAAAGGAGGGACAGTCTTACTATCTCCCACGGTGAAACAATTTCGGAAGACAGCATTCAGTATTTCGGCCTTCTCTCTGTTATCTTCCATTTCGGTGCCGGTGTGGTCTCTGAGAGAATGAATAGATGATTTTGACCCACTTAATGATTTAACATACGACCAAAATCTCTTAGGGTTTTTACTCAGGTCGGTTGACAACGTCTTACTTTCGCAATCATCGCTTCTCTCATTGCTCTCCTTACGCTAATTTACGCTTCGTTCACCTTTTGTTTGTCAGCTAAGTTCTTACTTTTCTTGAATCTGAGATGAAGTGCTCTTTGTTTACGGAGTGCTTTTCTAACACGGCTATTAAGCCATTGTGGATCTTTCCCATCCCTTAAAACCTTACTCGGAACATACTTGTCTAGGGCGTATTGAACCATGCCTTTGAATTTTTTCCCTTTGTTCTCCATATCTTCGTCCAAATCACTTAATATTTGATGCTAACTGCTGAGATACTCTGAAATTTGTATCCGGTCACCCCCGCTGAGCAAATATATCTTCCTACCATTCTTAACATTCCTTGTAGGACCCGTCGTCTTAGATGCTGTCACAGCCTTATGATAACTGATACGGCCCTCAACGTTAACTGATTCGGTAAGTTCAGGTCTGTTTGTTGCTAGGAGGTCTAAGACGTTACCCTCACGAGTTGGATCTCTAACTATCCGCTAAAGGTAACTTTCGGACAAGACATCCAGAACAATGCCACAAGATTCCTGTAACCCCCACGTGATAAATTTTTGGCTACAGTGCGACGAGAGGAAATTATGCCTTTAACAGTTATAAACATTATCTATTCGACGTATGAAAAAACAGTGAAAACTTATAAGTATTAATTATTCATATAATATTCTGTGAAGTAATTGGACATATCGATGTGTATCATACAAAGACAATAATAATTGTGAATTCCTTTTATGATCTGCGTTTGTTTTCCTTTGTTTTTAACTTTTGTTGGTTGTCTTTTGTAAGTCGCGAACGCATATCAAACTGAGGTCGGTTAAGGAATTGTAATTATTTGTTAATTGTTACTTGAAAATAGAGTTCATTATTATTATAAATATGAGTGAATAATTATTTGTAACTTTAATTCCTCTCTCAGTAAGCATTATCTGTGTAATTATTTCTTTCCGCTGCAACGAGCGCAGCCATTGATGATAGCGATTTGTATCGCGTTTTTGTCTGTGTTTTCCATAGAAACAAATCAAATGTTTGCTTGATGAAGTCTAAATAGTGCAGAATACGAAAATAGATTTTATAGCGTTTAATAAGCATTTTAAATATTTACTTATTTGCTGTAAGAATAGAAAGTCTCTATCAATTGTCTGCCGCCTTCTTAACAATTATCTCAGCGACAAATTCAAATTACGCAACTCTGCAGACATAAATGCCGAACGTAACACAAATGTGTAAAAATAAATGTGCACCGGTGGTTCCGAACTCATTTTAATGAAAATGATTCGAATCAGATTGGTTCTTTAAAAACAGTGCTCATAGCACGATAGTTAAAACAAACTATTCTAGCTGATGTATGGAGCCGAAATTAATTACGCACGAGTTGCGAAGAATATTGTTTCAGGTAACATACGTCAGTGTTGTGCGCGGCTGATATTCGGTGGTTTTAATGATCATTTTGCTGAAGAAAACTGCTTCCGTCTTAATCAATAGTTGTAAGGAATCTGTTGTATTAACTGTGATTTAGTGACACTTACACAACTTACAGACAACACTTTAACACGACGTTAGCTTGGAGTTCTTTAGCAACTTGATCAAATCTTTAGCCGGGAGAAAAATTATTTAATAATTACTCAGTGTAATAAAATAAGATTATCATTTCCATTTACAAATTAGTTAAATACCAAACCACTGAATAACCCAGCGAACGCCATATTCCCTATCTCTGGTACCAGTTTTGTTGGCATAACTCTCCCAATCTATACCTGGCAACTTGTAGTCGCTCTATTACAACGGCATGAACAGGAAAATTACTAACGATATTCTGCAATCTCTGTCTGAAGCAGTCAACTACAGATCCTGGAGCAGGTGGTCTATAAAAGCATCCGATCACCATTCGTTCAAATGGCTCTGAGCACTATGGGACTTAACAGCTGAGATCATCAGTCCCATTGAACGTAGAACTTCTTAAACCTAACTAACCTAAGGACATCACACACATCCATGCCCGAGGCAGGATTCGAACCTGCGACCATAACAGTCGCGCGGTTCCGGTTTGAAGCACCAAGAGCTGCTCGGCCACAGCGACAGGCCCGATCACCTTTTTGATCGTTCTTTGACACTAAATTTCACCCAGATTCGTTCACATACGTTATCCGTGATAACCTACCTAAATTTTATCGAATTTGTTACTGCAATAAACACGCCGCCATCATTGGCGACTAAAATAAGTTTACGATAAACATTCCAGTCTGAACTTAGGATTGCGTTGTCATTGACGTCTGGCTTCAACCAGCTTTCTGTTCCCAATACTCTCTGTGCATTATAACCTTCAGTAAACGATACTAAATCTGGGATCTTTCCTTGGATGCTCCTGCAGTTTACTAGAATCAAATTAATCTTTTCTATATCTGATCTGCGAGGACCAAGATTCTCTGAGGTCGCTGTGGCCGATTTAACAGGCAAATCATGTTAGCTCTAACCTAAAAATGCCCCATGTGCACGCCACACATACTCCGCTACCGTAGTAGCCGTTTCCTGCGTGTAGTGCACGCCTGACCTACTCAGGGGAACCCTACAATTCCGCACGCGATAGCGAAGGTCGAGAAATTCGCATCCGATAACGTCGCAGAGCTGTCTGAGCCTCTGGTTTAGACCTTCCACTCTGCTCCAAACCAGAGGACCGCGATCGACCCTGGGTACGATACTAGTTGCTTTCAGCAAATCAGCTAGCCGCCGAAATGAGACGAGGATGGCCTCAGAATCCAAGCGGCAGGCATCATTCGTGCCGACATGTGCCACTACATGTAGCCGGTTGCACCCAGTGCGCTCTATAGACGCCAGCAGAGCCTCCTCCACATCACGGATGAGACTCCCCGGCAAACATACTGAATGCACACTGGAATTCTCCCTAAGGGGCTCAATCACCCGCGTAACGTTGGAGCTTCCAATGACAAGCCTACCCACCCTCGGTACTTGTCCTGATTGGGCAGGGAAATCGACCACTGGCCCAACAGGAGAGGCATTCCGCGCTGCCTCAGAGTTATCGTCAACACCGGGAAGCAACTCGTACCTGTGGCTAGGACCTAGAGAACCATCCACACGACCTGCCCTCTCTTTTCCTTTCGCCCAGTGACACGTGAACCCACCGCTGTGTGCTGTCCACTCTGGAATGAGGACGGACCGGTCAGATGTTGCGTATCCGAAGCCGCAGTGACGTCCGGGCCACCAAGGGATTCCTGTGACACCGACATCACCACAACATCGAGCATTAGCTAGAAGCGTCTCGACGGTAGCCAACGCAGCTTCCAGCTGTTTACGGACAGCAGCCAACTCTCCTTGTGTTTGCTGACAACAAGCACAGTCCCTAGTCATATCTTACTGTGTGTAAAATAGATATAAGGTCTCAAATACCATGGGAGAATAAAGTAACACTAAAAGTTGGTGTGCAGATTTTTCACTGAACTCAGAGACCGCAAACTATTAAACAGAAATAAATCTCTCTACACGGAAAATTTACGCTAGGAAGCCGCCCTACACAAAGATATTCACAAGAATTACGCAAAAACTGAAATTACGATTAATTCTCTAACCACAGTAAAATACACACGTACAGTTCACTTCTTTGCAGAAACACGTTAACAAAAAACAAAGACAAAATTAGTTTACAATTTATCAGTGCTGCTGCTGCTCTGCAGCGCGTCCTTTCGGTTCGGCGGCGGCTGCTACACACATTTATGCGGGCATCTGTTTGTTCTGCGAGCTGAAACAATAATCTGGGCTATCCTTTCATCGTCATAGCAAAAAGACGCTTTTGAAGATCGTTAATATATTTAATAAGATCTCGTTCTTGCACCTTATTGAAATCGTATTCACATGTTCCGATAGTCTTCTCTGTTGTTGAGAGAGTTAGACCTATTTTCTGTTTTACGTATCTTTCGAAAGTTGTCAATGGCAGGAAAAATTGTATCGATGGTTATTTTGTGAGTCATCGTTCTACTAATTACCGATTCAACAGCTTGTTCCATGTTCTTCGTGAGCCAGTTTACTCGCTACGTTTCATATAGTGACTATCCATCTGTACACGAGAAGAATAATATGTGCCGTAGAATTCGTCAAATGAGGAATAATAAGCAGATGCGGAACGACTGTATCAGTAGACCATTCCGCCCCAAACTAATATTTATGGAAAATATATTCATTAACCTCAGCAATTAATTTTTTATCCGACTGAGTTGTACGAAAAGATAGTTGAGAACATGTTGGTTTAGGTGGATTAAACATTGATTGTGAAGGAAACACTATGACAGACTTACATATGTTGGAAACGGTCCGGTAAGTTGTAATACAAATCTAAATTCCTCACTTTTGTAAGCAGACTACAATACTGGCGAGCGACGACAGTTGCAACCTTATAACAGACATCAGTTTGGTTATCACTTTTCGGTCTGAGCACGCTCTAGGGTCTCTAGACGTAATTGGACCACCGAAACCAATCTGCTCCATTAGTCCATTCAGCTCTGGTCACACCCTCGTTTAGCGTGATTCAGTGAGTTCCCTTGCCTTGCACCACTGGGGTGCTTAATTTCGGTGAGTCCCCTTCCCTTGCACCACCCCGGTGCTTGATTTCGGTGAGTCCCCTTGCGTCTCTCACCATTGGGTACTAGATTTCAGAGAATCCCCTTGGATCTCGCCATTGGGGTGGCTGATTGCAGTGAGATCCCTTGTCTCTCACCATTCGGGTGCCTGATTTGTGTTAGTCCTCTTGACTCTCACCACTGCGGTGCTTGATTTCAGTATGTTCCCTTGCCCCTCACCATTGAAATGCCGGATTTAGATAGTATCGATCGCATATACGACTGTCACTAACACTACATTCACGTTTTATTAGAATGGTTGTGGTTTGTATTTCACCAGGAGCCACGTAGCATGGGACTATAGGCGGTTGGGTGGAAACACGCATCTAAATCAGTCACCCTGATGGCGTGTCTCCAGGGCGGCCACCCCAAACCAAACTTTCCAACGGTTTGGCGACTCATCAAAATTAAAACTATGGGTAGCAGAAATATACGCTACCATACAGGTTCCTTATTTGCCAAAGATTTCAGTGTCTAGCACAATCACTTTTAGCAACACTGAAGTAATGAAAATCAATGTCAACAGTCAGAATATGAAGGTTTACATTTATACTGTGAATGGAATGTACAATAAAATGCTTCAGTTCTTAGTTGCGAAAATATGCACACTCGATTTTTGTCGATTACAGCAGTATCTACCAAACTGTACGTATTTTTTGTGGCGTTGACTCAGAGCATGCAATAAAAATGGAAGGCTGCCATTTGTAAATATAAAGTTGACCCCGCCAGCGCAGACGGGGTTGTTAGGAGGTAGTCAGCTGCAGCACAGACTGATGACCCCTTCACACATTAACTTTTCCAACTGGAACATGTTTTTTCGTATGGGTCGCCTTTTACGAGATATTTCGTGGCCTCAAATTGAAACTGACACCCTGTATATCGACCAGTGGCCACTCTCGTCTACGTTACCAGGAAATTCAAATTGAACTGTGCTGTGCTCAACATAGGGCAAATTAAACGGTGAGGTGCCAGTCACAGCATAATTGTTAATTAACTGGCTTAGAGCCCACTGCTTCGTTCGAGTAGACTGCATGGCCCGCAGAGATTGTTTTGTTTTGCTTTTATGTAATTGAACTTTTATGTTGATGACAAACTGCAGTATATAAGCTTTTCACGCTATTTAAACAATCGTGTTTTCTGACATCAAGGCGCTTCTGGTAGCTGGAGTCCCAGGTTTCTGTTAATCATGCCTTTTGTGTTGTTATGGAACACATACTGCTTTGTCTCTAACCCAAAAGTGAGGTAGTGCCATTCATGAATTCATCTTTAAATCTTTTTAATCTAACGAAATATTTTTTAAGACTTTTCGTCCCCAATGTCACTCTCTTAGGGCTTGAATTTCCAGAAACACTGAAACACGTATTTTGTTTATTTCTAACTGAGAAGTCAAATATCATTTGTTATAGATGTTGCCTTAATAACACTGTAGTATTCCCTTAGTAATTACTAATTACAAAAAACCTTCACCTACTATTTTACCCCATTAGATGTTGAATTTTCAAAAATGAACCACTTTTTTTATTTCCTGACTGAGAAACCAAATACGAGGTTTTATAGTTCTAGCTTTAAAATTTCCAAACAGCGACATACTTTCAAAAAGCCTTTCGTCTTCTTATTCATCTCCTTAGGAGTGGAATTTCGAACCATCCTGTCGTAAACGATGCCTATAGTATAAGATCCACACCCTCCCATACTTCAAGTTTATACTATTAGTGGTTCTAACATGTGTGAAAGTGCTTCTGATCTATCTTCCTACCACAGTTACGCAAGGACGCTCTGTGAGTATTTTAGGAATTAGGTGTTGCGCCAATGGCCGGCAACGTAGGACAATACCATGTCACACATGCATACTTCAAAAGAGCGGGGCGGTAAGGGAAACGTACTGGGTACCAGAAATTAGTGCACTTGTTCATGCGGAATTATATGTTAGCAAAAACATGAAAATCATATATTTTCGTTATTGAGGTTTATTTTTACCCTAAGTATGGCTTCATAACATACTAATGTTATAAAAATTACATACAGGTTAGTAAAGTATTGATACTGGGTTTTCACAACTGTTGTTGTTGTTGTGGTCTTCAGTCCTGAGACTCGTTTGATGCAGCTCTCCATGCTACTCTACCCTGTGCAAACTTCTTCATCTCCCAGTACCGACTGCAACCTACATCCTTCTGAATCTGCTTAGTGTATTCGTCTCTTGGTCTCCCTCTACGATTTTTACCCTCCACGCTGCCCTCCAATGCTAAATTTGTGATCTCTTGATGCCTCAAAACATGTCCTACCAACCGATCCCTTCTTCTAGTCAAGTTGTGCCACAAACTTCTCTTCTCCCCAATCCTATTCAGTACCTCCTCATTAGTTACGTGATCTACCCACCTTATCTTCAGCATTCTTCTGTAGCACCACATTTCGAAAGCTTCTATTCTCTTCTTGTCCAAACTGGTTATCGTCCATGTTTCACTTCCATACATGGCTACACTCCATACAAATACTTTCAGAAACGACTTCCTGACACTTAAATCTATACTCGATGTTAACAACTTTCTCTTCTTCAGAAACGCTTTCCTTGCCATTGCCAGTCTACATTTTATATCCTCTCTACTTCGACCATCATCAGTTATCTTACTCCCTAAATAGCAAAACTCCTTTACTACTTTAAGTGTCTCATTTCCTAATCTAATCCCCTCCGCATCACCCGATTTAATTTGACTACATTCCATTATCCTCGTTTTGCTTTTGTTGATGTTCATCTTAAATCCTCCTTCCAAGACACTGTCCATTCCGTTCAACTGCTCTTCCAAGTCCTTTGCTGTCTCTGACAGAATTACAATGTCATCGGCGAACCTCAAAGTTTTTACTTCTTCTCCATGAATTTTAATACCTACTCCGAATTTTTCTTTTGTTTCTTTCACTGCTTGCTCAATATACAGATTGAATAACATCAGGGAGAGGCTACAACCCTGTCTCACTCCTTTCCCAACCACTGCTTCCCTTTCATGCCCCTCGACTTTTATAACTGCCATCTGGTTTCTGTGCAAATTGTAAATAGCCTTTCGCTCCCTGTATTTTACCCCTGCCACCTTCAGAATTTGAAAGAGAATATATCAGTTAACGTTGTCAAAAGCTTTCTCTAAGTCTACAAATGCTAGAAACGTAGGTTTGCCTTTTCTTAATCTTTCTTCTAAGATAAGTGGTAAGGTTAGTACTGCCTCACGTGTTCCAACATTTCTACGGAATCCAAACTGATCTTCCCCGAGGTCCGCTTCTACCAGTTTTTCCATTCGTCTGTAAAGAATTCGCGTTCGTATTTTGCAGCTGTGACTTATTAAACTGATAGTTCGGTAATTTTCACATCTGCCAACACTTGCTTTCTTTGGGATTGGAATTATTATATTCTTCTTGAAGTCTGTGGGTATTTCACCTGTCTCATACATCTTGCTCACCAGATGGTAGAGTTTTGTCATGACTGGCTCTCCCAAGGCCATCAGTAGTTCTAATGGAATGTTGTCTACTCCCGGGGCCTTGTTTCGACTCAGGTCTTTCAGTGCTCTGTCAAACTCTTCACGCAGTATCTTACCTCCCATTTCATCTTCATCTACATCCTCTTCCATTTCCATAATATTGTCCTCAAGTACATCGCCCTTGTATAGATCCTCTATATACTCCTTCCACCTTTCTGCCTTCCCTTCTTTGCTTTGAACTTGGTTGGCTTCTGAGCTCTTGATATTCATACAAGTGGTTCTCTTCTCTCCAAAGGTCTCTTTAATTTTCCTGTAGGCAGTATCTATCTTACCTCTTGTGGGACAAGCCACCACATCCTTACATTTGTCCTCTAGCCATCCCTGCTTAGCCATTATGCACTTCCTGTCGATCTCATTTTTGAAACGTTTGTATTCCTTTTTGCCGGCTTCATTTACTGCATTTTTATATATTCTCCTTTCATCAATTAAATCCAATATTTCTTCTGTTACCCAAGGATTTCTATTATCCCTCGTCTTTTTACCTACTTGATCCTCTGCTGCCTTCACTACTTCATCCCTCAGAGCTACCCATTCTTCTTCTACTGTATTTCTTTCCCCCATTCCTGTCAATTGTTCCCTTATGCTCTCCCTGAAACTCCTTACAACCTCTGGTTGTTTCAGTTTATCCAGGTCCCATCTCCTTAAATTCCCACATTTTTGCAGTTTCTTCAGTTTAAATCTGCAGTTCATAACCAATAGATTGTGGTCAGAATCCACATCTGCCCTTGAAATGTCTTACAATTTAAAACCTGGTTCCTAAATCTCTGTCTTACCATTATATAATCTATCTGATACCTTTTAGTATCTCCAGGATTCTTCCAGGTATACAACCTTCTTTTATGATTCTTGAACCAAGTGTTAGCTATGATTAAGTTATGCTCTGTCCAAAATTCTACAAGGCGGCTTCCTCTTTCATTTCTTACCTCGAATCCATATTCACCTACTATGTTTCCTTCTCTCCCTTTTCCTACTGACGAATTCCAGTCACCCATGACTATTAAATTTTCGTCTCCCTTCGCTATCTGAATAATTTCTTTTATTTCATCATACATTTCTTCAATTTCTTCGTCATCTGCAGAGCTAGTTGGCATATAAACTTGTACTACTCTAGTAGGCGTGGGCTTTGAGTCTAGATTGGCCACAATAATGCGTTCACTATGCTGTTTGTAGTAGCTCACCCGCACTCCTATTTTTTTTTTATTCATTATTAAACCTACTCCTGCATTATCCCTATTTGATTTTGTATTTATAACCCTGTAATCACCTGGCCAAAAGTCTTGTTCCTCCTGCCACCGAACTTCACTAATTCC
Organism: Schistocerca piceifrons; assembly: GCF_021461385.2. Classification (NCBI taxonomy): domain Eukaryota; kingdom Metazoa; phylum Arthropoda; class Insecta; order Orthoptera; family Acrididae; genus Schistocerca; species Schistocerca piceifrons. The sequence goes on along the minus strand of NC_060139.1, from coordinate 159,868,842 downwards.
CACTATATCTAACTTTAACCTATCCATTTCCGTTTATAAATTTTCTAACCTACCTGCCCGATTAAGGGATCTGACATTCCACTCTCCGATTCGTAGAACGCCAGTTTTCTTTCTCCTGATAACGACGTCCTCTTGAGTAGTCCCCGCCCTGAGATCCGAATGGGGGACTATTTTACCTCCGGAATATTTTACCCAAGAGGACGTCATCGTCATTTAATCATACAGTAAAGCTGCATGTCCTCGGGAAAAATCACGGCTGTAGTTTCCCCTTGCTTTGAGCCGTTCGCAGTACCAGCACAGCAAGGCCGTTTTGGTTAATGTTACAAGGCCAGATCAGTCAATCATCCAGACTGTTGCCCCTGCAAATACTGAAAAGGCTGCTGCCCCTCTTCAGGAACCACATGTTTGTCTGGCCTCTCAACAGATACCCCTCCGTTGTGGTTGCACCTACGGTACGGCCATCTGTATCGCTGAGGCACGCAAGCCTCCCCACCAACGGCAAGGTCCATGGTTCAAACTGTGAAGCGAAATTCCTAACTGTTATAATGTTCTTTAATGGTAAGATGGTTGATGACCATGTCTGGGGGTCATAAAAAATACAAACAAATTAAATACAGTTGGGGACAAAGATATCGATTACTCTAAAACACACAGTGAAAACACCCAAAATTGAATGGATGTCGGTAAAGAGCAATCAAAAAGAAGTACGCAGTGGCTGATCAATCCATTTCGTTAGATCGGACATCTCGCCTTTCAGCTTCAATTAGGCCCAACTACCATGAATATGTTTAACTACAGGTTATGGGTAAATGTACAAAAAATAGGAGAGGATGAGACGACTTAGTTGTGAGTGTGAATTGAATAGCACTTGCTGGCGTGGAGCGAGCGCACGTTTGTTTACCTTGGGTTGGAGTCGGCAGTGGCAGCTCTCCGCGCAAGCTGTGAACCAGATACACTATCCTAAATCACTATCGACTGTTTAACAACCGTCGGATGCATTTCGTACGTCTTCGGAGAAGCCGAGATTGCTAGTTATTCCATAGCTACGTTAAATGGCATGGTACAAGCAACGTGACTGGAATAGCGTGTACATCGTTACCCTGAAATTGCTCGCAAGCGTTAACTGTCATTGATCGGTGCGGTTCTCTGTACTATGAGACTTTAAGTTTAACTCCTCACGAGTTAAGCAGCCGTCTCAGTGCAGCGGAGTCCCTTGCACAAACACTCAACGATTTTCAGCAGAAGAACCGCCAAATACTCCATCTGCAATTTGCCTATATTAAGTTGGTGGCCACGCGCAGTCAGGGCGTTCGTACTTGTGATAACTCCACACACTAGAGTATTTGTAGTCCACGACACGCGTCGTTTCTTCTGTATGGCAGGGTTTAACTTCTGCTACGTGATACCGAGATAAACAGCTTTTTAATTCATGCTATTCTTAACGCAGATGGCTACAATGAGGTACCAATGTTTTTAGTTGGGTTTCTCCAGATTTTTTAACTGGGATCTCCCTCCGTGTTCCCGCAATTTGGCTTTCCGAAGGGTTATCGTTTAAAGTTGAAACAAGGAGTCCTTTTGCCGACGGCATACGCAGTGGCTGCGGGTGTCTCATTGTGTCCGCTAGGTATCCCATGGCGAGAGATTTTAGCTGCGCGGGATGGCGTGCAGTCGTAAAAGTCTCCTTTTCTTCAGAACTGCATATCATAGCTTGGGTCGGGAAATTACTTGCGTGCAATTCCTAGTGTGGGTGTTAGTGGTTTATATTCACGAAATGCTGGCTTATTTATTACATTTGCACATTAATAAAATTCGTTCAGTCTCACATAACTATGTCGTGTGACATATCGATTTAACTGGATTTTTTTCAGGAATTCAGTGTAAACTCTGTCGTCTGTTTGAAACCTTACATATCACCATCCTTCCGCAATAATTTTTGTACTGAAGTTAGACAATGGTTGAGGCGTTTTTTAAGTCAGTCAAAAGTTATACTTTTTCCTAAGCATAGAATGTTGGTCAGCCACTTGTTTTAGTCCTGATTCTATTTAATTCTATTAGTTTGCATACATTAATTTTTAACATGGTTAACTTCGTTATTGATTTAATTGTCTCCCTTAATGAAAGACTGTAATTTTGTATAGTAATATCAATTTCTCTTTTCTTATTCATTTAAATGATTTGTGTGTATTTTAGATTTTGTATTGAAGATTAGGAGCCTCTTACATAGTTTTTTTAATACTATGTTCCCAACCAATTACCATTTATATAAACTTAATGTTTACATTCTTTATATATAGTCAATAAATGGAGTGTTTACAATCTGTTGTTTGTTTTACAAAAATTATGAGTCTGAAAACTAATGAAAGAATCAAAATAATTCTTTAGCGAATCCTAATCTTGTCAAAATGTTGAGCACTTTTATTAATGATTCATGCAAATTCAAAAATATTATAATTAAAAACGATGTTCAAATACACATATTATTTTTAAAAAAATATTGCTCTAACAGACAATGTGGTTCTTAAAAAATGTCGCATTGATAATTATGAATGAATAAAATTTTAAAATAATTCGCTCACAGATGGTAATTTAACTTTACATAAACGATATCTTGAAGACACATAATACATGAACAGACTTCCTTTTTAACACCTTATTCTAATTACATTATTAGTACATGAAACATTTCTTTACAAAAAGGTTCCTCCTGCATTGCTCACAAAACAAAGATTATGAAAAGGCTGTTATACAGTACTTATCGAGACACTTCCATGTATTGTACAGGGAGATGTAAATTGTATCAAATCAATATGAATATATCGAAGTCCTATATTACTTATTGAGCTTTTTTGCAGCTTTTTCACTGTTAGACACTGATATTTACTTAATTTTGACCACTATTTTCACACGATGCCTACGAATGTTCTTGCGTGAGATGGCGACAAATGTCTTTGTACGAAGGTGAAGGACTTGTGCGAGATGCTTGTGAGCAAACCTTTTGGTGGCCAGCGCCGTTCTTCGTCGAATTTTTCAACAGGATGATGCCGTAGTTTGGTGTGACGCTAATCATAATGTAGACCTTTTAGTGCGGAGTCTCGAGGAGTATTGGCTTTAAAAACTTGTACCTTTCTTCTCAAGATGCTGCTGAAGGTATTTATAGTTTTTAAGCACTTTAAAGACAACTAGTTTATAGTAGGATGGGTATTTGGAAGTGTGTATCTTTAAATATTTTCGCCCATCATCTCTCTTCAACATGAGTCTTCCGACTCTTCATCATCTGTTCTTCCAAGCATCTTCCATTCTTCAGACTTGACTCTTGTCTCTTCTCTGGGCAGGATGTAGGAAATTGACTACTAGTTACTTTGAAGATTTACATTCATTAGTGTTTTCAGTCGTTGAATAGGATGTGTAGTTCATCATTGATTCACTGGCTTTCCTTCAGCTTTGTAGTCCAATATAATATCGCAATCTTGTGGTAACAGTGCGATTCGATTGTAATTTGTTTGCCAAATTTTGTCCCAGGCAAGCCGGGGTTTCCGCGAGGCATTTTGTTTTTGTAGCATGTCGTCCCTGCAGTCCTTATGACTTGTCTTCAGTCGAAAGCGAATTTTCGCAATGCCTGGACCCAACATCCATCTTCTTCTACTCATCCAGCCTCCTCGTAGTCTCTTTATCAAGGCAAGGTTGCTACCGCAGTTAGACACAAGGGTTGCCTTGGTTACAAATCGCAGTCTTTCTCGTGCCTTTGCCGGCGGCTCCGCATCGTAGAAAATCGTTGATCTCGTCCATTCACGTCCCATATACGTCTTCGGTTGTCGTCCGCTGCATTATTGTGAGCAGTTGACGATTGTTTCTTGCAGGAGGTCGAGTACAAATATCTTTTCTTATAATCTACCTCATGCCTAATGTCTAATTTAATTTACACCTCTTAACCAATTCTTTACATGATTTGGTGTCCTGTCTCTGTCTTACAATTCTGGTTTAGCTATCAGACTCCAATTTGTTCCTGACATTTTAAGCTAAAGAGACTGCTTATGATAGTTAAGTGTGCTGTCGTGGTGTGGTTTGTTAGTATGCCATTCTATTAGATCATCACCTCTGCAAACTTTACCTATCATGGTAATTATTACATATAAAAATTTAAAGTACTTCTCAGTTATCCGTTCCTTCTTTTACTCAGACTCTTGGTCACGTCCTGTCTGAAACATACTAGATGACTGCTCCGATATTATTTACAGATTCCGATAAGTGATTATTTATCATACCTTTTAATAAGCCTTACACTATGAAGTCCTAAATTTTTACCTATCTCATTCTATGCTCGTTTCATTCAGTCTATACCATTTTGTTTGAGTGGTGGGACATCGTTCTTTAGGTCTGGAGGGCTCTTGCTCTTCCACCTATGTATGCCACTATAATGATCGGGCTCAAAGAGAAATGTAATGCTCCCAAATGTCACGCTGCGTTTTCAAATGTCTATGAAAATTTGTCTTTCATTCAGAAAATCCACACGTGTTATCATTTTGCTATGGTAAGGAAACTGACCTCGATCTTTTGACCTTGGCACCAAAGAGTTAACCTTGATTGTTCATTGACATCCGCAGCATGATTTTTGATGGGACCCTTCACTTTAATCTTCTTTGTTTTCAAGATCGGTAATTCTCCATTAGCACTGTATTGGGTAAATAAGTTCTCCGAAATCGCGGTTAGCCTGCTTCTGCTGTCTATTGAGATTATCGGTAACATGACCTTCACAACTAGTTGAATCCGGACAGGTTTGCTGTGTTCTTCTTCATCTCCCTACATTAAAGCTTTCTCTATTGAATCATATGTGAGTCGTTTCAGGAATTTTACCTGTGAATTCAAACCCTCTGTCCGATATGCCTCGACCACTATCCCTCCCTCTTCTGCAACTTCTTCTTCATATTTAACTTGGTCTCCTTTCAACTCATCTACTTCGGCCTCTTCTTTCTTCGTGGAAACTCCCAAATAGTCGCATCTAAATGCCATTATTACGTCTCTAATCTTGTAGCTTCATCATGTTCTCCGAATTGTTCCGAAAAGTATGCCTTTGGCTCCCGATGTCTTCGTGGTGCCGTCTGCTGTCGTAAGTTTCGAACCGTACCTGTGGTATCGCAGGTGGTCGGCTAACGCGTAACTTCTTCTCCACCTATGATTGGAATTGTATTTGCGTTCGTTCCTTGTGAACCTTCCTGCCATTTTGGTGGCGTTATTGTCTCGGAAGTTGTTATGGATTCAGAGCTTGAATGATCTTGATCATTTCGCTCCTGTATATTTCGCAGCAGTTCTTCCCTGAACTTTTAGAATTGATTCTTCGGTTTCACTACTGCACTCATGATGAGAGTATCGTACCTCTTGAGAACCGCTTCCGTGATGCATTTTTGCAACACACAGTCTTCTACTATTTGTCGTGCTTGCCCGTTACTTGGTGTGTATTTTCTTTCACCTGTTTGCTTATCTTCGCAATTTCACCGTGAATATCAACACGTAATGTTTTTATGTCGGTCTGGTTGTCATCTCGCATTGTCTGCACGTCCACTTGGATCAGTATCTATTCTTATTAAATTTTCGATCACATCTCGATGTTCTTTTGTCTCTTGCTCAATGTGACATAACTGTTGTTTGATGTCATTCAGTTGTTTCGCTGTTCCCACGCACTGCTCACGTCTCTCTTGTTGCAGTCGTTTCACAGTTTCTGCATTCTGTTCACGTATTTGTTGTAGTTGTTTCGTCTGCTTTCTGTTTTCAATTGTTATGGTGCACGTTGATTGCTGGAGACTTTCCAAGAAATGAACGGGTCCTACTACCTCTTCTTCCAACGCACTTCGTTCTGCGTTTACACTCTCGTGTCTAACTGCACTGAACTATGCGGTGACACATTTCGACCTGTATTGCTTGTACTTGGTAGTGAGGGCGGTCTTATTACATGTACTAGAGTTTTACGTATTCAAGACGTTCCCCATCTTCTTGCACCTCAGCAATATATTGGTCTCCGATTATGTCGCCTTGTTGCTCGACATTTATGTCTGCTGCATCCCCTTACCTGTTTCACGCAGAATTCCGTCAAGCCTTGGGTCTGCCATTGCTAATCTTTCAGATTCCTGTCTTTGTAGTTTTAACTGATGCGTCCTACTTCCCGTAATCATGCGATCATACGACCTTAGTCGCTTCATAAAGTTATTACCTACACCCTTTCTTTAGTGTTCGTAATTCCCTTGACACAATAACAAGACTGTACGACCGACACTTACCGGTTAGGACGGAACCAACTTATTAACGCTGTGTCAGCCACCTGTGCACCTGCAAGGAAACTTAAAGCTAACAATGGCGTTGGAACTATAATATGGGGTCACTGCGTACGTCAGAGCAGTGCACTGCACGTCTTTGTCTCCCAACTTACTTATCCGTAGCCACTAACATTTACCGCTGACTGATGCAACAAAAAAATTTATTACAAAATAGTTTTTTAAGAGGATGTTTTTTTTCTTTTGTTCTAGTAATAACATTTGGTTGACGACCTTACCATGATAATTTACCATCCTGACTGATTCACAAATATCTAACACGAGTGATCTGATCTATCTTCCTACCATAGTTGTTCAAGGACGCTCTGTGAGTGTTTTAGGAATTTGATGTGGAACCTAGAGCCTGCAAGGTAGGAAGATACCCATCTCACACATGCAGAGTTCAGATGAGTGCAGCAGTACGGACGTGATGTAATCAGACAATAATCTCAACATCGATTCCACTACACTCCCTGTAAAGGTCGCTAAGAGAAATTAGTGCACAGGTTCACGTGTAGCTATATGTTAGCAAAAAATTTAATTCTTAGATTTTCATTACTTAGGTTTCTATTTTTACTCGAATTTGGCTTCACGACATAGCAATGTTATCAAAATTACATACAGGATAGTAAGTTATTGATACTGGGTATTCAAAACTATGAAGCGAAATTGCTAACTATTATACGGTTCTCTAATGGTAAGATGGTTGATCACCATGTCTGGGGCTCGATTAAAATACAAAGGAATTAGATACAATTGGGCCCAGATATATCAATTACGCTAAATGCTCAATGGAAAACCCAAAACTGAATGGTGGTTGTTAAAGAGCGATCAGAAACAAGTAAACAATTAAAACAGTTCATAACTTACAGTGGCTGATCAATACCTTTCATTAGATCGGACTTCGCTCGTTTCTGGTTCATTTAAGCCCAACAACCATGAATATGTTTTTAACTATAGGTCATGGTTGAGTGTATGGAAAAAATAGGAAAGACGGACATGACTGCAGTTCTGAGTGCCAATTGAATATCACCTGCTTGCGTGGCGCCCGCGCACGTTTGCTTGCCTTGCATTGGCGGCAGCAGTAGCAGCTCTTGGCGTCAGCTGTGAACCTGTGAATCTTATTCCAAATCTCTCTTAGCTGTTAAACACCACTCGGATACAGTTCCTACATCTCCGGTGAAGCCGAGATTGCTAGTTATTCCCTAGGTAGGTTAATTGACATGGTACACGCTATTTGGCGTGAACGGCGTGTATGTCATTGCTCGCAAGCATTAACTGTCGGTGCTCGCTGCGATACTTCACACTACGAGACTTTGTAGTTTAGCTCCTTGCAAGGTAAGATGAGCCTGTGAACAAGTGTTCACTTAATGACTCTCACAATCGTCTCGGCGCAGCGCGAGTAGCCTTGTTCAAACACTCCCCGATTTTCTGCACACTCCATCTGCAATCTGCTTATATCAAAGCTGGGGCCATGCGCACACTTGAGTTTTCCTTAACATGTCACAGGTGTCGCTTCTTTTCTAGAGCTGAGCTTAACTTCTGCTGTGTAATACCGAGATAAACAGCTTCTTCTTTCATGCAAGTCTTAACGTAGGTGACTACAATCAGTTACCATTATTTTGAGTTGGGATTCTCCGGACGTTTTATCAGGGATCTCTCGCCGTGTTCCTGTAGAAAGGCTTTCTTACGGGTTATTGTTAAAGCCAGGACAAGGTGGGCTTTTGCCGGCGGCTGAAATATGCTCACTATTTTTATATACTCTATTTAGCATATTTCGTGACAGTACCTTTTCCGTGAAATGTTTACAAGACAATATTGGTCTTGGCTTCAGTCGTCTAGTGGAAGTATAATTCCACAATGCAGTTTCGTCGGCTGCAGAAATGATCTGGTTCAATGTGTTTGCCTCATTTTTGGTGCTTCAAATACCATTTCTTCGAATGTGGTTTCTTCTTGAAGTTTATATAGAAAAAAGTGGTAACATAATTCATTTTTCCTGTTCACCAGCAAATATTTATAGCGGCGACCTGCACATCGTTCTACAGTCAACACACACCAAGAGTTCACTGCCGACAGACTACGGACAAAGACGACTCCAGCGTCAAAGACATTTTACAGAACTCACAAGCTTGCACTTGTAACCAGTCTCTTTGATATTCTTCGTCACATCTACTAATAGTAATCATTATGCTGCCACTCTCAAATATATAAGTAAATTAGCATAAAATAAGACAAATTACAATTTTAAAATATTCTGACAAAAATGTATGAAAACATTCACAACTTCCGTCATTAAATTTGGTATCGACAAATCCAGTAGAAAATAACACATCTCCCAGATCCATTGCACGGCATACGCAGTGGCTGCAGGCGTCTCAGTATGTGCACTAGGTAACCATGGCGAGAGTTTTTTAGCCCCGTGGGACAGTGTGACGTCGTAAAATTCTCCACTCCCTCAGAACTGCATCTCATAGCTGGGGTTGGGGAAATTACTTCCGTGCAGTTTCTAGTGTGAGTGTTTGTGGTTTATATCCACAAAATGCTGGCTTTTTGTTACATCTGCATATTAATGAAATTCGTTCAGTTTCATGTAACTATGTCGTGTGACATATAGAATTAACCGTAATTGTTTCAGGAATTCACTGTAGGCTGTGTTATTTGTTTGATGCCTTACACGGTTTTGGGTGGGTGTCGATGAGTCTGAACAAGTCTGCTCTATTTCATCCCCGTACGGTTTTAATTTCCAAAGCAGTGAAACGCATATTATTTCACCTTCAACCAAAAACCCAAACAAAAATTTTCAAAAATGAAGCTTTAAAAATTCTTACATAATAAAGTATTTTCAGAAGAAATTTCATCCCCTTTCTTACCCAATAAACGGCTCAGTTTCGAAAAACACTGAAACACGTTTTCATGTATTTGTAGCTGAGATTTCAAATGCTAATGTTCATTGATGTAGTCTTAAATATACTTTACCATTTCTTCAGTAATGAAAAATTTTCAAAAGAAGCTTTCACCCACTATCTCACCCCACAGGGTAGAATTTCCAGAAAATGATGAAACACGAATTTCCTTCTTTCTGACCACGAAACCTAACACTAATCTTCCAATGTCTAGCTTCAAATTTGCATTAATTGCGACAATTAGAAAAAAATCAGCATCCCTATCTCACCCCCTTCAGTTTGGAAATTCGAAGAATCACTTTCTTAAAGATGCCTACACTATAAAATCCACACCTTCTCCAGATTTCAAGTTTCTATCCTTAGCCGTTGGGTAGTGCGTTGATGAGTCAGTTGGGACATTGCCTTTTATGCACTACTGGCCACTAAAATTGCTGCACCACGAAGATGATGTGCTACAGACGCGAAATTTAACCGACAGGAGGAACATGCTGTTATATGTAAATGATTAGCTTTTCAGACCATTCACACAAGGCTGACGCCGGTGGCGACACCTACAACGTGCTGACATGAGGAAAGTTTCCAACGGATTTCTCATACAAACAGCAGTTGACAGGCGTTGCCTGGTGAAACGTTGTTGTGATGCCTCGTGTAATTACCATCACGTTTCCGAGCCCGCCGCTGTGGCCGAGCGGTTCTAGGCCCTTCAGTCAGGAATCGCGCTGCTGCTACGGTCGCAGGTTCGAATCCTGCCTCGGGCATAGATGTGTGTCATGTCCTTAGGTTAGTTAGGTTTAAGTAGTTTTAAGTCTAGGGGACTGATGACCTCAGATGTTAAGTTCAAGTGGTTCAAATGTCTCTGAGCACTATGCGACTTAGCTTCTGAGGTCATCAGTCGCCTAGAACTTAGAAATAATGAAACCTAGCTAACCTAAGGACATCACACACAGCCATGCCCGAGGCAGGATTCGAACCTGCGACCGTAGCGGTCGCTCGGTTCCAGAATGTAGCGCCTAGAACCGCACAGCCACTCCGGCCGGTTCAGATGTTAAGTCCCATAGTGCTGAGAACCATTTGAACCAACGTTTCCGACTCTGATGAAGGTCGGATTGTAGCCCACCGCGATTGCGGTTTATCGTATCGCGTCATTGCTGCTCGCGTTGGTCGAGATCCAATGACTGCTAGCAGAATACGGAATGGGTGGGTTCAGGAGGGTAATACGGCACGCCGTGGAGGATCCCAACGGCCTCGTATCACTAGCAGTCGAGATCACAGTCATCTAATCCGCATGAATGTAACCGATCGTGCTGCCACGTCTCGATCCGTGAGTTAACAGATGGGGGCGTTTGCAAGACAACTACCATCTGCACGAACAGTTCGATGCCGTTTGCAGTAGCATGGACTATCAGCTCGGAGACCATGGCTGCGGTTACCCTTGATGGTGCATCACAGACAGGAGCGCCTGCGATGGTGTACTGAACGACGAACCTGGCTGCACGAATGGAAAAACGTCACTTTTTCGGATGAATCCAGGTTCTGTTTGGAGCGTCATGACGGTCGCATCCGTGTTTGGCGACATGGCGGTGAACACACATTGGAAGCGTGTATTCGTCATCTCCATACTGGCATATCACCCGGCGTGATGGTATGGGGTGCCTTTGGTTACACGTCTCGGTCCTTGGTGCAGGATAATGCACGACCGCATGTTTTAGATCCTGTACGGGCTTCTCTGGATACAGAAAACGTTCGAATGCTGCCCTGGCCCCCACATTCTCCAGATCTCTCATCAACTGAAAATGTCTGGTTAATGGTGGCCGAGCAACTGGCTCGTCACAATACGCCAGTCACTACTCTTGATGAACTGTGGTATCGTGTTGAAGCTGAATGAGCAGCTGTACCAGTACACGCCATCCACGCTCTGTTTGACTCAATGCCCAGGCATATCAAGGTCGTTATTACGACCAGATGTGGTTGTTCTGGGTACTGATTTCTCAGGATCTATGCACCCAAACTGCATGAAAAAGTAGTCACATGTCAGTCCTAGTATAATATGTACATTTGTCCAATGAATATCCGTTTATCATCTGCATTTCTTCTTGGTGTAGCAATTTTAATGGCCAGTAGTGTATATAGAAGAAGAAGATGTGCTTAAAACTGTACATAGCATTTTTCTTAGTATTTTCTAAACACGATAGGTAGAGAGTACAGCGTTTGTGACTCTTCGTTATCATCATTTTAACGCTGAGTCAATTGAAGTGATATGGATATGCATCTCAATGGTAGTCACACAGGTAACGTCCTTCAGCAGGACATATGGTCAAGCACGGGAGGCAGGAGAATGGGAATCGGTAGCTCGACTCGAGACAAAGATCTTACGATGCGATGTATGTTTAAAACAAGGCGTTGTGAAAGCTGGCATCAAGTTGGATAAAATTAATTCTCAAGATTTAATAATTAACACTTGTTTCTGACCTTGTTGAAAGCTGTGTCCTACAAGCAACTTTTCCATAATTTTGGCAAATGTAACATGGTAAAAATACAGTATGATGAATATGTGTAATGTGACAGTAGCTACCGAGCTCTATCGCTTATGTGGGAAAAGGGGTCTCTTTTTGTTTAATCTGCCGTTGTCTTTTTCTTTTCTCGTTGATTTTTATGTGTCCCAAGGACCATTTTGCTCGACAGACCGTAATGATGTAGAACAAGTCATTTTACATTCGAATCCCAAATTAATTTGTACGAACAGTTACATTGTGAACATTTCAATTATTTTTTATTACAAAAAGAGAAAAGATGTACATATCTCAGTTAGTAATGCCTAAACAACACCCTCTACTCATTCTTTCATGGAATGGAATGGTTAGTCACGGAGAAATTTTCGTAACTTGTTTTCAATTTTTACTTTGCTGTCTGAAGCATTTCACATCATTGAGTAACTGATCAAAAACTTTGGTGCAGCTTTCTGCAACACTCTTTCTGCTAAAGACAACCTTAGTTTGGAGTAATGAATGCATTTTCCCTTCTGTTATTGTAATTGAGTACATTGTTGTTCCTTTTGAATTGTAGTGGATTGTTTACAAGAAACTACATGAGTGAATAAATATACTGTGGAGCAGTAGTCAGGGTAATGTCCAGCTCCTTAAATACATGTCTACACAAAATCGTGTATGAACCCCATGTATTATTCTTATATGATGTTTTTACGCAATCATTACTTGTTTCTTTCAGCATGAGTTACCCCAGAACATTATGTTACATGACATTGCTGAGTGAAAATATACAAAATTTGTCACTTATTGATTTGTCCCTTCCCAGGAGTTGCAAGGATTCTAGGCTCAAATGTGGCTAAATTGTTTCAGGAGTTCCGAAATATGTTTATCCTGAATTAAATTCTAATCTATATGGACGCCTGAGAATCTTGAAGTTTCCACCTTATTTGTTATTTCCTCATCCTGTGTTACACTCATTACTCATAAAGTACCCCTAGATGTGCAGAACTGAACATATTGTGTCTTTTTACAACTCAGGGTGCGGCCATTCGCAGATAAACAGTCAATAATAGTTTTAAGAATTTGGTTTATCATTTCTTCTGTTCCTTTATGTATGCTTCAAATGATTACAGTACTAGTGTCTGTGCAAAAAGAACTAATTCTGTTTTTCGTGTATTAGATAGCAGATAGTTCAGATATCCAAGGAACAGTAGTGGACCTAAGACTGAACTTTGGGGCGCTGAATACTTGATTTCTGCCAGTCAGCATTATGTTCCTGAACTATATTGCTTGCATTACTAAGTATAACTTTCAGCATTCCTTAGATTAGATATGGCATTATCCATTAGTTAGCTATATCACTAGTCCCACGAAGCATCAATTTATCTAAAAGAATACTGTGATTCACAGAGTCAAATGCCTTAGAGAGATGCTGGAAGTATAGCCACTGGCACTACTTCATTATTTCACACTTGTAAAACCTGGTGTGTGAACATGTAAATGGCACTCTATGAAATCCAAACTGAGGTTTGCTAAGAACGGTATTGTTGCTAATGTGAGATACTATTCCTGAACATACTAAAATCTCAAAAATTCTTGAGATTGATGTCAGCAATGAAACAGGTCTGTAGCTATTGACATCTCTCTTATCATATTTCTTAAAGAGCGGTGTAACACAGGCATGTTTCAAACTCTGTAGAAAAATGCCTTGAATTAGTGATGCATTATATGTTTCGGACAAGATTGGGCTTATTACAGGGAAAAAATCGTTAACACTATTAGAAACACCATAAGAACCAGATGACCTTTTATTTTTGAGATATTGTATAATTTTCTTATTTTCAGAAGGAGAAGTTTTTGATATATACACATGACTGAATTTTATGAGAGTTATATTTTCACCATGCTGTTGCGATTTTCCTCATGAACTGTTTGTCTATATTCTTTCTATTACAATTAAGAAATTATAATTAAATGCATTTGCTACCTGTCTGATCATTTATAGACGTTCCATTCAGTTCAATAGTGATGTTACCATGTTCTGTGGTTCGTTGTTCTGTCTCTCGTTTCACTACATTACATACAGCTTACTTCTGTCACCGGAATTACTTATTTCTGACATTACGTGCATGTTCATTGATTTTTCATTAACCACTTCTTAGTAATTTCCAGTAGTTTTTGCATGTTTTCTAAACTCTGCAGCATCCCTCATTTTCTTAATGAAAGATGAATTTCCATTCTCCTTTCACGAGATATTTTAATCCGTCTAGTAATCCATAGTTATTTGCATGGCTGTTTAGTGTCCTTTCTGATTGGCTAATGTGAAAAGCTGTTTTCAGATCTTGATATTAATTTATCATGAAATAGACTAAATTTTATATTAGCATTCGGTTAATTATAAACTACATCCCATGTCATTTCCTGTAAACTATTTTTAAAAACATTTGTCGTACAGTAATTAAGTATTGTAACTGTTTTCCACTGAAGAGTGTCCATACTGTAAGGCATTATGTTACTTATCCTCACTAACCGTGCACCATGATCAGAGAGATTATTTGTTACTTGGTAAACAGTTATTTTCGTGCTTTGAGCGTCATTAAAGAAAACATTATTGTTAGGGTCCTACTGCTTTTATCTAACAGTATTTGGAAATTATTTTCTTACATCAATTTGTAGGATCCAAATAAGGTTTCCAAATCATTCTTCTTATCAGAATCCCTTAGAAAAACTGCACTGAAGTCACCGCAGGCAATTAACTACTTGCTGCTGTCTGACAGATAGCACAGTAAGGAATCCAGATTCTTCATAAATTGTTCAAAATTTCCCAAGTGTGACCTGTATACGTTACAACTAAAAGTTAACTATTTTTCAGTACTAACTCGCAAACATACACGTCTATGTGCTGATCACCACAAAACTACTTGTCTCAACGGTTTTGAACTTGTGTCCTGTCTTAATATATGTGACAACTCCATTTGTACCCAAGTTGGCTCTGCACGTGTAAACTGCAGTAGTGCAGGAGAGCTTCTGCAAAGTTTGGAACGTAGGGCGCGAGATACTGGCGGAATTAAAGCTGTGAGGACGGGTCGTGAGTCGTGCTTGCATAGCTCACATGGTTAGAGCACTTGCCCACGTAAGGCAAAGGTCCCCAGTACGAGTGTCGCTCCGGCATACAGTTTTAATCTTCCATGGAATTTCATGTAGTAGTGTAATCTTTTATATGTAATTTATCTAACCCTGTAATTATGTGGAGCTCAGACAGACATACGATGTCTGCCTTTCAAAGCCCTCTAAATTTTCCATAGAGACAAGAAGCTCATCTACCCTATTACTCGGTCCTCTAATATTTTGATGAAGTAAGCTACAATTAGTTCCTGCGCATTCTTAAGCAATTTGTGGTGCTCTTCTATTATTTTTTCTTCTTACAAAACAAGGTGCCTGAATCCTGATCCCAACGGTAAAAACGTGTCACTCTGACATCAGTAACTACAGAGATCTTGCTATGTGTGATGGTATCCCCTGTATATTATCTGCAAGAAGCCCAGCCAACCTATCTTTCGCTCTCCTATTCAGGTGTGGACCACATGGAGTAAATTCTGATCTCCCAATTGTAGCAATTGGCACTGCACTCATATGAGATTTCACTTAGTCAGCAGCAACCTGCTCAACTCGGTGTTCACACTGCTCGCAGCAGTTTTTACCCAGGGTTGATCATGGCGCTGAGGACGTCCTCAAGACTCACATTTATGTGTGAGTAGCTACTCGTAATTTATCCGTGCTGTAATTACTGTTCTTAGCCAGGCTGTTCCATGATCCCCGAGCTATAATAATCTGATCCTCTTTGCTAAAACCTCTGTACAAGTTCTCTATGTCGTCTGTCACCTGGCTAAGACCAGCACTTTGCTTTGACTTGTGACCTGGAATCTGCCCCTAATTTGGCCTGTACTGTGTGGCCCACAAGCTTCCCATGGCAACTATCTAGCTATAAGACTCTTTTCCTCCTGCTCCCTTTTGGTACTGACATATAGTGAGTTTCTTCGTTACAAGTCCGCTGCACCTCACAGGGCCTGTAGCTGAAAGAGGTACTTCAGGTAACAAGTAAAATTTATTCGATCCTGTCAGCTCAAATTCAAATGAAGTTGAAAAGCTGTTCTTCTTTCACCCATTACGTGTTACCTTTGCCCAGTTCCCAAGATCTTTTTCCCTATTTAACCTATCTAGTTCAAATTCCACGTCGTGTAACTCACCGAGAAAGACACAGATCTTTGCCTTCTGCTTATTTGCAAAGCCTACAATTCCCCAGTACAGTCACCCCAGTGAAATTGTAACCCAGGGTCTACACATACCACTCCCTCTCTGACCATCGTACGGCATCAGCCACACCTATGACGCATTGCGACTCAGATTACACGCTTCAAAACAGAATTTAATCGCTTAACGCGCTTTATGGTACACGAACCTTCGTTACTTGTGCGCATCAAAAATTAGGCCTGCAGGTTAGCGTTTTAGGTGTTTGACATAACGTAGAAAGCCATTTATTTCTGCCTACAACGAGAACTTAACACTCCCTCAGTTGCAGTATCCGTTGATTATCTCAATCACACCAGAATGGAACTTCACGTACGCACACTGCACGTAAACAACCGACTAGTGTGAAAGATTCTAAACCGAACAAATTAAGATTTAAGCTATTTTCTAGAAGTATGAAGTTTATAATGAATCGTACCTTACTATCTTTTCACGTTTTCTGGACTAATATGTAAATGAAAATGACAGCTTTAACAGTAAGCTTAAAAGACGCACTAGTACACTTATTTATCGAGAATTTGTATTTAATTGTTCTTACTATCTAAATAACTTACCCTTAGCACAGCGCAGAAACTCAGACGTCTCGCCTGGCGCAGAGCGGACAACCTAAATAAGACGGATTCTGCTGTTGCCATAAGCCGCACACGACGTTGAGAACTATGTGTTGCTTGAAAATTGTCAACTTTTGTGTATATTTTAGTATTAACACTGCCTCGCCCATTGATTAATTTGATGCGGTATCCTATTTGCCGTGTCGACTTTGAAGAAGTTTTGGCCATAATTGTGAATGAATTCGCGAATCTGATAAATGCTCTCAACATCTGTAGCATTGATATAATTATATTCTTAGTAAGTCTGTGTTAGAGTAGCAGCCAGTTTGTGTTAGTCAACCTGGCAGTGTGATCAAGGTTGCCCGCCGTGTAGTGGAGGCAGCATTCCTTAAAAGGGATTTTGTAATAATATGTTTTTGAGGAATACTGAAGATGTTGAGCAAATATTAATGAAAGAATTACAAACTAAAGTGTGACTATAATCCAGTTGTTTTTATTTTGTAACTCTGTAGTTTCTTGTTAGAACAATACGAATGAATGAAGTTTGCAGTAGAAATGTTATAATGTAACACATGGTTTTGTCTTATAATTGAAACAAGTGTCAGATAAAGTAATTGTACACAGGAAAATTACTAAGAAGTATTTTGCTAATTTGTCTATTTGTGAAAACCTTATGAAAGGGTGTATTGTTGTTATGACTTAAAGAAGCATAGTTATACTTGGAGTTTTTTATTCTCATTTATCACTCGTTAAGTTTAGGTCCGCATACTTCCTTCATTACCTCTATGAATGTGTTTGTATACTCGCATTGCGCATGGCGAGCTGTGTGCTGCAGAAGTATTTTTATGAAAATGATAGTATACGGTCTTGCACTGCACATCGCAAGTTTGGTAAATGAAATCATATTTTTGATACTTTCATCATTATCGTATTAGTTACAGGCTGCAGAATAGACGAGCGTTCCTTGCGCACAGGTAAGTCAATGGGAAGACCAAAGGGATACGCCGAAAAAGAGCCCTCCCAATGTGGAGGAAAATAAACGATGACACACCTTTTGACCTGTCCATCCTTGCTGGTCCCATGCACCTGTGGTTGACCAATGCCGCTGCAGTGAAGTTTGCCGAACACTGGAGAGAGATGTGAGCCTCGCTATACACAGTAACAACGACTTATATATGAATATATAACTATTATTTATTTGTATTTGTAACCAAGTACATATGGCCTATTAATTACTTACAGATATAGCTCAGACACGATTGAATAAATAAAGCCATTGATTTTAATCACCACCTAGTTTCATGTCCATTGTAAGGCACAGTGATTGTCAGAATGTATTTGTGAAAATGGTAGCATCTGTTCAAAAGCTTAATATTAGTAAACGATTTCCGTAAAGTGCTATCTTATGTGTTTTCAAGCAGTTCCATCAGAAAGTAAGATGCGTTAAATTTTATTTTCATTTGCTGTGTAGTTAGAATAACAGTTCTGATACAGTGATTGTTAGCAAGACGAAACATACAGATTAGCTATTTTGAGGGCCATCATTTTTACGTGAGTTATTTGCTTTGCACTCAGATAGCGTATGTAAGTTTCACTGAAAACGATTGCTTTCTCACAGGCGAATTTTTTTATATAACGGCTAGTGGGGATTTCACATCGTGTAGCGTGTTCTTAACATACTTCCGTTCAAAGTTTAATTTTAACATGTTTCGGCCACCCTGCAGTGAAATCACCGCATATCAATATCAAAGCAAGTTTTATAGATTTTTCAGATACCGACCAGACACATACAAATACGAGTTCACAAGTTAAACATTAAACTTTAACCTGTCGGCCTTTACTGTCAGGATATGTTAGTCTGCTGATTTTGTGCCGTTAGATAAAGTTTTTTTTTCAGCCATGTACACATTAAAATTTAATTATAGACTTTGACTTTGCAGTTACTTTCAAGGTTTGCGACGTAACAATTGAGGTGATGACACACTGCATACCACAGCAGCAACGCTGCTTATTTCTTGCCAGTGCTCAATAAGAATTTTATGGAGGTTCTTTGAGGAAGAGAAGAGTTTTGTATATTTTCCGCAATTTTGAAAATCGATTTGTGAGAAGTATTTTGCAAAACGTAGTGTAACTGATATTGTTTCGTTTTACGCATTTATAGTTTTATATTCGCGCCTAGAATAAATGATTTTGTCACTGATTTTTGTTATTGCTAATGATATACTCCCAGTCAAAAGTACTCTTGTTTATTGAACCTTGAACTGTTATATGCTCAAACACACTGTATTTTCGTAGTACACGCTAATTTGGTCCTCTACTGAAGTATAGACATTTACTGTCCAGTAATGCTATCAAAAATTTAGCTTCCTTTATAGAGTAAATTCGATGTGTGGTAAATTAAATATTTTTCTATTTACGTTAGCATTTATAGGAACTGGTTTTTAGTAGTTACCTGTGTAGTACTGACCTTATGTCTTTGAGAGTTTTCCTTCTTGTTTGCTTTGTTACTATAAATTCATTAAAACGTCAAAAGCTGCCAGAACTAGGTCAAATGCTAGACGTAGCAGCTGACGTGACTTTTGATATTTCTGTGTAGAGAAAAGAGATAATTTAACAAGGCTCCTCTCACAATATTGATTTAACTGAGACCAATAGGACACTGATTGACAGGGTTGATCAGGGTAAGTTTCTGATATCAAACATGGAACAAGAAAGTCCATCTGGGGATTCTGCTCTGGTAACTGAGCCTGTAAGATGCAATTTGACACAACAATTAGATTTTGGAATTAGATATTCAGGTTTTGCGTCCACAACTGTCGACCAAACTGAGCTAGTCTCTACTCCTTCTGGTAGTAGCGCCAAAGGTGAGGACAACTATCTTCTACAGATACTATTATCACAAAGTAAAGTTTAATGATCTGCAGTAGAAAACGGGTCAGAAAATTTGAAGTATGTGAAAGAGAATAGAACAGAAAATTAGAAGAACGTGACAGAAAACAGCCCAGCAATCTGGAACAGATTAATAAAAATTTAGAGAAGAACTTTGGGGCGACTTAAATGACAAAACTACACACGATAAGCAAGATGTACGTTAGAATTTGAACCTTGTAATAAATAAAGCCCATCCGGCGAACGACTCATACTATACAAATACGTTGTGAAATCACCAGTGAACAAAATGAACACCGTGATACTATTAGTAATCAAATTGTGGAACAGTTGTTAGATGTAACCGGTCGTAGTCCTGTTAACATAGAGACTTGAGGACCAAACACTAGACTTAAGGGAAATCATTGTTTATGACTTGGTAACTAATTCTATGCCTTGGTCAGATGATGACAGTGAATGTGAAACAGATGTACATCCCCAAGCAGTATAAAACATATCTAATGATATGGTAGTGGATTTTAGTGACCTTACTTAGGAAAAGCATTTTTGACGTGGATCAGAGGAGGGACGAATAAAGTTTCGCCAGTTTGATGATATTAAAGATACCTTGTTGAAAGAGGAGGTGGACAATCAGAACATCTTAATCCATGCTGTAGCGTTAGTTTACGTTGGATGGGTCTCTTTATCAGGTGTATTGGACTCAGGTAGTCCTATTTTGGTTATCACCGAGTCAGCTTTCAGTACATGTCAGGAATGAACTGTTCGTTCAGCATTTCCATTGCAACGAATCAAAATTAAGAGTGCGATTACTGGAAAAACTGTACATGTCAGAAACCAAATACTTTTGGATTTAGTTTGCCAAGCTCATTAGTTGTCTGCCAACTTCTTCATTGTACCCCTTCTTACTGCATAAGTGATACCATCAAAAGTGTCAAATGAGGATATATATATAGGGTGGCCCATTGATAGTGACGAGGCCAAATATCTCACGAAATAAGCATCAAACGAAAAAACTACAACGAACGAAACTTGTCTAGCTTGAAGGGGGAAACCAGATGGCGCTACGGTTGGCCGGCTAGATGGCGCTGCCATAGGTCAAACGGATATCAACTGCGTTTTTTTTTTAAATAGGAACCCCCATTTTTTATTACATATTCGTGTGGTACGTAAAGAAATATGAATGTTTTAGTTGACCACTTTTTTCACTTTCTGATAGATGGCGCGGTAGTAGTCAAAACGTATAAGTCCATGGTATCACGTAACATTCCGCCAGTGTGGACGGTATTTGCTTCGTGATACATTACCCGTGTTAAAATGGACTGTTTACCAATTGCGGGAAAGGTCAACATCGTGTTGACATATGGCTATTGTGATCAAAATGTGAAACGGGCGTTTGTTAGGTATGCTGCTCGGTATCCTGGAGACATCATCCACGTGTCCGAACCGTTCGCCGGATAGTTAAGATGTTTAAGGAAACAGCCATGTGTGAAACGTCAACAACGACCTGCAACAAATGATGATGCCCAAATGGGTGTTTGAGCTGCTGTCGCGGCTAATCCGCACATCAGTAGCAGACTAATTGCGCGAGAATCGGGATTCTCAAAAACGTCGGTGTTGAGAATGCTACATCAACATCGATTGCACCCGTACCATATTCCCATGCACCAGGAATTGTTTGGCGACGACTTTGAACATCGTGTGCAGTTCTGCCACTGGGCACAAGAGAAATTACGGGACGATGACTGATTTTATGTACGCCTTAGCGAGGAAGCGTCATTCACCAACAGCGGTAACGTAAAGCGGCATAATATGCACTAGTGGGCAACGGAAAATCCATGATGGCTGCACAAGTGGAACATCAGCGACCTTGTCTGGTTAATGTGTGGTGCGGCATTATGGGAGGAAGGATAAATGGCTCTGAGCACTACGCGACTTAACTTCTGAGGTCATCAGTCGCCTAGAACTCAGAACTAACTAAACCTAACTAACCTACGGACATCACACACATCCATGCCCGAGGCAGGATTCGAACCTGCGACCGTGGCGGTAACGCGGTTCCGGACTGAAGCGCCTAGGACCGCACGGCCACACCGGCCGGCTGAGGAAGGATAATTGGACCCCATTGTATCGATGGCAATCTAAATGGTGCAATGTATGCAGATTTCCTACGTAATGTTGTACCGATGTTACTACAAGATGTTTCACTGCATGACAGAATGGCGATGTACTTCCAACACGATGGATGTCCGGCACAAAGCTCGCGTACGGCTGAAGCGGTATTGAAGAGCATATTTCATGACAGGTGGAATGGTCGTCGAAGCACCATACCATGGCCCGCACGTTCACCGGATCTGACGTCCCTGGATTTCTTTCTGTGGGGGATGTTGAAAGATATTTGCTATCGTGATCCACCGACAACGCCTGACAACATGCGTCAGCGCATTGTCAGTGCATGTGTGAACATCACGGAAGGCGAATTACTTGCTGTTGAGAGAAATGTCGTTACATGTATTGCCGAATGCACTGAGGTTGACGGACATCATTTTGAGCCTTTATTGCATTAATGTGGTATTTACAGGTACTCACGCTGTAACAGCATGTGTTCTCAGAAATGATGAGTTCACAAAGGTACATATATTGCACTGGAACAACCGAAATAAAATGTTCAAACGTACCTACGTTCTGTATTTTAGTTTTAAAAATTTACCTGTTACCAACTGTTCGTCTAAAATTGTGGGCCATATGTTTGTGTGTACTACAGCGCCATCTATCACAAAGCGAAAAAAGTGGTCCAACTAAAACATTCATATTTATTTACGTACTATACGAATATGTAATAAAAATTGAGGTCCCTATTAAAAAAAACGCAGTTGGTATCCGTTTGACCTATGGCACCGCCATCTAGCGGGCCAACCATAGGGCCATCTGGTTTCCCTCTTCAAGCTAGACAAGTTTCGTTCTTTGTAGTTTTTTCTCAGCATTGTCGTCGGCTACATTCTTCGTCGTCTTCAGGGCTACAAAATAGTAAGACTGTTAAGAGAAAAATTATAAACTGATATAGCCATTACCCCGCAGCATATCCTTCACGAAGTATGGTTAACCTGAATAATAAGCTGCAATCGTTAAAACTTGTGTGGCACCTGAGTTGTCATTGTCCTCAGACATTACTACCAAGCAGGTTCCCTTTTTCTTTCCATGCAACCACCGAGTATCGTAAATCTTAGGTCTATAACTTTGCTTCCGCCGTTTTGCAATAGACTTCAGTAGCGGCAAGTGGGGTTCAGATGGTTGTCATAGGTGTAGTACAATAAGCTTAGGCATCTATAAACACAATGCCATGAAAATATTAGTCAATTATTGATTGCATCATAAGGTTATTCTCGATTAAGTACGACAACTTACGTACCCATTTCTCGCCATTTGCGGGAAGTTTCAATTTTCTGTTTTAACATGACGAAATATGCGGCAGTGGCTCTTAAATGCTTGGTAAGACCAATGGTGAGGGAACTGTTAGTGGAAAAAGGTGCAGAGAATGTTTTCAACGCCTTAAGAACGGTGATTTTGATGTCGAAGACCGGCATGGCGTTGGAAGACAGAACGTTTTCGTAGCTACTGAAACAGACGAAGGCAGCCACAGGACATCATTATCGAAAGAAATTGATGCGTTCGAGTACAGCACTGAAACACAGACGGCCACAATACAGCGACAGACACGTAAAGATAACTTTGCAGCAAGTCAGTGCTCGATTCCCTGTCGCAAAACCCGTCAAAATATACATGGAAACGTGAAATGAGAAGTCCTATCTCTCACGCCGTATTCTCCATACGTTGCTCTCTGTGACTACCCCCTTTTTCGATCAGTGGCGTACATTATGGCTGACCAACACTTCCGATCATATGAACAAGTGCAAAATTGAATCCATTCATGTATCCTCACAAAAGACTCCCAGTTCCTCCACCACGGGATTCATATGTTAACCGAAAGATGGGAGAATATAGTGGCCAGCGATGGGCAGTACTATGAATCATAATTTTTTTGTTTTTCACAATTTTCTGTATTAACTATATTCACTTAAAATAACTTAAAATATCACTGGCAAAACTAATAAATAAAGATACACCACAAATTAAGAGTGCACAATTTCATATATTCTGTACTTAACTTAGCGAGTGATTTCAGCTGTCTTGGTGTGTATTTTATTCTTGTTATTTTAAAAGTAATCTCAGTTACTCTTTTGCTTAAAGTAAATTCAATACAGTCTTTCAATAATCAAAAGTAGATTGCCTGCCCTTTACTAAATTTTGCATTACGTTACACAAAGGTTAATAAAAATAATTTTTTACATAACAAA
Organism: Schistocerca piceifrons; assembly: GCF_021461385.2. Taxonomy (NCBI): domain Eukaryota; kingdom Metazoa; phylum Arthropoda; class Insecta; order Orthoptera; family Acrididae; genus Schistocerca; species Schistocerca piceifrons. Next base: position 159,845,051 of record NC_060139.1, on the reverse strand, counting down.
GTTTAAATTAACCCAGTTATTTATTTAACCAATAACTTCATTTACCTTACTTTAAAAATTCAGCTTTGCAGAATAGTCAACGGCAAACTCATTGCTTTCTGATTCATTTAATTTCTCGTGAATGTTGTGTTGTGGAAAAGCGTGACAACCTTCTGTTTCCACGCCAGTGATTATTTACTAGAATTCCTTTACTATTACGTTTCTTTAGATTCTGGTGACACATTGCCCTAGCCGGCTGGCGACCATTTAATTATCCTCTTTTTAGCAAATCAGTGTTTTCTTTGTATTATCCGTAATGTTTGTAGTAAATATTATGTGGCACCATTTTCCCCCTGTGTGGTTCGTGAGCGACTGCAGTGTGTTCCACCCATTTCAAAATTATCATCAATACTTCGATTAGGTTTAGAATAGATTCTTCCTTCAGAAGAGTGTTCTACACTTTCCTCCAAGTAACTGGTGATGCTTTCCTTCGGTAACGATAGCCTTCCTCACTGTAAAATTTCATTATTCATATGTGATTACGGTCAGTTCTATAGGCCGATTAGGATGGGAGAGGTTACAGAGTGTTAAAGTACATCTTTTGGCCGTAAGTGTTATTAGCACATCTTTCATGGTGATACCTTAAGTTCACTGTTTTTTTTTTTTTCTATTTTTGCCTTCAGAATGATATTCACAATACCTATGCATTACATTATATGTTACGTCTACAAGTAAAACGTAGAGTCAAAGATGATTGGTGGCTCAGAATAAATTAACAATCGCCTATACATGTACGGGTCTATGATAAAAGAGGGTGTGCTAACATTCTAAGAACCGGCTTACTTGACCAGAAATATTCGTTACATATTTCCCAATCTCTGATCTGGTTGAAATATTTTTAATCTTAGTTTGAAAAGTAGCTGAAGAAAAGAAATTAAGAACTGATAACGGATGTACAAATAATGACTAATAAGTAGTTACAATATAAAGACTTATGCTGTCGTTTCGGCAGCAGTGTCTCAAAACAGCGATCAATATAGTATTTACCGGTGGTCCACAAAGAACTTTGCTGTCGCTCGTTGGAGTTCACCAACGGAGTTTGAAACAGCGGGCTGTTATATTTCAGCCTATGTAGGTAGAACAGAAATGTAAAGTCTAATTTATGGCTGTGCGGCCAGCGAATGATCATGACAGCAGCGTCCACATTGGACAGAAGAGCGTAAACACGAGCAGTGTTGCGCAAGCACGCGTGATATGTTGGGTTCACGATTTAATAACCACAGCTCTTCAATAAACGTTGTAAAATGCATTAAAATATTAATTGCTCGCATAGTAACGGCCGACATTGCCCCGAAATTTAATATGTAGATTAGCATGTTATTTAATTTTCAACAGATCTCTCGTGCATCAGCAAATATTTCGCAAATAAAGTACACTCGTAATACTTCTGGGACGTTTAAAGTAGACTAATGATGGAGGTGAAATGGTATTATATTTCTTTGAACGAAATATTATAAATATCTTTCGTGGTATTCTAATTTAGGAATTTCTTTTTCTTTCCTCTCGAATGGATGCATATGCCGTAATTATTTTACGGATATCGTAAAAAGGTATATCTATATCAATAAAACTGGCAGTCGTATTACGCGTACTGTCTGTATATTCCGGTTCCAACATGAATGGTGCGTATATGTTCAGTTCACGCTGGATGTATCTTTTTGCGTGTGGCGTGAATGGACGAAAAATACATTGCTATGCTTAGTTTTCACGTCTACAAGGCACTGAATCAAAGAACATTACATCACTGGCAGGAAGAAGTAGGTGTTACGTTTGAAACTGGACAAAAAACTGCTTGTATGATTCTGTTTACTGTAGACCACCATTTAAATTTTGTTTAAGCAATTAGTCAACAAACAAATAGTTTTTTGTGTACCATATACGTTTTTAGGTTACACTTCGTTCCAGTACATAATGTCAAAATACAATAGCAGTAAAAAGGCACACAAAGAAGCCCAAAAAACATCTCAAAGCTCAGAACAGGACCAAGAAAACAACAGTGAGTATAGGTTTGAATGTACTTTTCTACGAGAATCTAAAACATAGCCATATTTCTCCGATTACGCTATTAACTACAAAGGCAGGTGCTGCAAATGGCATGCTTTATTAATCACAGATTTGTGGCTGAAATATATATAAGCACAAAATATTGATTAATTTAATGGTAACAGATAACATGCACAAAAATCAACGGCAGCAACATGGCAGTCTGCATGAACTGCAAATTTACGGAAATTCTACCCTTAAATATTGAAAGAAGGTAAATATAGGAATATAGGACTACTGAGGGTTGTAGAACCTAGGTAAATGAAGTTTGGATAAACACAAATATAGGATCATAATTTTCCAGAAAGTGGATACTGTTAATTTTGTATGAGAAAAGCAGTTGCGAAAATGAAAATATTACGTGAATAGAGAGTAGCTTGCCATAGTTACCAATAGTACCAATGTCACGTGATAAGTTTAAGAGTTGGCTGCAAGGAATTGGTTAGAAAGTACGTAAATACGTTTTCATGAAGTGGATGTGGCGATAATTTTCGCTTTGCAGTATTCTATGATCTGTACGATACAGGCATACTAACATAATGTATATAACGAAAAGTATGATGTTCATTTTAGTCGACAATGACATGTGTGTGGAGAACAAATATCCAAATGACTATTAGTTTCCACGTATGAGGTATAGTTTTAAAATTGTAACTATCACCACCAAAAATTATGATTTAACCCTTAAATATTGTGCTAGTCCCCCGGTACTTCATTTCAACCTGCTATGCGACATATTTTTGCCAACGACGAGCGATTTGTCAAAGGCCTTGATTGTTAAGTTGCGCATTTTCGCCGTTCAGATAACGTTTCATCTCGAAAAGGTCGTGGGATCCATGTCAGGAGAATACAGAAGGTGAAGCAAAATTTTATAATTCGAAGATGTAGCTACAGTGAAGTCGGAGACAGAAGACACTTCGCAACTCCAGTGAGTGTGGTGTGGCTGCCAGGCACGTCCAACTCAACAAATGCCGAAACTAGATCTTGTATGGCTTTCGGTGTTCGTCACGGCTCTGAAGACGACTGTTGTTTTCGCCAAAGGCCATTTGTGCTTCGAAACTGAGGTCTGGAACAGTGCTGCCAGTTGTCAAGGATCTCCTTTCAACACAATTATAGTGTGTCTGGGACCTACGCAGAAGGAGGTGGTGTGTTGCGGAGCATAACAACACTTACATAAAGATTTTTGCGACTTACTACTTTTACGTGAGCAAGCGTCATCTATTGTAAAAAAATTCAAACCAATGACTTGGTAATATTTCTTGACGAATAAATCCGTTCCAGTTGTACTTGAGAATTCCTTTATTTGGATGACATCGTACGCTCGACTTGGGTTTCAGGATGTCAATCCCGTCTTCAGGGGCTAAGGAAAACAAGGGTGTGGGTGTTGGAGAAAACAATTCCTTTATTCCCACATATATTGGGCAATAACTTAACACTACACACACGAATGAATTGTGAAGACATGAACAGCACGGAATAACTAACAACAGCTAAGTCAAAAAATAACTATATCACTGCACGTAAATTAACACTTCACGGAATGCTTATGAAGCACTGTACACTTGTAGGGATCGATTGTCAGAAATAGGTCACTACATGACTCGCCCCTTTAATGCTAACGATACCGCAGATTAAATTTCACACGCTGTCCAGCCCTTGTAACTACTTCTTTCTTGAAACCGGGCGGTGCGTCACGTGTGTCAGTGGTTGTGTCAGGGAGTGGTGTAGTAGTCCTCGACGTCGGCCTTGGTGTTGCAGTGACTGGTGTTCGCTGAGCGTTGTGGTGTTCCTGGGGTACAGGAACACATCTTGTAGCTTCTCCTGTCTTCTCTGGTTTGTGTTCAGTGGTAGCTCTAGTGTCTGATGCGTCCAGAAATGGAGGCTTGATACGGTCCACTGCAACTGTGGTGGGTGTACCGTTAATCATTATGCGGAAAGTATTGGTATCCCTACTGACTACCAGATATGGTCCGTCATATGGTGGCTGCAGTGGTTTACGCACAGAATCATTGCGTAAGAATACATGCGTGCACTTGTCTAGCTCCGCAAAAACGAACGAGTGTCTTCTAAGCCTGTTTCTAGGCATTGTTGGTCTCAATTGGCGTATATGCTCTCTTAATATTGTGGCTAATTCTGAGGCTGTGATTGTATCATCTGCCATGCTGTGCAGATATTCTCCAGGTAGGCATAACGTTTGTCCATACACCAGTTCTGCTACTGTTGCTTTAAGATCACTTTTGAATGACGTTCGTAGACCCAAAAGTACGATAGGTAGTGTCCCTGTCCAATTCGGTGTTGCGTGACATCTCAGTGCTGTCTTTAACTGTCGATGAAGACGCTCAACCACGCCATTTGATGCGGGGTGGTTTGCCGTGGTGCGTATGCGTTTCGTACCTAATAACGTAGCCAATGCTTTGAAAACGTAGGCTTCAAATTGTCGTCCTTGATCACTTGTAATTCTCAGTGGAACTCCAAATCGGGCAATCCAAACACGAAAAAAAATTGAGCTATAGTTTCTGCAGTGATGTCCTTCATTGGAAATGCCTCAGGCCACCTAGTAAATCTGTGAGGCAATAACCGTAGCCTTCCGATGTCGAGAGTGGGCCAATGATGTCAACATGCACATGGTCAAAACGCTGATTTGGTGGAAGAAATCTGCTTAATGGTGCCCTGACATGCTGAGTGATTTTATTCCTCAGGTACGCGAAGCATTGCTTCACAAATGTTTTACAGTCTGTGTGCATACATGGCCATACAAATTTTTGTTTGACCAATCTGAGTGTGGCTCTTATTCCTGGGTGTGACAGATTGTGCATTGATGCAATTGCCTGTTTCTGAATTGCTGTGGCACAAATGGACGTATCTTTCCTCCTGCTACGTCACAGTACAACTCAATGCTTGCTTCAGGAAATGTCACGAGCTGTAGCTTCAATCCTTTCTCTTGTTGCAATAGATCACGCAACTCACTATCACATTGTTGCGCATCCGCGATGGCGTCTTAATCAATGGCCTTTGTCACTGCTTCCACCTGTCTGATGTCATCTGCTACTGTGGACACTGCTTCTATGCAAGAAAGTGCATGAGCTGGAACATTTAGCTTCCCTTTCACATACATAATGCTGGTCGTGAACTGGCTGATATAATCTAAGTGTCGCAGCTACCTGGGCGATGCTTTCTCTGGCTTTACCTTGAAGGCATTGGTAAGCGGTTTATGATCCGTGTAAATCGTGAACTGTCGCCCTTCTAATGCGTGTCTGAATTTTTTTACTGCCGCATAAGCTGCGTACAGGTCACGGTCATATGTTGCCTAACGTTGCTGAGATGGTGACAACTTATGACTATAGAATGCAATGGGCTGCCATAACTGATCAATTTGTTGCTGAAGTACGGCACCAATGGCAGTGGACGAAGCATCAACCATGAGAGAGAGTGGAGCATGCGCGACCGGGTGTGCTAATTGTGCGGCTTCTGCTATATCTTTTTTATAGCGTGAAACGCGGTGTCCGCCTCGATAGTCCAATGCACACTGTGGTTAGATTTAATTGCGCCTTTAAGTAGTTCATTCAGTGGTGGAGTTATCAGTGCATGATTGCGAATGAAGCGTTGGTAGAAATTCACTACTCCAATGAATCGTCGTAATTCTCTGACTGTGACTGGGCAGGGGTATTAGTTAATGGCCTCTACTTTACTGTGTGGCGGTCGAATACCCTGTGCATTCACCATATATCCTAGAAATTGGACCTCTTTCTCACCAAAAACACACTTGGCAGGATTAATTACTAGTCCATGTATGAGTAGTCGGTCAAACACTTGTGCCAAATGCTGTAAGTGCTCCTCTTCCGATGCAGACATCACCAATAAATCATCTATATACACATAGCAAAAATCTAAATGTCTTGTAATCTCATCCATAAAACGTTGGAGGGTCTGGGCGGTATTACATAGTCCGAATGGCATTCGGGTGAATTCAAATAGACCGAATGGTGTTGTCACCGCTGTTTTAGGAATGTCTTCTGCAGCTATAGGGATCTGATAGGAAGCTCGAACTAGATCAATGGTAGAAAATATAGTCTTACCGTGAACATTTGCAGAAAAGTCTTCTGTATGTGGAACTGGGTACAGGTCTGGAATGGTACTTGCATTCAGTTGCCGATAGTCACCGCAGGGGCGCTATCCATTCTTCTTTTTAGCCACGATGTGAATTGGAGATGCCCAACTGCTACTAGAAACTCTGCTGATACCTTGTGATAGCACGCTGCGAAATTCCTGCTTTACCACTTTTAGCTTTTCGGCCGTTTGAAACGTCCCCTTTTTAACAAATTATACACGACTGTGCTTAACCTGACACACAATATTTTGTTAGCGCAACGCAATCTGACTTTTAAAATTCCCTACAAAAGAATGGCCCTGACTAACATTAAACTATACCTTTCACAAATCACTTACCTCACAAAAATCTTCGCTGCTCAAGCTACTGCAATACAGCGAGCGCCACTACTGCCAGCTAAATAAAAGATTCAAACTATGGAAGGCACTAACTACTGATAGGGATAGTTAGCAAATCAAAGATATTAATAGAGAACAAACAATGTATTTACCTTGATATCATCATATATAAATATAGCAGTTCATGACAAATTTCAAAACTCCGCCATCTCTCTCCCCACATCCACCACTGCTGGCGGCTCACCTCCAACTGCGCAACGCTACGCGCTGTTCACATCCACCTGCCCCTCTACAATGGCAGACAACAATGCAAACTAGCCACAGACTGCACACAGCACAGCCAATGATTTCATTTTCATACAGAGAGCGCTACGTGCCGGCGGCGTTACCAATATAAGAACCTAAACAGCCTACTTACACGTTAACCGTCTAGGACGAGCGTGAGTTGGCGGCCCTGGCGTGTTCAAAATGTGGTGGACGGTTGTATGCTTGACTGGTGGGAGAGTAGGCGACTGCTGTGTGATCTCGGGGTATCCTTTCAGTAATCGTATGTATGGTGTGTCATCTGTGACTGTGCGTACCTCTGGTGGTGTGATACGACGGACTTTTCCTGTTGTATGCAGACTAGTTGTCAAATCTATTAGTCGCTGACGTCGCAGATCTGGCAATAAGTCGTAGAAGGACAACAAAATCTGCTCCGATAATAGGCTGTGACATATATTATACTGTAAATTGCCATTCAAACACACGGCGTAGCCCCAAGTTAAGGAATAATGTTACTCGACCGTATGTTCTAATTTTGGAGTCACTGGCAGCGAATAGATAACAGACGTCGCAGCTCCGGCGTGATAGGCGGTTTGCTGGATATACGGACACTTCTGCGCTTGTATCGACGAGAAACTGTAGTTTTGTTTTGCGGTCTGTCACAAAAAATCGGCGAGTGTTTGCACTGGCAGTTATCGCTGCTACGGTGTCTGTCTCATGTTTCCACTTGCAAGGTGGCGTACACTTTCGTGCATCATTACCAAATGTCTTGTGGTACCAGCATAAGTTCTGTAGTGATGGTGATCGATTGTGACTTTGTGACCGTCGGCGGCGTGACCGTTGGCGGTTGTGCGTTGTTTGTAATGCAGCTACCTGTGCGGTCAACTCTGCCAGTTGTGATTGTAGGGAGACTAACGTCACTGTGGGCGAATTTTCGTGTTGTGGCGTTAATGTTGAGACACTTGATGTGGGATACATTTCAGTTAACCTGTCAGCCGTTTGTGCCAGTGCGTTTAAATCGCCTGCACATACCGTGAGAATTTTTTGAGTATCTGACGGCAACCGAGACACCCATATATTTCGTAGCACATCATCAGTTACAGTGTTACTTGCCAGTGTGCGCAAACGTCGTAAGCGATGTGATGGAGTGCGATCTCCGAGTTCTTCAGTCCGCAGTAGCATCTCCAGCCGTTTTGCCTCTGATTGTGACAAACGCGTTATTAATGTGTTTTTAATGGATGCATAACTATCGGTATCCGGTGGTGCGGCTAGGATATCTTGTATTTCTGCTGCTAGATCTTCTGTAAGTGCTGCAACCACATAGCTGTACTTAGTTTCGTCCGCAGATATTTGTGCGAGGACGAACTGGCTTTCTAACTGGGCAAACCACAGTGGAGGATTATGTAACAAGAATGGTGGAGGTTTTATCGTCACCCTGTTAATTGCACTGCTGGCTTCAGGTTGAATTGAGACTGGCGAATCGGTCATTATCGTGCTGAAACGAGCGCGACGCGGCTGGCGCGGAAGTTAAAAACGTGAACGTTGCGGAAATTCGTTAGACGCTGAAGCCGACGCGGATGTTACGTAGTGCGTCGGGTGTCACCAAAACAATTCCTTTATTCGTACACACATTTAGCAATAACTGAACACTACACACATGAATGAATTGTGTAGACATGAACAGCACGGAATAACTAACAAAAGCTAACTCAAAGAATAATTATATCACTGCACGTAAATTAACACTTCACGGAATGTTTAAGAAGCACTGTACACTTGTAGGGATCGATTGTCAGAAATAGGTCACTACAAGGGCAACAAATAGGGATCTTATATAAAATTAATTAACATATAAAGTATACATACGAATGTGAACGTCTGATCACACCCTGATAGCCTACGAGAAAATCATATTAGTATTTGATCTTGTTTATCTGTTTCTATAAACACCATATTGCATAATTATCGTATACGAGTAAAATTCATTAGTATTAATGTAGAGAGTGACTCAAACGTCTGTTTACACAGAGTAATGTACGTTGTTGTTGTTGTGGTCTTCAGTCCTGAGACTGGTTTGATGCAGCTCTCCATGCTACTCTATCCTGTGCAAACTTCTTCATGTCCCAGTACCTACTGCAGTCTACATCCTTCTGAATCTGCTTAGTGTATTCATCTCTTGGTCTCCCTCTACGATTTTTACCCTCCACGCTGCCTTCCAATACTAAATTGGTGATCCGTCGATGTCTCAGAACATGACCTACCTACTGATCTCTTCGTCTAGTCAAGTTGTGCCACAAGCTCCTCTTCTCCCCAATTCTATTCAATACCTCCTCATTAGTTATGTGATCTACCCACCTTATCTTCAGCATTCTTCTGTAGCACCACATTTCGAAATCTTCTATTCTCTTCTTGTCCAAACTGGTTATCGTCCATGTTTCACTTCCTTACATGGCTACACTCCATACAAATACTTTCAGAAACGACTTCCTGACACTTAAATCTATACTCGATGTTAACAACTTTCTCTTCTTCAGAAACGCTATCCTTGCCATTGCCAGTCTACATTTTATATCCTCTCTACTTCGACCATCATCAGTTATCTTACTCCCTAAATAGCAAAACTCCTTTACTACTTTAAGTGTCTCATTTCTTAATCTATTTCCCTCAGTATCACCCGACTTAATTCGACTACATTTCATCATCCTCGTTTTGCTTTTGTTGATGTTCATCTTATATCCTCCTTTCAAGACACTGTTCATTCCGTTCAACTGCTGTTCCAAGTCCTTTGCTGTCTCTGACAGAATTACAATGTCATCGGCGAACCTCAAATTTTTTATTTTTTCTCCACGGATTTTAATTCCTACTCCGAACTTTTCTTTTGTTTCATTTATGGCTTGCTCAATATACAGATTGAATAACATCGGGGAGTGGCTACAACCCTGTCTCACTCCCTTCCCAACGACTCTTCCCTTTCATGCCCCTCGACTCTTATAACTGCCATCTGCTTTCTGTACAAATTGTAAATTGCATTTCGCTCCCTGTATTTTACCCCTACCACCTTCAGATTTGAAAGAGAGTATTCCAGTCAACATTGTCAAAAGCTTTCTCTAAGTCTACAAATGCTAGATACGTAGGTTTGTCTTTCCTTATTCTTTCTTCTAAGATACGTCGTAGGGTCAGTATTTTCTCACGTGTTCCTACATTTCTACGGAATCCAAATTGATCTTCCGCGAGGTTGGCTTCTATCAGTTTTTCCATACGTCTGTAAAGAATTCGCGTTAGTATTTTGCAGCTGTGACTTATTAAACTGATAGTTCGGTAATTTTCGCATCTGTCAACACCTGCTTTCTTTGGGATTGGAATTGTTGTATTCTTCTTGAAGTCTGAGGGTATTTCGCCTGTCTCATACATCTTGCTCACCAGATGGTAAAGATTTGTCAGGACTGGCTCTCCCGAGGCTGTCAACGGTTCTAATGGAATGTTGTCTACTCCGGGGGCCTTGTTTCGACTCAGGTTTATCAGTGCTCTGTCAAACTCTTCACGCAGTATCATATCTCCCATTTCATCTTGATCTACACCTTGTTCCATTTCCATAATATTGCCCTCAAGTATATCGCCCTTGTATAGACCCTCGATATACTCCTTCCTCCTTTCTGCTTTCCCTTCTTTGCTTAGAACTGGGTTTCCATCAAATCTCTTGATATTCATACAAGTGGTTCTCCTTTCTCCATATGTCTTTTTAATATTCCTGTAGGCAGTATCTATCTTACCCCTAGTGAGATAAAGCCTCTACATCCTTACATTTGTCCTCTAGCCATGCCTGCTTAGCCATTTTGCACTTCCTGTCGATATCATTTTTGAGACGTTTGTATTTCTTTTTGCCTGCTTCATTCACTGTGTTTTTATATTTTCTCCTTTCATCAATTAAACTCAGTATTTCTTCTGTTACACAAGGGTTTGTAGCAGCCCTCGTCTTTTTACGTATTTGATCCTCCGCTGCCTTCACTATTTCATCCCTCATTGCTACCCATTCCTCTTCTACTGTATTTCTTTCCCCCATTCCTGTCAATTGTTCCCTTATGCTCTTCCTGAAACTCTGCCTCTTGTACTTTCAGTTTATCCAGGTCCCATCTCCTTAAATTCCCACCTTTTCGTAGTTTCTTCAGTTTTAATCTACAGTTCATAGCCAATAGATTGTGGTCAGAGTCCACATCTGCCCCTGGAAATGTCTTACAATTGAAAACCTGGTTCCTAAATCTCTGTCTTACCATTATATAATCTATCTGATACCTTTTAGGATCGCGAGGGTTCTTCCATGTATACAACCTTCTTTCATGATTCATGAACCAAGTGTTAGCTATGATTAAGTTATGCTCTGCACAAAATTCTACCAGGCGGCTTCCTCTTTCATTTCTCTCCCCCAATCTATATTCACCTACTATGTTTCCTTCTCTCTCTTTTCATACTCTCGAATTCCAGTCACCCACGACTACTAAATTTACGTCTCCCTTCACTACCTTAATAATTTCTTTTATCTCATCATACTTTTCATCAATTTCTTCATCATCTGCAGAGCTAGTTGTCATATAAACTTGTACTACTGTAGTAGGCATTGGCTTCGTGTCTATCTTGGCCACAATAATGCGTTCACTATGCTGTTTGAAGTAGCTTACCCGTACTCCTATTTTTTTATTCATTATTAAACCTACTCCTGCATTGCCCCTATTTGATTTTGTATTTATAACCCTGTATTCACCTGACCAAAAGTCTTGTTCCTCCTGCCACCGAACTTCACTAAGTCCCACTACTTCTAACTTTAATCTATCCATTTTCCTTTTTAAATTTTCCAGCCTACCTGCCCGATTAAGGGATCTGACATTCCACTCTCCGATCCGTAGAACACCAGTTTTCTTTCTCCTGATAACGACTTCCTATTGAGTCCGCAGCTCGTGGTCGTGCGGTAGTGTTCTCGCTTGCCACGCCCGGGTTCCCAGTTTCGATTCCCGGCGGGGTCAGGGATTTTCTGTGCCTCGTGATGACTGGGTGTTGCGTGATGTCCTTAGGTTAGTTAGGTTTAAGTAGTTCTAAGTTCTAGGGGACTGATGACCATAGCTGTTAAGTCCCATAGTGCTCAGAGCCATTTGAACCATTTTTGACGTCCTCTTGAGCAGTCCCCGCCCGGAGATCCGAATGGGGGACTATTTTACCTCCAGAATATTTTACCCAAGAGGACGCCATCATCATTTAATCATACAGTAAAACTGCATGCACTCGGGAAAAATTACGGCTGTAGTTTCCCCTTACTTTCAGCCGTTCGCAGTACCAGAACAGCAAGGCCATTTTGGTTAGTGTTACAAGGCCAGATCAGTCAATCATCCAGACTGTTGCCCCTGCATCTACTGAACAGGCTGCTGCCCCTCTTCAGGAACCACACGTTTGTCTGGCCTCTCAACAGATACCCCTCCGCTGTGGTTGCACCTACGGTACGGCTATCTGTACCGTTGAGGCGCGCAAGCCTCCCCACCAACGACAAAGTCCATGGTTCATGGAGGGGGTAATGTACGTAGAGAGTTAAAATTTGACACACGCGCTTGAAGTAACATGGGATTTTATTGAAAACGAAGCGAAGTGCACTAAATGACCAACAGATGGTGCGTCATACGATACAAAAGCAATAACTAGCATAACAATTGATGTTCGACGAGGACAATGTTCTCTGTAACAAATACTCAACATGTCGGCCGTCATTCATCAACAATACCTTTAGTCGACAGACAATGTTTGGAGCAGCACTATACAACATATCTGTAGGTATGGGGAAAAACTGCGTCGGATGTTAGCATCCCTATTGAGGTCTGAAGATCGCGGTAAGGTTTGCTGCTTCTAGTAAGCCCACAGTCAATAACTACAATAACTACACGGGTTCTGGTCTGAGGACCGGGAACTATTCTCACCAAGGAAGTGGCGGCCCAGCATGTGATCCTCATCAATATATGTGCGCAAGATATCTTTCAGAAGTGTAGCAACATGGGAAGGAACGCTAACCTGCATGGAAGTCGTGCCTTCTAGCACGTCTTCATCAGTCAGACAAGTGATGACGCGATTCCGCAAGGTGTCGGCGTACCTCGCACCCATCACGCTGACATTTTAAACACGATCCTCACGCAGAGTCAGTGACGTGTTGCTCTCAAGCGCCATCTATTGACCAGGTTTTGCACGGGTTTTTGGTTTCAATAAAATCTCATCTTATTTCAGGCATGCGTGCCTAGTTTTACGCCTCCACCTCCGCGAAACAGCGCATTTTCAAATGTTTACGGTCTTCCTGATCACCCTGTATATTGATTTCTTATGTTTACGGTCTTCCGGATCACCCCGTATATTACCCTCTCGTCATGCCAACACTTCATAAATTCTCGTTGCCAAGCAACGTTCTGTAGCCCAACGCAAAAGTGGTCGCGTAGCAACCCACGCCAACGTAGCCTGCCTTCCCTATAATACGAGGGTTGCCCTGAAAGTAAGGTCTGCTCGGTTGCGAAATGGAAATAACAGTGAAAACCAGAAACGTTTTATTTGCAACAGTTAGGTATACCTTCCACCTACTTCTCTACATAGTCACCGCTCCGACTTCGAGTTTTGTTGTAGAGTTGAATCAACTTTCCGATATGCTCGTCATAGAAAGCAGCCGCCTGTGCTTTCGACCAGTTATCTGCACTGGACTGCAGCTCGTTGTCTGTGGAAATATTTTGTCTTCATAGCCAGCGGTTGTTGTGAGCAGAGATGAGACTCAGGGGGAGCCCATTACGGACTGTAATGTGGGTGATCAAACACTTCTCTTCCGAAACGCTGCAGGAGCGTCTTCATTGCCCCCGCAGTGTGCGGCCAAGAATTGGCATGAAGAAGGAATTGCTCGACAGATGTGTTATGTGGGCTGCCTGACACAAGCGAACTCTCTAACCAGGCCCTCATACTTGGCAAGAGACGCTATTCCCAACGCATCTTGACGTGCTCACTATTCACTCAAAACTGAAAAGAGCGACGCGATGCGATCGACGGGGATACTAGTAAAGCTTTATAAGATTTTCACTGTGGTTTCCACCTGGACAACCCTAGCATTAAAAGACACCGGTGACGGTGCTACGCTTTAGAAACGCTGTTTCACCAGCGCCGACATGAATCTATCGACAGCTGGGATTAATCGACACAAACATCGGTCGTTGATAGCTGCGTTCTCCCACTACCTGACAGTCTTAGAAACCACGTCACCTGGTTACACGCCATGCATTGGGTGACCTTACTTAATTATTTAATAAATCTCGGAACATTTGTAATATGTCTTGATAGCTCTCCAAGAGTGGAAAACATTATTGTGTCCTGCTGAAACCTCTCTCATTTCAAGTACCCAGGAGAGAAAAACCACATTAGATACGACAATAAAAAATGCACCACATTGTAGAGCATCTCAAAGAATTTATATTCCCGCATCAGAAGCGCCAAGTATCGTCGCCAGAATGCAGCATTGTCGCTTGAAGTGAAAATGGCGGCTCCACAGCAGCGTGCGTATGCGGTAATGTGGTTTTCAGAAAGAAAGTCTCCTATTACTATACAAATAAATTATTGTCTTGTGTATGAATGTGATCCACCTGATGTGGAAACAGTTAAGGAATGGTGTAGGAAGTTTCTGGTAACAGGAAGTGTTCTGAAACATACTGGGGATGGACGTTACGGAGTTTCACAAGAGACAGTTGAGGACATGAGACAAACGTTTCTCAGAAGCACGCGTAAGTCAATTTGTGAAGAATCTAGGAAACTTGATATACCTCGATCAACATTGCATCGTGTAGTTCAACAGCATCTTCGTATGTGTGTTTACAAAGTGCAAATTCTACAACATCTGACGCTGAACGACAAACCATCCCGACAACAATTTGCTGCGGATATGCTACAGTGTATTGATATGGATGCCAGCGTCCTGGTTATTCTCCGATGAGGCAACATTTCGCCTATCAGTAAAGGTTCATAGGCATAATGTTCGGATTTGGGGTTCGTAAAATCCGGACGTTGCCTTTGAACATGTGCGTGATAGCCATAAACTAAACGTCTTGTGCGGGCTAATGCACGACATGATTGTTGGACCGTTCTTGTTTGAGAAATAAGCAGTCAATGGGTCAGTGTATCTGGACATGTTTGAGCAATTTGTGTACCCTCAGATACAAGACTTGCAATCCAACATAATTTTTCCACAACATGGAAATCCGCCGTATTAGTCAACGGCTGTTCGCAAGTTCCTGGATAGGAAATTTCCCAAACTTAGGATCTGACGCGGAGGACCCAATGCTTGACCACCACGTTCATCCGACATTACGCCACTTGATTTCTTCATGTGGGGGATTCGTGAAGGACCACGTGTTTGTGACCAAAGTGGACCATATTCCTACATTGCTACATCGTATCACTACTGCGATTGCAACAATAACAGAGGAATTGTTACAAAGAACTCAGGGAGAAAATGAATATAGACTCGATATTCTTCGTGTTATATGCACATGGTTCACATGCAGAGGTGTACTGATGATAAATAAATATATTCTTTACATGTTCTTCAATGTGGTTCACTTTTCATTGTCGTACCTACTGTGGTATTTTCTCCTGGGTCTTTGAAATCAGGGAGGTTTGAGTGGGACAGCCTATATTTTATTTTACGTCAACTTGGTTTTGTAATGACGCTTACATATCAAAGTGTTTTAGCTCATACAGAACCGTGTTGCTACATAAGGACTTTCTCTGGTTAGCACCATGTAGTTCTGTTGTAGGATCCTACCGCAGATGCTCACTCCCACTGCTTTCTGGCGCAGCGATCGATCAAGAAGCACTATGCTATGACTTAATTTTCGAAGAGTAATTAGGTGAATTATTAATTTGCTGGTGCGGTGTAAGTGAATATTTCAATAAGTAAACAGCGCAATATTATGGCACATACAGTAACGTCTGTTGATTGCTTCATTGCACTTAAGAGTGACACAGATACGTGACACAAGTTTTCACCATAGTCAGTAAGTCTCTGTGAACAACGGCTAGAACACTTCACTTCACAGGTTGTTCAATTCCTCAACAATAGAAATTTGCTCTCTGGCCGCGGAGCCGTTCGATAAATCTGTGTGACCGTTTTCATCTTCGTAAGATCTCGTTACTCCCAAATGTTACTTCGGCTTACCGAAAAGACTGAAATCGCACGGTGCCAGATCTGAGCTTCCCAATCAGCATCAACCAAATCTAAGCGGGCTTCGTTATATTACTGGCACCATTTCACTACGGCTGGAAGCAATATTGCCTTTAATTCATATACCACCAGAATTTCACGGTGAAACTGTGTGAAACTTAGATGCCTTGGGCACAAGAATCGAACTGACCTGTGTACTTCGACTTTGAAGTTGGTTTCCCGTTGGCGCGGCCTTTCAATAGCACACCGTGATGCACATGTTGTGCCCACCGCAGCAAACATGTCTGAAAGCAACATGTATCCTGCAGTCTCTTCTAACATTGCTACCCTCATGTTGCGCAATGGTCCTAGCATGGTAACGTAAGTGTAATTTACCTTCTGAAATCCCTACGTATACTGTAACGTATTATTAATAACTGAAAATTCGAGCCGGCCGGGGTGGCCGCGTGGTTCTAGGCACTACAGTCTGGAACAGCGCGGCCGCTACTGTCGCAGGTTCGAATCCTGCCTCGTGCATGGATGTGTGTGATGTCCTTAGGTTAGTTAGGTTTAAGTAGTTCTAAGTTCTATGGGACTGATGACCTCAGAAGTTAAGTCCCATAGTGCTCAGAGCCATTTGAATCATATTTTGAAAATTCGAAAGCAGTAGCTACAGTAAACCATATGTATTTGACAGTGACTTATAACTTTTACACTTACGACGTTGTTCATCCGGATGATCGGGATTCCCCATCCCTTCATCGGCAAGTCAAATTTATCATCGATGAAAGTTTATTTGCTTACACCGAAGTTCTAACCAGCTATTAGTATGAAGCAGTTTAAGTATTGTTATTATTCATCTGTTGATGTCTCTCATTCTTTACTAAGGCAGCAGGCCATTGTCATGCGTTCGTTTGTTTTGAGACTTGTTCCAGCAACCTGCGGTTCAGACATGATCGTTTTCAGTTGAAATCAGTGAAATTCAAATACGAGAGGTAGCGGATTAATTGACTGCGGTTTTTTTGTGTCATCAGTATACTTAGTGGTTTGATGAGGCCCGCCACGAATTCCTCTACTGCGCCAGCCTCTTCATCTCGAAGAACCACTTGCAACCTATGTCCTCAATTATTTGCTGGATGTATTCCGATCTCTGTCTTACTCGACAGTTTATGCCCTCTGCAGCTCTCTCTCGCACCATGGATGTCATTCCCTGAGATCTTAACATCCGGTCTATCATCTTGTCCCTTCTCCTTGTCATTGTTTCGAAATATCGCTTCTCACTCCGATTCTGCGCAGAGCCTCCTCTTTCCTTACCTTATCAGTCAACTTAATTTTCAATATTCGTCTGTACCACCACATGTCATATGCTCCGATTCTCTTTTGTTTCGGTTTTCCCATTGCCCTTGTTTCACTACCATACAATGCGGTGCTCCACACGTACATTCTCAGAAACTTCTTCCCCAAAGTAAGGCCTATGTTTGATACTAGTAGATTTCTCTCGGCTAGGAATGAACTTTTTGCCACTGCTAGTATACTTTTCACGTCTTCATTGTTCCCTCCGTCATCGATTATTTTACTGCCTATATAGTCGAATTCCTTAACTTCATTGACTTCGTGACCATCAATCCTGTTCTCATTTCTGCTACTTCTTATTGCTTTGTTCGCTTTATCTCAGTCCATATTCTGTACTCATTAGACAGTTCATTCCATTCAGCAGGTCATGTAATTCATCTTAACTTCCACTCTGGATAGCAATAACATCAGCGAATCGTAGCATTAATATCTTTTCACCTTGAATTTTAATTCCACTCCGTCATTGCTTCTTGGACGTAAGATTGAACAGTAGGGGCGAGAGACAACCTCCCTGTCTTACACCGTTTCTAATCCAAGCACTTCAATCTTGGTCGGTTACTTTTATTATTCCCTCTTGGCCCTTGTACTTATTGGGTGTCACCTGTCTCTCCCTACAGCTGACACTACTTTCCCTAGAATTCCGAATATCTTGCACCATTTTACACTGTCGAACTTTTCTCTCAGGTGGATATATCGTATGACGTGACTTATTTTTCATTAGTATTGCTTCCATTATCAACCGCAACGTCAAAATTGACTCTCTCGTACCTTTACCTTTCCTAAAAGCTAACTGATAGTCATCTAACACATCCTCAACACTGCCGTAAACAGAAAGAAGAGTGCGGTATAATGATGCTCCTCTTACTGTACCTCAAACAATTATTAAGAACTGGGAAAGACTAATCAAGAATATGCTCGTGAAGGAGTAGCACCTCCATCATTATACTGGCTGATTCTTATGGGAAAGTGAATAAGAAATTTAGAACATGTGACGTCACCAAATCACATATGTCGCCGCACGTGCAGCAGAGATCCAAAATACGGGGATATTTACGAGCGCGTGGGTTAAGGGCTCATAGATCTATGTAATGCTTGCATTCGAGGATACGTTGCTAATTTCGAACATTTTTCTAAATGCAATTTGTTGTAAACGAAGTTACAAAATTATTGTCCATACAGTCACCAAGCAAAAGCCGTTTTTATTTTGTATTCCTTTTGCCTCTTCTTTTTTTGTTTACATACTTTATGTAGTACAGAAAACATAGGTCATTTACTGGTAACGACATAATTTGGAAGCTTATACTCATTTACTTGTGACGCAATACGGTATGTTTTCGTTGTATTGTACTTTGCAATAAACGATAGGAGTCTGCAAGGTTTGTAAGTAAAATTATAAATCTTACTTCATTACCAGCAGATAATTGTCTGTCTTACGCAGTATATATATATATATATATATATATATATATATATATATATATATATATATATATATATATATATTCTCCTGGAAATGGAAAAAAGAACACATTGACACCGGTGTGTCAGACCCACCATACTTGCTCCGGACACTGCGAGAGGGCTGTACAAGCAATGATCACACGCACGGCACAGCGGACTGGCCGTCGAATGGCGCTAGCTGCGCAGCATTTGTGCACCGCCGCCGTCAGTGTCAGCCAGTTTGCCGTGGCGTACGGAGCTCCATCGCAGTCTTTAACACTGGTAGCATGCCGCGACAGCGTGGACGTGAACCGTATGTGCTGTTGACGGACTTTGAGCGAGGGTGTATAGTGGGCATGCGGGAGGCCGGGTGGACGTACCGCCGAATTGCTCAACACGTGGGGCGTGAGGTCTCCACAGTACATCGATGTTGTCGCCAGTGGTCGGCGGAAGGTGCACGTGCCCGTCGACCTGGGACCGGACCGCAGCGACGCACGGATGCACGCCAAGACCGTAGGATCCTACGCAGTGCCGTAGGGGACCGCACCGCCACTTCCCAGCAAATTAGGGACACTGTTGCTCCTGGGGTATCGGCGAGGACCATTCGCAACCGTCTCCATGAAGCTGGGCTACGGTCCCGCACACCGTTAGGCCGTCTTCCGCTCACGCCCCAATATCGTGCAGCCCGCCTCCAGTGGTGTCGCGACAGGCATGAATGGAGGGACGAATGGAGACGTGTCGTCTTCAGCGATGAGAGTCGCTTCTGCCTTGGTGCCAATGATGGTCGTATGCGTGTTTGGCGCCGTGCAGGTGAGCGCCACAATCAGGACTGCATACGACCGAGGCACACAGGGCCAACACCCGGCATCATGGTGTGAGGAGCGATCTCCTACACTGGCCGTACACCACTGGTGATCGTCGAGGGGACAATGAATAGTGCACGGTACATCCAAACCGTCATCGAACCCATCGTTCTACCATTCCTAGACCGGCAAGGGAACTTGCTGTTCCAACAGGACAATGCACGTCCGCATGTATCCCGTGCCACCCAACGTGCTCTAGAAGGTGTAAGTCAACTACCCTGGCCAGCAAGATCTCCGGATCTGTCCCCCATTGAGCATGTTTGGGACTGGATGAAGCGTCGTCTCACGCGGTCTGCACGTCCAGCACGAACGCTGGTCCAACTGAGGCGCCAGGTGGAAATGGCATGGCAAGCCGTTCCACAGGACTACATCCAGCATCTCTACGATCGTCTCCATGGGAGAATAGCAGCCTGCATTGCTGCGAAAGGTGGATATACACTGTACTAGTGCCGACATTGTGCATGCTCTGTTGCCTGTGTCTATGTGCCTGTGGTTCTGTCAGTGTGATCATGTGATGTATCTGACCCCAGGAATGTGTCAATAAAGTTTCCCCTTCCTGGGACAATGAATTCACGGTGTTCTTATTTCAATTTCCAGGAGTGTGTATATATATATTGTCTTCCAGAGGCAAGACGTGAACCCGAAGCCCCACGTGTCAAAGTTGCGCACGTAGCCCGTAGCCACACCGACGTGATTACTGACCTGACTTGCGATGGGATGATTAGGGGCTACAGGCCGATAAGCTCAACCGCTGCACGTGAGCCGAGGTACGTACTCTGGTGATGTGCAATGCTCAACATTTGTCGTCCGCCTTTGAGGTATTTCTCGACATTTCCGGTCCCATGCATCTTATATAAAATTACATGTCTCAGCGCCATCTACGTCACTTCGGGGTTTTCTTGACATTCATAATAATCACCCTGTAGACTGCCTTGACAAATAAAATTGGGACATTACGAGGACTCCTGAATATTTTTCCCCTACAACTATCTAATGAATTGCAAATGTGACCAAAGTTACAAAAGATGACCATGCTCACCACAGAGAAACTGCATCTTCTCCTTCAGTTCGGCATTTGACATTCCGCTTGCACTTGGAATTCAGTTCGCCCTTCAATAGCAGTCTTCGTGATGGACCGACAGCGGGGAAATAACGGTCCAACATTCCCTGCCGGCATGAATGCTGATTGAGAAGCATCAATTCAGCCCTCGTACAGGGTACGTTTCCGAACCGATACTGCAGTTGTCTGTTTGCCATCTCTGCGAAAACTCTAACCCTATTATACTGGCAGTGAAAATCGAAACCTACTTACGTTAGTCCGTGAAGTAGCGTTATCACACGACTAGAAAGCGGAATTTTTTTTTTCTTTTCTGGTTACGAGCCACTTTTTTGAAATTTTACCGTACTATGAAGGCGGTTGAGTATAGTATTTGCGATTTTTCACTATTGCTTCAATGAAGCGTTTCACTAATTTTTTTGTCGAAGCATTCTAAGAAATATTGTTCCCCTAATTCTTACGACCAGCTCGGTTCCGCAACACTACTTTATTATAAGCGATTCGTTGCTACGGACATCGTCACTGCAGTACCTAAGTGAGCGATTAAGCTTGTTTTTCGCCTTCGACATACTCAAGAATGTATCGTTTTCACATAGTGACAGGTCTACAGTCAAAATTATTTTATTTGTCGAGATTCATATTTTGTATGACAAGAAGCGAACGTATTTGCAAGCTGTAATGTGGTCCATAAAATTTCCAACTTATGAATTCTCATTCGACTCTTAACTTTAATGGATTCGTTTACTGGAAGTACGGTAATATACCTAGAAGAAGAACACGTACAAATGAATTAATGTTTTATGAATGGTCCATGTGTGTGTGTAGCATGGCATGGATAGAGATACAGATGTAAATCGTCGTTCGATGAATGAGATTCTCGGTATTCTCCAATTATTTCTTTATTATACATTAGAACAGTATTTTTAACCACACCTTTTCATTATTGTGCGTAAAAACATCATTACTCATAAGGAATAATAAATTTTACGTTATAGCTACCAGTGTTACACAAAAAATAATCACTTCCTTGAGGGTTCTTCTCTTTACTGTGCAATGTATGATTATCTTGTCTGCATATTACTGCGAACGGTACGTTTTGGAAATGTATTCAAATGTCCTCCCGCAAGATGTTTCCAACAACCAAAGAAGTAGCAGTTCATAATCAAATGAATAAGAAATAATAGGTTATCAATGTTTGATATTTTCTTGTGAATTTTTTGAAATATTGCGCTACAGGAGAATTCTCAGGAACAGACGATTAGATCGATTAACTTATGCAGTGAACGGTATGTGACACAACTTGATTAGACGAGCGTATCTACTGATTAGCCGCATCCTAAGACACAGTCAATTTTGGAGCGTAAAAAATGTGGCGGAAGGCAAATGTCACATTAATATAAGCATGTTTCAGAGGACCTAGATTAGATGTTGAGAAAATATACTTGAGAAACGGTGGTTTGACTAAAGGGCAACCTACTCTCAATTACATGTTTTAGAACTTCTTGTTGAATGATGTATGATTTCTAACGGAACTTTGAAACTTTAAGAAACAAAATATTCCAAACAGGTTTGCAAGATATTGCTACTTATGGGAGATATTATTTTCTTTCTCTGATTTGTTTCCTTCTGATTCAATTCGTCTGTGTGTATATCTATGTTACACTGGTGTGTGAACTGTGATGCGATAGGGATATCCATAGTTGTAGTTGGACAGCAAAGTCGATCAGAAAGTATGCAGTGGAATCGCATTTTATGCTGTCCTCAAGTTGTGTACGGGACATTAGAAACAGAAACGTGTATGTAATGAACACTATAATCACACATATACCGACGTGGAGTTATAAACAACTACGTCCTACCGGCCTATGACGTAAGAAATGCGACGAAGAAATGAATAACCACCTGGAGAAACGCATTCGTAGCTGGATGATGTTTCCGTGTCAATTCCAAGACTGATGAAGCCGCATTAATTACGCCGTCAGCAACAGCAAACTGCCATAGACCTTTCGACGCATCGGTTAGAAAATTGTAAACTGCAACGCTACCTGCACTCACCCTGTAAAGACGCAAAGTTTTAAATGAAATCTCTTTCTCTTTTGTAACCAACCTTCCTTCATACATGCTTTCGTTAGAAATAAACGGAATTTTAGTGAAGCGTATTTCAGTTAGTGTTGACATTGTTGATTACCATATACAGTAATTATTGGTATTTTCTATCTCTGTCTTTATCCTTTATTCTACTGTAGCTGTTATTGCATGTGTTTTTACCTGTTCGTTTGGAGGGGGTATTTTCATAGGATATGTGTGGAGAGTTCTTATCGGCAGCATTTACGTGTGTGTGTGTGTTATGGTGTACGTTATCCAGCGTAAATTACGCCAGCAGCCGTCAGACTTCGGGCGCCGACCAATCATAGCAAAGCTGCTGGCTCGCTATTGGTGCAAGGAACGCTACTGCCGGAAAGTTTGATTTTGAGAACAGTCAATCACGTAAAATGTGTTTACATTCAATTAAACGTCATGTTACGACATTCTCATTTCCAAATGCGAGGTTATTTAGCTGTTTCATAACAGGTTTTTCGTGATGTATGTTCTTCTGGTGTTTGTTGCGAAAGATTCAAAGTAATATGGGTATTTGCGGATTTAAGTAATTGAAATTGACGCTCGAAATTTCT
The DNA here is from genome assembly GCF_021461385.2 of Schistocerca piceifrons. NCBI lineage: Eukaryota > Metazoa > Arthropoda > Insecta > Orthoptera > Acrididae > Schistocerca > Schistocerca piceifrons. The sequence continues at coordinate 159,821,678 of NC_060139.1, read as the reverse complement.
TCCCGGGCTTCTACAGAAGAATCTTTCCAAATGGACCCAAACTTGATGTATTACGTTGTGCTATAGCAGGGATAGAGACATAAATACAATTCGTTGTCCGATGGCTGAGATTCTCGGGTATTTGTAAATTGACCTGCTTATTCACTGCTCTGCTGCTTTATCATGTATTGACCATTCTCTGGTCGTTAGATTAGTCTCTGTTCTTTTTTATAATTACATTACGTAAAAATGAGATATAATTAATTTTACATTTGTTTCGTATCAGTGAGCGTGGGAAAAACAAGACATTTAAAGTTCTGAAAATTGGACTTAAGTATTTTTTGTTTTGTTTGGTGTTGAATTCAATGACTGTCAGTCATCGGTACGTCAGTTACAACTAATATCGTATAGTAACTCAAACTGTCATTATCTTGTAAGTATAGTGCATTAGTATCACAATCAGTTACAAAAGAACCTTAAAAATAGTAGTTGTCTCCCGACCGAGTGCAGGTGAATCTTCTAAACCACTTCGTTAACATACATTCAGTCGTTAACACGGAAATTCAATCACATAGAAATTAAATAAATAGGAAGGGGCCTGAGGGCGAAATGTGTGCGTGAAAAATGTGAAGAAATAAAAAAGAAATATTGTCCTATGGTCTGAGTAAGCATATAGAAAAGTCAAAACAGCCTTCAGAGAAATTAAGGACATGGGAATTCACAAGAACAAGGAATAGGGAACAGGTCACGTAACACTTCACCACAATTTCTAAATTAACTGGTGGAAGTGACAATAAAGCAACTATTCACGATGGTGTGTCGAATGTATGAGTCTGACTATATACTGTCTGATTTTCAGGAAAACGTCATCCACACAATTCCGAAGACTGCAAGTGCCGACAACTGCGAAAATTGTTGCACAATCAGATTGACAGCTAATGCATCCTAGTTGCCAGCAACACTAACATACAGGGGAACAGAGAATGAAAATGAGAATCTGTTAGACGACGATCAGTATGGCTATTGAAAAGTAAAGGCAACTGAAAGGCAGTTATAACTTTGCCTTTGATAATGGAAGCAAGGAAAGACAAAACACTCGTTCATAAGATTTGTCGACCTGGAGAAAAACGTTGGCAATGTCTTATAATGGAATATGATAAAAATAGGTGTAAGCAATGGAAAAGACTGGTGATATGTTCCGTATACAACAGCCAACGGGAGCAACAAGAACGGAAGACCACCAACAAAGTGCTCGTTTTAAATGAAGTTTAAGACTGGGATATATTCCTTCACCCCCACTGTTCATTCTATTCATCGAAGAAGTAAAGACGGAAGTATAATAAAGTGCTAGAGTCGGATTGAAATGCAAGATGAAATGAATACCAGTGATAAGATTCGCTGATGGCATTATTACCCTCAGTGAAAGTGAAGAAGAAATACAGGATCTGTCGAATGGAATGAACATTCTAATGGTCGACGATATAGTCTGAGATCAGAGGTGGAAGGAATTAGATACAGTAGAAATGAGAACAGCGAGAAATTTAACATCAGAATTGGGATCACGAACTAGATGAAGTTTAGGAATTCCGTTACCTAGACAGTAAAACAACTCACGACGCAGACCAGTACTGGCATAAACGGCATTTCGGCCAAGATAAATCTATCAGGACCATATACAACTTTGTAACTGAGCAACCACAGCCTTCGAAATTCATGGCCAACTGAGGTTGAATAAAACCACAAACAGCTGTTAAGTGATGATTTTACGACCAATTTCGCTACGGCAAAGCAGCATATTCAGGTGGTTAGTAGTGTCACAAAGATCATATCTGAGGCGTCTCCGTGCGCCAATTTCTGTGACACTACTAAGCAGCTGAAGATGCTGCTTTAACGCCGTTAACCCGGTCCTGTAGAAATCATTACATAACAGCTGTTTGTAGTTTTATTCACGTTCACTTTACGTACTACTATCAAATACAGACTTAATTAGAGGAAGAAGTTTCTGAAAATGTACGTTCGGAGCACAGTATCATGTAATAGTGGAATGGTGACTGGGGAAAAACGGAAACAGATGAAAATCGAAGAATTTGAGATTTGGTGTTATAAAAGAATGTTGAAAATTAGGCTGACTTTCTACGCTGAATGGTCTATGAAAGGAGTGTACAGAAAATACTCTCAAGAAGATGGGACAGGGCGATAGCTGTTCAGGCAGCAGCAGCCAGCCGAGGTACTAGTAACAACAGGAAAATAACCGATTTCGTGACATTTTAAGGCTCGCTAACCAGGAACGAACTGCGTATCTTCATCTGTGCGCTTTGGATGTTTAGTTTCTTGAGTTTTTGATTGTTAATTTAATACTGAAATGACTTAGATCTCGCGTTTTCGTGTGTGTCGGAAGGTAAACCGATTTTGTGACGTATTAAAAGTTCCTAATCAGGAGTGAATTATTTAGTGTCGCCTGAGTGAATTGGTAGTTCAGTTTTTCAATCTCTGCGTATGGATCTAATTTATTAGACACAGTTCTGGCGTTTTCGTCAGTGTCTACAGTAAAGTCCTGTAGCGCACGTCCATAGTCACTCGTCTGTCTGTGAAATGTAGTTCTTCGTGGGGTTTAGTATAGGTAGGGGATGTGATTTCTGTGTGCGGATGCGAGCCAAGTTGGTGACACTTCTCTCTCAGCTCCAGGCTGTGATGGCTTCGGTTACACATATTTAAGCTCCAATGGATGGGCATCATTGTCATGGTCTGGCTGCGGGGATCTAACGGATGTCCAGCAAGTTCGAGTCCGCCATCGATCGACACTGGCGGCCAGTCCAGTTACTGCTTGCACTAAGATTGACCCCTCATCCGCGGTCAAGTGGGAGGTACCCTCAGGGCGTGGCAGGTGGTGAAAGACTTCCAAGGGGGCTGCACATAAGGCCTTCGTTGTTAGTTTGACGAACAGGTTCCAGGTGCTGCCACTGTCCTTCAGTCAGATGAAGTCCCTTGTCCTGTTTCAGAGGAAAACTCTCAGCTTACAAGATCCGAGCTGCCAAGAAGGGGAAGAAAGGCAATGTGCTCTACGTGTGCATACCAGATGGAGTCATTCCAGATGTGAAATGGGTCCTTCCAGATGTCATGAAGAGCACATGGTGCAGCCATCTGCAGGTAGTGGCTCACGTCGGTAGCGATGATGTGTGTCTTTGTGGAACAGGTGAGATTTTCTCTGGGTTTGAACGACTGTCAGAAGTGTTAGAGGCTGCTAGTCTTGCTTGCGAGATGAAAGCAGAGCTCAACATTTGCAGCATGGTCGACGGGACCTATTGCGGACCTGTGTTACGGAGGCGAGTGGATGGTCTGAATCAGAAGCATAGACAGTTCTGCGACCGTGTAGGCTGCAGATTACTCGACTTGCGCAATAGGGTGGTATGATTTCGGGTTCCGCTAAAAAGATCAGGAGACCACTACACCCAGGAGGGGGTTAACGGGTAACAGGGGCTGTATGGAGTGGACTAGGTTAGAAGGTCTCGGGCAAACACGAAAAGGGTTTAAGTATCAAAGGGTGCAGCTCGAACACAGTACGAACGTAGCTCTATTCATCATCTGTATAACAGCTGTAAATTGTCGTAGCTATGGTGGGAAAATATCAGAGCTCCAATTGCTAATAAAAGGCACAGATGCGGAAATCGTTATAGGCACTGAAATCTGGCTAAAGCCGGAGATAAGCTCAGCTGAAATTTTTGCGAAGGACCTAACGATTTTCGGAAACGATAGGCTAGACACAACAGGCGGTGGGGTGTCTGTCGCTGTTAAAAGTCGTTTTAGTCGTTTATCTTGTAACAAAATTGAAGTAGACAGTTCCCGTGAGTTAGTATGGGTAGCATCGAGGATACACCTAGGGTAGCATGACTGCACACCAGCGTTACATTTTCCAACACCTTAGCACAATAAACCATTTTAAAATGGTACGATTTGACGTGGTGTTTAATGCGCTGTGTCACATGTATAGCATATTTTCGTAATACCAAACACAACTGTGTAATGCAAGAGATTTGAAGTATAAACACAAAGAAGTCTAAGACAATGAGAGACAGCCATCTACAAAGAGTAAAAATTTATATTTCGAAAATAATATCTTTGTACCAAATAAAATTATTTATCAAATACAAAATTTCGATTACAAAAGGCATGCTAACCACTTATCGTAATATGTAAGTATAACTAACGGTCTCTAATCGTAAGAGAAAATTCAGTCTGATCCAAAATGATATTGTCTGTATTATTTATGCATAAACATGAAGATATCGTGAACAGATGACATATATGACACAAATGTTACTACGTAACTGTTCTACAACAGTACAGACAGGTACAAGTGTTTCACGTACCGATGCTACTGATCTAACTTACAGGTCAGGCTGCACTTGTCAATAGGCTTCGTTGTTAGGCAGCACTTGTCAATAGACATTGTTCAGTCCTTGTACCAAACTTCGTACAGCGCCAAATGCAGGGTAAAATTAGATTTTTCCACACCTCATGCCTGTATTTTTTTTTTTTTTTTGGTCATCAGTCTACTGACTGGTTTGATGCGGCCCGCCACGAATTCCTTTCCTGTGCTGACCTCTTCATCTCAGAGTAGCACTTGTAACCTAAGTCCTCAATTATTTGCTTGACGTATTCCAATCTCCGTCTTCCTCTACAGTTTTTGCCCTCTACAGCTCCCTCTAGTACCATGGAAGTGATTCCCTCATGTCTTAGCAGATGTCCTATCATCCTGTCCCTTCTCCTTATCAGTGTTTTCCTCATATTCTTTTCCTCTCCGATTCTGCGTAGAACCTCCTCATTCCTTACCTTATCAGTCCACCTAATTTTCAACATTCGTCTATAGCACCACATCTCAAACGCATCGATTCTCTTCTGTTCCGGTTTTCCAACAGTCCATGTTTCACTTCCATACAATGCTGTACTCCAGACGCACATCCTCAGACATTTCTTCCTCAAATTAAGGCCAATATTTGATATTAGTAGACTTCTCTTGGCCAGAAATACCTTTTTTGCCATAGCGAGTCTGCTTTTGATGTCCTCCTTGCTCCGTCCGTCATTGGTTATTTTACTGCCTAGGTAGCAGAATTCCTAAACTTCATTGACTTCGTGACCATCAATCCTGATGTTAAGTTTCTCGCTGTTCTCATTTCTACTACTTCTCATTACCTTCGTCTTTCTCCGATTTACTCTCAAACCATACTGTGTACTCATTACACTGTTCATTCCGTTCAGCAGATCATTTAATTCTTCATCACTTTCACTCAGGATAGCAATGTCATCAGCGAATCGTATCACTGATATCCTTTCACCTTGTATTTTAATTCCACCTTTCTTTTATTTCCATCATTGCTTCCTCGATGTACAGATTGAAGAGTAGGGGCGAAAGGCTACAGCCTTGTCTTACACCCTTCTTAATATGAGCACTTCGTTCTTGATCGTCCACTCTTTTTATTCCCTCTTGGTTGTTGTACATATTGTATATGACCCGTCTCTCCCTATAGCTTACCCCTACTTTTTTCAGAATCTCGAACAGCTTGCACCATTTTATATTGTCGAATGCTTTTTCCTGGTCGACAAATCCTATGAAAGTGTCTTGATTTTTCTTTAGCCTTGCTTCCATTATTAGCCGTAACGTCAGAATTGCCTCTCTCGTCCCTTTACTTTTTCTAAAGCCAAACTGATCGTCACCTAGCGCATTCTCAATTTTCTTTACCATTCTTATGTATATTATTCTGGTAAGCAGCTTCGATGCATGAGCTGTTAAGCTGATTGTGCGATAATTCTCGCACTTGTCAGCTCTTGCCGTCTTCGGGATTGTGTGCGTGATGCTTTTCCGAAAGTCAGATGGTATATCGCCAGACTCATATATTCTACACACCAACGTGAATAGTCGTTTTGTTGCCACTTCCCCCAATGATTTTAGAAATTCTGATGGAAAGTTATTTATCCCTTCTGCCTTATTTCACCGTAAGTCCTCCAAAGTTCTTTTAAATTCAGATTCTAATACTGGATCCCCTATCTCTTCTAAATCGACTCCTGTTTCTTCTTCTATCACATCAGACAAATCTTCACCCTCATAAAGGCTTTCAATGTATTGTTTCCACGTAACTGCACTCTCCTCTGCTTTTAACAGTGGAATTCCTGTTGCACTCTTAATGTTACCAACGTTGCTTTTAATGTCAACATAGGTTGTTTTGACCTTCCTGTATGCTGAGTCTGTCCTTCCGACAGTAGTATCTTTTTCGATGTCTTCACATTTTTCCTGCAGCCATTTCGTCTTAGCTACCCTGCACTTCCTATTTATTTCATTCCTCAGCGACTTGTATTTCTATATTCCTGATTTTCCCGGAACATGTTTGTACTTCCTCCTTTCATCAATCAACTGAAGTATTTCTTCTGTTACCCATGGTTTCTTCGCAACTACCTTCTTTGTACCTATGTTTTCCTTCACAACTTCTGTAATAGCCCTTTTTAGAGATGTCCATTCCTCTTCAACTGTACTGCCTACTGCGCTATTCCTTATTGCTGTATCTATAGCGTTAGAGAACTTCAAACGTATCTCGTCATTCCTTAGTACTTCCGAATGCCACTTCTTTGCGTATTGATTCTTCCTGACTAATGTGTTGAGCTTCAGCCTACTCTTCATCACTACTATATTGTGATCTGTGTCTATATCTGCTCCTGGGTACGCCTTACAATCCAGTACCTGATTTCGGAATCTCTGTCTGACCATGATGTAATCTAATTGAAATCTTCCCGTATCTCCCGGCCATTTCAGAGTATAGCTCCTCCTCTTGTGATTCTTAAACAGGGTATTCGCAATTACTAGCTGAAACTTGTTACAGAACTCAATTAGTCTTTCTCCTCTTTCATTCCTTGGTTCAAATGGTTCAAATGGCTCTGAGCACTATGCGACTTAACTTCTGAAGTCATCAGTCGCCTAGAACTTAGAACTAATTATACCTAACTAACCTAAGGACATCACACACATCCATGCCCGAGGCAGGATTCGAACCTGCGACCGTAGTGGTCAAGCGGTTCCAGACTGAAGCGCCTTTAACCGCACGGTTTCATTCCTTGTCCCAAGCCCATATTCTCCTGTAACCTTTTCTTCTACCCTCTCCCCTACAACTGCATTCCAGTCGCCCATGACTATTAGATTTTCGTCCCCCTTTACGTACTGCATTACCCTTTCAATATCCTCATACACTTTCTCTTTCTGTTCATCTTCAGCTTGCGACGTCGGCAAGTGTACCTGATCTTTCGTTGTCGGTGTTGGTCTGCCGTCGATTATGATTAGAACAACCCAGTCACTGAACTGTTCACAGTAACACACCCTCTGCCCTACCTTCCTATTCATAACGAATCCTACAACTGTTATCCCATTTTCTGCTGCTGTTGATATTACCCGGTACTCATTTGACCAGAAATCCTTGTCTTCCTTCCCCTCACTTCACTGACCCCTACTATATCTAGATTGAGCCTTTGCATCTCCCTTTTCAGATTTTCTAGTTTCCCTACCACGTTCAAGCTTCTGACATTCCACGCCCCGACTTGTAGAAAGATATTATAAGAGGCTATATAAAAATATCCGCCTACTGGCGTTGCTACAACTTATGTGCGACGTAACGTGGCTCCTATGCTCGTATACAACACAGATACATTAGTAAAAGTTAGCGTGGCATTCGTGTTTGCCCGATGCACGTTTGGTAAAAGCGGAAATTTGACCTATGGTGACGTTATTACCAAATTCACCCAATCAAGATCACCGTGCTGTTATTATTCTGTTAGCCGCCGAGTGACTAAAGGTGGTAGATGTGCTCCAGAGAATGAATCATGTGTGCAGGGTACAAAATGTGTCAAAAACCACCGTTGGTGAATGCTGCTGCTTGATGTAACACACATCTCCATCAAGGAAATTTCGTCACGCATAAGTTACATCAACTGAAGTGGGAGACACCTGCCTTATAGTCTTCGCCTATCTCCATGCGATTATTAAGCCTTTGGTGCCTTGCAAAAAGGCCCTGAACGGTCGCCAGTTCCTATTGGATGAGGATGTGCAGCAGGCAGTTACAGACTCGTTCATGCAGCAGGACAGAGTGTTTTAATGCAAGATTATTTTCCACCTGGTTCATTCGTGCAGTGATTGCCCCAATGTTGACACAGATTTTGCCTGATTGGCATACCTATTCAGGACTGAATGGTAAACTTTTGATGACCCGTTATATTTCTCAAAATACACTGGACTCAACTGCTGACCATGGCTGTAGATTAAGCTGCAGTGAATAATGAGTATAGTTTCTTCCCTGTATCACAGTCAGTTTTAATTAAAAAAAAGTGTCTGTAACATTTATTGATATACTTAATGAATTCCTTCTGTAACAGCACGAAACACACATGGCACCACTGATCTAACTTACTGGTTAATTTGCATTTGGCAAGGACTCACACACTGTCAGACAATGCAAACGACATGAAATAGAATATTGAACAGTATATCAAAGAAATGAGGATCGCTATTCATTCAGTTACTCACATTCACTGCTTTCCAGAGGCTTCCAGATACAATACCAACCCACTGCTCATATGTTAAATTTAAAATGCAGTGCAAAATATTTGTCATCTTCCACTGGTAATGAAAACTTATGATATTCTACAATGGGCACTACATAATCATTCTACGCACACTTCGCCATTTTACTACAAAATTGTAACAAATCACCTCATTTTATATTCTGTTACAGATATTCATAAAAAATTATAACAAATTTCTTCCATACCTAACCATGTGAGTGCAAAATATTACGTATATTTGATGAACAATAACACTTCTGAACTTGGCACAAAATTACGATTCATTGGATACTTTTAAAAATAGCAAAGATGGTGGCTACTACAGTGGCATGTAGTATTGGACTACCCATGTCCCTAAACAACTGCTGTAGCCTCCTTCAATCCAACACAGAAATTTAATTCATTTCGGTTTAGTATGCAATCTGCAAAAGCTATACCTCTGTGCCTCCCATGTGTATCTTCAAAATTTCATTGAAAAATTTAACTCGTCTTTCCACATGGAGATGTGAAGTATTTCATCCATTTCTGGGTGGTTCAACAGTTTAGCGTTAAGATGCTTGTTTTGTAGCTTGAAACACAATTATCTCCTTTTCAAAACACAGCCATTTTGGTTTTGATTTAATAAATGCAAAAATTTCGGATGTACACTGTATAATCAGCTCAAGTACTTCCTATAAAAGCCACCAGTCCTAAAAAACAGATCAGGACACTGAGTGATGGCTTATATACAATCATTCTGTGTTATCTGGTGTCTCAAATATTTAACTTGGTTTGTCCCAAAGGTTGACTTACTTAATCAGACAATAATTTTGTTCTTATAAAATTTCTGTAATAATTCTTTTAGAGTTTAACAGAGGTTGAAACACAGTAAAAACCTTTCATTTCCTGTATAGAATATTAATCTGTGGATCAATTCTGTCCACAAGACTTGGTCGAGCACGCCCGTAAACATATTCCCAAAAAATTTCAAACGAAAAGTGAGTACCTTAAACTGAAAACACTTTCCTTCGAAAAGGAAAGCCATGACTGGTGAGGAACAAAGGAGTAACTGCATTTGCCAGTAGCATGAGGTTAAATCTGTAGAGTTAATGTACCGATTCCCTTCCAGTTTTACCAGTATCTCCTGAATAGATATGGACCTATCTCACTCAGTTTCCATTATCTGATTTGATGAGCATGTTTAGAGAACATTCCCACATGATTCCCTACCGATCAGTAATGGACTATTGTCTGCCCTTAGGGATCTTTCAATTACATCTTGATTGACCATTTTAGTTATCTCCTTATGGATGGGATGGATTTTTGAAAAATGTTTTATCGATTTTATTTTTCCATTAAACTCATAACCATTTGTAATTGCTGGTTTATCAGAGAATATCGTATTATACTGATTTAATCATTTGGATAATCCTCCTTTTTGCCATTATTGGCATTTACTTTTTCGCTGATCAACTGACTTTTCACCTTTACTACTTCCACAGAGGCGATTTTACCATTTCCAGGTCTAGATTCTTCTTTTTTTTAACTCATGCATTTCTTTAAATTTTCGCTGACTAAATAGTCCTCTACCCTGTGATTCATAAACAGTACCACAGCGAAGTTACCTCGACACATAAGCACAAATTTTCATATTCGAAAAGTAATATGACTTGGACAGCTATGGTGCAGGTTCGAATCCTTCCTCGGGCATGGATGCGTGTGATGTCCTTGGGTTTGTTGGGTTGAAGTAGTTCTAAGTTCTAGGGGGCTGATGACCTCAGAGGTTAAGTCCCATAGAGCTCAGAGCCTTTTTAATATGACTTGTTGTTCACATTTTCAGTTTACTCCTGCTAACAGTTGCATAATCATGTTCGTCATTACTGAGGAAGTATCTGTAAATGCATGATTTCCTAAATGAATTGTTTGCACACTTCCCCTCTCACTGGATTTCCCTCGTTTCCAGTGATATCAATAACATGATCTCCAGCAACAGTGAATATTGTATGAGGTTTCTGTTGTCTAAGTTTTGGAAACCACCCTTTATTCAGCACACAAATATCACTTCTCAACAATAAAACAGGCTCTAATGTCCATCGATACAGTAACTCGGAGGTCTTCATACATTGCATTAGAATTGGCTAGTCTTTAGATTACAAGATGTTACTCTTGTTTTGTTTAACTCGTGCAACAGGCGCACACCACTGTGTAGTTCCGAAGATATCTACATCTATTTCTACATCCATATTCAGCAAGCCACCTAATGGTGTGTGGCGGAGGGCACCTTGAGTACCTTCGTCGGTCTTCTCTTCTGTTCCAGTCTCGTATTGTTCGTGGAAAGAAAGATTGTCGGTATGCCTCTGTGTGGGCTCTAATCTGATATTGTCATCATGGTCTCTTCGGGAGATATATGTAGGAGGGAGCAATATACTGCCGAACTCCTCGGTGAAGGTACGTTCTCGAAACTTCAACAAAAGCCCGTACCGAGCTACTCAGCGTCTCTTTTGCAGAGTCTTCCACTGGAGTTTTCCTATCATCTCCGTAACGCTTTCGCGATTACTAAATGATCCTGTAGCGAAGCGCGCTGCTCTCCGTTGGATCTTCTCTATCTCTTCTATCAACCCTATCTGGTACGGATTCCACACTAGTGAGCAATATACAAGCAGTCGGCGAACAAGTGTACTGTATTTATCTCCTTTGTTTTCGGACTCCATTCCCTTAGGATTCTTCGAATGAATCTCAGTCTGGCATCTGCTTTACCGACGATTAATTTTATATGTTAATTCCATTTTCAATCACTCCTAATGCCTATTCCCAGATAATTTATGGAATTAACTGCTTCCAGTCATTGACGTGCTATATTGTAGCTAAATGATAAAGGATCTTTCTTGCTGTGTATTCGCAGCACATTACACTTGTCTACACTGAGATTCAATTGCCATTCCCTGCACCATGCTTCAATTCCTTGCAGATACCCCTGCATTTCAGTACAATTTTCAATTGTTAAAACTTCTCGATATACTACAGCATCATCCGGAAAAAGCCTGAGTGAACTTCCGATGTTATCCACAAGGTCATTTATACATACTGTGAATAGTAACGGTCTTACGGCACTCCCCTGCGGCACACCTGAAATCACTCTTACTTCGGAAGACTCCTCTCCATTGGAAATGACATGCTGCGTTCTGTTATCTACGAACTCTTCTATCCAATCACACAGTTGGTCTGATAGTCCATATGTTCTTACTTAGTTCATTAAACGACTGTGGGAAACTGTATCGAACGCCTTGCGGAAGTCAAGAAACACTGCATCAACTGGGAACCCCTGTCTCTGGACCTCTAAGTCTCATGAACGAATAGCGCGAGCTGGGTTTCACACGATCGTCTTTTTCGAAACCCATGCTGATTCCTACAGAGTGGATTTCTAGTCTCCAGAAAAGTCATTATACTCGAACATAATACGTGTCACAAAATTCTACAACTGATCGACGTTAGAGATATAGGTCTATAGTTCTGCACATTTGTTTGACATCCCTTCTTGAAAGCAGAGATGACATGTGCCCTTTTCCAATCTTTTGGAACGTTACACTCCTCTAGAGACCTACGATACACCGCTGCAAGAAGGGGGGCAAGTTCCCTCACGTACTCTGTGTAAAATTGAATTGGTATCCCATCAGGTTCAGAGGCCTTTCCTCTTTTGAGCGATTTTAATTGTTTTTCTATCCCTCTGTCATGTATTTCGATATCTACTATTCTGTCATCAGTGCGACAATCTAGAGAAGTATGCCTCTGTAAAACGGCTTTGGAAAAAGACATGTAATATTTCGGCCTTTAGTCTGTCATCCTCTATTTCATTACCATTTTGGTCACAGTGTCTGGATATTTTGTTTAGATCCACCTACCACTTTGACATAAGACCAAAATTTCTTACGATTTTCTGCCAAGGCAGTACATAGAACTTTACTTTCGAATTCATTGAACGCCTCTCGCATAGCCCTCCTCACAATACATTTCGTTTCGTGTAATTTTTTTTTCTCTGCAAGGCTTTGGCTATGTTTATGTTCGCTGTGAAGTTCCCTTTGCTTCCGTGGCAGTTTTCTAACTCTGTCGTAGCTCGGTGGCTCTTTTCCATCTCTTATGATCTTGCTTGGCAGGTACTCTTCTAATGCATATTGATGACTAACTGAAACCCTCGCCTGCCGACAGGTGTTGTTTATATACCTCGACGTGGACAGCTGAAAATGTGTGCCTCGACCTGGACTCGAACCCGGGATCTCCTGCTTATATGGCTCTATCCATCTGAGCCACCGAGGACACAGATGAATAGCGCGACTGGAGGGACTTATCCCTTGCACGCTTCTCGTGAGACTCACATTCCCTAATGTCCACAATTCTACATATGTAAAGTACCTTATAGACATTTGCCCATCCACTCATTACTCGCACACGCTTTGGCGATTCCCGTAAGAGTTTGGGCAACCTCTGCGCATTCGCACAGACGAAGGTCAATGGCTGAGTAGCCTTTAACTATGTATATGAAGACAGAAACTGTTTTGAAAGAACAGATACTGTTGATGACCGTGCAGCTTTTCCCTGGAATAAATGATGACTAACTGAAACCCTCAGCTGCCGACAGGTGTTGTTAATATACCTCGATGTCGACAGCTGAAAATGTGTGCCCCGACTGGGACACGGGGACTATAAGGCACTTTACATATGTAGTATTATGGACAATTGGGAATGTGAGTCTCACGGGAAGCGTGCAAGGGATAAGTCCCTGCAGTCGTGCTATTCATCTGTGTCGTCGGTGGCTCAGATGGATTTGGCAGTCGGCTACAGCCGTGTTAGCGTGCGGAGCTGCTCCGCGCGCCGTCCGACGCTCCGCTCTCGGTGGTGTTTACTCCCGCGTCGCGATGTTTGTGTCAATCGAGTCCAGTACTAACGTACTCCATGGCGCACTCGTACCGCCGTGCAACGATCAAAGTAACGTTTTAGGCCGAACATCCACGACCCAGAGCTTTCGAAGTCGAACAGTTCATCCGAGAGGATCTACGTTTGAACCCCCAGGACGTAACCGGCATACACTTTTCCATCACTGGAAGTGTTGTCTACATCAAGATGTCGACGGAGGAAATTTGCACTGACATAATTCACCGTCATGCCACTCTGATGGACACATGGGTGCTGTGACAGTCGCCCATGCTGGATTCGCTATCCGGACATTGCGGGTGTTTGAGCTCCCATTCGAGGGGCCCCAGGATGTGGTCATTGCCGCTTTCCAACCATATGGCACCGTCTTGGGTCACGTTGCGGAGAAGTGGCAAACATTTACCACCTACCCCGTATTAAATGGCGTCCGGCAAATAAAAATTGAGCTGACGAATCATGTCCCATTGTACCTGCTGATTGGCGGTGTGAGGGCCATCGTCATGTACGATGGACAGCCACGGACGTGTGCAGGATGTGGCCAGAAGGGACATGTACGTTCCGAATGCTTACACCGCCGTTTAATACAGACGCCGTTACGTGAGGACACCCAGGCTTCGACGGTCACGTCCTTACCCATAACCTACGCCAAGGTTGCACAGGACCCCGTCGTGCCACTCCCGATTGCGCCAGTAGCATCGTCAACGCCACCCGCCGCAGTGCAACGCGCCGACGACACAAGCACGGCGTCGCCTCCAGTGCTCGCTTCAGGACCGTCCGGTTTGCAGACCGAAACCGATGTTCCTGTTGGAACCATGGACGTCGACCTCGGTGTCGTGCCGACGTCTGCCTTTGTCCAGACAGGATCGGCGTCAGATGACGGGCGACCACATTCTGATTCAGAAGGCCACATCAGAAAACAGCGGTCGCCTCGCAAACACAGGAAACGGCGACGAACGCCTTCCGATGACGCCCTTTCTCAGACGGCCCCGCGAGATGTCGACCTGATGTCTGACGGTGATCTCCCACATTGCGACCAGTCACGCGATGTGGCAGCAACAGGCGCCCCTCATGTGACGCCTCCTCTCTCAGCCAAGGACGTGTCCTCGCCTTTGCCAACGAATGATGACGGCGGTCCCCCTTCCACTCATGATGCGGAATCCACAACACCCGTTCCAGAAGTACGTGACCGTCACATGTCCACGTCGTCAGCCTCCTGGGCCGATGACGTTGAAGAAGAACTGGAACAGACTGCCAGCGTGTCTGCACAGGAGTCCACCACGGCAACACTGGGGTTGACGCCCCGCCAGTAATTATTTACAACCGCGGCACCACCGGCGGGTCTCCACCTGCAGGCTACATCTACCGCACGTTCGGCAAATACTGAGAATGGCCGTACACAGCAATATCGTATCGCCACGATGAATCTTGCCACCATTCGTGCCCCCCATAAACTGGCCATGTTCCAAGACACTATTTACTCTGCGGGTGTTGATACAGCACTCTTACAAGAGGTGTTTGTGGCTGACTTCCTAGTTTCCACCGGATACAACGGCCATGTCTCACCCGCATCCGACACCGGCAGCAGCGTCGCCATCCTGCTACGCGACGGACTCCCTGCAGAGGACGTCATCTACCTCCTCACTGCGCGAGGTATGGCCTTCACACTGTTCGGCGTGCGTATTATTAATGCCTACGCTCCGTCCGGATATGGCCACCGTCATGACCGACACACTTTTTTTTGCCGAAAGCGTCACACCCCTCTTCACAGGTCCGCAAGACGATTTGGTACTTGGTGGGGATTTTAACTCGACACAAGAGCCCGCGGACCAACTCCTTGTGCATCTCTCTCAGTGGTCATTGACCGTCTACGACTTGTTGACACTTGGAAGAAGCTCCACGGAATTCAACCGAGCTATACATTCTACACCTCTCACTCATCAAGCCGCATATATCGCATCTACGTTACCCGCTCCCTTGCTAATGGCACACGTCATGCGGAAGTCTGGCCCTTGGCCTTTTGAGACCATGATGCGTACCTCTGTGACGTCAGTCTCACCCGACAGCGAGTGTGGCATAGTCGTGGTCTGTGGAAACTCAATGTCGCTCACCTGACCTCCTCATACTGTCGCCGTATGGTCGAAGAAGCGTGGGCACGCTGCCGCCATCGTCGAGAAGCCTATGACTCCACCTTATCATGGTGGCTCTCCTGTGCCAAGCCGACCCTCTGGAAGACAGTGATGAGTTATGGGAAGGAATTTAAGGTGTGGCAAACTAATACCCTGCACTTCTACTACACCATACTACGTGACTGTGCGACGATGCCTTTCTCGCCAGCCCGGCAGTCGATGGTCCATCGCACGAAGGCGCAGATCTCCTTGATCATGCGGCGTTACTTGGAAGGAACCGTAGTCCGTTCTCGTGCTTCTAATCGTATCCCTCAAGAATGTCCGTCGATATACCACCTCCTTCAGGAACGACAACGATGTGGAAGGGCGACGGCACGACACCCAACAAAGCATCGGTCGTGCTCTCCATGCTCATTTTGGCGGGCTATACGCAGCCGTACCACGTTCTGCAGCACTGATCACAGAAGTAGCTCACCTTACTACGAACACACTTGCGGAGGATGCAGAGCATGACCTCCAAGACGACGTAACCACAGATGAAATGGTAGATGCTATCAAGGCGAGTACTAATAACAGATCTCCTGGACCTGACGGTATACCCATCGAATTTTATAAAAGTTTTCACTATTTGGTGGCTTCCACGTGGAAGGCAATCGCACAAGAGCTGATGTCACCGATGACAGTTGTCCGGAGCGCCTTTCTAGATGGCACTATTATCCCCGTACATAAACCGCACTGGTTATCGAGGGTCCAGGACTATCGACCAATTACTTTGCTCAACAGCGAAATGAAAATATTCACACGGCTATTGGCATCGCGACTCAAGATGGTCGCACGTTACATTACATTGTGCGACCAGACTTCCCTAGGAGACGACAACAACATCCGTACGGCCCTTTGCCCTTACAGAGACATGATAGCATTGGCGCATTATCAACGTCTCCCTGGCGCCTTGGCGTCAATGGAATTTAGCCAGGCTTTCGACCGTGTTGACCACTTCTATTTACGGATAGTTCTTGAGCATATGGGATTTCCTGGCAGTATTGCCACAGTGGTTATGCGCCTGTTGAGTGGTGCAACCTCTAAAATCATGTACAATGGTCGCCTAACACCGCCCCTGGTCATCGCACGATCTGTACGACAAGGCTGCCCCCTTTCCACGATTTTGTATGCTTTCGCCTTGGAACCCCTGCTCTATTGCATGCGCCAACGTTTGGAACGTATGGCTGTGCACGGCCACCGTTTTTGTTGTACAGCCTACGCAGACGAAATAGTACTATATCTGCGCAGTGAAGATGAAGTACGAGCAGCACTGACATGGGTGGCGACTTACGGCGAAGCGTCGGGGAGCTGCCTCAACGTGTCAAAATCCGAGGTCCTGCTCATTGGTGAGGGCTTGCCGGAGAGATGCGTTGCCCCCCTTAGTGTCGCCGCCACCATACGATGTCTTGGACTTGATTTCGCAACATATCTGCGCCACTCAGCGACTATCAATGGTAGACGCTTGCTACAGACAATCACAGCAAATCTCGCAGATCACCGGCTAAGAGCTCTCGACGTTATCCAACGCGCGCAATACGTGAACGTGTATCATGCTTCCCGTACACCACACGTGGCTCAAGTACAACCAGTCCCAAATCTCCTGGCCCGACGACTGTTGATGGCTTTCGGCTCCTTCGTCAGCTCGGGGATGTTATTCAAGGTGCAATGTGAATCCCTTACACTGCCACGAGATCGTGGCGGAGTGGGACTCATCCACGTGCCGACTCGTGTCAAGGCACTTTACGTAAGCTCCCAACTAAAACTTTGGCATCGTTGCCCGCAGAGCCTTACTAGCCTCCTGCTTCACAACTTTTCGCCGGCCTTCTTGTCCGCCCCAGTACTGGTATCGACCATTCCAACCACCTTTTATTACATCCAACGATTTTTCCTGGAGTTCAGCTATGTCTACCGGTCCTTACCACTTACACGTTTGTACCTCACGAAAACAGTCTCCGAATTGTTACAACAGTGCCGCCCGTCCAACCCCATCGAACGTAAGTATCCACAGTACGTGTGGCGACACGTATGGAAGGCGATACATGCGCGTTTTCTCGAATCAGACGTTCAATCAGCATGGTACATCACCGTGAATGGCAAACAAGTTAACCGAGATCGTCTACACCGCATCCATCTCGCCGATTCATCCCTCTGCACCCACTGTGGAGTGGATGACACGGATGTCCACCGGTTCCACTGTGGCACAGCGTTCGATGTCTGGACACTTGCGCGGTGAATTTTGGCGTTACTTACTCGACAGACACCAGCTCCGAACGACGTCCACATGCTTTTGAACCCCGATAAGACTTTCTACCCCTCTGCCAAAACTCACTCTGTGAATGGGATCTGTGGCCACACGATCCGCTACCTTTTTACTTCTGGCGACAAGTCTACGCTAGAATATTGGACTTATCTCAACGAACGACACTGCGTCCTGATCTGTAACCCACGCTATAAGCAATATTTTTCCAATTTCTTACGGAGCATCTTCGATGACCCACCTCGTAGCTGGAATGTCCAAGCCCTGAGAAGCTGAAAACTGTATTAACCGAACCGAACTGAATAGATCTGCTACCCAGAACCCACGGCTACGCAATGAGAAGACACGTTTGGACGAGCTGGCCTGCTGTAGGCGGAGACACTTCAGGCGCTCCTGTAAGAACTGGTCTTTAACTACAAGTCGCACGACGACTTTCTATAAAAAAAAATATTAACAAATAAAATAAAATAAAATAAAATAAAATAAAATAAACTTTTCCTTGTATTATTCCTCATAATTTCTTCTTAAAGGAATATGAAATTTGATTTTGGCAAAAAAAAAAAAAAAGATGGGTAGAGCGTCTGCCATGTAAGCAGGAGATCACGGGTTCGAGTCCCGGGCGGGGCTCACATTTTCTGCTGTCCACATCGAGGTATATCAACAACACCTGTCGGCAGCTGAGGGTTTCAGTTAGTCATCATTTATTCAAGGGAAAAGCTGCACGGTCATCAACAGTATCTGTTCTTTCAAAACAGTTACTGTCTTCATATATAATGCATATTGTACGATGGTTTTGAACTTTGTCCATTGATCCTCAACACTATCTGTACATGAGATAAAACTTTTGTGTTGATCCGTCAAGTACTCTGAAATCTGCTTTTTGTCACTTCCCACATTTTTTAATAATTCTATTTACGGCCAAAATCACCGATGCTGTGTCCGCCCCCGGTAGCTGAGTGGTCAGCGCGACAGACTGTCAATCCTAAGGGCCCGGGTTCGATTCCCGGCTGGGTCGGAGATTTTCTCCGCTCAGGGACTGGGTGTCGTGTTGTCCTAATCATCATCGTTTCATCCCCATAGACGCTCAAGTCACCGAAGTGGAGTCAAATCGAAAGACTTGCACCAGGCGAGCGGTCTACCCGACGGGAGGCCCTCGTCATACGCCATATTAATACCGATGCTGTAACCGCCTTATCATCGCAGATTCCCTGTTCTGCGTTAACTGTTTCAAATAGTTCGAGTCTGTTTGTAACCAAAAGGTCTAATATGTTATCGCCACGAGTCGGTTAGCGTAGTTTTCAGATAATACACTTATAAAAGTTCCCTGGATTCTTTGTCCCTGACACCCGTTATAAGCGTTAGAGTCTCCCGGTGTATATATAGTAAATCAAAACGCCACCCGAAACTATAACATGGTCGGGAAACCTACTCGAAATATTTTCCAAATTCTCCTTCAGGTGTTCTGCCACGACAGCTGCTGAGCCAGGGGGCCTATAGTGATATCCAATTACCATGTTTGAGCCTGCTTTACCGTGACCTTCATTCAAATTATTTCACATTCGTAACATGAAGCGTATGACATAACACACTTTTACAGCATTATATATTCATCCAAAGTTACGAAACCTTTCTTTTTTATTAACATTATGAAACTTGTAGAAACTTATTGTCCATATATCCTCCGATGGAGAATTATCGATGGTACAGCCTACAAACCACAGCATCGTCACACTACACACAAATTGGCTGCTTTATTTTAATGCCCAGTAAAATACTGATCTATGATTCGGAGGTAAAACGTGTGCGCATTTGTGTGTGTATGTGTGTGAGTGTGTGTGTGTGTGTGTGTGTGTGTGTGTGTGTGTGTGTTCCATTGCGTATTTTTGAAATGTAAATCCTTTGTGCGCACGTCTGAGATGAAATTTTTTGACGGCGAGGCAGAACTTTTTATGACGAGACAGTGAATCAGGTTCCTGTCGCCAATATATCTCGCCCCCGCAGCTAGGTAATCCACGTGTGTGACGTCATGCGTTTTCCTATACCCCTGTCTCTGCCCCTCTACGTTGTCAACCCGAAGGCCGATGGTCTGTTTGTGTTCAGAAAGTAGCTATCTCTCCTACTGTGGTACTATGTAGAAATTGATACTCTCTAATATTGATCTCCATCCTTTTAATTTTTAGGCTGCACTCTTTGCTTGGTTGCACTTCCTGATATTTTCAAGAGTTGTCACACGACAGAATCGGTCGTAGTATGCATTGCAGTGAGCATGTGTTTTATGTGTTCATGTATGGTGCACGATAATGTCAAGAGAAAATGTATTATGCGATTAATTTTGTTATTGTATGCCTGCTATTTATTGATGTTTTCTAATTACACTTATGATAGTAATCACATTTATTGACTATTAGGCTTATCTCCTACGACGCGTCCGTACTATTTCACGATTTACACTCGACGCTGACAATTGGGTACCCTGATTCCGTCCTGGGGGCTACGAGGTAGCGGCATGAAGGCCATCCATAACACTAACATTGCCAAATCCGTTGTAACCACGCCGACCCTGCGATCGCTGAGGGACTAGGGCGTAAGCGAAAGAATGAAAGAAGAAAAGGCTTATCTCCTACGAGTGTACTGCTAAATGGACTCTAAACAGAGCAATATTATTTCCGCAGGCTTGTTCATAAGTAAGTGTTGTTTCGTAAAGTTCGTTGAATTTATGTGTTAGGAGTCGAGAAAGCTGTCAAGACTAAGCACTGTCGTACAGTGTAAATGAAGAGGCATTTTACTCCAGCAACATTAGCCGTTGTTGGAAAATGTTATCATTCAAACATTTTGTTATGACTGTTGGTTGAAAACTAAATAAAATAATAAAAACACGGTTTGCCAGAATTGCAGTGAAAATTATGCAGGACCAACAATTTACAAAATACTAGGTACACAAGTCCTAATTTCCGAAAGTAAATAAAGAGGAAGAATCAAAATACAATTTGGAAGGAGTCAGCAATAAAGAGACGAGACACGGAGAACACCTGTAGATATTGCATCGCAATACAGATATCACGGTGTTTGTCGAAGGACATGGAGGGCAAACTAGAAGATTGTAAACGTATGTGAACATCGAATTCACAGACATTTCCTGACAACAGACGACAGCAGAGGGATGTCGTTAGAGAGGTAATATCTTCCCATGAACTACGTTCCACTTAATTTTGGAACTGCTCAATTACCTGAAAATGTAAAAAAAAATACGATCGGAAACCGAGGTATCTTATAACGTTTCACTTTGAGTAACCTACTTAATTAGACCGGGAGCTGCAATGGAGTGCTCCTAGCTGTACTGTTTGCACACATCATCTCTGTAGACGGAGAGCAGTAAACCAACATGACATTTTCGGCTTCCCATTCTGACACTGCCGCTTTGTGGAGGCAATTTCCACTGCCGTCATGTGTGCCGGACGCCGACTCCACCCCAGCCACGGCGAGTTCCAAGGACAAAGCGCCCACTGCGTTCGTGTCGGAGCTGTGTTTGAATGTCTCGCTGTCCAGCAAAGCCGCCGCGATATTCGCCTACACAAACGGCGCTCAAATGTCGCTTAGCGACAACTGTTTGCAGTGGACGGCTACTTTGCCCGCGGTACAGCGCCGCCGTCCATGTTTCGCACAGCGCCACTTGTTGTGGCCGCAACCTTGCAGGGACACCACTGAGTTTCCGTTCCGTGTAGCTACTCATCTATGCATTAGGCCATTCCGTTCTCGTTCGGAGACAACACATGTTGGTGAAGTGGCTTCGCACTCTGTACTGCCTACCTGCCTGCTACTGTAGTTTCAAATCTGTTCGTACTCCGGTCACTCCGACATACAGTTTATGTACTATGTCTTGTAGATAAGAAGTGTACCACTTAAGTGGACATCTCTAACTTTTACCTTTAAAATAAGACAGCAAAGTAAGGTTTTTCGTCAAGTGTTTCCGTCTAAGGAGGCGAGTACAGTG
This sequence comes from Schistocerca piceifrons, assembly GCF_021461385.2. NCBI lineage: Eukaryota > Metazoa > Arthropoda > Insecta > Orthoptera > Acrididae > Schistocerca > Schistocerca piceifrons. The sequence goes on along the minus strand of NC_060139.1, from coordinate 159,799,780 downwards.
TCTTGATAAAAGTCAGGGATAGCGATATGCACATATACAGATGGCGGTCGTATCGCGTACCCAAAGTTAACAAGAGCAGTCGAATGCCGAAGCTGTTATTTGTACTCAGGCGCTTTCCAAAGTGATTATGGCCGCACGGCGAGAATTACGACTTTGAACACGGAACGGTAGACGCATCGGATATTCCATTTCGAAAATCGTTACGGAACTCAATATTCCGAGATCCATAGTCTGGAGAGTGTGCCGAGAATACCAGATTTCATGCACAACCACTCACCACGGACAACGCAAGGCCGACGGCATTTACTTAATGATAGAGAGCAGCAGCGTTTACGTGGAGTTGTCAATGCTAACAGACAAGCAACTGTGCTTGAAATAACTGTAGAAATCAATGTGGGACGTACGACGAACGTATCCGTTAGGACAGTGCGGTGAAATCTGGCGTTAATATGCTCCGGCAGCAGATGAATGACGCGAGTGCCTTTGCTGAGAGCACGACGTCGCCTGCAACCCATATCCTGAGCTCATACTATATCGGTTGGACTCTAGGCAACAGTGAAACCGCGGCCTGGTCAGATGAGTCCCGATTTCAGTTGGTTCTTGCGTGGCGCAGATCCTACGATGAAATCGTGTTCCCAAGAGTTCAGCGAGGCATTGTGCAAGCTGGAGGTGTCTCCATAATGGTGTGGGCTATTTTTACTTGGAATCGACTGCGTCGTCGGGTCCAACTGAACCGATCATTGACTGGAAAGCATTATGTTCGGCTACTTGGAAGCCATTTGCAGCCGTTCACGGAATTTATATTCCCAAACAAATATTACCGCACAGATGGCCAGACGTGAATGTCATCGAACATTTGTGGGACATAATGGATTGGCACAAAATCTCGCACTTGCGATACTTTCGCTATTATGGATGGCCGTAGAGGCAGCATGGCTCAATATTCTGCAGGGGACTTTCAATGACTTTTTGAATCGTCAGTTTGCTGCACTACGCCTGGAATAAAGAGGTCGGACGTGATATTGGGAGGTATTTCCTCACATTTGTGACCTCAGTGTATTTCACTGTATAGTAAAAGATTGTAACTTACTAGCCTCAATCATTCACTGTGTAGAGGACTGTGTGCTATTCTAAAACTTAATAGCACACTTTCGTTACAGCTTTAATTCCCTACACGTCACATTTGTTCAGGGTGGCTACGTCCATGGTGTTCTGCAACTAAATGTAAAAGTAAAATTTCCAAATAAAATATGTGGAATTCACATGAGGGCACCATTGAAGATCGTAGTGCAACGTGACTGCAGTCGGATCAAAATAAAAATCAGTAATAAAACAAGCAGCCTTGTCTACGTACATACATCTAACTACTTTCATCAAAGTAATACCTGTGTGGAAAGTGTCTCACATATCTTAAGAGAGGAAACCCAACTCAGATCTTTGCACATACGGCAGTTGATGGATGTTGGGCTGCCTACCTTAAGGTGAATGAAATATTTTCTGGCCAGTATCATTTTGCCCACGCCACAGAAAAGCGTTCGTCACAGAAAATATTCCAATAGTCTTAGCATAGAACAGAGGAGGATTTAGAGTTGCAGAATGTGCCTGCTGACCAGGGGATCTCCCTCAAATCTTGATCAGAGCTGTGGGAAGGGATCTACACTTATTATTTATCTCTATTTTGATGTAGAGAGGTAGTGAAACTGTGTATCGGACCTGGACGCGAACCAGAATACTTTCAGACTGAGCACGACCCACAGAGAACAGGCTGGTACACATCTTCACAACGTCTGCAATCGTACACATGTAAATATACAGCACACACACACATAGAGTGGTACAATGGGGAATATTGTCGGAGAAATATATTAAAGCACCTACCAACAGAGGTATCCGAGCATGACTCATGAGCCACCCAACTGGTTTACTTCTAGTACCTCCTGGTTAGCACATAGACATCATCTGCCAGGAAGTTACATAACAGAGCACTCACCACTGATAAGCTTAAGATATTTCTGTATAAAGTATAGTACCATTATAAAGAGCCAAGGCTTTTTACTGGAACTTCTTGGGAAATTAAAATGATGTGCTGGACGAGGACTCGACTCCAGAACCATGCTTTTGTCAGAAATGCTCTTACCGAGTGAACTATCAAGGCAGGAGTTATATCTGCCCACCACAGCTCTACCTCCGCTTTTACTTCTTCCATGCTTCCGAAACTTTGGTTCTACACACAGTTTGAGTCTGCCAGGAAGTTTTAAAACACACACATTCCGCTGAAACGGAATATTAAAGCTGCCACTTTACAAATCTACCTAGAAACTTTCCTAAACATGGTTTGGAAGTATGACAGCACAATGCAGTTTCGAGGTCTGTACGACTGCGAATCCGGTGTCCGAGCAGACGTTAGTGCCACAGTAAACAAATAATGTTTTTAACATTTTGCGAAATGTTTGTTAACTTTCATAATTGTTGTATCAGTAAACTCCTCCTTTAAGGACATAGCTAAAGACATAAGTTGAAGTTTACCATTCAGTTTTGTAAGTCCGTAATTAGGAAAAGCGTTAATGAAACCAAAAGTAGCACTTCCTTTCGGATCTGGACCAAAAGATCATGTTTTAGAAATTCTGTAGTTGTCTGCCACAGCTACGTACAAGTTACAATACTTGGCTCAAAGGTGCCTACGACCTTCCGATGTAACTGAGCAAGAGGGTGGCGCCCTGCGACTTCAACCTCAGGCTCGGCGACACTGAAAACGGCAAGGTGTCGAAAAATGAAATGGCCACAGCTTATAGTTCTGTGAGATGTTACGTGGTTTAATTACGTTACACTAGCAGAACATCTCACTGGAAATCTACTCAACGCCAGCGTCAACATGTAACACAATTGGACATCCCCATAGTTTCCGCATGCGAGCAGGACCCGCTAGTTTCCACATAGAGCAACTAAGGGTGTCTAAATGGGTGCCTGTCACGCTAAGAGTGTTGCCGAGTTGAGGTGTGTTGAGGGAACCTTTGCCATTTGACTAACGCATATGTCAATGTCGCAACCCTTCGTGATCATGCAACTGAATGGTGCAAGACAGAAGGGCTGAAAACGCATAAGCACCATTTGTTCGTTCAGATCGTGTTCAAATTTCGTAGAATTGTTTGGAACAGCCCCTAGTGGTTACAGTATGCACGCCAGAGCGAAAACCGCGGTCACACAGCACTCCAAACGGGTGAGATCACACTCAGTGATGTTGCTGGGACATGATGTCCTCAGAGGAGCGTTCAATCGTCGGGGGGTTGTCAAAAACGGCGTCCTGCTGCTTATCTCATTGATAAATGTTATTTTCGATCGCGAAATGTGTGGGAATCAAGGCCGCAATAAAGGGGGTGGTTCCATTTTCACCATTTACCCCGCTCACTAACAAAGGAAAAGGAACGGAAAGAGGACAATGAAAGAAGCAAATAATTCTAATAAATGTACCTAAGAGGACGAATAAGTTCCTCGAAACGACGGATTGCAGCTGAGTACATGGACACCTTTTAAAAAGTTTCCAAGAGGATCCAATCTGCAACCATGCACTTGAGCGCAAACACAAGAGTGTTGCACATGAACAGTGATCATGTGAAGGCAAGCTTCAGGACCCTTCCTCATCAATACCCACACACATACAAAAACACCAGCAGCGTTCCGATTGTACTGACAACAATCTGCAAAGCGCTCGCGGAGTTCTCAACGCTGTCAACAGCTCTGAAATACTCCGCAGGTTTCAAATATCCCCACGCAAAGGAATCTTTTGGCAGATCATGGTATTCTCGAGCTGCAATCGATACACTTGTTGTCTAAGATTCGTTCGACGTATTTCGGAACAGCTACAAAAAAGTTTACCCGTGCACCGTCATACATTTACCACACACATATCCTGTCACCATGACGAACATCATCCAATAGTTGGTTAGCTCGGGTGGCAGGAAATGATGGTGCAAATGACACGAAGAATAAGCCTCCTAAACAGAGAATGTGGCCCTATTAAGCGATCACTAATTACACATTGCGAAACGTTAACGGAATTCCTTGGTTGACCTGCTATCGTAATGGTACCACCTGAGTTCTCGTAAGCCCAAAGTGAATGTACATAATAACACTTCGGGTAAAGCACGCTTAGTCGGCAGATAACACATACAGGAGGATCTGTGGATTGTTCCCCTCAGGGCTGGCGGTGTGGCCATGCGGTTCTAGACGCTTCAGTCTGGAACCGCGTGACCGTTACGGCCGCAGACTCGAATCCTGCCTCGGGCATGGATGTGTGTGATGTCCTTAGGTTAGTTAGGTTTAAGTAGTTCTAAGTTCTAGGGGGCTGATGACCACAGATGTTAAGACCCATAGTGCTCAGAGCCATTTGAACCATTTTTTTGTTCCCCTCACTGTGTAATAATACACAGTGTGAAAAAAAGTATCCGGACACCCCTAAAAACGTACGGTTTCATATTGTGCTGCCACCTACTGCCAGGTTCTCCGTATCATCTACCTCAGTAGTCATTAGAAATCGTGAGAGAGCAGAATGGGGAGCTCCGCGGAACTTACGAACGTGGTCAGATGACTGGGTGTCACTTGTGTCATACGTCTGTACCCGAGATTTCCACACTCCTAACCATCCCTAGACCCCTTGTATCCGATGTGATAGTGAAATGGAAATGTGAAGGGGCACGTACAGCACAAAAGTGTACAGGCCGACCTCTTCTGTTGATTGACAGAGACCACCGACAGCTGAAGAGGGTCGTAATGTGTAATAGGCAGACATCTACCCATACCATCACACAGAAATTCCAAACTGCATCAGGATCCACTGCAAGTACTATGGCAGTTTAGGCTTGACGTGAGAAAACTTGGATTTCATGGTCGAGCGGCTGCTAATAAGCGACACATCATGCCGGTAAATGCCAAACGACGCCCCGCTTTGTGTAAGGAGGGTAAACATAGGATTACTGAACAGTGGAAAAAGGTTGTGTGGAGTGAAGAACCACGGTACACAATGTGGCGATTCGATGGCAGGGTGTGGGAATGGCGAATGCCCAGTGAACGTCATCTGACAGCGTGTGTAATGCTAACAGTAAAATTCGGAGGGGGTGGTGTTATGGTGTGGTCGTGTTTTTCATGGAGGGGGCTTGCACCCCTTGTTGTTTCACGTGGCACTATCACGACACTGTCCTTTCCTCCCACTGTTGAAGAGTAATTTGGGGATGGCGATTGCATCTTTCAACACGATCGAGCACCTGTTGATAATGCACGGCCTGTGGCGTAGTGGTTATACGACAATAACTTCGCTGTAACGAACTTTCCTGCACAGAGTCCTGATCTGAATCCTATAGAACATGTCCGGGATGTTTTGGAACGCCGCCTTCGTGCCAGACCTTACCGACCGACATCGATACCCTTCCTCAGTGCAGCACTCGGTGAAGAATGCGCTGCCATTCCCCAAGAAACCTTCCAGCACCTGATTGAACGTTTGCTTTCAAGAGTGGAAGCTGTCATCAAGGCTACGGGTGGGCCAACACCATATTCAATTCCAGCATTACCAATGGAGGGCTCCTCGAACTTTAAATCATTTTCAGCCAGGTGTACGGATACTTTTGATTACGTTGTGTACATTGGGAGAAAGGAACACGGCATATAAAACCAACGGCCATGACCCACACGATTTACACATAATATGGGTAAAACTGTTCCTCATATAAAAAAATGGTTCAAATGGCTCTGAGCACTATGGGACTTAACATCTGAGGTCATCAGTCCCCTAGAACTTACAACTACATAAGCCTAACTAACCTAAGGGCATCACACACATCCATGCCCGAGGCAGGATTCGAGTCTGCGGCCGTAGCAGTCGCGCGGTTCCAGACTGAAGCGCCTAGAACCGCTCGGCCACCGAGGCCGGCATTCCTCATATAATATCTGCGAAGTTGTGTAGGACAAAACACATTCATCTGCAGTAATGCTCCACGCACTTGTGCCCGGAATTTAGCACACTTGTTATAATGCACCCATAATCCGTAGTGTCTACCCTGTTCTTGGACTATAATTGCTGGCCGCGGTGGTCCCGCGGTTCTAGGCGCGCAGTCCGGAATCGCGCGACTGCTACGGTCGCAGGTTCGAATCCTGCCTCGGGCATGGATGTGTGTGATGTCCTTAGGTTAGATAGGTTTAAGTAGTTCCAAGTTCTAGGGGACTGATGACCACAGCTGTTAAGTACCATAGTGCTCAGAGCCATTTGAACCATTTTTTGAATATAATTTGTGATGTCGACTCTGTTCTTGGTCTACCTCCACGAAGACTATTGTCCGGTCTCGCGCAGGCGCTGATAGGTTTTGTGAACACTCGGCTGCCTAGCTGTCTTTTCTTAGGATAGGCTTTATGATAATATTGTGCTTCCGTTACTGCATCGCCTTTAGCACACCCAGACACGAACTAGATGTCAGCCATCATTAGAATATGAGTGTAACTGCAGTCGGTTCAAAATCTACACATACGAAATGAATTTACTGATCACTGGAACACAGTACCTCGTATTTATGCTGTAACTTGGCTGTCCGCATAATGCCAGAGCGTCCCGAAACTTGAGCTGTAAGTCGTAGCTTCAAGGTCATACGTAGCTTCACACCAATGAAAGTAATGTAGTCAGCTAGCTGGTAGAGATGTACCAACAGGGAAGCTGTGGTATAAACGGAGTGTTTGACATTAACTTGTTGTAATACTGTATGATATCGCTTGTGCACATGTCGCATCGGGTAAACAATTGGATTCAAGCATTATAGTATTTATCAGGATTATTAGTTTATACTTTTGTCCCCAGCTTTCGGTTTTACAATAAATACATACCAAAGCAAGTATAGGGTGCCTCACAAATACGTTTACACACTATGAGTATCGGTTTCTTACACCAAAACAAGAATAAAGGAACATGGGCTTTAATTGCATGCCTTAAGAGCCATGAGCCAATGTTACTGTTCGATGCTGTGAAACGCATCTCTTGGACTGCAAGCTCTTTGCGTTCCGTATTGTGGGAAATGGTATAAGAAAAAAAGGATGTCCAGCAAATAAGGGATCCATAAAGAATGCCTTAAGAGCTGTGAGCACTTGCTTATCTTCGCTCCTGTAAAACGCATGTCTTGTACTGAAGATGTGCTCATAGCACTTGAGGTATGCATTTCAGAGCCCACGTTTACTAGACAGTTTTTTTCCTGTGTGTGTGAAATCTTATGGGACTTAACTGCTACGGTCATCAGTCCTTAAGCTTACACACTACTTAACCTAAATTATCCTAAGGACAAACACACACATCCGTGCCCGAGGGAGGACTCGAACCTCCGCCGGGACCAGCCGCACAGTCCATGACTGCGGCGCCTGAGACCGCTCGGCTAATCCCGCGCGGCGTTTTTTTCTTGTTTTCGCCCATATTTCCTCCTCTCAAAGTATGGAAACCAAAGCGCTTACAGTAGAACAGACCTGTTTCTTAGTACCGAAGATAAAAGTTCTCATAATTCTTAAGGTATAAATTTTAGACCCAATGAATACTAATACTAACTCCTCAAAGTCTGTAAGCGTATTTTTGAAACTACCTGTGTGTATCGTTACACACTTTATTAAACGTAGGAGTTAAGTAGCTTCAGACTACAGGGTTAATGAGCCTAATTATGGTCTCTATCTTGATATGATTTACTGGGAGAATAATGCTTGGTAATAAGATATTGAACGAAAACGCTGATTCAGTTGTACATAAGGCAGAAGACAGCCATAAAATATTGCTATGGTAATGCAGCTATACCCCTGAATGAAGTCTGCGGTGTCCTTATCAGCCAAGACCAATGTAAAAACCAAGTGCTACACGAATGATCTGTCGTATTTATCTGGAAGAAGATCTAGTTAAAATGTTACATCAACTGTAGCACTTAAAACAAAGGCATTAAACGCATAACTGAATTCGGCTTATAACTTTCTATAAACTTGAAAACTGGCAGATTCCAATACTTTTCTGTGTACCGTCTCGTACAGATAGTGAAGATAACAATGGATTACTAATTACGACCCCACAGATTAATTGCACGATGCAGGAGTAAGTGGAACAGGAAGAAACACTTATATAGTAATGAGCACGCAATGTGTTCTTCGCTGCAAATGGGAGAGCATTTTCACGGCAGCTGATTCGCTTCTCTCCTACATATTTAATGACTTTTGGCGTTATAGGTTTCAGTTATTTTGATGATAGCAATTAAATACCTAGCCTGTGGATGTGAAGTTCATATGCGTACATGTAAGATGTTTCAAAATTTCTGTACGTCGTGGAACACAAAGTGTCTCTTATAGTCTACCTGAAAATTTCTTAACGGTAAAACTGCAATGAATGATTTAATGACGAAATAGCTGACAACACACGCGACGTAAATATTTTATAAAAAGTTTTATATGACTGTGAACTCTGGCTACAAACAGTTGGTTGCGACATCTACAGGAAGACCAGGAGGAAAGCTGATGTGGATGATCTTCTTTCCCCTCTTAGCATCTATGAGTTTCAAAGGAAATGTGTTGATTACAGAAGTAGCACTGATTGAAGTTCATTTCAATAGCTGCACAGTGACTGGATATCAGTTTTCAGTAACAGGCTTTCTCTTAACGAATGTTCAGTATTGAGGTATATGGCAGAAACGATCATTCCAAACTATAGAGTCTAGTAAAAATGGGCTCTATAATACATACCTTAAGACCTACGAGCAAGTGTTCAGTAGAAGAGATGAGTTTCACAATAGCGAAGACGATCAAGTGCTCATAGCTCTTAAGGAATTCGCTTTATAGACCATGTTTACTGGATACTTTCTCTTATTTTGGTGCGTGCTACTACCTCTCAAAATATTGGAAGTAAGAAGCTTTCGCTGGCCGAAGTGGCCGAGCGGTTCTAGGCGCTTCAGTCTGGAACCGCGAGACCGCTACGGTCGCAGGCTCGAATCATGCCTCGGGCATGGATGTGTGTGATGTCCTTAGGTTAGTTAGGTTTAAGTAGTTCTAAGTTCTAGGGGACTGATAACCTCAGATGTTAAGTCCCATAGTGCTCAGAGCCATCTGAACCAATTAAGAAGCTTTCGGTAAAAGAGACTTGTTTCACTGTATCGAAGATGAAGGAATGTTCATAGTTCTCAAAGTATGCATTTTAGAGTCCGTGTTTGCCAGATTTTACTTTCGAATGGTCGTGATTCTGATATCCCGGAATACTGACTCGAGGGGCACCCTGTATGTACATATAGTTTTATTGTGCAATGTTGTGAGAGGAGAGGAGAAGATATATTATCTCGTGAATAACGAAGTTCCTTTCGATGATATTATTGCCTGAAATGATTTTAGAGACATACAGACGTCAATTAGGACTTCTATAGAATTGCTTGAATTGCTTGTAAACACGACCCAACGGAAAAATATTAAGATCTCTGCCAACAAACCACAAAAATTTGTTTGAAATTTAAGAGAAAAGCTACCACACTAAGAGCATAAAATCAACAGTGTTTCCTAGTGTTGAGTGAAGGAAGATCATACAGTCACACTCTCACAAAGGAAGGCTTTAAAACCTTTTCTTGACGTTTTTTTTTCCAGTGGAACGGCAGAGAGACAGATATTGGCCCCTTAGATGGAAGAAAACAGACGCCTGAGGGTAGCCGGGTTTCATCCCGCACGGTCCCGCCGCTGAGTGGTTTCAATTCCGTGTGAGATGCCGTAGGATCGGAATTCTTCCGCGGCCCCGGAATTGCCCCGGCTGGCCCTTCGCGGCGCAGCAACAGTGACCGGGTGGCCGTGAGGGGAATCCCCTGAGCGGCGCGCTGGCCCGCGGCGCACACGGGCTCAACTTTCAATTACTGGACCTGTCCGCGCTGCCCGCGCTGAGGTGCCGCCGTACACCGCTCCACCGCTTCCGCAGCCGGCTCGATAATTGGTCAATACACAGCGGGACGAGTCGCACCACAGGGACCAAGATATTCCGTTTTCAACGAAAGTATTACCAACTAACATAACAAATAAATATATTACGTTTGTCACTGTCACGACAGTGCTAATAAACCCGAGCCAGTTGATTCTAATGTCATGAAAGGACTCCCCCCTTGATACACACAGTGGTTACGGCTACTACAAGCCACACCACAAGTTGGGTAACGGGGCAAAATTTCTAGTAGTTTACTGTCCAGTTGAGATTTTCACAAATGTTTTATTCGTATCTTACAGAAACTAGCAGTACGGCAATAAACAGCCTTTCAAACACGCCGCTAACGGCCATCAAGTAATTTATAGCAATACAACAAATTTAAAAAAATAAGAAAATAACACAGAAGCTAGCAGAACGGCAATAAACTACCTATTAAAACACGCCGCTAACGGCAATAAAAGTAATTTATAGCAATACTACAATTTAAAAGAAAATTAAAGAACATTAGTAAACAGGCTACTAAAGTAAATACAGAACTTTGTTAATAAAGCACAGTGAGGTAGTGAAGCTACCAACACCGCCATTAAAAAAATTAAAGATCTCAGCAAACACACGATTAATGGCAATAAAAGGAATTTACAAACTTGGAGGAATTTTAAAAAATTTAAACAGAAATGTCCTGGAATATCATTAGAACATAACAGATATGACGGACCCGTGTAAGGCGGCCACAAATCACCCACTCAGGGTTGCTCAGGCTACACAGAATACTGACCAATTTAAATACGCCCGTAAACACAATTGCCACTATCAGGATGGTCACTGCACCGACCTTTAGCCAGCGAAAGCTTGTTATAAGATGGCTTAACTTGCTGACAGAATTAGAGCTAAACTCGTGCAAGGAAACATTACACTACACAGTCCTGAATGAGCGACCACATGATCAACCCACAAGAAGTATGAATTTACACAAAACCAACGACAGAGTAGCGAAACAATTAATGTGCCAAAACTACACCTCCCATCGGACAGTAACGAGAGGAGGAGGGAAGATCACTGTCTTCAATTACACCGATGCCAGGGACTGGAAACCCGATCGCCGGAGGCCACAAGGCAGAAGAGACGCTGGTTACACTAAATTCTTACTTAATGTTTAGACCTTCCACGAACTTAACTTGCACTTATGCTCGAACAGGCAGTGCACAACCTTCGATGGGAAGGATCCACACATCCGACCGCGCACGCATCACCAGCGTACCCAACACGCCACGGTCACGCGACAACACGCTCTGTCACCGGAGTTCACGTCTTCTCTGCAACGTTGACGGGTAGAGACCGCTCCTTCATGTTAGGTGTCTCCTTTTAAACTCCAGTGTTGCAACGGAGGATTTACAGAAGCTTGTTAACGTCGCACCAAGGCGAAATGAACAGCAACTACCCGTGGGGCGATTCTGTATACAACCAACACGCGGGGAACTCTTCCGTCAACTCGACCCGCTCGTTGCACACAACCGACATACATCCCGTGGCGGCTCGGTACAACCGACCATGCCTGCTTCGCGCTGGACAGCCACACTGCCCTCCCGTGTCCACCACACTCTCTCTCTCTCTGCGCGCAACGCTCCTACTTCCGCGCCACCACACGAGGTTACAACCGGTGGAAGATCTCACTTCTTGCATAGCAGTTTCCCGGAAGCAAAACGCAGATATCGATAGCAGAGGGAAAAGATAACCAAGCAGCCAGTTAATGACAGACAACATATCAAGCAAACTTGTCAGGGGAGGAAAAGGAAAACCAACGCAATCTAAACACAAGGTGTAGCACTAGTCGATACACAGCTCACCCCTGATGTTTCATTCCTGGAAGTATCGTAGAGGCAACATCCAACGTGTACAAACAAGAGAAAGCTCTCTTCCTACAGTGTAAAAAGGAACAGTTATATTGACAGTTGAAGGTCACAAGGTCAACTTTCAAAATTTTACTATCTTCCACATCATATGAATCGCAGACGTATTGAAGAGATGTTCTGTACCGAATGATTTATCACAGAAAGTATCACAGTCTTCGACTAGTTGGGCAAATTCGTGTATGCCGAAACGTAGTTTCATGAATACGGTGGGAGCCAATGGTAAGCCATTGTGTCTACATGGTGTATTCGTTGTGAGCCGTTTGAAACAGTGATTTCCATAGTGCCTGCCTGTTGAACTCCACCTGTGTGACCATGCCGACCATATATACTGATACAGGGGGAATATTAAACCGACAAACGGCACGGAAAAATTCCAGACTGGAAAGGGAGGAAAAAAGGTCTTACGCACACGTGCCCGTAAATGGTGTGCCTGCAAAGGCAACAGATCATCTGAGAACACAGTACAGAACAGCATCGAATCAGTGTTACGAAAGAAAGCGATAGGGATAGTAGCGATTGTCATGCACATAATCGTACTTTGGCTTACACTATGTGGCCGAGCCATTTGCCAGGAGGTTGTACTAGGGTTCGTCTCAATATACTGCAGAACCTTGTCCTTCAAATCTGGAGTACTAACAGTCCGCCGCCTCCACGCACGTTCGTGTGTCTGAAATGACCCATGATCACACGAACGCCCAAAAAGGGCTTTAAATGTTGTGTGATTTGGTTGGTGTCCGTGAGGGTACTTGTTTTGATATTGTCATGCTGTCTCTCAACAGTTTCCATGTGCTTGGCCGTACACATACATAATTTAGGCTTATCATACAATGAAGGCTTTCACGTCCGGATGGTACTGTTGTTGATAATTCTTCTGGGTTATATGGCCGTGGTCCATGGAATTCTTTTATTCCTACCGTTTCGTCCAATACTACGTTGGACATCCTCAGAGGGTAAAGGAGCATAAAAGTCTTTGCCGACTGGGAAAAATAAATAAATCGGCCGTTGCGGAACATGCACTTCAGTCAGGTGATCATGTAGTTAAGTTTTCTGAAACTAAAGTTTTAAGTGCTACCACGAACTATTATCCACGACTGTATAGGGAGACTATTGAAATTTATAAACGTGAAGATAATTTTAATAGAAAAGAGGAGGCCTTGAAATTAAGGGAGATATGGACAGTGGCGTTACAGAATCGATAAGTGATTTTCATCTATGACGGACTATTATCGATAGTTATATTTTATCTTTGACTTGTTTTCTCTCTGCTACTATGTGCAAGCTAGACCACGCCCACTTCCCCCGGTATTTAGGCCGCTCTCCGACGCCCTACTCGTCAGTCGGCAGGTCTCAACAGGACCAGCCATACCCCTGAGGATGTCCAACGTAGTATTGGACGAAACGTTAGGAATAGAAGACTTCCATGGACCACGGCCATATAACCCGAGATAATTGTCAACAACAGTACAATTTAGGCTTGTCCGCGACATGAATACCGGACTACTATGCTGCCTACAGTACCCTACGTCACACAGATTGCCACACACAAGGAACATACGGCACTTGGTCAGAGTAACTGTCATTCGTCAGCGACATTTACCGTGACAACAATTCATTTCAGGACATAAGTTTACAGGACATTTTCTTCTCCATTTCCAGCAGGGAATCCGTCCCTGGAGTTTTTCGGTTTTATTCATACTCTCCTTGTGTTTCGTTTCTTGCAAAACGCGGCTCCTACGAAATGTCACTAGAAAACAAGAATATAATACTGCTCGATTCCTCTCCCACAATAGCCTATTACATTGCATGTTAACACGAAGTTAAAACAAGAAATAAGTAAATAACTCTTTTTGCGGTCTGATGCCATTCTTTTCTTTTTTTGGCCAAACTACGTGACGGATTGCGCAGAGCACATGAATCTGCATGCAGGACGAAGCTATGTGCTCAGAGACTAGAGCTATACTTCCAGCTTAAGTATAAAAACATGTCTCCATTTCTGGGTGGTCTTCCATAAGCATTTCTTGCAGTTGCTTTTCCGTTCTTGCCATGGACGCCTTGTGTAGTAACTTCCTTTGAAGTTGCTTTCTGATGGTCAGTCTCAGGCAACGAGCTTCAAAGCTATGATGAGATCGGAGTGGGTAGCATTTCAGCAGCTGCATGTAATAATTTATTGTGATTTTTCAATTCGTTATAGTGCTTTTACTTGTGTTTCAACTTTCAGTTCGTGGTACATCTAGTCGGTTTTCGATGCACATTGCATAGAATCAGTATTTCACTAATCCATATGAACAACAGGCGTGTTGAGCAAATCACACTCTCGTTTATTTAAAAGACTCCATCATTTTCTAGCGTGTCTATAACTCGTTCAGTTCCTTCTCATGTGGTGGCCTTCTGTGACATGTGCAGTGCACACTGACAGTTGTTGTATTTCCTCTAACCATGGCTGTAAACGCCTATGATTTATTTACAATTCGTTGTCACTGAAGAATTCATGTTTAACGATATGAATAGTTACATGGCACTGTGTACACTGTGCCATTATCTTCAAGTATAAACTCTCGTTCATCTTCTGCCTTCAACAAAACTGTTAGTCAATGCAAGGTACAAATGCAACCAGTAAAAAGTTTCGTTCAGAATGGAAATTCTGTGACTGCTGGCTGCTGATTATATAATGTTCGATGCTATTGCTATGTGCCTTTCTTTTTCAGGTTTTATACAGAAAACTATTTGGTTGTCAGATGGAGCCACACATGCTCACTGCACATGCGTCACCTACAAGTTGGATCGTATATATACTCTGAATCAGTATATGAAATCGCCAGAAGCAACTGGGAACATAACATTCACCCGAACATTCATTTATGTCCGTAATTATTTCCGCTGTGCAAAGTAAGCACTGACTACTCCTGACTGCCGGCCGCGGTGGCCGAGAGGTTCTAGGAGCTTCAGTCCGGAACCGCGCGACTGCATCGGTCACAGGTTCGAATCCTCCCTCGGGCATGGATGCGTGTGATGTCCTTAGGTTAGTTAGGTTTAAGACGTTCTAAGTTGTAGGGAACTGACGACCTCATATGTTAAGTCCCATAGTGCTCAGAGCCATCTGAACCATTTGAACTACTCCTGATTATGTTTTGGAATACAATTGGACTCAATTATAAATCATTTCTTGAATCAATACGTAATATAGAAAGCAACGCTTACCCTGAATTTTTCAGAAGATATTTTTTAATGTACCCACAAGACATAAAAGGAGTAGTTGGCTTACAACACAAAACAGAAACGATAAAATGGGGTATTTCTAATTTATTTAAACTATTCCGCAACACTGTTTCTTCCTGATAAATGAAGTTAAAATCGAAGGGTTAATTTAAAATTGAACATCAAAACTAAGTATTTACCGTTGCCCCAGCTGCCGGTTTATACGGTTGCCCATACGCATCTTCCTAGTACACCTTCTGCTTTCGTTTATTACACAGTTGAGGGAGAGTGCAAAAATTTTAATTATTTAACATGTGTGGGACTGCTCGTAATCAGTGTCGTGGTTAACGTTGGATCGATTGCAAAGTGTGTACGGATCTTGGATCGCTCTATTGGGCTCCTAGGTCATCTGATATTTCGGTATGTGATTTTCTTTGTTGGTGGTGCATTATTATGAAAGACTCCATATACATAACTCCTCACCCAGTAATTCTGCGTGAACTACTTCGTCACACCACAACAGCAGTGACTGAAGTAACTCCATGCATGCCAATACAAGGTGTATGGGGCATAAGTGCAGATATTTTTGTATGTTGTATCTTGATACGTAGATAAGTCAGAGTGCTGCTTGGTTTTCTTTGCAACGAACAGTCTTCTTGCAACCACGTCACAAACTTTACGCCCTGATGTTTTCTGCATAGCCATAAATGTGCCACTACGTGGACTATGCATGTCAGTAAAGACTAATCGTTTTACGTCCACGTACCCACATTGGAACACCTGACTTGCTCTTCAGAGGAAATTAAGCATTAATGACTTACTCTTGCCACATGTATTTGGAAGTACTAACCAAAATAAAACATACAGCTTGTAATCACTACAATTAGTCTACAAATGACGAAAATACTGATTTAATGTTTTCAGTATACCGTCCGCATGGTTCATAGTATCTGTCACACACTATGAACTACGTGAGAGCTTATAAGAGCTCTTATTGTATTAATGGATTCAGCATTGTATTACTTATTGATCCTGCATTTTCTTGGGACCATGGCATTGGTTAACACAAATAATGCGACAGGTATAACCGTCTGAAGAAGGGCACTAAATGCCTGAAACCGGTAAAGGCATTAATTTTCTATTGTACAGCCAATTTCTTATTATTTCGTTATATGGTGAAATCAACAGTTTTAGAAGGAACTCCGGGAGCTTCAAGACTTTTAGTTTTGTGAGAAAATGAAACGCCTACAGCCGTTCTCATTATTTTATTTATTTTGTAGCTGCCACTTTGGGCGCTTCAGTGGGCATGTACTACACATAAATAAGACAATATTAATACACGGCTGAAGGCCTGGCACGGTACCTGCGACAAAAGAAAATGACAATTACAAACAACAAACAGTGGTGTTCAGAAGTGTTCCAAGGGTTGGCCTGGGGAGGAAATTCTAACAACAGTTTAGGTGAGATAGGCAGCTAAGCGTAACACTAAACAATAGGAGGGCAACACGACCTAGGTACTGCTGAAGAACCAACCAACAGCCTAATCAATTCCATCAATTCCTTTCCACCCGACACACACGCTGCTCTATACCAACCGACCGACTGAGTACTCCAGTACGCAGACAGCATTCGTCTGCTCATTGGAAACCACAGAAGCTACACACGTAAACATACTTGTACAGGAACTCGAACAATCGTAAAAACAATGACTGTGGGACAACAAGGACGAATGAATTCGACACACAGAGAGTTTCCACAATCGGTCGGCGACCAAATACCCGTCGTCCGATGAGGCGACTGACCGAACGACCAACCCAGGTCGTTCCCACAGAAGTTACGTGTGTCGGCAACGGACGGGAGAGTCTTCGCTATCGAAGCTGACTGCAGCTCCAACCCGACTCAACTCGATGTATGTTCGGAATTCGGAGACACGGCTACCCGTGATGACCTAGGAACCCAATAGAGCAATCCAAGATCCGCACGCACTTTTCAATCGATCCAGCGTCTAATCGCATCACTAATTAAGAACAGTCCCACACACGTTACAAAATTAAAATTTTTTCACTCTCCCTCAACTATGTAATAAACGAAAGCATGCAAAAGTAACTCTTGCGCATTGGCCACGACATCTCTGCACAAGGAAGTAACCGACCCACGTCCGGCAATATGGCACACTGACGAGGCCCATAAACGGTCATAGTACCAAATACACGTCGCCCGATGAGACGACCAACCGAACGACCAACCATCGGTCGTCGCGCTCTAATCTCCTTTCTTCGGACTGTTCATGTGTGTCGCCAGCGGTCGGCGAGCACTGGCTGTCGGCACCTCACTGGCGCTCAATCCCCGACTTCACTGCTGCTGCGTCCCGACTCAACTCTCGACACACGACGAACCGGAAATCCTAGCGGTTGCTTCAAGGATAATACGACAGTGCTCTTATCGATAAGCGCTGCTGCTACCACTGACGGGCAGGTAAGACAGGAACTAAGTGGCGGCAGTAAATCGAGTAAGGAAACGACGCTGTAGTATCGTAAATAGAAAATGACAAACAATAAAGGGCATGAGCACGAGCTGCGAACGGCTCAGAGTTTTTTTTTCGAATTATTACTTTCAACAGGTGAGGATTATCATTGCAGCAGATCTGATATTGCCATTACGATTACGATGGACTGTGTGTCCAAGCACCTCGAGGTAATGGTTCTATGACTGCTGTAACTACTTCCAAAAGGTAATGCATTCTACCCCCAAATCTTCCCAAACTCTGTACAAGCTCCTGCAGCATAATCTGAATATGTGAATCTGTAACTCTATGGCTGCGTTTTCCATGCCGTGCCGGAGCAAGGACTGGTACATAACGTCACCCAGGCGTTCTGGTAATTTTTGTGTAGGGTTTTGCAGCTAATGGTGTTCTACAATGTCCCGCCGTGGTAAAACTGTGGCTTTTGTTGGCGTTGAAATGACTGCGTGACTTCAGGTACCGTACTTACCAGACAAAGCATGTCATGTCGGCTAGGATTCTGGGCGGTCAAGGTGCCTCTATAAACCACCGTATCATCTGCGTACAGTGCGAACAGCGTATGGTCTGGAACTTGCATGTATGTATGATTGGCACTGCCTCCACCATTGGCGTATCGTCTTTACGCTGCGGTCATACCGGACGCGCATCGCTTGGTGCGTAGGTGCCACGCAACTCGCCACGCGACTCACGTTTCTAAACCTACAACTGTGACCGGCCGTAATTTCTTCTGTCTCTTCTCTACCATGGAGGATGATGGATTAATATTGGCATTTGTGAAAGGGGAAACAAAGTCTATAACCGACTGGAGTTCTGCAGCAATCCTACTATGAATTTTGCTTTGAAATATGAGATTATACAAAAATGTCATTTCAGCCGCATATGGTAACAAACTCTGAAACAACAGAAGATCGTTATTTTAGCTTATGTCGATGTCTCACTTCAGTATTTCATTTTTTTCTTTTTTTCGTTCAAGGTACAATAACTGGTAGCTATGGCTTGTAGCCACAGTGGAACGCGTTTCTTCCCTCCATGGTTCAGGTGTGTTAACTGTCTGAGGACCATTGGGCAACTCCGGAGATTAAACGTTTTGAAACAGCATACCATTTTCATCTGTTGTTGACTAGCATTCGCTTTCTAAAATACTAGAATCTCTGTGTTCGGAGGTCACTGCAGGACTTTTTTTTAACTGTAAGTGTTCAAAGTATTAAGAGCTAGTGGCAATGTCATCAGCTCTGTCGTGGAGATATATTCAGGCGACATATTAGCTCTGTTATTAGTATATTCTTCCTGTAGTTTTTCTGTAGCTACCATAAAAAGGTTCTCGAACAATTTTACAGTCAGTCGTAAATGACAAAAAAAAGTTTTTGTATGTCCATCCTTTTCATCCTTTTAACAGGAGATCTTGGGGATGACGTCCGTTTACTATTTCCAAAAAATGAAACACCTACAGCGTCCTTATGAATTCATTTATTTGGTAGCAACCAGTTTCTGCGCTTCCTTGTCTGTAAACGTTCTGTTTAGTTATCTTGAATTCTTGAAATGGCCTTCAGCCGTGTTCTGTACATATTTATCGTATGGATGCCCTTCATTATTTTGAGTAATTGTTTGGGCCCTCAGCCGACAAGATACTTCAAGTTTTCTTAAGATGTTTTTCTGTTGTACTGTGCGAAAGTTTACCCTTAAAGCCTCTCTTTTATTGCGTTATAAAGAAAAATTTATTCGGCTTTCAGCCGAAGAATTAATTTGAATTTTCCTTAATATGGCTTTTAGCCGAAATTTGTAAATTTTAAGGAATTTCTTTAGCTTATCTGAAATATTACTTCGGCCTTCAACCGAGAGGATATTGCAATTTTACTTAAGTAAGGCTTTCAACCGTTTCTCTAAATCCTTGTATTGTAGAAGGAATTATTTAAACTTATTTGGAGAAGTTACTTGGGCCCTCAGCCGTGAATTGATCTACGTTGTTTTAAAGAGAAAACTGTACATTTGTTTCGAGGAATAGAGTTGTGTGTTTCTGTATAACTAACAGTAATTGTTCTTGGCCCCTTTCCACAACCTGATCCTCTCTGTAATGACAATCACCAGGTTCCACACTCCATCCAAACAAAATCAAAACAAAAACCAGTAAGTTGCAGATATCAACAAAATAAGAACGCACTGAAGATGAAGCTGCCAGGTTTCCATTCCATCGCCTACACACACAGTATATTTATGAGTGTTTCATCTTTTGTTTGTGTGTTACTTAAAAGAGAAGACAGAATTTTATGATGATTTGCGTGGTACGCAGTATTACGAGAGCTTCCATTTCAACTGAATCTGTTTATACCAATAATAAATTATGTGGCCAAAATTCGGTAAGAGGTTAGGGAGTATGAAGGAAAGTCAGATTTTATTAAATACAAGCAGTTGTACCCAGTACCTTTTTCAGACGTTCAGCAGAAATAGATGTTATCACAGTGACATTTAACCAAGTTCTGATTGGGGGATTTTTCATGCAGTGATCCTAACAGCTTACTGACACAATTACTTAAAAAATACGGCAGTAATGGTGTGACATAATTCATTTAAGCCGATTTACCTGTTTCAGTCTCTGTAAACAACAGTTAATAAGTGCGGGACACAAAATGTGATACAATTGTCACTAACTGTTAGTAGCTTTGTGAAACTGTGTGTTACAGTTATACTTCACGTATTCACATAACTTCTTGCTTTTACATGTACTTAAATAAATTTCGACACACGTTACTTGAGTGAGCTGGCTGTGAGTATACTGTTGGAGACTGTCCTGCACGATAATTAAAATAATATTTGCTTTACGACTTTACAGTGTTGCCAGACATTAGCACCGCATTTATAAATTAGAAGCGCTTCGCAGCCAGCAGGATTTCTTTAGATTCCTTGGCGACATTTGCGCCATTGTATCAATGCACCCCTGTTGTTTTTCCTCTTTTCCTCATTTTCATACGTAACATTATTTAAACAACTTACCTTTATTTGGCTGATAACACAGACAGTTAAGAGCTTAAATGGAGTACAAGATAGCATCTGAGATGAATACGTTGAAGTTTATAACACTGCAGATATTGCTGTACTGAGGTGCTAGTGTGCTGTGGCGGAGAGTACCAGTATTATATTGGGTGAACACATACTCACCATTTCAGCAACTATTTATACCAGAATTACAGCCATTTGAAGGTCTTTCATCTGGCAACAACGGTACCTCAAGATTATGACCAAGAGCGCCGTAGAAACTCTGTCAAGTTTCAGCAGAATCATACAAGTTGACGCACAGATGCCAGAAATACTTGGTAATTGAATGAGTGAGTACATACATCACATAGTGCCGACTAGAAAATTTATAAATAAAGAAATAATTAACCAATAAAACACAATGAAGGAGTATGTATGAGTAAATTACACACTATTAAGAAAATAAGAGTGTACCACTGGAAAATTTTCTACTTGAATTTCAATACTTAGGGTTTACAACCCTTTTTCTTTTTTACTTCTGCTAGAAACCTGTTAAAAATGGCACACGCTGAAGAGGATACATTCCCATTCGTAATGCTTTATGATGTGTTTTCCAAGAGTACATTGTTCTTCTGTCCAGAGCTCACCGAAAGAAAGCTGCAGTTTCTTCTGAATGAATCAGTATTATCAATAACAATACGGAATATGTGTCCAAGGATGCCAGAGCTAGAATTTCGAGACACTTAAACAACAACCTACATGAAGTTCGTGAACTGAGTCCGAAGATTAGTCTGACCGCCATTTTCTGGGCTAAGATTATTCTTGGTGAGTGCACAGTGTACACCACAGTTTGAGACACAACTTACTAGGTAAACGAGTAAAAGTAACCGAAGTGAACATATTTTCGTTTCTCGGTGTCAGATACGGTGGAAATCATTCTTCTGGTGAATGTAGTAGTGTTCGGATTCTGTAGAATATCTTGAACGTGTTACTGCCAAGAAAGTCTTCCATCTACCCTCTGTCCTATGAATTTGAAACCCTCGATTTTACTGACGGACGAATAAGTTTCAAGATTTCCTGGAAAATTAAAACAGTTTGTCGGAGCGATACTCGAATTTGTACCCTTTGAAAGAGAAGTTTTGTACTTCAGCGTTTCTATGATGTACTGCGAGAAGCTTTACATCAGCGCACACGCCACTGCAAAGCGAAAATTTCACTATGGGAACATGTTCCTTGTTGTGGCTAAGCCGTATCTCCGCAGTGTCCTATCTTCCAGGAGCGCTAGTATTTCAAGTTTAACAAGAGACTTTATATGATGTCTGGAAGGTAGGAGACGAGGTACTGGCGGAAGTAAAGCTGCGGAGAGGGGCTCTGAGCCGTGTTTGGGTAGCTCAGTTGGCAGTACGCTGTTAGCAGCAGTGGGGCAAGGTAGTCGTGCCTGTGTCCCGCCTGTTAGAGTACCGCGCGTGCGAGTGTTTCATGTTTACCTTCCGCTGCGGCGAGTGTCACGCGTCCGTGTCTCGGTTGTGCCATGGCGCACTCGTACCGCAAGTCCACAGTTAAGATCACATTTCAGGAGGACTACGCAAGACCTCGAGCACTTCACACTGAATGTTTCATCCGGGAAGAACTTGATATTGCACCTCAAGACATCATTGGGATCAACTTTTCTATAACACAAAGTGACGTATACATAAAACTGATCAATGAAGAGGTGTGCACTGATGTTGTGTGCCTACACACTCATGGACTTAAATTTAACCATCCTGATGGCCACATAGGAACTTTAACGATCGACCACGCTGGATTAAGCCTTCGCACTCTGAAGGTCTTCGAGCTGCCGTTCGAAGTCCCGCCAGATGTTATGATGACAGCTTTCAAACCTGGCTGAAAAATGGCAAACGTTTGAGACACACCCCGTCTTAAACGGAGTGCGACAGATTACGATTGCACATGTGCCATCTTATTTAGTAATTGGTGGCTACAGAGCCATTGTCATGTACGACGGACGAACGTGTGCTAGTGCCGGCTGTGGCCAGGAGGGACATGTCGGATAGGCCAGTATACAACGCCGACTGACTCAGACACCGGGTGGTGAAGTTCCATCCCCGGAGACACCTATTTCATTCCCCATCACGTATGCAACGGCTGCAACCACAGCAACTGTTGCTGCCCAGGATCGAAACACCATGTTGCAGTCAATGACCGATGACAGTGTGGCGGACAACATATCCCCCTCCACGACGTCGTCGCCAAAATTACCTCAAGACGGTGATCAATTGGGCCACCGAGACGAGCCTAAAGAAAACATGGAAGTCGAACCAGAAATTGTCCCGACTTCTGCCTTCCTACCAATGGAGACCGCGTCAGACGATTGCCTCCCGCACTGTGACACAGAACAACATGTCCGAAAACAGCGGTCCTCTCGAAACCGCAAGAAACGGCGCCATACGCCATCCGATGATTGCATGTTTCGGATGTGACAGCCGGCCGTTGTCGCCGAGCGGTTCAAGGCGCTTCAGTCTGGAACCGCGCGACTTCTACGGTCGCAGGTTCGAATCCTGCCTCGGGCATGGATGTGTGTGCTCTCCTTAGGTTAGTTAGGTTTAAGTAGTTCTATGGGACTGATGACCTCAGATGTTAAGTCCCGTAGTACTCAGAGCCATTTGAACCATTAGGATGCGTGACCCGGACGAAGATCCGGCGTCGGACGACACCCAGGACTCTACCACCACAACTCACCCTTCGCAAAATGATGCTACGGAGAATACACTTTCTGAGCCTCGGACTGACAACACCACTTGCTACATCTGATTCTTGAGCGGATGATGTCGAGGATGAGCCACAGCGCCCGGAGGATGCCGAGGGCAGAGATGCTCCCTCGTCTGTACCCAGCACCAACCAATCACAGTGACTACGGCTATATCGTCACCCTGTTTGGGGCCGCCCCTACCGCCCACACCTGGCCCCCTAAACAACCGAGCTGCCGACCTGGCTGACCTACCGTCTAGCAACGATTAACATCAACAACATATGTGCCCGACATAAACTAGCGATGCTACAGGATCTGCTCAATGCAGCAGACATCTACACTGCGCTCCCTCAAGAGGTGTATGTCGGAGATTTCAAGGAACCCTATGTCTACAAGACTTGGGTCACAAATGCGTCGGCCAATGCCAGTGGTATGGCGATCCTCCTCCGCGAAGGTATACCCGCAGAAGACGTCGAGTATCTCCCTGACGCCGGAGGCATGGCTCTTACTATCCAAGGAGTCAAACGTATCAACATCTATGCGCCATCAGGATCTGATCGGCGTCGCGAACGATCCACCTTTTTCGCTCATACAATCACGCCCCGCTTTATGGGCCATCAGGACGCCTTGATATTCGGAGGGGACTTCAGCTGTAGCCATGCACCTAAGGATCAGTTACCACATAATTCTCCCTGCACATAACTGGCGACAATTATAAGTAATCTTCAATCGGTGGACTTGTGGGAACATTTTTGTGGCGATCGGCCCGGATTTACGCACTACACCAGGAATTCCTCCAGCCGCGTCGACCCGATTTATATCTCGCGCTCCATAGCTGTGGGGGCGAGAGCTGCCGAAGTTTGGCCCACAGCGTTTTCTGACCACTAGGTCAACATCTGCGCCATTACTCTCGTCCGTCAGAAGGTATGGCATAGCCTTGGTCCTTGGAAGTTGAAAGTCGCCCACCTAGCCTCTCAGGAATGTCGACGACTTATAGAGAACATGTGGGATTCCTGTAGCTGTCGGCGTGCCACCTACCAGTCTACACTGTCGTGGTGGTTACTCGGCGCCAAACCAGCTCTCCGGAAGACCTTTATAGGATACGGGATGAGATGTAGCAGCATGGAAGAGATATAACATGGACTTTTACTACAGCATCATAAGGGAATGTAAAACATCGTCGTACTCTCCTGCAAGGCAGGTGACAGTGAACCGTGCCAATTCACAGATCATTAGATTAACACGTTGCCACCTTGAGGGTGCGATCGTCAGAGCGCGCACTCAAGACACATTGGCCCAAGAGGAACCGTCCATGTATCACGTCATTGCAGAACGACGGCACCGACGCACGACACTGATCCAAGCTATCATGACGGAAGCCGGACGACGCCTTCATACTCAGCGTGATATAGGAAATCTCACTACACTAGGCTGTACTCGGAACACCGACATCCCCCAAAGGTGATCGCCGAAGTCTCTCAACTCACCTATGGCACGATATCTCCGACAGCCTCAGCGGATTTGACTCCAGATGTAACGGAAGAGGAAATCATTGAAGCAATACAGGCTGGGGCTGCTCATAAGTCCCCAGGACCTGATGGCCTTCCTCTGGAATTTTATCGGACATATCAATAGTTGCTGGCACCAGCATGGACTGATATTTGCCACGATCTTATGTCTCCCACGACGCAGATCCTTGGGGCGTTCCTAGAAGGATTGATTGTGGCCATACACAAACCACGAGGCGGATCCAGGATCAGTGATTATCGCCCCTTGACGTTACTCAGCAGTGAGATGAACATTTTCACCCGGCTTCTGGTAGCACGCCTAAAGCGATGTGTACAATGTGTTGTGTCGCAGGACCAGGCATCGTTAGGAGGTGACCGTAATATTCGCATTGCTCTGTGCCGACATCGAGATATGATCGCGCTAGCCAAAGCTCGCTAACTGATAGGAGTTTTGGCCTCACTCGACTATAGCCAGGCCTTTGACAGAGTCGACCACATATTTGTGATGGAGGTACTGCGACACATGGTGTGTTCGGACATAATAGTTCAGGTACTGATGCGTCTCCTACGCGGCGCGACGTCCAAGGTGTTATATAATGGCCGTCTCACGCCACCGATACAGGTCCAGCGATCGGTGCGACGAGGCTGCCCCCTTTCGGCGATATTGTACGCCCTCGTCCTGGAACCACTCCTCTGCGGCCTCCGACAACGCCTGACTGGGATGTCCCTTTCTGGACACACTTTTTGCTGCACTGCCTATGTAGATGATCTGGTACTCCTTCTTCGCAGTAATGACGATGTTCGTGCAGCACTGGCGTGTGTGGCGACCTACGGCGCGGCATCGGGGAGCAATCTCAATCCCCACAAATCACACGCCCTGTCTATAGGCAGAGATATATCCGACGAGAGCGTCGCACCGCTGCGAATCAGTGACACAATCAGCTGTCTTGGCATTGATTTCACATCTGACATGACGCGTTCAACAGCCCTTAACTACAGCTGTTTATCGAATCAGATGAGGGCAGGAATAAGTGACCACCGACTTAGACATCTAGACCTACTGCAACGGACACGATATGCTAACGTCTATTTGCACAGATCCTTCCGATACAACCTACCGTGGCTCACCACATGTAGGCGGTTTTGGGATCCTTCGTTAATACTGGCACATTATTTAAGATTCGTTACGAGTCCCTAACCCTCTCGAGGAGCAGAGGGGGTTTAGGCCTTTGTCATGTTCATAACAGAGTAAATGCCCTGCTCGTCACCTGTCATCTGCAACTATGGCGACGGAGCCGGACGTGTCTCACAAGTCTCTTACTGGAGGCCTTACGACCGACATCACACACACCCCTTGTGATGATATCGGACATCCCAGCACCTTTCTTCTAGAATGAGAATTCCACCCTGCAGCAGAGTGTGCGCTGATATGAAACTTCCTGGCAGATTAAAACTGTGTGCTTGGCTGAGACTCGAACTCGGGACCTTTGCCTTTACACTCCTGGAAGAAAGTATATTGCGGAGACATGGCTTAGGTCCCTTGTCCGCGAAAGGGAAAGGTCCCGAGTTCTAGTCTCGGCCCGGCACACAGTTTTAACCTGCCAGGAAGTTTGATATCAGCGCACACTCCGCTGCAGAGTGGAATTCTCATTCAGGAGACATCCCCCAGGCTGTGGCTAAGCCATGTCTCCGCAATATCCTTTCATTCATGAGTGCCAGGTCTGCAAGGTTCGCAGGAGAGCTTCTGTAAAGTTTGGAAGGTAGGAGACGAGGTACTGGCAGCAATAAAGCTGTGAGGAC
The DNA here is from genome assembly GCF_021461385.2 of Schistocerca piceifrons. Classification (NCBI taxonomy): domain Eukaryota; kingdom Metazoa; phylum Arthropoda; class Insecta; order Orthoptera; family Acrididae; genus Schistocerca; species Schistocerca piceifrons. The sequence goes on along the minus strand of NC_060139.1, from coordinate 159,773,178 downwards.
GGGGCGTGAGTCGTGCTTGGGTAGCTCAGTTGGTAGGGCACTTGCCCGCGAAAGGCAAAGGTCCCGAGTTCGAGTCTCGGCTCGGCACACAGTTTTAATCTTCCAGGAAGTTTCACCTTTCTTCTACATTAGCCAATTCATCCTTGAATTAAGATACATCCATACCGCACTACCACTTACACGCTTGATGATGGCGAGGGCGATATAAGCTGCCTTGCAACTGAACAGAACGCCGAATTTGATTGAAAGCAAACACCCCACTACAAAGTGGCGTGCTGTGTGGTAGGCAGTGAATCCCACCACCCTTGATACTGACGTGCAATGTGCATGGTACGTAACTGTTAATGGGAAACAGTTGTGCCAGTCCCGCCTACATCACATCCACCTCGCCGAGTCACCCTTGTGTGCCACATGCCAAGTGACTGATACGGAAGAACATCGTCTCCAATGCGGGTCGGCAAAGGACGTTTGGTATTTGGTGCGTCAGATATTGGCTTATCTCACACGCCAGACTCCCTACAGGGTAACTACCCGATCACTTCTTTTCCCCACTGAGATGTGTTTTCCAAGAGCAAAAATGAACTCTGTGACGTGGATTAGCGTCACGCTGTTCACTACCTGCTCGGTAATGGCGAAGAGGCAGTACCCGATTTTTGGTATTACCTGAACGAACGACATTGTGCGATCGTCAAGAACCCAAAATACAGGCAATATTTTTCTAATTTTCTTTTGAGCGCATTCCATAATCCGCTTCGCAGCTGGATTATCGACGACATGAGAAGATACGCATCGAACTTCTTTCCAGTTTCTTTTTCTATGAGACTGAACAAGCAACAGAAACATCACAGCAACGAGACGACAGTCGTCGAACAATTCGCAGCGGGCTATAGTACGGAGCATCCTTATGTCGTAACGGGACGACTTTCTGTTATTCTGGTTATGCAGCCGAAGACGAACGGCCTTCCTTCATCCATTTGTATAAAAAAACAAAAATAAAAAATAGAAAAAGAGAAGAAAAAACAAACTTCCCAAAATCCTTTCTCATTTTCTTTTCATTTTTGTTTTGTAGAAGTTTCTGTGTCTTCCTAAAAAAAGTGGTTAGCGCGAGAGAATGCGATACAAAAGGACATGGGTTCGATCACGGATGGGTGCAAAGATTTTTTTTCCTCTTCATATATGCGAAACGAAAAAAAAATTACACATTAAAAAAAATTAAATTAGGAAAAGAAGATGGATAGAGCGTCTGCCATATATATATATATATATATATATATATATATATATATATATATATATATATATATATATATATATTAGATCACTTGCCCGCGAAAGGCAAAGGTCCCGAGTCGGTTTCACATCAGTGGCCACTCTGTCAGCAGAATGAAAATTTTATTCTATAATAAAACTTGCCTTTCACGGTAGCTTCATATCCGTAACTGCATGCATTACGTTTTCCCATCTCTCCTAATATTCTGTAAACATAATGGCACCGAAACGGAGGACAATAGTGGAAAGGTTGAAACACTAAACGTTTTTTCTTCCGAAACTGTTTCACTGAAGGATAAGACTGCAGTACAGTCCGTATTATAAATCGTCACATGGCCGATATCGAAATAAGTGTCCAAGTGATAAAAGCAACTGAAATCGTTCAACAGAGTGAATGCCACTGGACCTGACGGAATACCAGTACGATTCTAAATGGAGTACGCGGAAGATCTCGTCCCTCTTCTACCAACAGTGGCCGTAAGCTGAAATCTGTAAGAGCAAAGTGTCCTTTATGGTTGAAAAAAGGCACAGACCGTTCTTGTTTTCAAGCAGGGTTGTCGAACAATGCGCAGGCTTATAGACCTGTACTTCATACGTTGGTCAACACATTTTATGTTAGAGTACTATGACATTTCTGTAGACCGAAAACCTCCTCTGCAGGCATCTACAAGGATTCCGAAACCAACGGTCGCCTGAAACCCAGCTCGATCTGATCGTCCACGAGTCACTGAAAACGGAACATACCGGCGCGCGGTTGGTTGTGTTTCTTGACTTCCATAAGGCATCGATACAGTTCCTTACATCCACCTAATGGACATATTCGATCTTATGGAATGTCAGCTCAGCTGTGCGACTGGCCTGAAGAGCTTCTAGCAAACAGAACAAAGCAGCTCATACTCAAAGGAATTGAATGTAATAGTTCCTTGATTATTCACAATATATATAAATGACGTAGTAGGTAACGTAAGAAGTTCCTTGAGGCTTTACGCGACTGACACTGTTTCGTGCAGACAGGTCGCAACGCTGGAAGAGCGTAGCGAAGTTCAGAAAGCCCTACAGAGGATCGATGCTTGGTGCTGGGCGCGGCAATTGATCATTAACATAAACAAACGTAACCTAATTCGTATATATAAAATAAAGAATACCTTTAGGTTATGATTACACCATTCCAGAACTATCACCGGAAATAGGTGCTTCCATAAAACATCTACGAACATGCGAAAGGAGTAGTTTAACGTGGATGGATCACATAAAACAAATCGCAGGAAAGGCAGACGCAAGAACGAGATTCATTCGATGAATCCTCAGGAAATGTAGTCCATCAACATAGGAGGTACCTTACAAACCCTCGTTCGACACGTAAGTGAATATTGATCGTCAGTACGAGATTCGTGCCGGACAGTATCGATAAAAGAAATAGAGAAATTCCGAAGGAGAGCAGCGCGTTCTTTTAGTAAGCTGAAAAGCGCTACAGAGAAGCTCAACCAACATCGGTGGCATCACAATGTGGTTCACTGTTAAGGCTGCTTGAGAGTCCCGTCCTACATATACCTCTCGGAAAGACCATCAAGATAAAATTAGAGAAATTCGATCCTATATGGAGGCTTATCGGCAATCGTTCTTCCGGCGAACCATTTGCGAGTGGAACATGGAAGAATGGAAGTGACAGTGGCACACAAAGTAGAGTCTGCCACACCTTGAACGGTCGGTTGCATAGCGTACATGTAGATGTAAATGTTCTCTGAAAGCCATGTGCTGGTGTTACAGCAAACCCTAATAGCTACATCACTTACCTTCCACGTCGTCCACAATGGCACATGTGCCATCTGCAAAGACAGTTTTTTTCTCTTTTAGAGTCAATTGTCATGTTTAGTGGCATGTCATCGATTAATATCATGGAAAGCAGTGGACCCAAAAAAATCCTGGGGCACATACCACTTCACTTATCACCAGTCAAATTCAACCTTCTTCTCTGTTTACTCACACTGTGGAGCAACTTTTTGCCTCCTACTTTCCAGATACGAAGTGAAAGATCTCTGAGATTTTCCCTTAATCTCACGATGACCCAACATGTGCAAAAGTATTCTGTGGTTCACACTGTCAAATATTTTCGTTAAATCGAAGAAAATACCTACTGTACCTAACCCATCATTTATCCAAAAAATGGTTCAAATGGCTCTGAGCCCTATGGGACTTAACATCTATGGTCATCAGTTCCCTAGAACTTAGAACTACTTAAACCTAACTAACCTAAGGACATCACACAACACCCAGCCATCACGAGGCAGAGAAAATCCCTGACCCCGCCGGGAATCGAACCCGGGAACCAGGGCGTGGGAAGCGAGACATCATTTATCCCTACCAGTGTTTCATAAACTAAAAAACAAACGTCAGTCTCTGTGGATACTCACTCCCTGAATCCAAAGTAGGAGTCTGACAGACTGAGATGTGGCCCTACTCTCTCACGCAATGCTTTCTCTTTGGCAACATGTCATTATTTTCGCCTGAGTGAAACTTCACTCAAGCTACAGCCTCCCACAATCCTCTCCTCTATTTTCTTTTTCTGTGCGCATTTTTTGCTAATGGCAGAAATTAAAATCCCAGTACAGCGCATAAATTTTAAAATTTTTACGTAAAATCAAAGTAACTTATATTGATTATCAAACGCAGGCCCGGCAGCTGGGGGCACAATGACCGTTGTGATGAATTATCATGCAACTCAACCACTGGTCCCACAGAACTTGGCCGACTAATACTCGTTTGGGTAGTAATTTTTCGGACACGAGTTACGACGCAGAATGTTTTTTCTCTGGGCTTAAACGCAGCAAGCAGAGAGAGAACTAAATCAACTGCAGAGAATACGTCAGGATATATGAAAAGTCAAACAGAGAGTCAGTTTAAGATGCCCTATAAGGAGTACAACATTTATGTTTAACCGTACGTAACTCATTGAGCATTTCAACGTAACGACGTATGCTGCGGGAGAGATGTATTTCGTTCGGTCATATGTTACACTTTATGCTAGTGCTGCAGTTTCTTCATGTGGATACGACTCTCACATTCGCAATGAGATGTTATAAGTTCCTCATTTTTGACTTTACCATTCATCTGACCAATGATGTTAAAATATACAATAGAGTTACAACTAACAAGCTTCGTGTTTCACGGTGATGCCCAGCTGTACTGTTACTCGCGTCTAAGTGGACATTAATCATTAATTTTTTATTTTTTTGTTAAAGGATGTAATTTCAACGGATCTGTCGTCTAACGAGCGAGACCATTAATAGTGAGCAATGGTTGTTATGATATCGTGATTGATAAGGAGGGGTATGTCCTACTGCCATCTTGGATTGGGACGGCGTTGTTCCTGCTTGCACCAGCACTAACTCTTGATGTCAGTAGTAACGCATCGTTCAATACTGCGTTGAAGTGCAAAGTGCTCTGGACTCATCTTAGATATAGTACTAGAGTACAACAGGAATTCCGCTGCTAAACGAAGAGAAGGGAGAGAGGGAGAGAGTGAGAGAAAGAGAGAGAGAGAGAGAGAGAGAGAGAGAGAGAGAGAGAGAGAGAGAGAGAGAGAAGATAGGTGAGGGGATTATGCTGAAAGCTATTGCTACAGAGATGAAGTGCCTTATGATGTGACAGGAAAAAAATGGTAGTCGATATGCAGAAATAGGAGTTCTAGTATTTCCCTCAGTGCAGCAAAGTTACTGAGAAGAATAATGTGCAGAAGAATGGAAAGAAAAACTGAGTGTCTGTTAGGTAACGATCAGTATAATTTTAGAAAAAGAATAAATGTCAAACAGGAAGTCCTATCGTCTCCCTTTTTAAAAGGACGAAGACTTAAGAAGGTCAAAAGCTTCTCACAGTACAAAATGCCCTAAGACGAAAGAAATTCTAACGGAAAAAAATGTAACTTCATTTATTCTGTGTTCCATAACTTTCAAACTGATAAGCAGTATATTATAATAATAGAAAATTCTATCTTCAGACCAAACAACAGCTGACTAACATGACCATTACAGATTAGGATTACGTGCAGTACCAAAGAGGCAACGAAGGAAGTCGAAGTAAAAGACAGAAAAGTATGACTGTAAAAAAGGCAAAGAGAGCAATGATCGACTTAATACATGAACAAAAAACTTAGGCAATGGCCGACATTACAAAGAAATGAAATGACAGGCGTACTTTAGGAGCGTTATTTACAAACAGAAATTTGTTGGAGAGTATACAGAATTATCAAAGTGTCGGCTAAGTGAAGTGCGCAACCATCAGTTAGTCGACACGCTGCCTTGTTTAATAGTGTCAGCTAAACAACATGATGTAGATGTGCTTCAAAGGCATAGTGGATGGCCTTCGTCCGCAGGCGACAAGGACCACGGCACAGCCATCTAAGCCGTTGACGCTGCATTCAGGGCCACACAAGGCCGCTGCAGCCAGCCGTCGGTGTCTCCATATCAAGAGGATGGCACATACAGAAGCATGGGATCATCTGCAGACGCCGAATGCTCCACAAAGGGAGGAGCCAACATTTCGGGTACCACAGAGGAACCGTTCGGCTGACATCCATAACAGGGCCTTGCAAGTACAGCTTACTGCTGCAGCGTCCGGGGTTGCTACCGGGAGGCAGGGCTGTTTGAGAAGAGGACAGCGTGTGTGGATCTTCTCAGAGCCTAGATTATAGGGAACTTAAATGCCTATCTCTAATGTAAGGAGGCTAGGCGTGTATTGTCATAATGAGATGATGGCGAAATGCTCGCAGATAATGTTAGATCGTTCCTGCGCAAAACCTATCATCTAGGTTGGATTCACAACAGAAAGGCTAAATATTAACTTTGTAACAAGCCCATGTTTTTATATCCAAATAAAAGGATTTTTGAAAAGTATCATCAGATATGTATGATTATCAGTTTTTAAAACCTGTTATTGCTACAATTTTGAAACAGAAACTGACACGGAAGAAAGGTTTTCCGTCAAAATTTACAGATGCATTCATCAATACCAAGTGGCACACTTTATACTGTATATGTGTCTTTGAACACAAAAGACAACGTTCTCGGTTCATGTATTTGTTCTAAGATGTGCATGTAGTCCCCTACACTGACAAATGTTATGCTGATACTATTTTGTTTTCGGTTAAGGAACTTCTTCACCTCGTTTTCTTCTTCTATGAAGCCACCAACAAACTCACTTGCAGCTGCAGCAGAAAATCAGTTGATCTTGATAACCTTGTTGTTTTTAGTCCGTACCCGTAGATGATTATCAACAGTTGCGAAATACGCTATTAGCTAAATATTCTTTGTCACCAATTATGGGGTGATTAAATGATAGAATAGCGTTATCGTAATTGATATGTCTGTATCCGGCAACAGTAGGTGGAAATCTCAGCATTATCGTGGTTCCAGAGACTTCTGTTGCGACTTTATGATGTCTGATGTTGCGAGAATGGCAATGGATGTGTTGTTCTTCCACTGTATGGCTGCAAAACCATATTTCGGAGACATTCCTGAAGCCGTCGGCACACGGACCGTGCTGTCTAACGTTAACGTTGAGCGTGCCAAGTTCAACGTGCTGCTGAACGCTCGGGTACGATGCGACTTGTGCATATGGTACGTGGGCCCCAACGTGGTATACGCGATCGCAACGCACTCCAGCAGCGGTTGTGGTGTTTCTAGTTCGTAAATCACACTATTTACTCAACGGGCAAGCGTAAATTACCCACGTTAGCTCTATTAAGACGCACATTTCCTCCATTGTCCACGAAAAGGAAAGTACCATGTCCGATCAATAAGGACACAGGCTTATAAAAGTTCCATTACTAACAGTGTGGTGAAAATTTGGAATACTTCTCCGCACAAGATAAACATTATTTCATCATTCCCACGTTTTAGTAAAACTTCACTTGATCACTGTTCCTACCCAGTAGCAGAATCTTTGCAACATGTGAATTACTTAGGGTAAAAGAAATAGGAGCAAAATATCTTTCTTTACACAAGTAGAGCAAGCGGTCCTGTAGATCAAGCCAATCGAACAAAATCACCCCTCAAAAAAAGGTGAACTTATATTTACATATCGTCAAATATTATAGCATATACTTATATTAAACTAATAATATAGTATCAGAACCTAATAAAAACGAGAATGTTACCAAAAAAAAAAAAACTTGGACTTCTTACGACGCGAACCACTGCCTCACAATATAGCTCAATAGAAGACAGTGGCGTTACTCATAACGCTTCTTTTTCTTTTCTTTCATTTTGTTCGTTGTGTTCGTTGTGATCGTTGTGTTTGGTCGTTGCGGACGTCACATGACATCCGTTCAAGTTTGTTAGTTGACCCTTCCACTCAGTATTCTATTACAGAGGCTAACCAGCTCTCTGACCGAACACACTTAGCTACCGTGCCGGCTTTACGCTAAAACAACAACTCGTACGGTGCATCTAATCATATTATGTTACCCCGTTCTGAAAACCTTAATTGTAAATATGTTACTATCTGAAATTTAATTATAACACATTGTACCAAGAACAATGCGGTTTGGGTCGATCTTCAGTGTGTCGCTGCCTTCAAATAGCCTACTCTCATAATACGCAAGTTACAATAATTCTTTTGCCACGAGTATGATGTTTCTCATTATTTTATTGGAACGAATCACACAGTTGACAACGGGTTTTCTAGTGATTCTCAATTTGCTGGTGCTCAAAAACAGCATATATACAAATAGGCTTGAAGTGAATGCCAATATGGCGCCTCACAACTCTATACTCAAGGGAGAGGGCGTGCGTGTGACGTAGGTGGCGTTGTGGCATCTCATTGGTCAACGCTCAGACGCACGCTCAGAATACCTGACATGCCAGATACTGCTCTGCATGTTCGGAAAGACTCCGGAACGTGCTGTTCCACGCCATGACGTCAGTAACTCGGCACGCTCAACGCTTAACGTTTGGATACACGGTCCGTGTGCCGACGGCTTTACGACTAGGTCTGATAAGGAACTGACTCCACTTTTCAGCCGCTCTTCCATTAGGTACAGCGCGGTGAAAAGACTATGGAATTATTTTATACTGCCTGCTTGCTGCACATCATGAATAAAACCGAGAACGACAGTACATTACGTGGAAGTTTTGCAATGAAATGAAGTCGGCTGAAAGAATATTTCATGCCTCGTAGGAAAGGATTAGCTATTGCATTTAAACACTCACTCACGAATGAGGATGCATTACCGAACTCCATACGACCTCACAAATGAGTGACATCTAGATAACTGTCTTCCATGCTGAAGGATTAATGAGCAAGCTATCAGTCCCTGAAGGTACTTATATTACATTTTATTTGAAACACGCTGTAGAAATAAAACTTTTACAGTCCATAAAAAAGAAAATTAGCCAGTAGTGAGTAGTCCCATCTGAATGGATAATTTCTCTTGTTTATGAAAGTCGGATTTACACTGTTCACATGAATATGTCTAACGTTCGTCTGTTACAAGTCTTATAGCAAAATAGAAGCTCGAAATTTATGTCGTACGTTAAGGACAGGTTCTCATTCAAACAGTCGAAAATACAACTTTTTATTGCTTGGTTTGGAGGTATATGTGTCTAGAATGTTGGAACGATAAGATCTTTTAATCCATACAGCCCATTCTTCAGTGTCAGGGTCACCTTGGGACGCTCTAAGGCGGATACAGCAAGCCAGGTAGAAAACTTGTCGCCCGTGACGCACGTTCACAAAATGATCTATTTGCATTATGCACCTAAACATATTCGTCGGCCGAAAAATCTAACAATGTGTGCAGGCTGCCAAACGCAACATGTTCAGCTCAGCCAGATCGGCTTTTCTCGCCAAGAAGAATGAGGGAATTACTCTCCAGGAACAGTTCGAGTTAGAGGAAGGGTTGATAAACGGTGTTGGGATTCCACACTAAACGTAAGTAACGGAAAAATTTTTTGTCAAATTTTAGTCAAAACTGGCCCATCATATTCGATTAGTCATTATGAATTTTGAAAATGTAGCTTTAGATTTGTGTTCAGCAACATCAAAATATATAATAATACGTAGTTCTTTTGGAAATTGAATAATACATACAAAAGTTTGTCCTAATTTTTCGCAAATACATACAAAAGTTTTCCCTAAACTTTATACAGGTTTTTCTCCAGAAATGGTTTTTTAAATCTGCGTGTAGCATAAATCAAAAACAGTTCGGCTTATTAACTCCTACCTTTGACCGCCGAAAAGTAAGCACCTTTCTTGTAAGCTTATACCTATAGTATATGAAATTTGTAAATATTAACTGCTTTGGTAAAACCACAAAGAGTGAATTCCCCTCCCCAGAAATCAAGCTCAGAGCTCGAGTTAGCCCATATCACTAAATTTTATGTTATTTCAATATGGTTAGGTATAAGCACCTATAAATTTAATGTAGTGTCGACTGATGTTATCCATTTTTGATTTCAGATAATTCCCGAGAGGCTACACTGCAGGCAGCGTGCGTACTTCTGACTCGCAGGCCCTTGACCAAACCATGAATAGGGGCACGATTTTGCTTTCTGTATTTAGAATCTAAAATAAGGTTCAATGTCTGATCAATCATGATCCACAAACAGATCCTTTGTATGTCTTTTTATTGTCTCAAAAAATTCCAAACTTTGTCTATTGTTTGCACATTTCAATGAGAACCAGGTGTTTATTAAAAGAAGTTTATCAAAATAAATCCGAAGTTTCAGTAAACATAATTTGAGAAAACAAATTCACTTTTATCTTGTTGAATGTTGCCTTGCAAACAGGAAAGGTTGGTGAGTTTCATTTTCCTAGGTTTACGAAAGGTGTTAGATTCTGCACGGCATTTTCAGCAGATAATTCAGATGAGATAGTAATGATTGTCATGTCGGATGTCTGATCATCTCAAAAAGATTTGACTATTACGACCGTAAATACTGTAATGAACGGTTCATGTTACACATAAACCCCTTTGGAGGGTAGTGGTAGCACTGCAGTTCGCTAAAAGAATCACCGAATTACTAAACATGATCTGGAATGTTTGAAAATCATTCTGGTAGCACCTTGTATAGCGTATTCGCTTGGCGAACTGAATCAAAACTCTCCTTAATAGTGAAAGATCCTAGGTCATCTGTAGAAGCTAAGATCCCCGTAGTGTATAGCCACAAAGTTAGCTGTCTGGAACCTGTCGCTTCAGACCATAGTTTAGAGGTCATAATAGAATGTAGTATGGTACTCGAAGACCACGTGAAATCAGTACTACACTGAATGGTAGAAAGTGAGACGCTGCTTCACCTCCGCTGGAGGTATGAACATCTCTGAATGGAGACCGTACCGTTGCTGGAAACGATGAGCAGTTGAAATGATACAGTGTCATAGCGCCTATGTAGCCCCTTACCTACCACTCTATTAAAATCATCTCGAACACCGGTGCATGACAAGTGATTAAGCATCCAGCTGCTCATAGGTCCACAGAAATGTGGTGACTCCCGTGTGCTTGTTGCTGCCATCCGTCCAACCTGTGACGTCTGTGGTGCCGACTTTAGTGTCATGTGAGACTAATTTTTTGTTGTGCTCCGACACTCCTTTTTCCACATAGCACCTACCACTTGACAGTGACCGAAATGTACTCGCTCGGAAGCTTGTGCATATTTAACCACTTGACGCGGCTGAAGTCTCGAGTTAATTTTATGAGTTAGTATCGTTTGAGACCACGCGTCCGACCATTATGTAACGAATTCGGCAATACCTAGAAAAATCTTCCTAAAAGAATAACACCACTGAACATCGTGAGTGACCTACAATTTGCACTGCAGATATTGCAGAAATGGAAAGTGCTACTGACTTGAGGTTTTCAGAGAATACGATAGTATTCAGGAGCTCGTATTGGTTGCCGATCAAGAGATTGTAATAACATTTATAAAGAGTAATTTTGTGCAAACAAACTTTTTTAAATGGAACGAAGCCTCTTGGCATACACAGACGAGAACCAGGATAAATTAGAATATTAGTGGTCGTTATTGCACAATTGTATCGTTAGTCGTTTCCGAGTTTTCGTTTCCTGAAAAGTTTTCGCACGACACATGTTTATGCCATTCAGCCTGCGCAGTTACTAGCTACTATGCAGTTATGTTTTCTTACACTGTGCTTGCATGTTCCTTGAGTCCATTGTGAATTGCTAGCCAGTTAGCGTATGACAGCCATAGCCGCAGGACTATGGTGGAAGGCGTGATTTATCAATGCAGAAAAAGCCGACATGCTCATTATGTATATAGAGTGTAGGAAGAATGAAGTTCGTTCTTGTACGGTATGTGCGGCAATATATCCCGATAGACGTCAACCAACTCGGCAATTATTTATCAACCTATTTAATTTTCTACAGGATGACAATTATTGAACTATATGAAGGAAACGTATATTAGTTACAAACTATGGAGTGCACACACTTTTATTCAACATGTAAACGTCACTACAAATATTCAAATTTAGCTTATGACATGTTCGGTATGGCTGCCATCATTGGCGATGATGTGGCGGAGACGAACACCGAAACTTTGCTAGACCCGCTGGAGTGCTGGACCATTGATGCTGTCGATGGCCTCCAGAATGGCAGTTTTCGGCTCTGTTATTACAGTACACCTTGTCTTTAATGTAGCAAAAAGAAGTCGCATCTGATCAGATCCGGAGAATATGGCGGCCAATCGAGGCCCAAGCAAATGATCTCTGGGTACCCCAGATCCAGAATGCAAAGTGCTCCTCCAGTACATCAAACACTCTCCTCCTTCGATGGGGTCGAGTTCCGTCTTGCATGAACCACTTCCTGTCGAAATCAGAGTCACTTTGCGAAATGAGAATGAAATCATCTTCCAAAACCTTCACGTACCGTTCAGTAGTCACCGTGACATCAAGGAATATCGCACCGATTATTCCGTGACTGGACATTGCACACCACATAGTCTCCTGTTGAGGGTGAAGAGACTTCTCGATCGCGAAATGCGGATTCTCAGTCCGCAAAATGCACAATTTTTGTTTACTGATGAACCCATGCAAATAAATGTGGGCTTCGTCGCTAAACGAAACCCTTTGTGCGCATACTAATTCCCGTCATGCCCCGCGGCCAACCGTATAGTTTAAACTTCCTAGCTCAAACCGTTCAGAAGTTATGATGATTTAATTTCATATTGTTCGATAACTGTCACCCCCTACTTAACAATATTTTCCGTGCAAGTTTTAGGTGATTCACCGCTATACAAGTTGAAGTCACCTTTTCGCGTCCGTCTGTATGTGCAGGCTAATTTTAGGAAACACAGTAGGGATTTTGGTCTGGTTTTCACTAGTAGGGACACCGAGTTAACTAAGAACGTTTTTTGGTATAGTTTATAAATATTTCGTACTAATTGTCATAATTCTGATGAATTTGTTTAAACGATCGTATTGTCACCTACCGAATAGCCGGCACAGCTCTAGAGAGTAACAGTGACTCGAGAATGCAGCGGGAGAACCAGTTGTGCATCTGGTGTTGTGGTCTAGCGGCAGAGAATTAGGATCGAATACCGGTCAGGTTACTTTTTTACAATGTGCCCACTATTCTCATCTTAATGACGAGGAGGTTCACGTGGCTCGGATTCCACGTTACACTGTAATTCCTTTTTTCTGCATTGGATAACCAGTTAGGGACACGCAAGTCACCTAAGAGACATCCAATTGATTGCAGTCGGTTCACAACTCTACAGCCAAAAACATGCGAATTTGAAACCTTACATTTTTAGTTCCTTACGCATAAAGTGAAACATATTTTGAAACCGTACTGCAACATGGGGCGCACCTTTCCATCGTTTATGCAAAGAAATTATTACGGCAGCGTAGCATATACGTCTGCATCTACTTGGATACTCTGGAAACCACATATAAGTGCCTGGCAGAGGGTTCATCGAACCACCATCACAATTCTATGTTATTCCAATCTCGTATAGCGCGCGGAAAGAATGAACACCTGTATCTTTCCGTACGAGCTCTGATTTCCCTTATTTTATTTTGGTGATCGTTCCTCCCTATGTAGGTCGGTGTCAACAAAATATTTTCGCATTAGGAGGAGAAAGTGAGTGATTGGAATTTCTTGAGAAGATTCCGTCATAACGAAAAACGTCTTTCTTTCAATGATGTCCATCCCAAATCCTGTATCATTTCTGTGAGACACTCTCTCATACTTCGCGATAATACAAAGCGTGCTGCCTTTCTTTGAACTTATTCGATATACTCTGTCTGTCCTATCCGGTAAGGATCCCACACCGCGCAGTAGTATTCTAAAAGAGGACGGACAAGCATAGTGTAGGCAGTGTCCTTAGTAGGTCTGTCACATTTTCTAAGTGTCCTGCCAATAAAACGCAGTCTTTGGTTAGTCTTCCCCACAACATTTTCTGTGTGTTCCTTCCAATATAATTTGGTTCAAATTGCTCTGAGCACTATGCGACTTAACTTCTGACGTCATTAGTCGCCTAGAACTTAGAACTACTTAAACCTAACCAACCTAAGGACATCACACACATCCATGCCCGAGGCAGTATTCGAACCTGCGACAGTAGCGGTCGCCCGGCTCCATACTGTAGCGCCGAGCAATTTAATTTGTTCGTTATGGTAATTCATAGGTGTTTAGTTGAATTTACGGCTTTTAGATTAGACTGATTTATCGTGCAACCGAAGTTTAACGAGTTCCTTTTAGCACTCATGTGGATGACATCACACTTTTCGTTATTTAGGGTCAACTGTCACTTTTCGCACCATTCAGATATCTTTTCTAAATCGATTAGCCATTTGTTTTGGTCTTCTGCTGACTTTATTGGTCAATAAACGACAGCGTCATCTGCAAACAACCGAAGATGGCTGCTCAGATTGTCTCCAGAATCGTTTATATAGAAAAGGAACAGCGAAGGGTCTATAACACTACCTTGGGGAACGCCAGATGTGACTTCTGTTTTACTCGATGACTTTCTGTCAGTTACTACAAACTATGACCTCTCTGACAGGAAATCACAAATCCTGCCACATAACTGAGATGATATTCCATAAGCAAGCAATTTCACTACGAGCCGCTTGTGTGGTACAATGTCAAAAGCGTTCCGGAAATCCAGAAATACGGAATCGATCTGAAATCCCTTATCAATAGCACTGAACACTTAATGTTAATAGAGAGATACTTGTGTTTCATAGGAGCGATGTTTTCTGAAACTACCTTGACTGTGTGTCAATAGAACATTTTCTTCGAGGTAATTCATAATCATCGAGCACAATATATGTTCTAAAATCCTGCTGTATATCGACGTTAACGATATGGCCCTGTAATTTAGTACATTACTGCTACTACCATTCTTGAATATTGGTGTGGCCTGTGCAACATTCCTGTCTTTGGGTATGGATCTTTCATCGAGCGAAGGGTTGTATATTATTGTTAAGTATGGAGCTAATGCATCAGCATACTGCGAAAGGAACCTAACTGGTATACAGTCTGGACCAGAAGACTTGCTTTTATTAAATGATTTAAGTTGCTTCACTATTCCGAGAATATTTACTTCTACGTTACTCATGTTGGCAGCTGTTCTCGTTTCGATTTCTGGAATAGTTACTTCGTCTTCTTTTGTGAAGGCATTTCGAATGGCTGTGTTTAGTAACTCTGCTTTGGCAGCACTTTCTTTGATAGTCCCTCGAGTGCTATCGTGCAGAGAAGGCATTGATTGTTTCTTGCCTCTAACATACTTTATGACCAGGATCTCTTTGGATATTCTGCCAGGTTTCGAAATAAAGTTTCGTTGTGGAAACGGTTATAGGCATCTCGCACTGAAGTCCGCGCAAAATTTCGAGCTTATCTAAAAGATCGCCAATCTTGGGAATTTTGCGTCTGTTTAAATTTTGCATGTATGTTTCGTAGTTTCTGCAACAGTGTTCTAACCCGTTTTGTGTACCAAGGAGGATGAGCTCCGTCGTTTGTTAATTTATTTGGTATAAATCTTTCAACTGCTGCCGATACTATTTCTTTGAATTTAAGCCACATCTGGTCTACACTTATATTATTAATTTGGAATGAGTGTAGATTGTCTCTCAGGAAGGCGTGAAGTGAATTTTGACCTGCTTTTTTTTTGAATAGGTATAATTTTCGCTTACTTTTCGAGGATTTGGGGATTACAGTATTCAATCTCTCTACGACAACTCTGTGTTCACTAATCCCTGAATCGGTTTTGATGCTCGCTATTAACTTAGGATTATTTGTTGCTACGAGATCAAGTGTGATCTCACGAACGTTTACTATTCGCGTGGGCTCATGAACTAACTGATCGAAATAACTTTCAGAGAATGCGTTTAGCACAATTTCGGATGATATTTTACACGTACCGCCGTAATTAAATATGTATTTTCGCCAATACATCGAGGGTAAATTAAAGTCACCACCAACTATAATCATATGAGTCGAGTTCGTATTTGAAATGAGACTCAAGTTTTCTTTGAACCTTTTAGCAACTGTGTCATCGGAATTGGGAGGTCGGTAAAAGGATCCAATTATTATTTTATTCCGGTTGCCAACAATGACCTCTACCCATACTAACTCACAGGAAGTATCTACTTCAATTTCAAAAATGTTCAAATGTGTGGGAATTCTTATGGGACTTAACTGCTAAGGTCATCAGTCCCTAAGATTATACACTACTTAACCTAAATTATCCTAAGGACAAACGCACACACCCATGCCCGAGGGAGGACTCGAACCTCCGCTGGGACCTAGTTCAATTTCGCTACAAGTTGAACTACTTCTGACAGCAACAAACACGCCACCGCCAACAGTGTTTAGCCTATACTTTCGGAACACCGTTAGGTTCTTCGCAAATATTTCGGCGGAGCTTATTTCCGGCTTTAGCCAGCTTTCAGTGCCTTTAACGATGTGAGCATCAGTGCTCTCTCTTAGCGCTTGGAGCTCTGGTGCTTTCCCAATACAGCTAAGACAATTTACAACTATTATACCAATGATTCCTGTGTCTATGTTTTTCCTGTGTTCAACCTGTACCCTTTGTGACTGAAGCCCTACTTGTGTTTTCCCGAGACACTCTAACCTAAAAAACCGCTGAGTCCACGCCACACAGACCCTGCTACCCGTGTTGCCGTCTTCTGCTTATAGTGACCACCTGACCTATTCAGCGGAACCCAAAACCCAACCACACTGTGGCGCAAGTCGAGGAATCTGCAACCTACACGATAGCAGAACCGTCTGAGCCTCTGATTCAAACCCTCTACTCGGCTCTGTACCAGAGGTCTTCAATCGGTCCTGTCGACTATGCTGCAAATGGTCAACTCAGCTTTCTTCTTGCAAGCAAAACTTTCAGTCTTTACCTCTTCTGTTAGCCGCTCGACAATAGAGAGAATCTCTTCTGATACAAAGTGATACACATCATTCGTACCGACGTGAGCCACCACATGCAGTTGGTTGCACCCTGTGCTCTTCATGGAATCCGGGAAGACCCTTTGAACATTTGGAATGACACCACCCGGTATGCACACGGAGTGCACATTGGGTTTCTTACCCTGCTTGTTAGCCAAGTCCCTCAACTTTCAGGTTTCTTCTTTCCTTGAGTCAAACGTAAATGAGAACACGACATTTTGCTTGGTGGACCTAAAGGTATTATTTGTTTTGGAATATTTGAAATAACACGGAGGACTGATAAACGAATCCCCACTGGCGAGAAGGATATTTAGGCATTTAAAGATCTTACAGATATGGGCACGATGTTCTTCAATGGGATTCAGAAATTTCTTGCGGATGAATAGACAAGGTTTCGAAATACTTTTACAGATAGATGGGGGGACGCACTTCGAAACATGATAATTTCAGACTGCCAGTTTCTGCTTCCCTCGTATTAACAGTCGCAGTTCGCACTCTTAATTCACAGCATATACTTACAACAATGGTCAGTGAGTTACTCAACTTTGAAATATCGTAATAAATATGACCAATAACGAAAAGATAACAACCTCATCATCAGGCTGTTAAGCGAGACTTACAATTTAATACAATGAAACTATTTTAACCAATAATTTCCCACTAACTGTTTGAGAAGAACTGCACGACGAATACACATGTAAAACAAAGATATAAGTTGTTTTATTTTGTTACCCTTCGAGTTTTCCGTTAACTACTTCAGCAAATTTGCTACGTTGACATATAATAGTTCCTCCAGCATCGTAGCAAGTGACTCATCCTCCCACTTCCTGCTTTCCTCGAATCGCGCCTAGATTTGGAAACGATTATTTGCATGGCATGGCGAAGAAGTGTTCCGTAAAGAGACCACGCCAAGGATTCTCCAATGCATCAGAGTACATACTAAGTTTAACAAGAGGAATGCTGTAACAGGAGCTAAACGTTTAAATCATGCGTGTCTTGTCAGATTGTTTCCTTTTATTTGTGCCATCTAAATCAGTCAAATAGAAATTGAATCACTCACATTAACTAACATCCATAATTCGCATACAGTACTTGCGTTGGTTATGAATATATTACTTCATCACGACGTGCTCCCAACGTTACCACAAGATGTGACTTCAAACGTCATCTCAATATGGAACACGCAACATTCATGCCTCCTGATAAATTTCCTACCGCGCTCTGCTTCCATTGCTTAAGTTATATGAACGTGATTATATGCATTTAGCTAATGTTGTTCTCTGAATATTATTCGTAAGTCCTGGTCGTATACACTTAATGCTAACCCAGCGTAGACGGGCCACGTCGCTAATGGCACAAAAAACATCTCTGTAAATAAAACACATTTGCAGTTGTTAACCGTTAACATTACATTTTACATATAATCACTTAGTTGAAAGTTCTTTTCAGTACCTGGGGCCGATGTGAAATATACATGGTGTCGAATAAAGTTACCTGCTTCATCTCGCTTCTCTCCCTACGCTGCCCATTCCACCCTTCATCTCTTTTTCTGGTTGTCGTATTCGGGGATACGACAAGAACAACCATTCGAAGCAGAAAAGTCTAGGAAACATGGGCTCCAAGATGCTTTCCGTAAGAGCTATTAACAAATTCTCATCTTAGATAGTTTGAAACAAATCTCTTTCACTGCAAGCTCTCTGCCTTCCATATTTTGGGAGGAGGTAGTACGGACTAAAACAAGAAGAAATGGTCATAAACATGGGCTCTATAGAGCTATGAACATCTGTCTAGTCGAAGAGTTGTGTTTTAAATTAGCGAAGATGAAGAAGAGCTTAGATTCTGGTGTCACATAAAGTGAGAGGTACGATGGGTTTCCATTCTCTGTATACGTATGCGCCGCCCCTAAATATGATGGGCAACTAAAATCTATTCTTTTTACGGATGACAAGCTATTGTGAAAGGCGTGGAGCGTACGTAAGTAAAAGGTTAGTCAGAGTCATCAGCACGTAGGTGGCACAGAACAGATTGTGACTTAGTTGCTACAAAATCTAATGAATATTTTGTGACACGAAACTCTTGTAAAAGCGAAATTTCTTTGTCTTAAGGATAGTCAGATGGTCAACTAAATTAAAACTTTACATTATAAGGACTGCAGGTAGATTGAAGCTTTTCTTAGAGATAACACGCTCAAGATCTTGTGCGTAAGCTGAATGCTGCTACCCCCGCTATAACAATGATCTCCACTCTCTGACACGGAACCATGGAGTTTTGTTTACTTTGGTTACATTTACTCCATTATTTTATTTGGTGCTTACTTTTGGGGTAACTCTGTGCGCTTGTGCGCTCACTAGTAACGTTTTTAGCCTTGAAAAGGATGCCAGACGGATTTGCGCTGTGAGTTCGAAAATTTCGAGTAGGTCTTCTTGTACACATATTTTATAAGAGGTTTTCTTATTGACAATGCAGAGTCATTCAGAAGGAGAATAGTATCTTCTTAATTAGCACTACAAAAGGAAAAAATACACGCTTGTACATCACCTCCTTTATAAATATTGTACAGAGGGGAGTGTACTTTTCTTCAGGTTGGATTTTCAATATACTTAAAGCGGAAATGGAAAAAATAGAGATTATCTATTAGCACTAAAATCCACGCTGAAATATTTCAATTGACCCTTCCTATTCTGCAAAGGAATTCCTTACAGTACTTGAGAAATTTCTATGTAATTCGTATTCATTCATACAGTCTTTCTCGTGCTTTATTGATTATTTAATGCTTCCGTTTTTTAATGTTGAAATATACTATGTAATGACTCGTGCCATGATGAAACAGTTGTTGATCACACAGTCCTATGGAATCTAATAAATAAATTGTATCTCCAGTGTAGGACGCTGAAACATCATAGGGGTCTTCATTAATCGTTGCGCTCTTGGAATATGATGAAAAAATAGTAGTTCCACTTTCTGGCACCAGGCGAAAGTATGGCACTTTAAGCAGTTAGAATGTTTTGTGGATGCACGAATAGGGTAGGAACGATGAAACAATTGAAAATGGTGGTTTGACACATTTGTTAGGATATTGTCACAAGTTACAACATGTGTTCAGTTTGGTCTCACGCTGCATGGCCAACGGTTGCTCGCAGCATATGCAATGTAATCAGAACTATGTGTGATCATATGCTATCCTTCAGATCCGAAAGAGTCCGGTTACATGCCTGACTGAAACGATCTTCCAGATATCCCTACAACCAGAAGTCACCTGCATTTAGGTCGGAGGATCTGGAAAGCTACACTCTTGAAATTGCCTACAGATGATGCGGTCGTTATCGAAGGTTTCTCGAAGTAAATATTTCACACAGCAAGCGACATATATTGTCGCACCATTTTTCATGAAAACTGTGGTTGCGTCCTTGTAAAGCTAGAACCACGGGTACGGTGACATCTGCACGTTATAAGGAGAACGATATCCTGCAATATGTCATCTACTTGATGAAAACCAGACCGATAATGGAGGAGCTTGTGAAACAACACCACACGAAGCTGAATGCAGTGGATGCTCCCGCACTATATATGGCTGAGTAGAGCCCTTTGTGCGACTGTTCGGAGCAGTCACGGCGCCGTAACAGTAAAATGTGCCTTCTCTCTCCAAATGGTTTTCGCGGCTACATATCATCCGTTTCCATATGTGCTAAAACACGAAGGGAAAATGGTGGTGGTAAGTTCCTGGGGGTCAAAACTGCTGAGGTCATAACTCCCCAGGCTTGCACACTACTTGATCTATTTTAAACTAACTTACACTGAGAACAACACAAACACCCATTCCCAAGGGAGCACTCGAACCTCCTGCGGGGGGAGCAGCACGAATTGTGGCAAGACGCCCCTGACCACGGGGCTACCCCGTGTGGCCAAGGGCAAATTCACGGAGTCCTAGCCTGTCTTGGGGCTTCCTCTGGTGCACATTCTCATTCTAGCTCAAAACTTACCTCAAAATCTGTTAAACTGTTGAACAGAAAATTCCCCAGTTCAGTTCCCAAGACACAGCTCGTTTACTGGCTGCAGAATTTGTGGAAACTGCGACACGGTCAGCTATAGATATAGTATATTCATCAACAGCTGCTATGAGAATGGGCTGCTTCCCTTTCTCTACGGCACCAACTAATTCACCAGTTTTTCAAATACCTTGATCATATTCATTAGCCCTATTATTGACCTGAGGGCTCTTCGCATCTTCGCAAGCTGTTTATGTCGGAGGTATTCCCCCAATGCAACGCTGTAGTTTCTGCCGTTCTGATAAAACAAATTTACCAGCAGTGCGTTGCTTACTTCTCAATACCCATTGCGTTTATTACGGAAAACTTTCTCTTAACCCTCTTCACCAACAGTCACTTCACAAAGAAAATGACGACACGTAGATCGATAAACATCATAATGATGTCATAAGGAAACACTTCACATTCTGACTGCTTACAGCGTATATTATCACAGGGTGGCAAAAGTGGTACCATTATTTTTTCAGCATACTCCGCGACGGCATCGATTAATGAACATACGTTCAGTGGTTAAGCGCCCTTCAGTGTATACAGCCCGCGCTGCAGCACTCGAAATACCGCCTGGTATGTACCATAGCAAAGGAAAAAGTATGGTAACCGCAGCGGATAACTAGACTAGCACGTTCCTGGGCTAAGATGGCGCCGGCGGAGCAGGTAATGAATACAAAAGACCAGGTGGAAGAGAGCGTTAGCTGCTACGCATAAAGACGAGGGACGGCGATCAGAATTTAGATGTGTCGGTCTCAGAAGTAACAGCTTTATTACACCGCATGCATGGGGAGATGGCGATGCTGCGTCCTGACCGTTTTGATGTAGGCGTGTAAAGTGCGAGACGATGATAGGGATGAAGAATGAAAACGACCGGAGTATCAATTTATGCAGCCTGGAACCTACCCAACATTAGTACGCACTTTTCGTCGAAGAATCCGACTAATTCGGAAGCGATGCCGTAGTGCATATATTGCCAGAAACGTAAAATTGTGAAATTCACAAAACGAGAAATTCTTCGAAATTGTTGCAGTTTTTGTCTACAACGGAGACTCGCCTTAAGAATATGGAGATAACGTAGAGTTAATGTCTGTCTGTTTGCCACTGGAATGGCACTGAGTTACATCTACTTCTGTAATCCGTAACCCATATTTAAGAGAAAAGTGGAGGAAAAGTCATGCACCATTATCCTTTTCTAATGCCTCCCCAAATACATCCTCCGTTCGCGAACAGTACACAGGAAAAGGGACTGTCGGCGAGTCTTTTACGTTAGAGGAGGTAAATACCTTGTACTACATACGCATATTTAATGCTCAGCAACTTCCTGTGAAGCTACATTTAAATGTCCAAACTTTCATGTTCAGCGTCTCCATCTGCATACATACTCCACAAGTCACCG
Source organism: Schistocerca piceifrons (assembly GCF_021461385.2). NCBI lineage: Eukaryota > Metazoa > Arthropoda > Insecta > Orthoptera > Acrididae > Schistocerca > Schistocerca piceifrons. The sequence continues at coordinate 159,751,058 of NC_060139.1, read as the reverse complement.
TATGGTGTATTGCGGAGGGTACCTTCTAACATTACTAATCATTTCCTTTTCTGTTCCACTCGTAATGAGAGCGAGTGAAAGGCGATTGTCTGTATGCCTTCTCACGAGCTGTGACTTCTCTTATCTCCGTTGTCCGCACGTGAAATGTACGTTGGCGGCAGTGGAATCGTTCTGTGGTCATCTTCAAACGCCGGTTCTCTAAATTTTATCAATAGCCTTTCGTCAAAGGAGCGCCTACCATCTAAGGATTCCCATTTCAGTTCACGACGCATATCAGTAATACCAGTGTGTTGATCGTACCGCACCGGTAAAGCCCGCATCTCGTGGTCGTGCGGTAGCGTCCTCGCTTCCCACGCCCGGGTTCCCGGGTTCGATTCCCGGCGGGGTCAGGGATTTTCTCTGCCTCGTGATGGCTGGGTGTTGTGTGCTGTCCTTAGGTTAGTTAGGTTTAAGTAGTTCTAAGTTCTAGGGGACTTATGACCACAGCAGTTGAGTCCCATAGTGCTCAGAGCCATTTGCACCATTTTTTTGCACCGGTAAGAAATCTAATAGCCCGCCACTGTATTGTTTCGAGGTCTGCATTAAAGCGACCTAGTGGGGCTCTCAAACACTCTACCAATGCTCGAGATTAGGTCGTACTTGCGTTCTGTTCACGATCTTCTTTATAGATGAATAACACTTCCGTAAAATTTTCCCAACAAAACGAACATTCGCTTCCCTTCTATTGTCCTCACGTGGTCGCTCCATTTAATATCGCTCTTCAGCGGTAAGCCTAGATATTTCAACGCTGTGGAAGTGTCTAGCAGCACACTAAAAAAGCTGTATCCGAACTGTGGTAACGATAGCTACGATGCCACAACGTAGGTCAGCTCTGCTAGGTTGGCACCACGAGAGACCGACGACAGCGCCCTCCAGCTGGTGCTGTGCAGCTCTACAAGCTCCGCAACTGCTTCACCCATTTCATCAGGTGCAGTCACCCAGGAAACTTCGCTTCAGCTTTGCTCTACATACGACAGGTCTATGACTTCGCATCTGTACAAAGTTACGTATTCTTTCTTGCACCAGTAAACCGTTTTTACTCACTGGAGTACCGACGTAATTTTCCTGCTCCTGCTCCTACCCATGTGCCACCTTCCAGGCGGGGTACAAAACGAACATTATGGAATTGTTTCTCCTATTTGCTTTTCTGTTTTCATCTGCAAACTGCCAATCATCAGACCAACTAGACGCTTTGTCTACGTCATCTTGTATCCTCCTACAGCCACTCAACGACGGCACGTTCCCATACGCCAGAGTCATCAGCAGTCAGCCATATATTGCTGCTCATCCTGTCTGTCAGATCATTTACGTATACAGGGTGTTACAAAAAGGTACGGCCAAAGTTTCAGGAAACATTCCTCACACTCAAATAAAGAAAAGATGTTATGTGGACATGTGTCCGGAAACGCTTAATTTGCATTTTAGAGCTCATTTTAGTTTCTTCCACCTGCGCTCAATGGAGCACGTTATCATGATTTCATACGGGATACTCTATCTGTGCTGCTAGAACATGTGCCTTTCCATGTTAGAACTCATTTTAGTTTCGTCAGTATGTACTGTACTTCCTCGATTCACCGCCAGTTGGCCTAATTGAAGGAAGGTAATGTTGACTTCGGTGCTTGTGTTGACATGCGAGTCATTGCTCTACAGTAGTAGCATCAAGCACATCAGTACGTAGCACCAACAGGTTAGCGTTCATCACGAACGTGATTTTGCAGTCAGTGCAGTGTTTACAAATGCGGAGTTGGCAGATGCCCATTTGATGTGTGGATTAGCACGGGGCAATAGCCGTGGCGCGGTACGTTTGTATCGAGACAGATTTCCAGAATGAAGGTGTCCCGACAGGAAGACGATCGAAGCAATTGATCGGCGTCTTAGGGAGCACGGAACATTCCAGCCTATGACTCGCGACTGGGGAAGATCTAGAACAACGAGGACACCTGCAATGGACGAGGCAATTCTTCGTGCAGTTGACGATAACCCTAATGTCAGCGTCAGAGAAGTTGCTGCTGTACAAAGTAACGTGACCACATCACTGTATGGAGAGTGCTACGGGACAACCAGTTGTTTCCATACCATGTACAGCGTGTGCAGGCACTATCAGCAGCTGATTTGCCTCGATGGGTACACTTCTGCGAATGGTTCATCCAACAATGTGTCAATCCTCATTTCAGTGCATATGTTCTCTATACGGATGAGGCTTCATTCCAGCGTGATCAAATTGACAAGTACGACACAACATGTGGTTCATGCACGATGGAGCTCCTGCACATTTCAGTCGAAGTGTTCGTACGCTTCTCAACAACATATTCGGTGACCTATGGATTGGTAGAGGCGGACCAATTCCATGGCCTCCACGCTCTCCTGACCTCAACCCTCTTGACTTTCATTTATGGGGGCATTTGAAAGCTCTACGCAACCCGGTACCAAATGTAGAGACTGTTCGTGCTCGTATTGTGGACGGCTGTGATACAATATGCAGTTCTCCAGGGCTGCATCAGCGCATCGGGATTCCATGCGACAGAGGATGGATGCATGTATCCTCGCTATCGGAGGACATTTTGAACATTTCCTGTAACAAAGTGTTTGAAGTTACGCTGGTACGTTCTATTGCTGTGTGTTTCCATTCCATGATTAATGTGATTTGAAGAGAAGTGATAAAATGAACTCTAACATGGAAAGTAAGCGTTTCCGGACACATGTCCACGTAACATATTTTCTTTCTTTGTGTGTGAGGAACGTTTCCTGAAAGTTTGGTCGTACCTTTTTGTAACACCCTGTAGAGAGTGATGTTCCAGACTATGCTCTCGTATCTGATGAACAATGGCCATCGAGGACAACCACTTGGCTTCTACTAAAATGTGTTCGAACCAGTCACATATTTGGAAACCTATTCAGAATGCTCGTAATATGGAAAAAATGGAAATGAGCGTATGACATCGTTGGCCAGGAGGCTCCATCTGGGGAAGTTCGGCTGCCAAGTGCAAGTCTTATTTCTGTCGACGCTACGTTGGGCGACTTGCGCGCTGGTGATTAGGATGAAAAAATGATGAGGACAACACAACACCCTGTCTCCGGGCGTAGACAATCTCCAACCCGGCCGGGAATCGAACCCGGGCCCGCTTGCATAGGAGGTGAGCACGTTACCATCTAGCTAAGCAGGCGGGCTCCTAATATGGAATCTGCCTGTTTTCGTGCATCCATAATCCGCAGGATATCATGTGAGAAAAGGGCAAGCTATGTTTCGCGAGAGGGAGGGTTTCTAAATCCGTTTTCATCTGCTAACAGAAGTTTATTCGCCTCAAGGGAATTTATTATATTCGAACTGACATTATGCTTAAGAACGCTGCAGCATACCAATGCTAAGGACACTGATCCGTTCATTTATCCTTCTTGCATATCGGCGTCTTCTTGTCTTTTTCCAGCCGCTTGGGACTTAATTCTGGGATAGATATTCGTGATAAATATCATTTACCTAAGGGGCCATAGCTATAGAGTGTGGATGAGAAATAGGCACGAGGATTCCTTTTCGGAAGTATTTCGATTTGTTTAGTTAGGTTTATCATATTTATAATTGTTTAATATTATAACATAGTACATATCCCTAAATTAACATCACATTTAAGAGTGTAAAAGTGTATGATATCGGCTCGAGTTGAGTGGTGTAAACTGCCCCGGGTATGGAGTAAGTTCATTCACCTACAGCAGAATGTTTACACATAGCATAGAATCGAATAATAAGTGAACCAAATACACTACTGATATTTGCAAAATATTTTTTAATGGTAGTAAACAAAATTACTGGCTTGCTTACATCAGTTAACATTCTAAAACCAAACAATTTTACTGCCAGCAAACAACTTTTCGACGAACTTCTACCTGCCAGCGTCAGATGGCCTACATAGAAGTCTCAATGTCAGTTAAAGGCCTGATCATTTTTATTGTCCGAACTTCAGTTTATGCGGACAAATGAACAGTATTTACTGTGGCTCATTGGGTGTGGGACCACGTTTTACATCTAGGCATTGGAGCCACCCTTGATTTCTGATCGGTTGTACCGTTTCAAGCTGTAAATGAAAAGGCAATTTTTATCTTTTTCATCAGATTGCTGCAGGTTATAAGAGAAAGGAAGAAGAATGATGAGACATTTGTTGACATGGGATTGCTTGCCAAAAGATACTTTGGATGGTCTAGTTTGTGAAAAGAGAGGGAGAGGAAGGAGGAGATACAAGTAATAGAGGACATAAAGGGAAGCGGAAATTGGCTCTGAGCACTATGGGACTCAACTGCTGTGGTTATCAGTCCCCTAGAACTTAGAACTACTTAAACCTAACTAACCTAAGGACATCACACACATCCATGCCCGAGGCAGGATTCGAACCTGCGACCGTAGCAGTCGCACGGTTCCGGACTGCGCGCCTAGAACCGCGAGACCACCTCGGCCGGCGGAAGCGGAAATAAAGCGAATCTGAAGAGGATGGCAGAAGACAGGAATGCCTGGAGAGTTACCATGTAAAACCTGTCTAATCTAATGATGACACAAGAAGAAGGCCTGTTCTTAATATATCTTGCTCTTACTCTTACGAAGTTCTCGTCCGTATCAACTCTTGCTGCCACAGAATTAATTATTCCTACTTGAGATTAATTAGGTTTTAATAGCTTCCATTATTCTCCATTTATTCTCCTGTGCCTTCATTTTTGGTTGTTTCCAACTGCTGTAGTCAAAGTTTCTGTGACTGGAGTATCAGCATAGCAAAGCAAGATACTGCGTGAACGTGCGCTATCACCATGTCTGAATGAGTATGGAAATTACTGTAGCAACTTTCAGGCTTTTAAGTTATACAAATGTACGTTGCAAACTGGAATAATCTTCTGTATAAGAGTTTGCACTTATTTATTCTCCACTATAAAAGGTATGCGTCTTAGAAGCTTCGACAATGGAGTGTCTAAATTTACTCCCCTTGCATAAAAACACAAATGACACTCACTCTACTGGTGCCGTGAAGCATGCGAGAAAGCCCAGTAGATGGCAGTACTAATCTTCCATTGACAGTAGCGCTCAAACAAGAAAGGTTCTCGAGAAGAGTGATCTCCGTAAACGTGCTTCGTGGGTAAACGTGTATCGGTTTCCCCTGCTTTCTGTAGAACCGAACTGGGATTCCATCCGGACATGGCGGCTTATTTGTTCTAATTCTATGAGAGGTTTTAATATATCTGCAATGTAAATCACTATGACCTCCATGAATGTTCCTGATTGTTCCAGTACTGTTCCCGCTGCCCTCGGTATCCTTACCTATAGTGCATTAAATTATATATTTCCCTCATCGGCTGAACGATGTAACAGTCCTATTCTTTTTGTTATTATTTTAAGGTAAATTATATACTGCAAGTTAGGAAAATGTTAATTTCAAATCGTCGTTGAGTGCTGGGAGAAGTGTAGCAAGTGGGAAAAAAGTCGTTTTTATTAATGAATTTTGGAAGCAATTTTTACATATTTTCGTTAAGAAACTTCTGAACCGCGCACTGCTTCGAGACCGGGGAACGGTGTAAAAGGATGTGCTGATATGAAAACGGCGAAGGCGCCAGCCAGTCATCAAAGATGCGGCATATACCATCCGCAATTGCCGCAAAAATAAACACCACTGGAACTATATACTCGTTAGTCTTATAATTGAGATTGGAATGAAGTGTTGTGTATTGGTTAACCGTCTCGTGTTCAAAAAGATAGGAGCTTAAATTCTGCGAGGCACTGAACCTATATCATTACAGTGATCTACAAAATCTTAGTTGCGAAATAGTTGAAGTACCATTACATATCAAAAACTCGGCTGAAATGAATTAAAGTATGGTGGGGCTCTGGCAGAGGTCTCCCTGACGCTCACAGGAAGCTGGACTTCACACGGCGCGAGGTCAGTGTGAGTATAGCGCCAAATGGAGCTGGCACGCAACACAAGACAGTAGAAGGAACGGGCAACACAAGACAGTAGAAGGAACGGGAAAAGACAGTGTGTGTCTATCAGCGAGCAGGTACAGTGGATTGTAGCGGAGTATTGCATTTCAATATGGCCTGGAGACGACATCTTGGATGACTTCAGACGGGGTAGAATCATCAGGAAACTGTAAGAAGAAGGAAGCTAGACGACTGTAGCCCAAGTGATAGGTATGGTTCACAGCACTGTTTCACGAGAACTGGGAACATTCCGAAGAACAGACTCTGATGTCGGCCGAAGGAGAGAAGGGGGTCGACAAGAGTCAACGACAGCAACAGGTGACTGCTACAGTGTGGTACGGGCAAGAATAGACCCATGTGAAAAAGTGGATGGAACTGCAGACACATTATAGAGGAGTGCATGCCACGCAGTCTGACGCTCCACAGCGTCACGGCCACTAGATGGAGAGCGTCTCCTTTACCGAGGATCAGTACTGTGTGTTCCGTTAGCGATGGCTCCAAGGGCATAGGGACTCGACCCACTGGGAGTGGTGTAGCCGGCCCTTTTCAGGAAAACGGCAGATTCAGTGTCGGTAGTGACTCTGGATGTACCCTCATACTGTAAGAGGTGGGAACACATAATGCACCCAGTAACGTCGCCGAACCACTTGGTCAAACAAGATCGTCGGACAAGATCTTTTTGGTGGTGAAGACATATTGTTGCATAGGCGTATTGACTTCCGAATCTTTGAAGACAGTACACTCACCATTGAGTGTGATTCTGACACAGTACTTCTTCAGCAAGGGATCACCAAATTAGTATTGGAGGGCAGCGTGGAGGGTAAAAATCGCAGAGGGAGACCAAGAGGTGAATACACTAAGCAGATTCAAAAGGATGTAGGTTGCAGTAGGTACTGGGAGATGAAGAAGCTTGCACAGGATAGAGTAGCATGGAGCATCAAACCAGTCTCAGGACTGACGACCACAACAACAACAACTTCTTCAGCATGATCATCCGCTCAGGAGTGCATTTGGCCGACATCATTTTTTGGATGACAATGAGCCGCGGGCAGAGATCTGTTTTTCGTCGGTCCTTGTTGTTAACAATCAAACGTTACCATAGATTCACTATTCCAGAATCATTCCACAGATTATTATGCTGTTACTCTGGTCACCTTCAATATGATTACGATACGGCTGAAGTGTTCGCTGGACATGGAGTTTCTAGTTTTATTTCGCTAGTTAGCAACATTTCCTCGTAATTCTTCCTGTGTATTGTATTCTACTGAGTTGCACAAACTATTTATGAAATGTTTTGGCTATTTAGACACTCACGAAAATTATATGCAAAAATAGTTGATATATCTCTCTATTTCTTTACTTTTTAAGAGCACCGATCTCGATAACGTTGTGGGATCTCTTCCTTACCCGTCTCTACCGGATCTAAGATCACAGTCGACGCGTTGCCCCGTCAATAGGCAGTGGTGTGGGCATTTGTCACCAGTAACAGTAGACAACATTCCATTGGAACTACTGACGGCCTTGGGAAAGCCATTCCTGACAGAAATCTACCATCTGGTGAGCAAGATGTATGAAACAGGCGAGATACCCTCAGACTTCAAGAACAATATAATAATTCCAATAAAAAAAAGCAGGTGCTGACAGATGTGAAAATTACCGAACAATCAGTTTAATAAGCCACAGCTGCAAAATACTAACACGAATTCTTTACAGACGAATGGAAAAACTACTAGAAGCCGACCTCGGGGAAGATCAGTTTGGATTCCGTAGAAATACTGGAAGACGTGAGGTAATCGAATTAAGTCGGGTGATGCTGAGGGAATTAGATTAGGAAATGAGACACTTAAAGTAGTAAAGGAGTTTCGCTATTTGGGAAGCAAAATAACTGATGATGGTCGAAGTAGAGAAGTTAAAAAATGGAGACTGGCAATGGCAAGGAGAGCGTTTCTGAAGAAGAGAAATTTGTTAACATCGAGTATAGATATAAGTGTCAGGAAGTCATTTCTGAAAGTATTTGTATGGTGTGTAGCCATGTATGGAAGTGAAACATGGACGATAACTAGTTTGGACAAGAAGAGAATAGAAGCTTTCGAAATGTGGTGCTACAGAAGAATGCAGAAGATTAGATGGGTAGATCACACAATTAATGAGGAAGTATTGAATAGGACTGGGGAGAAGAGAAGTTTGTGGCACAACTTGACCAGAAGAGGGGATCGGTTGGTAGGACATGTTCTGAGGCATCAAGGGATCACCAATTTAGTACTGGAGGGCAGCGTGGAGGGTATAAATCGTAGAGGGAGACCAAGAGATGAATACACCAAGCAGATTCAGAAGGATATAGGTTGCAGTAGGTACTGGGAGATGAAGAAGCTTGCACAGGATAGAGTAGCATGGAGAGCTGCATCAAACCAGTCTCAGGACAGAAGACCACAACAACAACAATAACAGGGCGCATAAACACAGTGGAAGATCAGAGAATAAAGTGAACAAATACTAGCTGGTGCACGGCTCCCGAAGGCAGAATAGGGGCCAGAGGTAATTTTTCTATGGTTTGTATTGTGCGATACGGAACACTACGTTTTTGTCTATAAGGGGACCAAACGCAGTCTTAATGTGTAATGGCTAACTCAAGTAAATAATTTTCTTATGTTATTACCCTGAGTGGACTTTAGATCGACTAAGAGACCTTTCCATGAATTCAAGACATAAGAAATCACTAGGGTACAGCTCCTTTGGGCCATCACCGATTTTGACCAGATGTATGGTGCAAGCAGAGCTCGGCCAGAAATGGAAGTGAAGGAAGTGGTAAGTCAAGATGGCTGAGTGTTTAGGAAACAATATTAATTTTCGTGCGTGTGAGGCGAGGTATGAGCCATTTACGTTACCGTTTGGCGCAGCGGGATGCATAAAGAACGATAATCTGAGCATTGTTAGATTGAGTTCTTATTGGCAAAATCTTTTAATTTTTACGTTACACGAATATAAACCGAAACAATACTTAATATAATGTCATCAATAATATTTTCATAAAAGGCAAAGAAAAACTGGGGATTGGAAATAAATTTCCAGGAAAGAACTGCAAGGTGAACACTAGAACTTTGTGTATAAAGTTATAATGTTTTGTTGTTTTGCAGTTGGGGATGGTATTGGTTTAATTCACGTCGTTAAAACAAGGGAAGCAGTAATTTTCTTGGTATCTTGTATACATGTTTTTGAATTATATGGATTTTTAAAACGTTTAGATAAAATCTAACTTGGTATTCATTGGTAAAAGGTCTCTCTCACCGCACATTTTTGCGGCAAACCACGTGTAACACATCATTTCACCAGATAATGTGGAGGATAGCTTGTCATGTACAGTCCAATGAATTGTGATGCATCATTTTCAGAACATCATTTCTTTTCCTCTCAGGTTAGGTTAGGTTAGGTTAGGTTGGGTTAGGTTAATTTTCTTTATGAGATAAGAACAGTTTTGAAGTATTGCGATCAAATTCTTTATCTGACGGATACAGCCATCCCAGGGTTGCACTAGCAAAACGCACTTCTAGAGAATCACTTTAAAATTAAGCAATGGCAGTCCTTCTTTACCTTGAAAAATCTCGTCCTTTAGTTGTCGGTTTGTTTGTCCTCGCCTAGATCAGTGAACAGAATTAATTTCATGTCTTGCACGTCGGGTTTCGTCACATCAAAAATGTTCAAATGTGTGTGAATTCCCAATGGACCAAACTGCTGAGGTCATCAGTACCTAGACTTACATACGACTGAAAGTGACTTATGCTAAGCACAACACACACACCGATGTCCGAGCGAGGACTCGAACCTCCGGCAGATGGTCAATACGAATCCGTGACATAGCGCTTCAAACAGCGTGGCCATTCTGCGCGTTCGTCACATCAGCCAAAAATTTTTACCACGATGTTGTAAGTTTCCCGGTTTTACTGAAGTAATGACGATGTTCTTAGATTTTACCTAGTACTCAACCACTGTTTTTTTAATCCATGGTCCTAAATTTTGGGTACATGCAAGTCTGAACCCGAGTCAATACGAAAACAAACAACAGGCAAGGCTAATTAACAGTTTACAAAAAATCTTCAAACGACTGGGCAACTTACAAATTACAAAACTTAAATACTGAGATGAGAACGCTGTCATAGAAAGAAAGTTTTCATTCGGTATTCTGTATAACAATTTTATTACATGCAAGGAGGTAAGCCGATGTTAGCTTCGTGCCCAATTGAAAGGGAATGATCTTCCACTACGGTTACCCCGTGCGGAGCATTCTCCAGCTAGTATGGAAATGCACTGAGCCATAATGCCAAATTTACTATTGATTCGCTACTGATTCCCCGTCGCATGTCGATTGTACTTACTGAAGCCACCACTGCTCTAATTAATTTGTGTTACAATTTTCAGTGACTGATAATCGATGAAGCGTTTTGTGAACATGTTCTACTAGAGCAATCTGTACAGAAATTGTATTACATTTAGCTCGTTCGACAATATAAATACGGCACCAGTAATTTCAAATGTCATCCGATAGAAGATGATTGACACCACGTCAGCGAAGTTCATCTGTAGCCAGAACTCTGCGAACGTATATCAAAATACTGTCGTCACCCGCCGGATATTTTGTCCTCTTCCCGCCCTGACGTTTAGAAATATGCAGGGACTTCAACGTGTAAGCTACACACGTCATCGCACGCTAAGACCGTTGCGTAGCTGCAGTGGCACATTGACAGAAGAGAGTACATGTTTCGCTTTTCCTTCAGAGACAGCTCTAACACGTGTGTCACAGTATGGGAATATGACGCAGCATCTGGACACGTTCTCCAAACTTGAATTACGTGGGATTGTACGGTTTTTGTGGAGAATATGTATAAACCGCACAATGATTTCCCCGCAAAATGCTGTGGATAAGTGGCCAAAATGCAATATCACGTTCACCCGTCTTGAAATGGTGCCAACAATTTGATCAAAGCCGCACAGACGTGAATGATGCTGATATTGATGTCCAGATCTTGTAACTTGAGGTTTTTTTTTCCTTAGATAACTGAAATCTGGTGGGGACGAGACTTACGAAAGATGAGAACGTTCACTCAGCGATTCTCTGATTTCACTGTGATGCGATTGTACGGTTTTGTTAAGTAATTGCCTCTGTCAACTTAGTAGCGGATGCTGTAGCTGCAAGTTACGCTTTCTTAAATTAAGCTGTTTGATTGTTTCTGATTTTTAAATCGTGATAAATAAACATTGGATTGCAGCATGCAGAATAATATTCGCCGCTACACTTTACGTAAACTACAAAATTAAAAGTTAAACCAACTATTTAACAAACCTAATAGGAGACAGGTAATTGATCTTCTCACTGTTGGTAAGTGAGTTCAAATGTTCAAATGTGTGTGAAATCGTATGAGTCTTAAGTGATAAGGTCCTCAGTCCCTAAGATTACACACTACTTAACCTAAATTATCCTAAGGCCAAACACACGCACCAATGCCCGAGGAAGGACTCGAACCTCCACCGGGACCAGCCGCACAGTCCATGACTGCAGCGCCTGAGACCGCTCGGCTAATTCCACGCGGCGGTAAGTGAGTCTAAAATAGCTTGAGCCTAGATTATATTTTTTTGCTAACTCACTACATATTTCAAAAGACAGGCAATACTGCACGTCTTCACAGCCAAAAATTGTTCTGTGCTGACCAATACTAAGCAGAATAAACGTAAGCTCGTCAGACACTCAATAAAATGATTCGAAGTGTCGACTACTACCAAAATAACCAGGGTTTCCAAGAAACAGTGTGAGCTGAAGTCCAACTCGGCGTCAATTTGCTCTGTGTCTGAGTCAGCTTAACATATGTAAATTTCAAGTTCCACTGAACCTCAGAGAATATAACTCTAAGCGTTAACGACTGCTAAAACAATCACAGCCCCCACTGAACCACAGCCAGAAATACTTCTACCGACTTGAACAACTTCTACGTTCTCAAATGCGCGTTGTCAAACCACCGGACAGAGACCCTGCTTGTTCGAGTGCGTCCAGCCAACTGTATGAGAGGCAAGATGGCCGCCGCCTTTTATTACTTTGGTCCCCAAACTCCAGGAAGTTCCTAGAACTCACGTCTCTCAACGTGTCAGGGAAGCCAACAGTCTTATTTATATCTTTCTACACAAAAATTCAAACTTAAGGCTAGACGCGACATGAAAAGCAGGCTAGAAACCTGATTACAGTGACGTATTACATTCAATAATGCGTCAAGTACTTCGCACACAAATATAAGTTGAATAATTACACATTTTGATTACAGTGATAAATTTCCAGGGTTTGCTCAATGTGTATCGAATAATTATGATAACAGTATACATGGCAGATCTATCTCGTAGGAGAAAACCTGTCGGCTGCAATCTAAATTCGTGTGTTCTCAACAACGATTAACCAACAAATTGAAATAGTGCTGCCAAATTACTGAATTGGTCGCTAAATGAAATGTCACTAGTTAAAAACCATGGACTTTATTTGGCGTGATTCGGGATATACCCATCATCTGAGTCATGATCATATAGGTATACAGATACATAAAGACATGTTGTAGTCATGGCAGCTATATCAGTAACAACATGTCTTTATGTATCTCAATACCTAGGTGATCATGACTGTCTGATGCGGGTTACCTCCCGAAGCGCTCCAAATAAAGTCTTTGGTTTTTAACTTCTGACATTTCATTTAGCGACCTATTCAGAAATTTTTGCGGCGTCCATTTTAATTAGCAGTATGGCTGGAGTCTTCCTGCGTGACTTTATGTCACAATTACAATTTATCCTGCAGGCGCTACACACAATATTCACAATAATCAACTGAAAGAGCACATTAAACATATAAAATTATAATCTAAATGTTGTTGATGAGGCTTGTGTAAGTGTGCCAACACGTACTGGCATACTGAACATGTGTGTCATTTTATTCATTAACTCTTTTTCTTCTTCTCCTCAGAGATCACAGACCCTGTAGACTACCCGCTGCATCACTTATCTGATTCCACCGCCTTGTATCTCTCGCAGTCTCTCCCCACCCTGCAGAAATTCCTAATGCTGCGATGTTCTTATGTCACCCTTCCACCTTGTACGAGGTCAGCATAATGGTCTTGTTGCCTGGAGAGTTCCTTCATATGCTCGTTTGGTGATTCTGTTGTTTTCCAGTCTAGCCACATGTCCCGCCCATTGCAGTCTCTTAGTTTTTATTTTCTGGATGATAGTGGGTTGCTTCGTTAGCTGATAAATTTCATTGTTCTTTCGAATTCTCCATACGCCATTCTACAACACAGGTCCCCAGAATTTTTCTCATTACTTTTCTTTCTAAAACATTCAGTTATTCTCTTTCATTCTTTGTAAGCGTCCAGCTTTCTGAACTGTACAGTGCTATTGGGCAGAGGACAGTGTTGTATATCTTCATATTTGTGGTGATTGACAAAGCTTTACTTTTGAATGGGTTGCTTAGTGAGTACAGACATCTTGACCCTGAGGCTATTCTAGCGTTTATATCCATTGATATGATATTTTTACTATTGAAACGTGATCCAAGGTATTTAAACTGGAGAACTTTTCTGAATTTAATATGTTGGTCAATATCAAAGTAAGGATTTTGGTTTATGACTCGACGTATTTCCATGTATTCTGTTTTCTCTTGGTTAATCAAAAGCTCCATTTTTCTGGCACTGTGCCTGAGAGATCTGTACATGTCTTTCAGTTATTCTTCAGTTTCACTCAGCAACACTATATCATCTGAGTAAGCCAGGAGTTTTACTTCACTGTGTTCGGATCGGAGACCATTGTATAGATGTTAATTACTCTCCCGAACCACTTTCTCTAATGCAAGGTTGAAGAGGACACATGAAAGAACGTCTCCTTGTCGTAAGCCTGTTTTAATTGGAGAGATGGGGGGATATGGATCCTCTGGACTTCACTCCTCCCTGGGAGCCATACATGCACAGTTGTATCATCCTAATGATTTTACTGGGTACCCCTACGTTACAGATTAAATTGCTTCCTCACAGTTTAATTAAAGTGTAATGAGCTATGAAGATAGGTCTATGGAACATATCGGCGTACGCATTAAACTGTTGTGTCGATCTCTTTTCTGGATACACAATTATAACTGCTATTTTGCTTTCGTTACAGAAATCTTCTCGTCTGTTTAACTAATTACACGTATCACTTTCATAGTCTGTCTACATACCAGTTAAACCATCTTTTTCTCTTTTTTTCTTCAACGTGCACGACCCTCCACTGTAACTACTTTAGTTAGCTCTGTACATGAGCAAATGTATACAAAGCTGTGCAGTCCTTTACACATGCTATCAGGACAGACCGGACGTTGGGGTCTAGACTCGTGTGAATCTTGGCAAGTCTACATACTCGCCTCACACAGCCACTGCTGTTTTCCCATATTGCCCGGCCTCATACGGCGCACGTGTACAAAATATCGCAGAAATTTGAGATCAAACACCGCTGGTCCCTTCATTATGGACATATGTTACGTCACTGTGACCAAGCAGCAGATTTCTGTCCTCGAGAAATTTAACGACTTGTAGAGCTCTCTGACTGTTGTGTACAGAGAGTAGGCGAAAATTTTGTACAATAGTTGCGTACATCTATGGCAATATGAAGTGTAGTGCAATATTCGATAAGTTACTTGCTCAGTCATTAGCTTTTTAAGTACACTCGTATGATGCAGCGGCCGGCCGGAATGGCTGTGCGGTTCTAGGCGCTACAGTCTGGAACCAAGCGACCGCTACGGTCGCAGGTTCGAATCCTGCCTCGGGCATGGATGTGTGTGATGTCCTTAGGTTAGTTAAGTTTAATTAGTTCTAAGTTCTAGGCGACTGATGACCTCAGAAATTAGGTCCCATAGTGCTCAGAGCCATTTGAACCACCCATGATGCAGTGTAAACTGACAACCTAGTTTACTCACGTGTTATAGTTTCAGTACGAAATATTTTGAAATTAATTCGCAGACAGCTGACTCCCTGACTTCAGCTGTGTAAGGTACTGATCCGTGCCTGACAAGGAACCGAACCAGCTTTTCGCACTTACAGCGAAAATTTAATTTAACTTATTCG
This sequence comes from Schistocerca piceifrons, assembly GCF_021461385.2. Lineage (NCBI taxonomy): Eukaryota > Metazoa > Arthropoda > Insecta > Orthoptera > Acrididae > Schistocerca > Schistocerca piceifrons. The sequence goes on along the minus strand of NC_060139.1, from coordinate 159,735,956 downwards.
TGCCGTGCAGATGAACGTGAAATTGTATAACTATGTGCCAATCCGGTTAGTTGGAAGATGCAAAGACAAGAGAGACTCATGATCAATTGTTTTCTGGTTTCACACATTGACCAATTACTAGACTCGTATTCAATAGTATAGAGTTTCAAATCCCCTAGAGAAGCATGATTATACATTTTATATGGTATTCACACAACCCTTTCGGGATGGATACTTGGATATGAACACCACAGCCTACCGCATGCTTTAAATATCTCTCCTGTTATATCATCTCGTCATCGATTCACAAAGCATCTTAAGAAATCTGCCCATGTCTAAAACGAAAGACATCTTCACCACCTACGGGCAGAGTTACACTACTGGCCATTAAAATTGTTGCAACAAAGAGAAATTCAAATGATAAACGGGTATTCATTGGACAAATACATAATACTAGAACTGATATGTGGTTACATTTTCACGCAATTTGGGTGCATAGTTCCTGAGAAATCAGTACCCAGAACAACCACCTCTGAACGTAATAACGGCCTTGTTACGGCTGGGCATTGTGTCGAACAGAGCTTGGATGGCGTGTACAGGTACAGCTGCCCATTCAGCTTCAACACGATACCACAGTTAATTAGGAGTAGTGACTGGCGTATTGTGACGATCCAGTTGCTCGGCCACCAATGACCAGACGTTTTCAATTGGTGAGAGATCTGGAGAGTGTGCTAACCAGGGCAGCAATCGCACATTTTCTGTATCCAGAAAGGCCCGTACAGGACCTGGAACATGCGGTCGTGCATTATCCTGCTCAAATGCAGGATTTCGCAGGGATCGAATGAAGGGTAGAGCCACGGGTCGTAGTACATCTGAAATGTAACGTCCACTGTTCAAAGTGCCGTCAATACGAACAAGAGGTGACCGAAACGTGTAACAAATGGCACCTCATACCATCACGCCGGGTCATAGGCCAGTATGGCGATAACGAATACACGCTTCCAATGTGCGGTCACCGCGATGTCGCCAAATACGAATGCGACCATCACGATGCTGTAAACACAACAAGGATTCATCCGAAAAAATGACGTTTTGCCATTCGTACACGCAGGTTCGTCGTTGAGTACGCCATCGCAAGCGATCCTGTCTGTGATGCAGCGTCAAGGGTCACCGCAGCCATGGTCTCCGAGCTTTTAGTCCATGCTGCTGTAAACGTCGTCGAACTGCTCGTGCAGATGGTTGTTGTCTTACAAACGTCCCCATCAGTTGACTCAGGGATCGAGACGTGGCTGCACGATCCGTTACAGCCATGCGGATAAGATGCCTGTCATCTCGACTGCTAGTGATACGAGCCCGTTGGGATCCAAGACGGCCTTCCACATTACACTCCTGAACCCACCGATTCCATATTCTGCTAACAGTCATTGGATCTCGACCAACATGAGCAGCAATATCGCGATACGATAAACTGCAATCACGATGGGCTACAATCCGACCTTTATCAAAGTCGGAAACGTGATGGTACGCATTTCTCCTCCTTACACGAGGCATCATAACAACGTTTCAACAGGCAACGCCGGTCAACTGCTGCTTGTGTAAGAGAAATCGGTTGGAAACTTTCCTCATGTCAGCACGTTGTAGGGGTCGCCACCGGCTCCAACCCTGTGTGAATGCTCTGAAAAGCTTATCATTTGCATATCACATCATCGTCTTCCTGTCAGTTAAATTTCGAGTTTGTAGCACGTCTTCTTCGTGGTGTACCAATTTTAATGGCCAGTAGTGTAATAAGAGAGACATATCACGCAATCAGGTAAGCTCACTTCGTCTTCTTCTAAATCTTCCTCTGTACTGGCGCAGCTCATTGTCTAGCTGATGCATTGCATGCACTGTCATTGCCCCTCGGGTCCAGTCATCTTATCTCCAAATCCATGCGACGGCACATCTCCGCCCTGACCATTTCCGTTACGTTCGAATCCATCCCTGTTTGCTAATCTTCTCTGTTTTCATTACTGATCCTATGTCTCTTAAAATCATTGCGTCTGAAACACTGTTAAAGATGCTTCGTCACACCCACGGTCATGATTCACAATCTGCTCGTGCCGTCTAGTTAGATCACGTTTTCAGTTAGCTAGTAGATCCGTTACAGTGTCAGTCTCCATTTACTGAAATAGAGACAGTAAAAGTCTCTCGTCTAGCTTACAGAACATTCTGGAGCAAGTTCCGCAACTGCAGTATTGATTTGCAATCAAAATAAATGCAACAATGGCCCTTTTGTTTTTCTTTTGGTTGCAATGACCTGTTTCGTTCCAAAAGGCCATTTTAAAGTGACTATCTGAACAATATTAAAACACAAATTGCAGCTGAGTAAGTTGTGTGAGAAAGACGCAAATGTCGTAAGGGAAAACATAGCAAAATAACATTATTTATATTCTTTGTTGGTTTTTGATGGTGTTTGGTGTTACTTACTTTATCATATAAATTATACCATGTACTTACATTCACTTGACACTTCTTGCAATCGTGACGTCATTTTGATGCGTCACGTAATATCTACGACCGCCTCATCTGCTATCGACTTGCAGTAACATTCGATACTGGCTTCTCACAATACTTCATGCACGTATATAAAAATGTATAAAAACACGTCATTCTTGGAATGCTATATGATAACTGTTGTTTTAATAATCCTCACATCATTATTTATCTACGGTTAATACTTTTATAGAAGAGTGCTCTCTCAGGAGTGAGTTGTTATCGTCAATAATTTACAAATTAAGCATGAAACACCGTTGTATTATAATTTGCATTCTGCCATTTCAAGGTAATGGAGAGTCGAACATCTATCAGAAACACGTTTCCACTGTAATTAAATGTCAGTTATTATCGTCTCAACGACAGAAGCCTTCGGGAGATAGTGTGACAACAAAGACAGGAGAGGTGTACGACATGACGAAGTGTTCCTCTGGGAGGACCTCGAGGGGGACGAAATAAGATACTATATGTCACTGACGCTAGACGAATGGCCGTAACGGTGCCAGGTGTCCAGTCTGTCAATGCGTACTCCCCTTCTGGGAGGAATCGCCGTCGCGGCCGATCTCTCTTCTTCGATGAAGCAGTAGCATCGCTTTTTCAAGGCGGGCACGACGACTTGGTGTTAGAGGGCGATTTCAATAGCGCCCAGGCGCATAAGGATCGGCTGCCGCGCCATTCACCATGGAACAGTCGTCAGCGATCGCCAGCTGGTAGACACATGGTAACATGTCCATGGAAACCGGCCGGGATTCACTCTACTAGTCACATTTACCGGATTTTCGTTGACCCTCTCTCGCGGCAACGGTGCCCGACACGGAGGTGTGGCCTTTAGATTTTCTATCACGAGACCTAGATATAGGTAATGTTTCCATAAGGTGACGTCCAACAATCGTGAAGTGTTTTACAAAGTGCATTTTAACCATCAGCTGCTTATTTGTCGCTTTAGTCATCTGTTAACCATAACCTAATTTGTTGTACAATACATCGTGGATGATGGTTAACAACCGAATGGAACAAATAAACAGGTGACTGTTAAAACTCATTTTATAAAATAGATTATAGAAGGTGGCATCGCAATTCGTCGCCGGCTCAGACGACATACCTAGGCGTTAAACCTTGTTCATCTCGCTTCTCCGGATTATTGGCATGCCGTCGAGGACACACGGAGTTCGTACGTCCGCTGCCTCGAAATGTATGCAACACCGATCACTTAGTGACTAAACTGTGCCAAGCCAGCCTTATGAAGAATTTGGATTACGTACGCTCGTGAGACCGCTGTTTGGAGATGGCGCGCCCTCGATTTTTAATTCGTCTTCCTTCGCGAATGTACCTTCTAGCCGCCCATGCCGGAACGACAGATGACTGTACACCGTGCGAAGGCACAGATCGTAAACCATATCCCCGGACACCTCGAAGGGACGATCATCGAAGCGAGAACACAAAACAGAATAGCAACGGAGCAACCGACCATGTACCACATCATTTGAGAACGTAAACTACGACGAAGGGTGCTCATACCGGCCATCTCCACTCCGTACGGCCATCGGCTCACCATACAACGCAGCCTTCTTCGATCACTCCGCACTACTTTATTCTGCTCGGTGTTCCGACCCAACGACGATGACAGGAGCCTCATGACTCGTTTATGGCACTGTTCCACATGACTTATAGACTGAACTATTGGACGAAATTACGGAAGACGATCGACCCACAAGGTAAGTTTCCTGGCCCTGACGGACACCATGTGGAGTTTTATGTAACTATTACTGACCCAACGTTAACGCACATTTGTCGGAAGTTTATGTCCAAAGCGGTATCAGTCCCCGCAGGCTTTGTCGATGGAGTGATTATATTGGTTCACAAACCGACAGGTATACTCGATTATATGATTATCACCTGCTGACACTCCTCAACTTGGACATGAAGCTATTCACCTGACTTAGCGCACTGTATACGACCGACCTTGCCTCACCTCATCTCACCAAAGAAGACTCCCTGGGTAGTATCAACAGCATCCACGCAGCGCTTTGTCAATACCGTGACATAATAGCCCTAGCGAGGGTACGCTGCATCCCAGGAGCGCTGGCATCATTAGGTTTTAGTAGAGCTTTTGATGGAGTGGTTTATGTGTACCTTACGTTCGATCCCCAACAAGTACAGTACCCACAGAATTTAACAGAAGACGGGATGCGTATCCTCAGAGGAGTGACCTCGAAGGTGCTCGTCAACTGACGTCTCACGCAACCCTTCCCGATTCCCATATCGGTGTCGACCTTACTATATGCTCTGGCACTGGAACCGCTCCTCTACGGCCACCACGAGCACCTCACCGAACTGACAGTACGCGGTGCCATATTTCGCTGTACAGAATGTGCAGACGACATTGTTCTCGTGCTCCACAACCGTGACTAGATAACCAGTGCTCTTGAATGGATTTCCATATACGGTGTGGCTTCCGGCAGCTGTCTCAACGTCACCCAAGCGGTCGCCATAAACATAGCAGATGGGCTGAACTCAGCACGTGTCGACCCCCTACAGCTTAGTGATACTATCAGATGCTTCGGAGAAAGTTTCACTACAGCATACACCGCACAGTGGCCCTTAACTACAGCCACCTGGTACAAAAAATTCTGGTTCAAATCGCCAACCTTCACCACCCCTTGACATTCTTCAAAGGACATACATTGTCAATATTTAACCATCAACAAGCATTCCACACCTAGCACATGCACTTCCAATACCGTTACTGATGGCTCGGCGTGCGTTAGCGGCATTTTGAGTCTACATCAGAGCAGTCATGCTCTTCGAAATCAGTTACGAATCGTTGGCCCTTCCCGCAGACGGTGGAGGTCGTGGTCTAGTCCACGTCCACGACAGAGCGGTGGCCCTGTTGTCAGCTCGCACATCTAGCTGTAGCGCCACGACTCGGAAGGTTTGACGGGTTTGCTGCTGGAGTCCCTAGCTCCGCTCTCCCTTTCGCCCCCACTGACGACGCAAGATATATCCTCACCAATAACGTTGAACTCAGTAATGTCCGTATCGCAGTACTACCGACGAAACAGGTGACGGCGCGAGCGAATGTGGGGTACTACAACAATGGCGTCCATCAAACGTCGTAGAGGCCAAGATTCCTCACGTTCGTTAGATATTGGTGTGGCGGACGATACGCACGGTTATACTGGATTCCCCTGTCCGATCAATATGTTACATCACAGTCAACAGTAAACATATCACCCGATGGCCCCCCCACCAGAAACACAGAGCAGAGTCGCCCTTATGTACAGAATACGGAATACCAGACACGGACGAGCACCGTCTCAGATGTGGCGCTGCAGAAGAGGTATGGTGCTTCGTGCTACAAATTTTGTTGTACTTAACTACGGGTACATATTGCACCTCGACTTCTACTTTTTCCGGACAAACTGTGTTTCCCGTGAACCAAAGCCAACACAGTCACGTGAGCCCGTGGGCACGCGGATGGACCTAAAGATGTATTGGACGTTTGGAATTATCTACAAGAAAGTCATTGTAAAATTGTGCGTAATATATAACTATTTTTTATTTATATTTCTTTGAATACTAGTCATATTATTTCATACATATTACATTTGAAAGGTAGTGTAATGAAAAGATATGTGTATCTGCGTGAATTTTTATCGAATTTCCAATATATAACTATTTTTAATTTATATTTCTTTCAACACTAGTCGTATTATTTCATATATATTACATTTGAAAGGTAGTGTAATGAAAAGATACGTGGATCTGCGTGAATTTTTATCGAATTTCCAATGTTGTTTGCTAATTTTCATTGTCTTAACAGATATTAAAATGATAATTGTAGATGATTAAATGACCACACACTTAAAGTTTTCCTGAAAATGTATTTATGATATCCCTTATAAGTGCAATCAGGTGAGGTACTGAGAACTGCCGTGGCTCTGGACGCTTCGACCTGCAGATGCAGGTTTCAAGGACAAGGGACAGGCTTGGAAAGCCCAAGTCAGACATCGATAAATAAAGATGTAAGTAAGTTTATTCGTTAATGCAATAACTTACAGAAAAGCCAGAGTATGTGGGTGACATACGATGAACCGTCGACTTTGCATCCGACATCACAAGTGACGGTGTTTTTACATGAAAAAAATTGCCTAAGTGTAATGGGTAACATCGTGAGATGCTGAGAAAAAAGATGTAGGTTCGCTTCTCGCGACATTCAAATAATTTTTTTCGTGTTAGTGTTGTTAATATATTGTAAGCTTTTCTGAAGAATGTAATACAAGTATATTCTGTCGTATTCAATGTTATTTTCATTTCAGTGTGATCAGAGAACGGAGGATGAAATAAATATTCAGCGATGGCTTCCGAGTGTGTGATTAGGCAGGAATCTAAGAGAACAGTTTAAACTGCTGCGATTGACTCGAGAAGCAATAAAATTCATAATCTTCCTTGTCGCAAAGTCGTATGACGCAAGCTTGCGGGAAGTGAATTGAGTATTACCCCATTTTCCACCTGTTTGCCGTCGCTGAATTCTTAAATTGTACTCTTCTTTTGTTTTAGGTTCTCTGAACATGTTATTATTTCTTAGTTTCTTATTGTTACATTTTAATTTTTTTTCTCTAACGTATCTTTGTAAAAATTATATGTGGCATGTGTTTCTGTTTCCTCTTTTATATTTAAAGCATTGTACTTATGCCCATATTATTATCTATTCCCATTGTCCCAGTTTCCTGCACTCTACAGTAACCCGACCCTCCTCAGTTTAAGTGCCATCATTTCAATTTTTCCACTGATCTGCATGTGTACTATCACAATGATAGACATGTAAGTTCAGGTCCTAAATAAAATTTTCTAAAAACTGTGGACGAAATGCTTTACTGCATTACTTATTTTACAATGATGGTTGTAGACTAGTTGTTATGCAACGGTACTTATTTTCTATTTCTTGTTTGTATTTGTTTCCTTTATCTTATAACCTAATCCATTGTAATTTATATTTCAGTATTATTCAAAAAGCCACTAGAAAACGGTCTTCAGATGGCGGAACCGATCGTGGCAGTTAAAAGGAGAATAAAAATGCTTCTGGTGCATTTATTTTGATTGGAAAGACTGTCTGAAGGTCGTCCTCGTCTCATATTCTTCACATCAAGATTGGTAAAGAACTGTGCTACCTAGGCCGCAAAATAACCCATGACGGACGAGCGAGGACGACATAAATAGCAATCTAGCACTAACACAAAAGGCATTGCTGACCAAGAGAAATCTATTAATATCAAACATAGGCCTCAATTTGAGAGAGAAATTTCTGAGAAGATACGTTCGGAGCACAGTATCGTATGGTAGTTATACATGAACTATCGGAAAACTGGAAAAAAGAGATTCGGAGCACTTGATATGTATGCTACAGTAGAATGTTGAAAATTACGTGCACTGGTAAGGTAAGGAATCAGGAGGTTCTCCGGAGAGTTGGCGAGGAAAAAAATGTATGAAAAACACTTACAAGTAAAAGGGACAGAATGGTAGGTCATCAGTTAAGACATCACCGTAAAACTTTCATGGTACCAGAGAGGGCTGTAGAGGATAAAAACTATAGAAGAAGACAAAGGTTAGAATGTATCCAGCAAATAATTAAGGATGTAGGTTGCACGTGTTACTTTGAGCCGCATCAAATCAGTCTGAAGACTAATGACTCAAAAGAAGAGCGAAACACAGTAAAAAAATGTTAGGTTCCCGCTATAGAGTTTTTGGGGAGCAGGCATGTGTATTTAACCCTCTAGCGTGAAACGCGAACATCTACACGTCGCCGGGACCATAACAAATCACGCGGTTTTATCGACTTATATGAAGTAAAATTGGTACTCCCTTTTGTCACCATGAGAACCTGTGGTTTTCGTTATTAATTTGAAAGCAGCTGGTCAGCCTTTGTAGGAAGACACATTTTCGTAGTAATTCGGAAGTCTGATATTTTACCCGCTGCTCTTTCAGCGAATTAATGAGAACGCAGCCTCCCGCTGCGCGCGTCCCACAAGTTTAATAACAGGCTAACGTTGCTCCGAGCCCCCAGCGTGTGGGACGTCCACTCCGCTGAGATGAATGGATCGCCGTGTCGCGAAAGCTGCAGTTGATCCCTTGTGATAACGTTTTAATTACTACAACACTCTAACACTCTCTCGTCCAGTAGAGAGGATTTTAAGTAACAGCGTATTGTATGTATGTAAATCGCCGTACTTAACTGGAGATATATCCTGTTCCAACTGTTAAACATGTATCTTTCGTTATATATTCATGACACCGTCTATCTGTGGGTGATGTGTAATGTATGATAACTGAAGGCAACTTTAAAGCATTATATTGGATGACTGGTTTCGATAGAGCTGTGCTGTCATCATCGGATGTGCAAGTGGATGCACAGAAGTTGGTACGAAAATATTTTATAACCATTATATTGCAATTTGATGAACTGTCTAATTACATAACCTACAGAATTATAACGTACCTGAAGCTTTAAAATTTTTACAACATATCTTCCATCGGTGTTGCAAGTCGCTGCACAGTGCAAATGCACATCCCAGGTCTGGAAGTTATTCATTTAGATATTCAAATCGTATTTAACAGTTTTTGAGATCCAGTAAGAAAGGACAGTGCACTAATTTTTCAACATAACACTGCTGAGAAAACTTACTCTTTATTTGGGTGTATTATTCAGATTTATATTATTTCCTGTACAAATTCCAAGCCAACGTCATTCTAATTCCGTTTGATGAGATAGACCATGACGAACGTTCTCTCACTCCTATTCCCACTGATTACCTAGATATCGGGCGACGATGCGATGTAGATGAACATCGTAATACCATGGTTAAGATTGTATAAGGCTTTTATTTTTTAATTGCGATCTGTTTATAATATGGTGCCTATGGCACTGTTTTTTTTTTAATAAAGGAACAGATAAATATACTGACTAGCAATTGCGATGAGAAAATCGAGACATAACTACCGACGTTAGGATGTAATCTGTGACACAGAGCACATCAGGATGTTGACATGTAATATATTGTAAGCCTTGGTACTCTTCCGTGACGTTTGTCAACATATTTTGTCCTACAAAATTATCAAAGGTACATACATTAATTAAACGTAAAATTTATATACTTCTTGGATTTCAATTATATAATAATGAAAATAAAATGGTCCTTAATAGTGTACTACAAATTATATGAATTATATAGGTATGTTTTATGCAGTAGCCAAGACAATAATTCAGCGAACAGCGACAGTGCCATCTAGTGGACGTATATGGTGGATTTATAAGGAGGTAGCTGTGTTTGCACCACTTCTGTGTCAGGTTACGCTTATATTTGTACAATAGTACATTTTACATTTGCTATGCGGATGTGTAGTTATCTTCATGGCACTGAGAAGTGCAACACGGCTGGTCTATGTGTTGTAAAAATTTTAAATCTTAAGGTATGTTATAATTCCATAAGTCATGTAACTGGAGGAGGATAGACAGATTAGCGTTTAACGTCCTGTCGTCAACGAGGTCACTAGAGACGGAGCACAAGCTCGGATTAGGAAAGGATGGGAATAAAATCGGACCTGCCCTTCAAAGGAACCATCCTGGCGTTGCCTGAAACGATTTAGGCAAATCACGGAAAACCAAAATCAGGATTGCCAGGTTTCAACCGTCGACCTACAGAATGCGAGTCCAGTGTGCTAACCGCTTTGCCACCTCGATCGATCAAGTTACAGTATCACCACTGTAGCATATTTTCCTGACAACTTCTGTTCATCCCCTTTCATACCTTATGATGGCATCATAACTGTATCGGAACCGGTCATCCATTAAAATGCATTTCTTAGCAATCTTGATTAATGAAGTTTTCTTCAGTTATCATACGCCTTCCGTGTTGAAAACATGTGATCACCGTTTACAGAGTTGTCTCGTGACAAATGACATTGTGCCTATGCATCTACATCAACATGGATACAATTCAATTTACAATTAAGTGGCCGGCAGCCAGATCATTGAACCACATTCAAGTTAGTTCTCTACCGTACCACACTCGACGAGAACGTGAGAAAACCGACCACTTACATCTTTCCGCGTGAGCTTTGATTGCTCTCATTTTATTACGAAGCTCATTTCTTCTTGTATAAGTGGGATCCAAGGAAATATTTTATTATTCTGAGCAGAAGGCTGGCTACGGAAATGTTGTACTTTTTTTATTTTTAATGATGGCCATCATCATGTACGTGACGCTCTCTCCACTATTATGCGATAATATTATACGAGCTGCCCTGCTTTGAACTTTCCTATCTGGTGAAATCCCACACCTCACAGTGGCAAACCAGTGACGCAATTTAGTTAGTAAATGAAAAAAAAAAAAATCCATGGTGGATAGGTATTATGTTTCATCACGTAAGACTGCAAACTGCACAGTAATTAACAACAGATACACCCTAGCGCTATTTTTCAAGGTTTTAAATATTTGTGAAGCTAATAATATGAAATTTTCCGAAAAAAATTACAGGTGATGTGCATAGAACTATTCAGATTATGAAGAAAGACATCTGGAGATTATTGTGCTTCAGTGGAAGTGATATGAGCCGGAAGAACAGGTATACAAAAGAGACTTGCTAATATTTTTACAGAATGTATGCAAAATAAGAGAGTTATTCGAAGAAGGACTTTAGCTGATCTTTTATCTCACAAGAAATTACAAATAGGACATGGAAAGTAATGCGGCTATCAATCTTCTAGGCGTTATGTAAAGGGGACTCATTACAATTATCAGCAACGACATGAACAAAAGGTCGCGCGGGGTGGCCGAGCGGTTTGAGGCGCCATGTCACGGATTGCGCGGCCCCTCCCGCCGAAGGTTCGACTCCTCCCTCGAGTAGGGTGTGTGTGTTGTTCTTAGCATAAGTTAGTTTAAGCAGTGTGTAAGTCTAGGGTCCGATGACCTCTGTAGTCTGGTCCCTTAGGAATTCACACATATTTGAACATTTGAACAAGAACAGAAGAAAACTTATCCAAACGAATGATCCGTTTTAACAGTAGGTATCGCATGAAATGCTATAGAGACGTCGTCAAACCATGCATTGAGCCATATGTATAAATCGCTACCGACCTTGAGAGTGTCAGTCATTGAGAGAAAAGAGGATCGACTTAGCGTTTGTTAGTACAGTGAAGAAGGTATACGTCAGTGCTAAAGGTTCTAATTCTTGATAATTACAGAGAGAAATTCCAAACAGAAAGATCTTTAACGAAATTCCCTATCATTAAAACGAAACTGTATAAATCAAGAAAGAACCTCTTTTAATGAAGCATATCAGGACCACAATGCATTCTTCGATTATATAGTATTCTTAGCTTCACGTCCCTTGAAACTAATGACACAGCCACTGAGGCGCGCCGATCCGACATACCACAGAAACCGCTTCAGTGTTTACTTGGGCGGTCCATCATCCTTGAAGTCTGTGCTGCAGACAAGGCAGATGCGCCAGGAAGGACGATGTATCCCAGTAGGCCTCGTTGTCGATGGCTCAGGAAACAGCTTCGCTTGAAGATTGTCCACAGGAGGCAAACATAAGTGTAGCTCGCTGTTTCTCCAAGTATCCTCAACATTTACAAGAAAACTTGCATTTGTTTATAAACAAGCCGTTAGCTGGAAATTTGGGACTGTTGGAAGTAATCCATCGGCGCGTGCACAGTAACAGAAATTAATCTTCCTGGAACTTGGAACAGAGAGGAGGGAGACGGCTGAGAAGGAATCTTCAATGGCTGGCACTAACATTTAGGCAGCCAGTACGGTAGTGTACATATACTTGCCTGTATGGTACTGACACACTGGAGAATGCCACGAGTAGCAGGGTATGTCGTAGTTACAAGATAATACTCAAACTGTGTTTTTTATATCCTCAAAGAAATATAGGTCTTTAGAATATTAAACATTAAAGAATATATTTTTCGCTCGTAGAATACTGGAACAGAAGGCGCCCAATGGAATGTAGCATTCCCTTTATTAGACTTCCCATTGCGAGTTACTTGCAAATATCCTAAACGAATTAGTCGCAGCTTAATGGTAGTTTCACGGAGGGGCTTGAATGATGTACTGTCTTACTGTAATTGTTTCCGAACTATCAGTCTAATAAGTCTTGGTTGCAAAACAATAACACGACTTCTTGACAGAAGAATGGGAAAACTGGTAGAAGCCGACTTCGGGGAAGATCAGAAATGTAGGAACTCGCGAGTCAATACTGACGCTACGACTTATCTTAGAAGGTAGGGTAAAGAAACAGAAAAGTACGTTTATAGTATTTGTAAACTTAAGGAAAGCTTTTGACAATGTGGACTCGAAAATTCTCTTTTAATTTCTTAACATAGCAGGGGTAAAATTCAGGGAGCGAAAGGCTATTTACAACTTGAACAGAAACCATATGGAAATTATATGAGTAGAGGTGCATGAAAGGCAAACAGTAGTTGAGAAGGTGGTGAGACGGGCTTGTAGACTATCCCCGATGTTACTGAATCTCTACATTTAACAAGCAGAAAGGAAACCCAAGAAAAATTTATAGTAAGTTAAGGGAGAAGAAAGGAAAGTTTTGAGGTTTGCTGATGCAATTGTAATTCTGTCAGACACATCAAAGGACTAGGAAGAGCAGTTGAACGGAATGGACAGCGCCTTCAAAGGAGGATATAAGGTGAACATCAACCAAACCAAAAAAAGGATAATGCAGTGTAGTCCATTTGTACTATTAGGTTATGCTGATGAACTCAGGTTAGGAAACGAGATACTTAAAGTAGTAGATGAATTTTGCTATTTGGGCAACAAGATAACTGATGATGGCCAAAGTAGAGAGGATCTTATTCCTAGCCCATTAACAGCAAGAAAAGCATTCCTAAAACTGAGAAACTTGTTAACATCGAATATAGTTAGTAGGCTATGGCAGCACACTACCAGCTCCAGTACATCTGTTAACAGCTCGACATCGCCTGCAGCGCCTCTCTTGGGCTAGTGACTACATTGGTTGGACCCCAGGTGACTGGAAAACTGTGGCCGGTCCAGCTAAGCCCCGATTTCAGTTGATAACATGTGATGTTACGGTGCGAGGGGGCGCATACCCTACGAAGCAATGGACCTATGTTGTCACCAAGGTACTGTGCAAGCAGGTGGTGGCTCATGTTTACGTAAAATGGATGTGCCCTCTGGATATTTGACTCCTTGGAGACCATTTGTAGCCATACATGGAGGTCATGTTCCGAAAAAGACGGAATTTTCATGGATGACAATGCGGCATGTCACCAAGCTACATGTGTTCGTGACTGATTTGAAGAACATTCTGAACGATTCCAGCAAATAATTTGGCATCGCCCGACATGTATTCCATCCAATATCTATGGGACATAATAGAGAGGTTAGGTCGAAGTACTGATTCGAAATAGATAGGAAAGCATTTTACGTCATAATTTGGCGAAACTAGTGGATCATTTCATAGGACGCATCCTGAGGCAAGAAGCAGTAGTCAGTTTGCTAATGGAATGAAGCGAGTAGGATAAAAGATGCAGAGGCAGACCAAGACATGACTACAGTGAGCACGGTCAATATGGTGTAGGCCGCAGCAGGTATGCTGAGATGAAGAGATTCGCTGAGGAGAAATTAGCGATTTCACTTCACATCGACTAATCAAGAGACCACTCTGCAATGCAAGTGAACATACAGTCGGTAGCGTGTGAGGCTGGCTGGCCGTATCTTGTTGCAGGGGAGAGAAGCCGGCAGATGCTCGCCGTTAGGACTACCACAACAGAGGGCGCCAGTGGCACAGACACACATACACACACACACACACACACACACACACACACACACACACACACACACAGACACTGCTAATGGCAGCGAGCAGGCAACGGCTGGCGAGAGATCACGGCGGGGGCTGGCGGATTCAGATCACCTGCGGTCACAGCCACGAGTAACGCCACACACAGACCCGTCCGCACCGCAGAATGGTTGGCGCACTGATTACCTCTCCACGGTTCTACGACCGTCACTGGTGCATTACGTGCATTTCTAATGAAGCACCACAGTTCCGTGTATCACTCCTTATACAAAAAGTCTTTAAATTTAACTTCGGGCGATATGAAATGTTCATTTTACAAGTAAACGTCACATTATTGAACACATATTGTACGGCGTGAAAAGAAATACTCTTGCAAAATATTAGCCTACCCCATCGACCCGCGCTGAATTTTGGATCATAATTCTGATAGCACGCGGCTATGACCTGTGAGTACAGATTTTAAACTTTCGTGTGCAGGTGTTGTCTGTCACTCGCTCCGGCCCACTGCAGCCGCCAGATGCCCGAGCACGAAGTACTGCATGGGTGGACTGTTGAAGGTGAAAGAAGAGGAGGGGAATGTGGACACTCACCCCCCCCCCCCCCCAACGTCTTTTGAAATCCTCTTCCAGAATCCACGTTAGACCACCACAAAAATATGAACACATAATGTGTCCACCTCACGCGCATGTACCTTCAATATTTTTTTTTACAGTTATCTCGTGTTGGTATCCTGTATCTTTATGTATGGGTAAAATTAGTCGTTTTCTTTCCTTTTCCACTCGCAGATAGAGCAACTATAAACATAGGTTTGCTTTTCCTTAACCTACTTGCTAACATAAGTCGTAGGGTGAGTATTTCCTCTCAAGTATATACGTTTCTCCGGAATCCAAATTGATCTTCCCCAAGATCGGCGTCCACCCGTTATCTTCATTTTCCGCAAGGAATTCGTTTTAGTACTTTGCGGACATGAGTTATTAAACTGACATTTCTGTAATACTCACACCTTACAGCAAATGTATTCATTGGAATTGGAATTATTATATTTTTCTGGAAGTCTGTAAGTATTTCTCCTGTCTCATACAGCTTGCTCACCAGATGGAAGAATTTATTACGGATCGCTCTCTCGAGACTATCAGTAGTTCTAACTGAATGTACTGCACTCCCAGAGTCTTCTTTCGACTATGTCTTCCAGTTCTCTGTCAAATTCTTCCCTCAAAGTCATATCACTCGCCTCATGTTCATCTACGTGCTCTTCCATTTCTGTAATATTGCCTTAGAGTTCGTCTGCCTTGTATAGACCCTCTGTATACCCCTTCCACCTTTCAACTTTCCCTTCTTTCCTTATTACTTGTTTTCCAACAGATTTCTTGATATCCTTACTACTGCTTCCCTTCTCCCCAAAGGTCTCCTTAATTTTCTGTAGGCGGTATCTGTATGTCCTTTCTCCTCTACCTCCTTACATCCATCTCTGGCCACTTTTGCTTAGTCATTTTCCACACCCCTCCAGTCTTACGTTGTAGACGTCTATATTCCTTCTCACCCGCCTTAATTTTTTGCATTTTTACATTTGCTTATTTCAGCAATTTCAGTGTGTCCTGTGTTATCCAAGGATTTTTAATAGGCCTTGTCGTCTTATCTATTTGATCCTCGGTTGCCTTCTCAGTTTCGTCTCTCAGAGCTGCCCCTCCGCCTTCTAATGTATTCCTCGCCGCTATTTTAGTTAGTTTTCCAACGCTTACAATTAACTCAATGGAGCATGTTGTAGGTAAATAAATGAATCAGCACTGTGTTGTGGTTACATTGATAGAGCCTGAAGCGCATATTGATGACGAGGGCTGTTGGGATTCTGCATCCAAGAGGAGCTGGAGATTGGCATCCTTGAGACCAATCTTTGCTAAAATAATACTACCAGCTAAGGAGATAAAAATTTCATTGAGGTTAGGGATAAGGTAGGAGTCGACCAGCAGCTGGAAGTCGATTGTGTCTGAGAAGTAACCACAGATTCAGAACGCGCCATTTGGCTTCTCTATGAGGACGATAGGCGTCGACCACTAACTATTAGAGACTGGGGTAAGAACGCCTTTTATTACAAAATCTGGAGTTCAAAGCTCATCAAGAAGGGAATCTCTGATAAATCTGGGGACAGCAGATGGGAACAGAGTGATACGGGACTCAAAACCTTTGACGCCTATGTCGGGTGGCGAAGACACCGAAGTAAAACGATTGTCCAGGACACCTGAGACGCCAAGGGAATGAGCGGTAGCCGTCGAATCATGGGTCTCTAGGCCCAGCGCTCCAAACAGATCCATCCGCAAGAAATTTACAGCATCTGGGAAGGCTACCACTAGGATACACGCCTCAATGGAGTAGGTGGCATATAGTTGTGAATAGACATGACAAACAGATGATGCCATTACTGTACGACCATATCTGAAAATCCATGGGCTGGAAGAGGTGAGGGGCCTACCTCCTGGTAGGAGAACCAGTCAATGAATGTAGTGGAAGAACCCATATAAATTCCCAAGCAGAGAGGCACATTAACAACGAAGATCGTCGGGGGAGGACTCTTCATGGTCAGGGGTACAAAGGCGACAGTGACAAAAGGCTCACCTCTGGCCATGGTTTCACCATATAGTGGGTTGATGCACTTGTAGCACACTGACATTTTGTTGGACTAGCATACTTGTGCCCTGTGACCTGATTTTTCACATTCCATATATTTCACCCATCGATAACGGCATTGATGACAAGGGTGTGACACAAAACGCTGGCTACAGGAAGGCAGTTGCTGTGATCGGCAATTGGATGCCTGGTCACTATGACTCAATTGTCAGTCCATCCAGGTATGTATGGGGAATGACAGGTGCGCCTAGCAACAAAAATCTGAAACTGCTCATGCAGTGCTGCCGCCTGACATACCGAATGCTCGAAAGCCCTTTGAGTGGCCAACATGGCTCTAGAGAGGAGTCCTTCAATGTTAACAAGTGTGTCTGGGATGTGTCATTTGAGCATGCACCATCACGTCCCTCACTGAGGCAGTCACAAAAGACCTTTGGCTGGACACATTCTAGGGCATGAAACGACAGCCCCGTGAGATGCCCTGCAACCAGGCAGTCCATTCCCTGTCAGAGAGTCCAGAGCGTTTGTGGCAGGTGAAGAAATTATGGCGGACGGCTGCGACATGCACTTGTGAATGCAAATAATCAAACAAGCTTTACTGGACTTGGTCTTAAGAAACAGTGTGGGGGTTCAGTCTCCCGGTTCAGTTTTTGTACCAGCTCATTGATTACGGGTCCAGCATGAGCTTACAAGAATGTGTGCTGCTGTTCATACTAGAGATACCGTGAACGAAAACGTGTGGCTCCATCTGCTTGATGTATCTGGTGCACGGTTCGAATTTGCAGTCTGCTGAAGTATAAATGTTTTTCACCATGGTGTCAATGTTGGGGAGTCGATTGGAGACCTCCAGCTTTGCTGCCGACAGTGAGGCCACCCTCACCATCATGGCTTGAATTGCCTGCTGCATGTCTTGCAGGGTGATCACAATCTTTGAGTTCATATCCAAGGTGTCAGCCATTGAACACACTAAATACTTGCTTCAGGAAGGCATTCTCAATATTCTAACCAGCCCTATTGGCGCATATGTAAATTACTGTAGGCCCAACTGAATTCACAAATTTTCCACTAGTATAGGTAACTGAAAAGAAAATAGTATGCTGGTTTCCACCAACGAAAAAAAAAGAAACAAAAGCAACACTCAAAAATGACTGACAGCCAGAATGCCTTTGTTCAACAACTCAAAATCTCGTAATCTGTCAAGTTTTCTGCAAAACTAATATTTACGAAGCTATACTGCTGCGCATGGAAACAAATTCCACAACAGTTTCCTTTCAGTTCATGCAAATCCTTATCGATCCTTTGAAAAACAGAGTACAGTTAATGGTCTACCAAAGTACTGTCGGCGGAGTTGCAGAGGCCAGGCGATGTTCGCCAAGGAGGTACCTGGTCGGCAGCAGGCAGCGGTGCCTCAATGGAGTGGATGTCGGTTTGTGGCTCTCGCTCGACGTGAATTCACTCTGCAAGTCGGTGTGGAGGCTAAATACTGTCGCACGGCGGGATATAGCAGGAACATTTTTAGGTCACGTGGGTCGCGGATGCTAATAGATGAAGGTCTCCCATGGCCCGCAACCCCTGCTATCACTTTTAGGGCAGCTAGCGAAACTGCTGCAAAACTGTGTTCTGGCGCAGATCAGTTGCATGTCACGTAGGCAACATAGCGACGTTGTTTTGCAAAATTGGTTGCCAACTATACAGGCAGAACGTCGCAACACGTCAGAGAGAGGTATCAAAGCGGCCTATATAAGCCAACAAGTGTCTGGCTCAGTTCTTAGATCGGGTACTGCTGCTACAATGGCAGTTATCAAGATTTATGTGAGTTTGAAGAAGTGTTTTAGACGGCGCCCAAGCGACGGGATACAACATCTCCGAGGTGGCGGCGAAGTCTAGATTTCCCTTTACGACAATTTCACGAGTTTATCTTGAATATCAGGTATCCGGTAAAACATAAACTCTCCGAAATCGCTGCGACCGAAAAGAAACCTGCAATAACGGGACCAACGACGACTGAAGAGAATGGTTGGACGTAACAGAGTGCAACCATGCCGCAAATTGCTGCATATTTCAGTGGTCGGCTATCAAGGAGTGTCAGCGTGCAAACGAGTCAACCAAACGTCATCGGTATGGGCTTTCGGAGCCGAAGGCCCAATCGTGTACCCTTGATGACAGGACGACACAAAGCTTTACCCCTCGTCTAGGCCAGTCAACACCGACATTGGACTGTTTATCGTTGGAAACTTGTTGCCTGGTCGGATGAGTCTCGTTTCAAATTGTATCGAGCAGATGGACGTGTACGTGTGTGGCTACAATCTCATAAATCCACTGACCCTGCATATCAGCAGGGGACTGTTCAAGCTGGTGGAAGTTCTGTAATGGTGTGGAGTGTGTGCAACTGGAGTGATATGGGATCCCTGATACGTCTAGGTACGACTCTGGGAGGTGACTCTCCAAGCGTCTAGAATTGCTACAGAATGGCTACATGAACACTCTTTTGATATTGAAAACTTCCGCTGGCCACCAAACTCCAAAGACATGAACATTGTTCGGCATATCTGGTATGCCTTGGAACGTGCTGTTCGAAAGAGATCTCCACCTCCTCGTATTCTAACGGATTTATGGACAGCTCTGCAGGATTCATGGTTTCATATCCCTCTAGCGCTACTAAAGGTATTAGTCGATTCCATGAAACGTCGTGTTGCCGGCACTTCTGCGTGCTGCCGGCCGTTGTGGCCGAGCGGTTCTAGGCGTTTCGTTCTGGAACCACACGACCGCTACGGTCGCAGGTTCGAATCCTGCCTCTGGCATGGATGTGTGTGATGTCCTTAGGTTAGTTAGGTTTAAGTAGCTCTAAGTTCTCAGGGACCTCAGATGTTAAGTCCCATAGTGCTCAGAGCCATTTGAACCATTTGAACTTCTGCGTGCTCGTGGGGGTCCAACACGATATTAGGCAGGTGTGCCAGTTTCCTTTGCTCTTTAGTGTATGCTTTAATGACTTTGTCGCTTGTGCTACCTGTAACGCAGGACTTTTCCAATTAATGTAGTCATTTATGAAGAAATCGTACTTGGTAAAAATTGCAAAGATATGGGGTTAGACCTCCTAAAATAGCAGCCGGTTGCTAAGGCTTGAAACTAATTCTTAAAGCAGAGAAATGCAGTGTTTTATGCTTCATGAAGCTTAGAAGTGTGTATCCTCCGTTGCAACTTGCGTCAGTGGTGTGAAACTTTTTCAGAGTAGCGTCCCGTGGGCGTACGAAGAGTCACGGCCCTGCGGGCTTGGTTGCGCATTATGTTATGCAAGTCAGCCATTCATTGGTGGTATCCTGGGGAACTATCATGTTACCGAATAGTTTTTATATTCACTGCCTGACAAAAAGAAACATCAAGAAGTCGTGGTCGGACCTCAGTGTAACTTTCTACAAATTCACAACATGTGACTGTGTGTAAAAATTTTTAGTGGCTATTTTCTGTGACAGATAGAACTACTGGCAGAGTGCACTAGCTTTATTTGTGTTGAATGTTGTTACCAGGCCTGATGCGAACGGTGTGAGATTTTGAGTGACCACTGTCAAGAACACGGTGATACCGCGTACTACAGCAGCCGTCATGAAACTAGGCACCTCAACGTCATCTCCCTATCTTATAGGATTGTCAGTTAGTGATAATTACAAATGTTAGTAAGAATTCCGAAAAAATATTCGACATCTTTATTTTTAATCTAAAATATGATGGAGAACTTTGTAAAAGAAAATTCTTGCCGTCTGCTACGAGAAATTTAAAAGCTATCATTATAAAAATTTTGAAGAGAAATTAATTTTTAATTTCAACTTGTTGATAAAATACAACCTCTGACACGTTTAATGTGGAAAAAATATATGAACATTCGGAACGTTCTGAAAATTTGCAGCGGCATGCGGTACATCTATTATCGTGAAAGTATAAAAGTTTTCTAGATAATAAATAAAATATCGTAAAATCTACGAAACTATTAGACCTGTCTAACGAAAAATGTCGTCACTGATGAATCAGCGTTCTGTTGAACTTTGTAGAAACTTCCAGTGTGAATGCTGCTAACAAAACAATAAAATTAATTTCAGTAACACTTGAGACATCATTATTGTATCGTGTCACCTATGAAAGCATTTCATTTGCAGGAGACTGTGCGCGGCAGCGCTTCAGTACTTGTACGCCGGCGCCAGGTTATTTGTTCGGCGGCCCGAACGAAAATATTCGCTGCTTCCCGAAACCATTTTATTTGCAGCTCTTGCTGACCTTTCGTCATTCATATTGCCGATACACGCTATTCAAAAGTAACTGTAGGCACTTTCACTCACTACTTCCGTTGAAGTTCAGCAAAATACATTTGTGAATATTGTTCGGTGAAAGCCAGGTTTTATTGAAATATATTAATAGACTATTGTCCTTAGCATGCAACAAGGTCATTGTACACTATACTCTGTTCTTGTATCTGCAGTATTGCTTCATTCCATTAAAAATTTTCGTACGCAATTTCACTTTCCGAATCAAACAGCAGGTGTGCGGAGAATAGAAAGAACGGAGGTCTCTGAGTGAGAAAAAGAGTTTTCAGCATGATCAAAATGCATTTTTCTAGTCGTCGGATGCTCTTATCGGTCGTGGTGTCTAAGTACAGTTCTCGCACAAATCTTTTTGTCACAATCGTCAAGTTCCGTAGAATTCCGTTTCCGTTTACTCGCCTTTCTTAGGGAATCATAACATGATCACATCCAGAGATTCCTCCAACATTACTGCACTTTTAATGTGGAATACAGTCGGTTCCGAAATACCACAAAGTTTTGTCGTCATATTATGAACTTTTTCAAAAGTTATATTATTCTAGTTTTCTTCATCGTTAGCGAGAAAATTAAAAATCCTCAGAGTATTCGATACGACATTTTCAGATTGTTTTGTCTTCTCACCTTCTACAGCGTCCCTTGCTTCTGGGTTTCGCTCGCTACCAAACTCATGCTGATGGACAATTCCAGAGAACATTGTATTACAAGGAAACACTGAACGCTTCGGCTGGCCTACAACACAGTCTACAGTGTGGCAACAGTGCTATGAGACGGCGAATCACAGTGCTTCCCACCTGAGGACTGCAAACAGCAGGTGTGACCTTGAGGTGTTCAAATGGTTCAGATGGCTCTGAGCACTATGGGACTTAACATCTGAGGTCATCAGTCCCCTAGAACTACTTAAACCTAACTGACCTAAGGACATCACACACATCCATGCCCGAGGTAGAATTCGAACCTGCGACCGTAGTGGTCGCGCGGTTCCAGACTGAAGCGCCTAGGACCGCTCACCACAACGGCCGGCCTTTGAGGTGTCTAATTTCGTGACTGCCACTGTAGCGTGAGTTCGAAAGACGGCCTCATTGTAGGTGTCCATTTGGTCTGGTGGTCACTTCGTGCATTATCTAGATCTGTGGGGAATTCGGATGTCGCAACAGAACAATGTGAAATTGCTTGGAAAAGTGTGGCTAGGTGTACTCGTAGTCGACGTTCTGATGGCCTACCACCTGGCATCCCCACAAGGAACGACCTCCGTACTGGGCACCAACCCCATCCTAACCACTTCACATCTGCAACTGCCATCCGTAAACAAGTGATGGACTCCTTGCAACATTCTACGAGTATGTCGTGGACGCGCAGCAGCCAGATTTTGATGTCCCCGCGTCATGATTAGGCTGCTGTTAACTTCACAACATAGACTGCTGCACTGGGAGTGGTGTCACGACGGGGAATCATGGACTACTGATGAGTAGTGTCACTTTGTCGTCTGTAATGAATCACGACTCTTCACTAATCAGGATGGCCATTGTCGGTGAGTATGCCGCCGACTTGGAGACGGGTCTCATTCTTCCACAAGTTTTGAAGATATCGCAAAGATGGTTGGCATTACTGTTCGTCAGAAACTTTTCTCTTTATTAATCTGCGAGTTTACATTGACTATTATACAGTTATAGAAGTGTAAACATCAAAGATAATATTGTGAAATGTATTTCATCGTCTAGGAGTTTTTGCCAACATTTCAGCATGCAGACTACTATTGAAGTTCCCAATAAATGACAAGTACTATTGTAGGATCCAATACATGGCTTAGTTAAGTACTGAAGCATCCGATACACTGTGCTATGGTCATAACCCGAGGTTACTACAAAGTGATTTCGTGCCTTAACGTGTGACGCTCTGGAGGCATCCAGTAGCAGGCAGCGGGGCCGCAGTTATTCAGTCAGTTCTGGTGGCAGAGACGGACCGGCGGGCAGAACACGGCGTGTCGATACGAGCTGTCGAGACGAATGGCTGCTGCCTCTCTGCTGCCGCCTGATCGACGACTGCGGCGGGGATCCCATCAATACGCTGACGCCGACTCGGGCGGAGCCGGTCTCGTTGTCCGTACACGCTGCAGATACGGCGAGATTAACGTAAAAGGAGTGAAAGTAAGCCGACGATCCGTTATACCTTATATAGCTGAAGTACTGTGAAAAACACCAGCTTAAACGTTTTAGGGATGGGCAACAATATTTTAGAGGATCGTCATTTTTGGCTGTCTCCGCCGCCCCTTAGTTGAATTCATGGAGGTATGTGCGGTCTGTGCAACTAAATATTTATTTCTTGTCATATAGTTTCCGCATATTTTATTTATGTATCATCTTCAGTGGCCTGTAGTACATGTTTGCTTCTATATGTATAAAAATTACACAATGTGGTATTTATAAGCATGTTAATGTATCGTGTTTTCTCTTGTTCTTCAGTTTAGAAACAGCTTTTATAGTACCACTTTCGTAAGGTTTGAAGTTTCTTACGATTTCAAATGTTTCTAGCGCGGTCCTGGAGATGTGTTTACTCGGTCCAGAAACTCCAAATGACCGATTTCCAGCATTTTTTCACACACATTTCTGTATGTGCTTCCATGTGCTTGTACGTGCATACGTGCGTATGTGTGTATGAGTGTGCGTGTGTGTGTGTGTGTGTGTGTGTGTGTGTGTGTGTCAGAGAGAGAGAGAGAGAGAGAGAGACAGAGGGAGCGAGAGAGAGAAAGAGAGAGGGAGATTTACTAACCATTAACTAACAGAAATATCAAACATAACCAGAATAAGTAATTAATAAATCCCCCCCCCCTCTCTCTCTCTTACACACTCACACATACATCCACACACACACACACACACACACACACACACACACACACAGCCACACACACACACACACACACACACAAACACACACACACACACACACACACACACACATCATAAATAAATAAATGTCAAACACACACATGCCAAAAATTAAAAAACGAAAGGTAAGCACACGACAGTCGGCAACAATACACATTATAAATTTAACACATTGATTGATTGTTTTATTCAGTTTTTCCTCTGTACAAAGGTTTATCTCCAACATAACAAATAACTGGAAATTATTACATCTTTTACATGAGTTCTTAACTTATCTCCTCTCGATGTCCCTCCAGGTGTTTGGATCCTGTACACCTTTCTTCTTCTTGTTAATCGTCGATTTTGGAGCCAGCTGGTCATAGCGCAGTTCTGGCTTCCTCCATTCTGCTTTAAATGCACGTACCATTGTAACTTCCAGAGGCTCAGACGGTTCTTCGACCGTGTAGACTGTAGATTCCTCGACTTGCGCCATAGGGTGGTGGGGTTTCGGGTTCATCTAAATAGGTCAAGTGTCCACTACACACAGGAGGCGGCAACACGGGTAGCAGGGGCTATGTGCCGTGGACTGGGCGGTTTTTTGGGTTGGCCAGTCTTGGTGAAGATCCAAAAGTGCTCCAGTTCAAAGAGTGCAGGGCAAAGAAACGACGAGAATCGACCAAGCAACAGCCGTTTTTGTGGTTGTAAATTGTCGAAGCTGTGTTGGAAAAGTACCAGAGCTTCAAGCGCTGATAGAAAGCACTGAAGTTGAAAACGTTATAGAAACAGAAAGCTGGCTTAAGACGGAGATAAATACTGCCGAAATTTTTACAGAGGCGCAATCCGTGTCCAAAAAGGATAGATTAAATTAAGTAGGTGGTGGTGTGTTTGTGACTGTTGGTAGTAGTTTATCTTTAGTGTAGTAGAAATAGATAGTTCCTGCGAATTACAGTGAGTAGAGGTTATACGCAACAGCCGTACCAAAATAATAATTGGCTCCTTCTACAGTGCCCCGCGACTCAGATGATATAATAGCTAAACGCTTGAAAGAAAACTTGAATCTCATTAGAAACAAGTACTCCAACCATACAGCTATAATTGGAGGAGACTTCAATGTACCCTCGATTTCTTGGTGAAAATACATGTTCAAAGCCGGTGGTACACAGAAAACCTCTTCCGAAATGGTACTAAATGCTTTTTCTGAGAATTACTTTGAACAATTAGTTCATGAGCCCACAAGAATTGTAAATGGTTGCGAAAACACACTTGATCCCTTAGCCACAAATAATCCTGCACTAATAGAGGGCATCATGATGGATACAGGGATTAGTGAAAACAAGATCATTGTAGCGAGGCTCAAAACCATATCAACCAAAACCACTAAAAATAAACGCAAAATATATATATTTAAAACAGCAGATAAAAATTCGCTTCGTGCCTTCCTAAGAGAGAGTCTGCATTCCTCCCAAGCTAATTATGTATGTGTAGACCAGTTATGGCTCAAATTCAAAGATACAGTATCGACAGCAATAGATAGATTCAAACCGCATAACTTAATAAGAGATGCGACTGATCCACCATGGTACACAAAACACATCAGAACACTGTTGCAGAACCAACGAAAAAAGCATGCCAAATTCGGAAGAACGCAAAATCCCCAAGACTGGCTAAGTTTCACGGAAGCTCGAAATGCAGTGGGGGCGTCAATGCGAGATGCTTTTAATAGTTTCCACAATGAAATAGTGTCTCAAAATATAGTAGAAATCCCAAAGAGATTCTGGTCGTATGTTAAGTACACCAGTCAATACCGTCACTGCGCGATAGCGATGGAAATGTTACCGATGATGGTGCAACTAAAGCGGAGTTACTAAATACGGTTTTCCGTAATTCCTTCACGAAAGAAGACGAAGTAAATATTCCAGAATTCGAAACCAGAACAGCTGTTAGCATGACTGACATAAAAGTAGACATCTTTGGTGTAGCGAAACAACTCAAATCACTTAAGAACGGCAAGTCTTCCGGTCGAGTGTTATACCAATCAGTTTCCTTTCAGAGTAGGCAGATACAATAGCGCCTTTCTTAGAAATCATACACAACCGCTCACTTGACGCAGGGTCTGTTCCTAAAGTTTGATAAGTAGGACAGGTCACACCAGTATTCAAGAAAGGAAATAGGAAGAACCCATTTAATTACTGACCCATATCACTGACCTGAATTTGCAGTAGGATTTTAGAGCATGTACTGTACTCGAATATTATGAATCACCTTGAAGAAAATGACTTATTGATACATAACCAACACGGATTCAGAAAGTATCGTTCTTGTGCAGAACTCTTTATTCCCATTAAGTAATGTGTGCTGTCGACAAGGGATCTCAGATCGATTCCACATTCCTAGATTTCCAGAAGGCTTTTGATACCGTTCCTCACAAACGACTATTAATCGAATTGCGTGCATTTGTAGTACATCTCAGTTGTGTGACTGGATTCGTGATTTCCTCTCAGAGAGGTCACAGTTCGTAGTGACAGACGGTAAATCACCGAGTAGAACAGAAGTGATATCTGGCGTTCCGCTAGGTAGTGTCATAGGCCCTCTGCTGTTCCTGATTTACATAAATGATTAGGTGATAATCTGAGCAGCCCCCTTAGACTGTTTCCAGATAACGCTGTAATTTACCGTCTAGTAAAATCATCAGACGATCAATTCCAATTACAAAATGATCTAGAGAGAATTTCTGTATGGCGCGAAAAGTGGCAATTAGCACTAAACAAAGAAAAGTGCGAGGTCGTCCACATGAGTACTAAAAGAAATCCCATAAATTTTGGGTATACGATAAATCACACAAATCTAAGGGCTGTCAATTCGACTAAATACTTAGGAAATACAATGAGGAGCAACTTAAATTAGAAAGACCACATAGATAATGTTGTGGGGAAGGCGAAACAAAGACTGTTCTTTGTTGGCAGAACACTTAGAAGATGCGACAAACCCACTAAAGAGACAGCCTACATTACGCTTGTCCATTCTCTGCTGGAATATTGCTGCGCGGTATGGGATCCTTACCAGGTAGGAATGACGGAGGACATCAGGAAAGTGCAAAGAAGGTTGGCTCGTTTCGTGTTATTGCGCAATAGGGATGAGAGTGTCACTGATATGATACGCGAGTTGGGTTGGCAGTCACAGAAACAAAGGCGGTTTTCTTTGCAGCGAGATCTATTTACGTAACTTCAATCAGCAACTTTCTCTTCTGAATGCGAAAATATTTTATTGACACCCACCTACGTAGGGAGAAATGATCATCATAATAAAATAAGAGAAATCAGAGATCGAACGGAAAGATTTAGGTGTTCCTTTTTCCAACGCGCTATTCGAGAGCGGAATGGTAGAAAAGTAGTATGAAAATGATTGGATTAACCCTCTGCCAGGCACTTAAGTGTGAATTGCAGAGTAACCATGTAGATATAGATTTATCCATCACGTTATGTATTCTTTCTCTTACTTTCATTCTCTTTATTATTTCGTCGTTTATTTCTTTCTCTTTTCTATAAAATCTCGCTGATCTTCTCGAGAAGTCCATTTCTATACATTCAGTACAAAATGAAATGTGCAGTGAAGTGTTCTAGTAAGTGTGAGTGACTCATTATGCTTCGTAAATAAAAGAAGGAAAATACGTGTAGTAAAAAGCAAACTGCCTTTCAGTTAGTTGCAAAGATGGAATATACTTCCATGAGCTTTATGGAATACATGAGAGGTCATAAAGTTTCAACTATTACCTCGAATAATTACAGTAATATAATTAATGTTCTGCTTGTTTGCCGGTGTCTGAAGGCACTCCTCGTATACATTAAAATCCATACGCCACAGAAGCCAAAACAAAATGGAGGAGTCCACTGGTAAAAATGTTATCGAATATGCCGTTTTGTTCTCGCTCCCCTAGCGTCGTGTGTTATCGCACTGTTGCGCGGGATCTTAAGTTTTTATCTGGACTGAACAGAAAAATTACTTACGTGACTGTATTGTTCAGGGTAACATAACTGTAGTACTGCACTCTTACACTCTCCATTGCACCATTTTGTGTTAGGTCCTCTGGTGAATTGCTATGTTACTGTGGTGCAGGGATTCCCATGTGTGCCAGGACTGACGACACATATTTACATACAATCAATTACATAGTTTTTTATTTTGTGGGTAATACGATTCGTATATACTTCACTCAGCGATATTTAGTTTCAACTCCACTAGCGGCGTACTACAGTACTGTGGCACAGGGATCTCTTCTTATACCAGGACTGCGCATATGTTCCTGTTAAGATAAAAAGGTGTTACGCAATATTTTTCGAAATGATAATTAGAACTTTATGTCTGCCCTCATACTACAGACAGATCTCGCATGTGTGAAGTTGTTGTTGCTAATGTGGCATACCGCCCGAAATGTGGTTTGATGCACCCCTCCACCGTGGTCTAGCATATGCAAGCAATTTCATTTCTGAGCGGTGCTGGAGTCACGGACTGTGCGGCTGTTCTCGGCGGAGGTTCGAGTCCTCCCTCGGGCATGGGTGTGTGTGTTTCTCCTTAGCGTAATTTAGGTTAAGTAGTGTGTAAGCTTAGGGACTGAATACCTTAGCAGTTAAGTCCCATAAGATTTCACACACAATTTCATTTCTGTATAAACACTGCACTCAACATCCATTTGTACCAGCTTACTCATCCCCCCCCCTTTCCCCTTCATTCCGTTACATAGTCCATAACGAACGACTTTCTAACACCTGAAGCCACATTTCTGAACATCGAAGTAATTTTTTTCAAAATTATTCTCAGGTTACTGCCAGTGTGAACTTCATATACTCAGTTAATTAGCCAGCTTCAGTTTTCTGTTTAAATATAAAAATTGAGGTTCTACTTTTAAGGTCCCATTCTATAATTTAATTCACTCAAAATCTTCTGATGTAATTCCGTTAAATTCTTTTACCCCCATTTTTCTTTTCTTGACATCAATTTTATTCGGTTGAAGACACCGTCCGTTCGGATCAACTTCTTTTCTTTTTAGTCATCAGTCTTCTGACTGGTTTGATGCAGCACGCCACATATTCCTCTTCTGCGCCAATCTCTTAATCTCAAAGTAGCATTTGTAATCTATATCCCCACTTACTTGCTGCATGTATTCCACTCTATGTGTTCCTCTGCAGTTTTTGCTCTCTACTGTTTCCTCTGATACCATGGAAGTCATTCCCCGATGTCTTAACAGATGTCCTATCATCCTGTCCCTTCTCCTTTTCAGTGTTTTCCACATATTCCTTTCCTTTCCGATTCTGCACAGAATAGCCTCATTCCTCACCTAGTCAGTCAATTAAATTGTAAACATTCGTCTGTATCACCACATCTCGAATGCTTGGATTCTCTTCTGTTCCGATTTCCCCACAGTCCATGTTTCGCTACAATACAATGCTGTGCTCCAAACGTACATTCTCAGAAATTTCTTCCTCAGAGTAAGGACTACGTTTGATACTAGTAGGCTTCTCTTGGCCAGGAAAAACCCTTTTTGCCATGCTACTCTACTAGTCTCCTTGTTCCGGCCGTCGTTGTTTATTTTGATACCTGGATAGCGGAATTCGTTAACTTCATCTACTTCGTGACCACCGATCCTAATGTTGATTTTCTCGTTGTTCTCATTTCCGCTACTTCTCATTACTGTCGTCGTGCTTCGGTTTAATCTCAAGCCATATTCTGTACTCATTAGAATGTTTATTCCATTCAGCACATCATGTAAATCTTCTACACTTTCACTCAGGATAGCAATGTCAAAAGCGAATCGTATCATTCATATGCATTTACCTTGAATTTCAATTCCATTCCCGAAACTTTCTTTTATTTCCATCATTGGTACTTCAATGTACAAATTGAACGACAGGCTCAAAAGACTATATCCCTGTAATACATTCTTTTTAATGCGAGCACTTCGTTTCTGGTCGTCCACGCTTATTATTCCCTCTTTGCTCTTGTATATTACCCGTCTCTCCCTGTAATTTACCCCTATTTATCTTAGAATATCTAACATTTTGCATCATTTTACACTGTCGAACGCTTTTTCCAGGTCAACAAATCCTATGATCGTGTCTAGATTTTTCTTTAGTGTTGCATCCATTATCAACCGCAACGTCAGAGTTGCCCGTCTGGTGCCTTTACCTTTCCTAAAGCAAAACTGATCATCATCTAACAATTCCTCAATTTTCTGTTTCATTCTTCTTCACATTTTCTTGACAAAAACTTGGATGCATGTGCTGTTTGGGGGATAATTTTCACCCTTGTCAGTTCTTGCAGTCTTCGGAATTGTGTGGACGATATTTTTACCAAAGTCAGATGGTATATCCCCAGACTCACACATTCTACACACGAACGTTAATAGTCGTTCTGTTATCATCATTTTAGAAATTCTGACGGAATGTTATCTATCCCTTATGTTTTATTTGATCTTAAGTCCTCCAAAGCTCTGTCAAATTCTAACACTGGGTCCCCAATCTCTTCCACATCGACTCCTGTTTCTTCTTCTATCACATCAAACAAATCTTCCTGTGAAAGAGGTCTTCGGTGTACCCTTTCCACCCATCCTGTGCATTTGACAGCGGAATTCCCGTTTCGCTCTTAATGATACCACCCTTGCTTTTAATTTCATCGAAGGTTAATTTGACATTCCTATAAGCTGAGTCAGTTTTCCGATAGTAATTACTTTTTCGATTTCTACACATTTATCATGCAGCCTTTTGGTCTTACGATCCCCTGCACAAAATTTTTATCTTATTCTTCAGTGACTTGTATGTCTGTATTCCTGAATGTCCCTGATCATTTCTGTACTTCCTTTTTTTATCGATCAACGAAGTATTTCTTCTGTTACCCATGGTTTCTTCGCCGTTACTTTCTTTGTACCAATGTTTTTCTTTCCCAACTTCTGTGATTGCCCTTTTAGGAGATGTCCATTCCGCTACAGCTGTACTGCCTACTGAGCTATTCCCTACTGCAGTATCTGCAACCTCAGAGAGCTTCAACCGTATGTCGTCATTCCTTAATACTTCCGTATCCCTCTACTTTGTGTGTTGCTTCATCCTGAACAATCTCTTAAACTTCAGCCTACTCTTCATCACTGCTGTATTGAGATCGCCGGCAGGCGCTACAGCCTGGAACCGCGCGACCGGTACGGTCGCAGGTTCGAATCCTGCCTCCGGCAATGATGTGTGTGCTGTCCTTAGGTTAGTTAGGTTTAAGTAGTTCTAAGTTCTAGGGGACTGATGACCTCAGAAGTTAAGTCCCGTAGTGCTCAGAGCCATTTGAACCATTTTTGTATTGAGATCTGAGTCTATATCTGCTCCTGCGTACGCCTTACAACCCAGTATCTGATTTCGGAAACTTTGTCTGGCCCTGATGTAATCTATTCCCGTATCACCCAGCCATTTCCTAGTATACCACCTCCTCTTAGATTCTTGAACAAAGTATCCACTTTACCACCTGAAATTTATTACAGAACGCGGTTAGTCGTTCTCCTCTCTCATTCCTTTTCCCAAGCGCATATTCTGCTGTAACCTTTTCTTCTACTCCTTCCCCTAGAACTGCGTTCCAGTCCCCCCATGACTATTAGATTTTCACCTCCCTTTACGTACTGTACTGCTCTTTCAATGTTCTCATATATCGGAGCTTCAAAATATCTCTTCAGTTGTAAATTTCTTTATTTTCACACGACCGGTTTCGAACTCTTACAAGCCCATCTTCAGGGTTGCTATAATGCTATAATGCTCAGTTGCGATTGCTCTTCCAACAGGATTGTTTGTCCACTTATATCTTCTCATCTTCTTCGGCTAGCGACGTCAACATGCACTCCTGAAGCATCGTTGTCTGTGTTGGTTTGCATTCTATTCTGATAAGAACAACCCTATCACTGAACTTTTCACAGTAACCCACTCTCTGCCCTACAGTCCTATTCATAACGAACCCAACTCCCGTCATTTTCTGCTGCTTTTCATATTACCCTATACTCATCTGGTGAGAAATTTCTGTCTTATTTTCATTTCATGTCACTGTCCCCTACCATATTTAGATTCAGCCTTTGCATTTCCCTTTTTAGGTTTTTTAGTTTCCCTACTACGTTCAAGCTTCTAAAACTCCACGCCCCGACTCGTAGAACGTTATCATTTCGTTAACCGTTTTCTCCGAATGGGGGACTATTCCGGAATCTTTTCCCATTGGAGAGATCATCATGACACGTTTTCAGTTACAGGTCACATGACCTGTGGATACATGTTATGTATCTTTAATGCATTGGTTTCCATTGCCTTCTGCATCCTCATGCTGTTGATCATTGCTGATTCTTCCAACCTGAGGGGCAGTTTCCCCTCCCTAGGACAAGAGGGAGCCCTAAACCTGTATCTGCTCCTCCGTCCTCTTTGACAAGGCCGTTGGCAGGATGAAAGTAACTTCTTATGCGGGAAGTCTTCTGCTGTCAGTGCTGATTGTTAATAGAATTTTAAGCGGTGGCCTGTTGCAAACGCGGGACCTATTACGTTTTGGTTACTAATCAAAGACGCTACCCCTAGGACATGGGTGCCTGAGTTGGGTTCAACAAATCTTCCAAGTAAATTGTTGTATCCGATAGAGCTACTCATCGGCATCTCTCCACGTTTTTACTTCTTTTCCTAGAACTGACAGTATTTCTCCTCGGTTCCGTTTACTGGTTGTTCAATGCGTTGTTCTGATCTTCACTCCGAAGACTGCAGCTCTCCATTCTGCTCTATCCTGTGCAAGCCTCTCCATCTCCGAATAATTACTGAAAACTACATGCTTCTGAATCTGCTTACCGCATTCATCTCTTGGTGTCCATTTAAGATTTGTACCCCTACGCATCCCTCCAGAACTAAACTGGTCATCCCTAGATGTCTCCGTTTGTGTCCTATCAACAGATCCCTTCTTTTGTCTTCCCCCGGTAGCTGAGTGGTCAGCGCAACAGAATGTCAATCCTAAGAGCCCGGGTTCGATTCCCGGCTGTGTCGGAGATTTTCTTCGCCCAGGGTCTGGGTGTTGTGTTGTCCTAGTCATCATCATTTCATCCCCATCAACGCGAAAGTCGCCGAAGTGGCGTCAAATCGAAAGACTTGCACCTGGCGAACGGTCTACCCGACTGGAGGGCCTAATCACACGACATTTATATCACTTCTTTTAGTCAAAATTATGCTGTCTCACAATTCTCTATAGTAGCTATGAGGTATTTACCCTTCTACACAGACGGCAAGAAAAGCTGCAACATCAAGAAGGAGTTGTGCAACATTAACAAAGGTTGGGAGACGTGTTTCTACATCTGAGAGATGATCTCTGTTAATATACCGTGCTGGTTGCGTAAGAGTGACTCTAGTAGGACCACAACGACAATGAAAACCAGGATTGCTTTAAATACTGGCTGTAATGGTCGTTTTAGTTGTGTTTTAGAGTGGACGTGGTGAGTTCACATCAGCTAAATGCCTTTAAGGCGACAAAGACGCCATTATGAACACTTCACTGAGTTTGAAGAGGTCGTGTAATAGGGCTACGAGAAGCTGGATGTTCCTTTTGTGATACTGCAGAAGTACTTCGCAGGAATGTAGGCACTCTACATGATTGCTCGCAGTGGTCGTCACGAGAATATACGGTTGCAAGGAGACCGGGATCCGGACGGCCACGTGAGACTACCGAGAGGAAAGATCATCACGTACGGCGTACGACTCGGGCGCATCGTACTACAACTGCAGCAACAATGTGAGAAACAGCTGGCACCACAGTGACAAAATGGACTGTTACAAACCGGTTACCTCAAGGACAGCTCCACGCCAGGCGCTATATACATGCATTCTACTGAGCCAATACAACCGCCGTTTGTGATTTCAGTTTTGTCAAGCAAGACCTCGCTGGATGGCAGGGTGGAGGTCCGTTGTTTTTTCTGATGACAGCTGGTTGTGCCTCGATTCCAGTGATGGCCGTGTGTTGGTTAGAAAGAGACCCGTTGTGAACTTACAACCGACCTGTCGGTGTACTAGACGCTCCGAACTTATGCTTGCGTTTATGGTCTGGAGTGTGATTTCGTATGACCGCAGGATCACTCTTGTAGTTGCCCCACTGCACAATTATATATCTGTTTGGTGATTCGGCCCGTTGTGGTGCCATTCTAGGGTGCGTTTCCCGATAGGATAACGCTCGTTCACATATCGCTGTTGTAATCCAACATGCTCTACACAGTGTCGACATGCTGACTTGGTCTGCTCGACCACCAAATCTGTCTCCAGTCGAGCACATATGAGAAATCATCAAACGATAACTCCAGCATTGTCCGTGAACGACATTAACGATCCCTGTATTGATCGACCAAATGCTACAAGCATGGTACTCCATCCCACAAACTACCATCCGGCAGCCGTGCAACACAATACATGCACGTTTGCATGTGTGAATTCAACATTATGGTGTTTACACCGGTTTCGCATTTGCAGTGGCTTATTTCGCGCTTACATTAATCTGGGTTCTTGCCGTGTTAATCACTTATATATCTTACCTAGAAAAAAGTGTTCCCTAAATTTAATTGTTCAACATTATCTTTTTTTTGTGGTGAGTTTTTTCCCTCGGTGTAATTCGTCAGCATTCTTCTGTAGTACCTTTATCGTCCGTGTTCCCACTTGCATACAAGGATACACTCCAGACAAACATCTTCAGAAAATACTTCCTTACAATTAAATCTACATTCGATGTCAACAAGCTGTTCTTCAGACACATTTTCCTTCCCAATGCGTCTACAACTTACAACGGATATCCTCTCACTGCGCCCATCATCAGTTATTTTGTTGCACAAATAGCAAATATCATCTACTATTTTAGTGTTTGTTTCCCTGATCTGCTTGCCTAGGAAGTATCTGACTTAATACGACTACGTATCATTGTTTTGCCATTTTCTCAATGTACAGACTGAATAATATGGAATATAGAGTACCACCCTCTCTAATCCCTTAACTACTGCAAGTCTGCCACGCTGTTCGACTCGTGTAACTGCAGTCTGATTTCTGTACCAGTTACACATTGTATGAGTGACATAGTAGTTTGATACTGTGTGGAAACGCAAATTCAATGAAAACAGCGAGTATGAGGAAGAAAACTGGTTTCTTCGTGATCGAACAAGGTGATGGTCAATAGGCAATAAATATGTTTGCGAACAAAATCTATTACCTCAATGAACCCTAAAATTTGTAACGAGATAATGGAGAAAGCTGGTGCAGGAGCAATTTATCAAATAGTGACCAGAATCGATGTTCTTGAACATCCATATGTGGAATATATATGTAGGTTTGAAGTGTTTTTAGCTGATAAAACAACGTGTCACCTAGTCATGGGCATGTGGAGTCTTTCAGACCCAGGGGTGATAAGGCTCTGATGCAGTCGAACTTTGTTGTAGTTGTTTCCTTCTATTTCATAGGGGTTACGTGGGATAGTAGCATGAATTATTTGGACTGGGTCATTCAAAGAAGGAAAACTCTCCAGACCTTCTAGCACAAGTTAAAGCACTAACTATATAAAACTGGAATTGAGGCCTGGTTGCGTATCCAATCTGTATCACGATCAAATATCACAACTTTACATAACGGTTATAAACTCTATAATATTGATGTATCTTTAAATGTGAATGTGACGCAATGCGATTCGATTGGCATTAGATAACCAAAGCTTCTGTAATGATAAGATAAGATAATTGCGCTTCGCTCGGTTAATATAAATTGTTAATTACACACATACTTCAAAAGCAATGGGATATGCACCATAAACTATACTCCAGAGCACCATGCACGGTACCAATCTACATCCTCAGTGATTGCCATTCACTAATGCTCATATGCACTGTCCAAAATTAAAACAACAAACGGAAATTTGACAAGGTTGCTTTTATCTTACCGCAAAACCGTGCAAACAGGTGACTGTACAGTAGAAACAACGCAAAGCACACATAATGTAATCAACTGAAACATGCATAACAGCAGAGAGAAATGTTCTTCGATTTTTCCAACGTAACGGATTTGCACATACATTGTGACAACCGGCTAATGTGCTCAGCATGGGTTGTTGCCATGTCTGGCTGCATCACAGGCCTGACAACGACGGTGCATGCTGTGAGTGATATCATCAGTCTCATGTTGACACATTAAGGCCCGTTCTTCCTGCAGACCTGCTAGTAAGTCTTAGAGAGTGGTTGACGGATGTTGACCTGATGCAACCTGTCTCCCTAGAGCACCCCAGATATGCTCCACGGGACTCAAATCCGGAGAGCGAACAGGGCACGCCAAGCGTGCAGTGTCTTTCATTTCCAAGGGAACATCAACCGCTTGTGCTCTATGGGATCGTGCATTATCCTCCATGAATACGATGTTTGGGCGCACTCCACCTAGCAACAACAGCACATGAGGTCACACGATCTCGTCGCTATACCTGACAGCAGCTAAATTTTCCCGAGTCACCCGTACAGTATCTTGTAGGTGAGTACCAGTGCTCAACATAATCCCTGCTCACACCATTAAGAATCCTCCTCGGTATCGGTATCTTTACACAATGTTTGGATACCGAAACCGTGTTCCACGTTCCTTCCAGATGCGAATGCGTTGAGAATCACTCCCCATACCAAGTCGCGACTCATCTGCAGAAAGAACGTTGACCCACTGTTCGACCGACCAAGTAGCGTTCCCTTCTCTGAAGACACGCCAAAACTAAGCAAACATCAGGTCTGCAACAATAAAGGCCACGCAGCTGAAGCCTTCTGTACTACATTTGTCTCGATACAACACGTCCAGTGGATGCTGCGAGGTCGGAAGCCAGTTGCCGGTCAGTACTAAGGCTGTACCGTCGTGCCCATACAGCCAAATAACCGTCCTGTCCTATTGATGTCATACGTGTTCGGTCATGCCCCGGTCTTCGGAGTACTGTTTCTGTCCCTATAAATTGTCGCCACATCCGAGAAACAGCAGGAAGATTCACATGAAGCCATCGGGGCCACATCAGTTGTGACTGTTCTGCTTCCATTCTTCTTATGGCCCTCCACCGCAGAGAATCTGGTAGGCGTCTTCTTTGTGCTATACTGCACCGTCTGTGATTGTACACAGCGATTGTCGATGTGGGACTACCCGGCAGACCCTACCCCATTTGATAGGCGATCTGACGTCATGCCTGATGTGGTTTTCTGTTGAGCAAAATGGCATATTCCCTGAAAAACACGATTATAATTACATCTGTTAACATTTTGTATGATTATACAGTGAATTAGACACAACGTTAGGAAATTACTGTTTGCTGCTTTAAATTTGGACACCAGTGTAGCCACCAAATTTGGCCAAAGTAAACACTTGGCAGTGTGACTGAATAAATTCGGGTAAAACAAGAAAATTCAGAAATGTACAATTGAAATGGGTGCATTAACACATTTGAGGATAGTTGTCAACTCGGTAGAATCTCACGTCCCTGTCGGTCCTAGAAGATTGCTATCATGTTATAAACCCCCAAGAAATTGGGAGTAAAATGAAAATTGATTTCGATCTGCTATCTGGATTTCAAATCCCTAACTTTATACTTTTACACATTCGATGAATCGAATCCATACCGGTTTTAAAATTGCACTTAACGCTTGGAAGTAGAAACCAGCAAAATGCCATAAAGAAGGATGCCATTTCATAGCTACATAAGAGGTAACGTTAATAACGCTATTCTGGATAGAGAGCAGTTTAAGCCATATAATATTTTTCAGCTCTATTGTAGGTGGCCATCACCATGTAATGTTGTCTTTTGTACTATTGCACAGTAAACCAGAGAACAGAGAACAATGACATAGTTAAATGTTTCCAGCGTTAACTCAAAGTGATATACTTACATTCTACCGTACCGACAGTACCTTTACTACCTCTTAGTAGCGTCACATTTTGTAGGAAATTCAATAATAAAGAAGTGAAATATATATTCACAATCCTGTGGCATACATCAGTCTATGAGATATAGATTACTTTTAATAACAACGATAACTAGGTTCAACTGGTCTCCGAAAGAACCCTGTGGCATTCTGAAAAAATTTAAATTAGCCCTCGGATTACCAAGGGGTGGGGAGCTTGGGGTACTTAGCACCCATCTTTAAAATGTAAACTACTCTGATATTTAATATTTTAAAATAAAAAAAACGTATTTATTGTTTTTAATGAATTATTATGTCGTATTCTGTACTTGTTTTAAATATTTTACCAAAACTTTACACAATTATTTTAAGTCTTAGTAGTGGAAATACTCCCCACAACAGATGTCATGTTCATCTTTTCAGTTTCAGAACATTTCTCACATGTATGTGCAGCTGTAAAAAGTACCTCTATAATGAGAATCAACGACACTTAACGAAATTTGCATTTTTAAATAATTTTGGCTGTCACAAAAGGTACCCCTCCACTCTGTGTGAACAATATAGAAAAAGCATTGGTGCTGCAAAGATCGTGCTACAAGGTAATTACAGGTCCTGTACACTACTTATACGTCAGTACGTACAAACCTTATGTTGTTAGTAAAAGTTAAACACATTTAACGAAGTCTGTATCTTTTTTTTTAAGTTTCTTTGGTGTGGGGCACAAAGACCCTTACACCCACCCCTCCCCCTCCCACCCCTTGGTACTAAGTGTGACGGAAAATGCTTTGGTATTTCGATAACTAGGTGAGTGGTAAGAGTACTGTCTCGTAGTTTGATAAATTCTTCTCATCAA
Source organism: Schistocerca piceifrons (assembly GCF_021461385.2). NCBI lineage: Eukaryota > Metazoa > Arthropoda > Insecta > Orthoptera > Acrididae > Schistocerca > Schistocerca piceifrons. The sequence goes on along the minus strand of NC_060139.1, from coordinate 159,697,037 downwards.
TTCATTATAGCGTATGAGATGTGTGACATACAGAACTTCCTCGATGATACGTTCGAGTAATCTGATGAATATATACACTCCTGGAAATGGAAAAAAGAACACATTGACACCGGTGTGTCGGACCCACCATACTTACTCCGGACACTGCGAGAGGGCTGTACAAGCAATGATCACACGCACGGCACAGCGGACACACCAGGAACCGCGGTGTTGGCCGTCGAATGGCGCTAGCTGCGCAGCATTTGTGCACCGCCGCCGTCAGTGTCAGCCAGTTTGCCGTGGCATACGGAGCTCCATCGCAGTCTTTAACACTGGTAGCATGCCGCTACAGCGTGGACGTGAACCGTATGTGCAGTTGACGGACTTTAAGCGAGGGCGTATAGCGGGCATGCGGGAGGCCGGGTGGACGTACCGCCGAATTGCTCAACACGTGGGGCGTGAGGTCTCCACAGTACATCGATGTTGTCGCCAGTGGTCGGCGGAAGGTGCACGTGCCCGTCGACCTGGGACCGGACCGCAGCGACGCACGGATCATGGTGTGGGGAGCGATCTCCTACACTGGCCGTACACCACTGGTGATCGTCGAGGGGACACAGAATAGTGCACGGTACATCCAAACCGTCATCGAACCCATCGTTCTGCCATGCCTAGACCGGCAAGGGAACTTGCAGTTCCAACAGGACAATGCACGTCCGCATGTATCCCGTGCCACCCAACGTGCTCTAGAAGGTGTAAGTCAACTACCCTGGCCAGCAAGATCTCCGGATATGTCCCCCATTGAGCATGTTTGGGACTGGATGAAGCGTCGTCTCACGCGGTCTGCATGTCCAGCACGAACGCTGGTCCAACTGAGGCGCCAGGTGGAAATGGCATGGCAAGCCGTTCCACAGGACTACATCCAGCATCTCTACGATCATCTCCATGGGAGAATAGCAGCCTGCATTGCTGCGAAAGGTGGATATACACTGTACTAGTGCCGACATTGTGCATGCTCTGTTGCCTGTGTCTATGTGCCTGTGGTTCTGTCATTGTGATCATGTGATGTATCTGACCCCAGGAATGTGTCAATAAAGTTTCCCCTTCCTGGGACAATGAATTCACGGTGTTCTTATTTCAATTTCCAGGAGTGTACATCTATAACATTACATACCGGCTCACTTAGCTACAGAGAAATCCTGAAATATTTCAGTACATACTGAGCTAACAATGTTTTTATTGCAGTCTTTGATCACAATATAAAGTCCTTCGACGATGACCGGCTTCAGTCAATAATGACCATCTTCAAATCTGTTCTACACCATGTCCTAATGTGATAAAGCCGTGACGGCATCGTTAAAACATATAAATACGCTCGGCAAACATTTTCACGACCTCATTACGGCTTTATCACATTAGGACATGGTGTAAAGTAGGACTGAAGATGGTCATTACTGGCTGAAACCGGTCATCGTCGAAGGACATTATATTGTGCTCAAAGACTAAAATAAAAAAATATTTGATAGTATCTGGATCATTGTTTGTATTCGCGACTATGTCGCAGCTTGTGTAGTGAGCTAATCCCAGTAATGATGGAATTTTCTTTGGCCAACTTGTGATATTTGACTTTATGGCTGATCTGTTACTGGGATGCCACGTACTGTGATAGATACCAATGTGCTATTGGCACATAAAAAACACCTGTCTCAGAGGTATGTATGTGTGTGAAGAAGATACTCTGAGCCATTAACATGGTAGATGATGATGTTTGGGTTGTGGGGCTCTCAACTGAGTGGTTATCAGCGCCAGTACAAATTCCCAACTTTTTCTCAGTCCAGCCTCGCCCCTTTCATGAATGATGATGAAATGATGATGACAAAACAAATAATCAGTCATCTCGAGGCAGGTGAAAATCCCTGATCGCGCCGGGAATCGAACCGGGACGCTGTGCTCGGGAAGCGAGACCGCGACTGTGAGATCACGAGCTGCGGACAACATGGTAGAGGCAATACTATATTGTCTTGGGTTCTATAACACATTAAAGAGCACATAATTCGTCTTTGTACAAATGATTTCTTCTCGGAAAATGTTTTAAATTGATGTATCTGTATGTTGTACATCTGAGCTTAGTGAGTGTACTGTAGCGTTTAGGATGATCGAAACTCTTACAATACTGAGGAACAATCACCGATAGGGAAAAAGTAAGAACCATCACAGCAGAATGTGGTGCAGGTTGCTGTGAAACATGCCGTTCGAAAATTTATGAATAACTGTGCTAATAAACTTCTACATTATTTGATACAAAGACAGCTGAATAAAACTGAACGTACTCAGACAGTTATCTCTTTACTTATTCTGACCATCAGTAAACTGACACGCAATATTTTTTAGCGCAACCGAATCTGACTTTCAAAAATCCTTACAAAAGAATGGCCCTGACTAACAATAACCTATACCTTTCATGAATCACTTACCTCACAAAAATTTTCGTTACTCGAACTATTGAAATACAGCAAGCGCCAATACTGCCAGCTGAATAAAAGATTCAAACTACTGAAGGCACTAACTACGGTTAGGCATAGTTGGCAAATGAAAGATTTTGATAGAGAACAAACAATGTGGTTACCTTAATAGTGTTCAAAAGTCATCTCATATATATATATATATATATATATATATATATATATATATATATATATATATATATATATCAATGCATTACATCTATCTTTACAAATTTCCTTCTTCTGGCGGACAAACGTCCAGATCGTCAGCTTATATCACCCTCTCAAAACTCTGGCATCTCTCTCTCTCCACATCCACCACTGCTCCGGGCGCACCAACTGCCTAACGCTACACGCTGTTCACATCCAACAATGAGTCCAACCAGCCACAGACTGCACACACTACAGCGCTACGTGGCGTTACCAACATAAAAACCTAAACAGCCTACTTACAGCTGGTGTCTTACAACTCGTCTGCTTCAGTGGCCAGTGTTGGCCGTGTATGTTGGAGAGGACTGTTCAATTTGTTGACGGTGTCCCATTCACTGTAAGCCCCTTTCCAACAGTACAAACTGTATTGTGTGCCATTGGACGGCATCGGTTGTGCTCCAGAGTAACACCACTAATCTAGAAGTTATATCTAGTTTCTCCGAGGACCTTCCATGACATTCCTCCTTTGGTGAGTCACTAACTATTGTCACCAACAATAACTCCGAAAATATGATAGGAGCTGAAAAGTTTGTGGCACAAAAGCTGCATGGTACATCGGGAGTCATAATATGACGTTGGTTTTTTGTTGCTAGGCGGGGTCGCTTCAGAGATGTGAAGTTAACTTTACTTGTTTAAATGGGATGCTATAGTTTGGTACTTATTTTCTGATAGCGGATATCGAGACGAATCCAGTGATGTGTCAACGAATGTTACAAAGCTGTCATGAACGTCCATTTACAGAAGATGTTCGAAGTGATGACCATTGGTATCAGCGCAGTGCTGCAAGCATCTTATCGTGGATTGAGTGGTATTCCATTTTACATCGACACTTATCGAAGCGCATGCTCTGAGAATTGTCTCTCGCATATCTTCAGGCGTAGTTGGAACGTCTTTATAAACAATGACTCTTACGAGTACCCATAAAAAGAAAATAAAAGAAAAGAAACCAGAGGCTTCAAGTCTGGCGAACCAGCCGCCTACTACACATCTCCTCCGCGTCCAATCCAAAGATTTGGGATTTGTTTCTGCAACTCATTTCTACCCATCAGTGAAAAATGTGCCGGGCACCCATCGTGTTGATACCACATTCTGTTCCTTGTTCCTAAAGGTATTTCTTCCAATGACAGACATAATGTTTTTTTCAGGAATGTGGTGTACTTCCTCTCATTAAGATTTCCTTCGATGAAATATGGGTCTATAATTACATCCACCATAATTCCACACCATACATTCACCGACCACGGCTTTTGGTGTGCAACTTACCGTAACCAACATTTAAATTAATAAATGTGTCATTTCTCTAAATATGAAGTTGAGTCCATGGGCAGAATTCAATCCGTACTAGTTAATCTTGGTGGAGACTAATACGGTAATGATGATATTTACGGCGGTGCAGGACACGAACAACACTACTCTGGCTCATGCCAAATTCCCTTGCGATTTGATGCGCACGAACACAAGGATCTCGAACCATAGTGGCGAGAGTACCAATTCCCGTTTCCTAGTTAGTAACTTTCCTTTCCTGCCTATGTTTCTGATGCGTTAAAGGTCCAGCTGTTCTCAGTGTATCATACACATATGTAAACGTACGGCGTGTAGGGTGAGTACGTTGAGGATATGTTTCAGCAAAAAAGTCTCTAGCTCTCATTGAATTTCGTTGGCATTCTCCGCAAATGAGAATCATATCGACTGTTTCGTCGAAGGAATACATCATTCATATTCGCTTCATTCGACTATACTAGACTTACCGTTCCTGTTAGTGTTATATTGCGAAGCCGTCGAATGGTTTTTACATGTCAATGACATGTTAGGTGGATACGCCGTATTCGGCGAATATTTACTATTTGCATGATATACGAGAGAGAATTGTCAGAGCATGTGCTTCGATAAGTACCGAAGTGATAAGGAATACCACTCAAAATACGATAAGAAGATCGCAGCACTGCACTGATACGAATGGTCATCACTTCGAACACATTTGTAAATGGACATTCATGCCACATTTTTGAACTTCGTTGACCTTCGAAGACCTTACTGTTATACATCATTGGGTTCGTCTCGATAGCCGCTATCAGACAATAAGTACAAACTACAGCATCTCATTTAAAAAAACAATGTTGACCTTTATATCTCTGACGCGACCCACCCAGCAACAAAAAACCAACGTCTGTTATGTCCCCCGTTGACCCATGTATCATTTGTCCCAGAAACTTTTCAGCTACTATCACAGTTTCAGAGTTATTCTAGGTGGCAATAATTATTTTATTACAGGAGTTACGGCATAAAATTTTTTGTGTTGAAACGGTATGATAATTAGAGCCATATTCTTTTATATAACTAGTAAAATAACTACCACAACTCAAAATAACGTGTTTAATCAAATGTCTTTTTAAAACCCAGGTTTAGCTTAGTAGGGCGGGTTTGATAGTACATTCAACACATTGGCAGTACCCTTACGGCTTCCATGTTGCTCTGTGATTAATAATGCTTGGATGAATTTTTCATGGATCCCCATGAACATTTATCAAAGACCTTGGTCGCAAAAAAGTTCATTCCCAGGTAACAAAGAAAATACGCACTGCAGGACTTTATATAACGAACTACGACATGTCTTCTGCTGAAACTCGCCACCCGTGGCTTTGTTATTGTTCAGAAAGTTGATTTCAGTGTCGTATTACGATAACAAATGACAAAAATAAGTAGCTGGAAGAGGCGTATGGTAGACAGATATTCACATACAGGGAAAATAATTTATCGTGCTATCTATGCAGTCACCTGAAAATCAGTATGTAAGCCCTCGAAACGCGACATGGGAGAACTAAAATAATGACTGACGTGAACTGTTTTAATTTGCCGTCTACTTACAGGCGGCAGCCCTCGCTGTAGTTTTGCTTCGTGGAACTTAAAGAAGCAAGAAGTTCCATGTCAGAACTCGTGTTTCTGGCTTTCAAAGACACTGGGTGACTTCCAGTAGTAAAATGTTTATTTTCCACAATTCTGTACGTTGGTGATCATAGCTCACAGAATTAATGTCTGACAGGCTATACAATGCAGTTAGTTACTTAGCAAATGATATTCTCATCACTTCCTGGCAATATTTAAATGATGGAGACTACATCATTTATTTTCTAAATGAAAACTTTTACTAAATCCTCCTGCTGTAAGTTATGTAATCTTATTACCATTGCCTGCGAGACAACGCAAATTTATACAGAACACAGAATAACGGGTCATTAATTAACGCTGTTTTATGAAGTTAAATGAGCACTTTGATATTTGGTGACATTTAGATATTATATTATTGAAAAATAGTTGTTCTACCACATTACGTAAAATAATATGAAGAATTTCCATCTAATTATATAAAACCATTTGAAAAGTATTAAAGAAGTCAAGCTTAATAACAGTACAGTATGCAGTTGTAAAAACTACATTTTTAGTATCACAGCCCTGCATTAACGTGTTCCAACTGTTATGTGGCAGCCATTTCCCAAAACTGTCTGATAGCTGGTCTAATAATGCAATACGTCGATCCCCCTAACAAATTAAATGTAACGCTGAATGAAAACTGCAAGCAATCATAATAATTACCAGTGATTGGAATTCTAGTTAACTCTGTCTCTTATCCTTTTGGTATGTTGAGGGAGCCTTTTAATTGCGACAGCCTTGGAGATTTAAGCTGGATTGTAAAAGCAAGAGTCATGCAGGTGAAGAAACAAGTCAAACAGCAATCAGTGCGAATTGACATGGGATGAGGTAAGACTGTAATAATGAAGCTGGGAGATCAGGAAGAAATAAGGATGTTGCACCTGTTCAAGGAAATCCTCGTGAACGTTATTACAACCAAGAAGCAGTAATAGAAATTCTAAAAGAAAGAGAACCAAGCAATAGTTCAGGGAATAGTTTGAGAATCAGGAAAACAATTCTGAGTAAATAAGATGTGTGAAGGGAATAAGAAGAACTACATCATTTAATCGATAGACTCTGACATAGATGTGGAAATCTAGAACAGTCATTAGGGACTGACAGTGAGCGGTACCGGTAGAAACAGTATACCAAGAAGTCGAAGAGCATGAAACTGGGAAACACTTCGAATTCGTACAGGAATATGTGCTATTCACGGACCAGTCGGACAGTCAGCATTCAATGATCGGGATCAACCAAATCACAGACAAATTTCCGAGGTCGTGTTCTACCCAGAACAAGATGAATATCATATGCACACATCTCGAAGAAGAAGAAGTTGTAACAATATGGGCAATCGTCGCCAAACGCAGAAGGTATGATAAATACAAAAAGTCATTTTACATGAGTACTGGGCACAAAAGAAAGAGGAGCATATAAAATTTCTAATTTTGACGGTTGATCGTTATGCTTACTCATATTTCCGCAACCCAGTTCACTATTTCGAAAAGCTAACGAAACCAGTTCCAGGTCACACCATTTGAGCAGAAGGAAAAGAATCTGCCACGCAAAGGTGCCAAACCGAATACAGAAGGTAGAGGCATGTGTATTATAGGCACATTTCTGGAATTACTGGATGAACTTAAGGAGCAGAAGTTAGAGAGTAGATATACCTCATGCAAAGCCACTACTGGCCAGTGCAGCATGCACTTACTAATGTAAACTGGTGAGAAGGGCATCTACAACACAAGAATAGAAATAAGTGGTATAGAAACAATCCTCGTAGATCACGGTCAGCATCATACCATACAGGTGACATACAGAATCAAAGAGAACACAGTGACCAGAAATTGTAGATTCACGTGGTTGGCATCCACGAAGAAAACAGTAAGACTGTGACAAAGATAGAAATACTAAGCACGATTGACTAGCAGCTGAGGGTATGATAATGCTGTCAGATGGTATCCAATCATCTCAGAGCATTACTCGTAAAATGCATATCCCATAACTGATGTGACATTGACTGGCATAACCTTGCCATGTACTTTGGCTTAAGCAATCAAGTCTAAGTGTTTGACAAGGAACTCTATAGAATCAGCGACAAATAAAATAATTGGCTGGTGTTCAGAATGGCAGGAAGTAGAGTACACAGCACAGAATATGGGAACTACGTGTAACTTAACGATCATGTCAGAGCCAACTTAGCGTGTCAGTCACACACATATACACATGGTGGTACTTTTCTAGTTATAAGTAAACTGCCAGTTATGACGATTCTCAGGCTCCACTTTTTGAAATTTTACAGTGCGGTACTGCACCGGGAGTAGAGATACTCACTTGTATGTCTAGGAGAAATTGAACTAACCTGGGAAAATCTGGCTAGCTTTGTCATCAAGAACATTGAAGTGTTAGCGATTGTAGTAGTGAATGTGGAGTATTACAAGAAAATGAGGATGAAAAATTAATGGAAGTATATAAGAAGAAGTTAGATGAAGACGGAGGAGGGAATAAGCAACACATTCTACCACAAGTTCTAAGAACTTAGACATAGAAGGAAATGAATTGGGTTCAAATGGTTCAAATGGCTCTGAGCACTATGGGAATTAACATCTGAGGTCATCAGTCCCCTAGACTTAGAACTACTTAAACCGAACTAACCTAAGGACATCACACACAGCCATGCCCGAGGCAGGATTCGAACCGGCGACCGCATCAGCAGCAGCGTGGTTCCGGACTGAAGCGCCTAGAACTGCCACAACGGCCGGGGAATTGGGTTCTGAAGAACGTTGATTAATGGGAAGATGTCTGGAACAGCGATTCCAAAGACAGGGAGACGGATTACCAACTCTTTGGATGCAACACTTTAGCAGAGGATGGAAAAACTATAGGTGATTTTCACCACACAAGTGTGTGGAAGGATGCAATGTTAGATTTACGAGGAGAAGGTGATGATTCGAGTGGAGATTAATCTGTGTGCAAGAATGGAGAAATGATGACAAAGCCACAGGAGCGTAGGTATGTTGTGGATACAGGAAGTCTGGTGGTTTTGATAGTGGAAACCGAGAAGTACATCTGACAATGCACAGAGGTGATGAATGGGAAATGTGGGGCATGTTATTCGACTTCTGACATGAACATAGTCAATAAGCACAGGAAGTGTGGTGATGAAACATCAAAGGGAAAACATATTTCTATCTGCTATGTATTAAGACCATGTTTACTAAGTTATAACCTTGTTTTCACAAGATGAGTGTTGTACTCTTTCAAAGTTAGGTCCAAGAAGTTCTAATTTAATATACTCCACTTTGCTCATCTGTGGGATTCATTTTATTATTCAATATGCTAACTTTCAAGATGCCAAGGAGTCAAAATATACTGGTAATGGTGAATATACCAGTTACTTTCTTCATTAGCAACTATTAGTATTGCTGTGCTGAAAGAGTAAACTTTATTTTGAATTTTGATGTATCTTCGTGAGGCTGCTTGAGAACAAACAATTGGCACAGTCGATGAAGGAAGAACTAGACCATTAGACGGTTGACTGAGGAAACAGCTACATGAAGGGTGCAAGCTGGGCTTGGCGCACTGCTGCAGGGCGAGCACAGGAAAGCAGAAGTTCCACTGAGCGATACCTACTGGGTGCGCTGTCAACTATGTGCGACTGGGCGCGCCCCTCAAGGGCACCCACCTGCGATGGCTTGTGGCGCACACCACATTCGACCAGAACTAGGTGCCTTAGCTGCACTGTAAACGATTGTTTCCGTCTGCTGGCCGACCAACAGTCAGTTACTGGCACCGCTACAAGAGATTACTGTCTGCTAACCCCACTTAGGAATTTTGATATATAAAAGCTATACCAAGTGCAATTTGCACCCAACAAAAAATATGTGAAATTTGCTCCCAGTTTACCTGTTAACTACCTGCTCACGAAGTCGCTGCCAACTTGCACCCTGAACCTTCGCTCATTTCCTCCCTGCGCCTGCAGTGGGGTCCTATGGGACCGTGCCTAAGTCTTGCAGTTGGCGAACATAAACAAAATATCTTGCTGCCAGAGAAAGAGCACCACCAAACGTCTACAAACTGTTCTACAACATTACCTGTTACGCATACGGCAACAGTACTACTTTTAGCCTTTACATCCATTTTCTTCTTTTCAATCGGCGAAGACAGCAACGTGAGGAAAACATTGGCGAAATCAAGGAACAGAATGACAGGACGCGTTAAAACATCAAACACCAATCTCGATTTTAGTTGAGGGAGCTGTAGAGGACAATAACTGTATGAGAAGATAAGATTCAAATGGTTCAAATGGCTCTGAGCACTATGGGACTTAACAGCTGTGGTCATCAGTACCCTAGAACTTAGAACTACTTAAACCTAACTAACCTAAGGACATCACACACATCCATGCCCGAGGCACGATTCGAACCTGCGACCTTAGCGGTCACACGGTTCCAGACTGTAGCGCCTAGAAGCGCACGGCCACTCCGGCCGGCGAGAAGATAAGAAGTTGGAATATAGTTTATAAGGAACAATTGAGAACAAGCACCATTCTGAGACGAATAGGTTGGCATTGGGGACAAATTTGTCGTGGAAATGCTTACAATATAGTCAGAAAATCCATGACTCAATAACAAAAACTTTGATTTACAGCTATGTCGCCTTCTTCAGGTCATATACGATTAATACTTCATACACGAAGCTAATAAAATCGATTTCCATGATTCGGCATAAAATGGTCAATGTAAAAGCTATTTATGGTTAAGAACTGAAATATCTTTGTTTCATTCCTGTTTCTCAGTTAGAAAGCAATTCACAAAACACTAAGAGCCTACAAATATGAAAACACAGATTCCTCATTTCTTGTTTTATTAATGCTGTCTATTTTCAACAGTATCACATCTTAGACGGGTCGACTCTTTTATTTTGCGGTAACAGAAATACTTTGTCTTATTTCATTGACGCAGTTTGTCCAAAATGTTCTACTACGCACTCACTGTGGACTGAGGATTTCAGATACAGCGTTGGGAAGAGCGTAACAACGCAAGAGCATTAATAACCATCGAATGTTGAATGAGGAGGCAAAATCAATTAACACGGAACATCGCTACCAAAGAGAGATTGTGCTGTGTTGTGTGTTGAATGGGTGGCACCGTCTTTGGGAAATCTTCGCCTATTGCGCAGCCACCAAACTAGCTGTAGTTGCTTTGCACCCTCTTCACAGCGGTACCGAGCCTAAATGTGTAGGCAAATTATACCAGGGCTTCATTAAGAATTCCACTGGCGTAGGATTGCCGCACTTCGTACAGGCAAATGCCGCAGCTAGAGGGTGTGAGAGAGACGGAACGAGAGAGAAAGAGAGAGAGAGAGAGGGGGGGGGGGGAACAGTGGTGTGGGAAATGAGTGCATAGCGGCCCCACATTCCATAGCGAGTCCTCCTGGCAATTCAGTTATGAAAACTGGAGCCATTTCTAATATTAGAAGATAATGACTTTTCAGCTCATTTACATTCTTCACAGCTGCTACAGGATAATTTCCATTGAATAATGTCAATTACTTTACCGAACGGCTATTACGCTTTAAAATAGCGGCCTATAATTTTTGGGATCCTGAAATGTAAGGTGGAGCAAAATTTCATATTTCGATCCCAGTAAAAATACAGGAATATGGTTGTACTACTCAGCATTCCAGTTTCTTTCGTAGCACTGTAAATTAATTGTTACAGGAAATCTTGTGAATAACACCACAGATATACGTACCTCCAATCGAGGCAAAGAAAAGTAAATGTAGATGGATTTTAATTCGTGACAATTACAGCTCTTAATTTTTAAGAGAGCAGAGCCTCAAAGAAACTGTTAATGTGAAGAGCATCGAGTTGTGACATACGTACTAACAGAAACTGTATCTCACATTCTACGCAATCACGATAAAAATACCGTTAACTTAGGGGTTTCACAACGTGCTGAAATGCCTCAATTAAGAAGGAAGCGATTCAGATAATATTCACAATTTTTTTATATTCAAAATAGCATTTCCTTCAAAAAATAACGATAATTTTTACGTAATCCGCCTACTGTCAGATGCAAAATACAAAGTCGATTTTTACTCGGTACTCCCCCCTTCTCACATACACTTATTAAGCTAATTTTCAGCATCACTGCTGGTCAGAAACACATCTTCTCCCTGAACAACTGTTCATCAGTGTGTAAACAGTCTGAAATATTTCTATTCATTTTCGTTCCTATGTAGTATTCATTATTTTTATGTCATATAACCACTGTCATATTGAAATCTACTTTTACGTTTCAGTATGTACAGATGCCAATAACAAAAGTTCAAATATTCTATTCATGGGAAAGCTGGTAGAATTCGAGAATCCAGCAATGAAATTTTATGAACATAAATACGACGAATAATGCCATACGGTTTTTAGAATAATGAGTGTTTGTTTTACAGTTTGATGATGTTCTGCATATCACATGCTTCTGCATGCCAGTATCAGGCAGTGTCCTCAATAATCTGTGTTCCCGTACTAATTATAGTATTACTATGCTACTTTATTCTTGCAAAGCACCACAATTCAAGATCTAATAATTTCCTTGTTATGCGACTGACTTAGAGTGGAAATTTGATGCTAATGTACGGTTATTTGAACTAGCTATTAACCGCAGCTGAGCTTGTATATCAGCAGTTTTGTTACGATGACTGATGGTGAGTAAGTAAACAACGGCACTTGCAATAATATCAGGTGCCTTCGGTCATTTTGGGTAAGCGTAGCTCGTGATGTGCTTCCCGTTCTTCCACTCCTAAGCTGTCCCACTGTGCAACGCACAATGCCTGAACGTTTGTAGGTTAAGCGTTGGTCGGAGTCGTCTGTAAATCCCGCGTAGCATTATGATTAACTTTCACAAAGAACGTCTTGTTTCTTAAGCAATAATAACTTTATTCGTCGTCGAAACTAGACATTATAACCAAAGACTCAGACAGTCGTAAATGAAAATTTATATGCAAGTCAGGAACCAACAAAAACTGCTCCCTTTGCCATAACTAACACGATACAAGAATATGACTAGAGACCACACACAAGCATACACAGAGCATACACGGAAAATAAAACTACTACAGGCCTAAGATTAAGCCGAGCGTGGTGGTGCAGTTGTTAGCACACTAGACTCGTTTTCGGGAGGACGACGGTTGAGATCCGCATTCGGCCACCCAGATATAGATTTTCCGTGATTTCCCTAAATCGCTTGTGGTAAATCCCTGGATGGTTCCTTTGAAAGGGCACTGTTGACTTTGTTTCCCGTCCTTTCCTAATCTGTAGGGACCCCACTGTTTGGTCTTCTCACCCAAATCAACCAACCTCAGAATAAACAGAACATAGATACACTATGTGATCAAAAGTATCCAGACACCTGAATGAAAATGACTTACAAGTTCATGGCACCCTCTATGGGTCCATCGGTATTGCTGGAATTCAGTATGGTGTGGGCCCACCCTTAGCCTTGATGACGTTTCCACTCTCGCAGGCATACGTTCAGTCAGGTGCTCGAAGGTTTCTTTGGGAATGGCAGCACATTTTTCACGGAGTGCTGCACTGATGAGAGGTATCGACGTCACTCGTGAGACCTGGCTTAAAGTCGGCGTTCCAAAACTTCGCAAAGGTGTTCTAAAGGATTCAGGTCAGGACCGTGTGCAGGACGGTCCATTACAGGGATGTTACTGTCGTATAACCACTCCGCCACAGGCCGTGCATTATGAAAAGTTGCTCGATTGTGTGGAAAGATGCAGTCGCCATCCCTGAATTGCACCTCAACAGTGGGAAGCAAGAAGGTGCATAAAACATCAATGTAGGCCTGTGCTGTGATAGTCTCACGCGGAACAACACATGGCGCAAGCCCCTCCATGAAAGACACGACCTCACCATAACACCATCGCCTCCGAATTTTACTGCTGGCACTACACACGCTGGCAGATGACGTTCACCGGGCATTCGCTATACTCACACTCTGCCATGGGATCGCCACATTCTGTACCGTGATTCGTCACTCCACAAAACGTTTTTCTAATGTTCAGTCGTCTAATGTTTACGCTACTTACATCAAGCGAGGCGTCGTTTGGCATTTACTGGCGTCATGTGTGGCTTTTGAGCAGCCGCTCGAATATGAAATCCAAGTTTCCTCCCCTCCCGAATTACTTTCATAGTACTTGCAGTAGATCCTGATGCAGTTGGGAATTCCTGTGTGATGGTCCGGATAGATGTCTGCGTATTACACATTACGCTCCTCTGCAACTGTTGGCGGGCTCTGTCAGTCAACAGCCGGAACGCTTTTGTGCTGTAGGTGTACCATCATGTTTCCACTTCACCATCACATCGGAAGCAGTGGACCTAGGAATGTTTAGAAGTGTGGAAATCTCGCGTACAGACGTACGACACAAGTGACACCCGATCACCTCATCACGTCCGAGGTCCGTGAGTTCCGCGGAGCGCCTCATTCCGATCTCTGACGATTTCTAATGACTACTGAGGTCGCCGATATGGAGTACCTGGCAGTAGGCGGCAGTACAATGCACCTAGTATGAAAAACGTATGTTTTTGGGGGTGAACGGATACTTGTGAACACATAGTGTTACGTTATAGGAACACAGTACTCCTGGTGGCCGATGCATCAAATATTTTTAACAGTGCAAAGTTCACAAAATGACGCGTCACTGCACGCTCACGCACCCGCACGCATCCACGCACGCATGCACACACACACACACACACACACACACACACAGACACACACACACACACACACACACACACACACACACACACACCTCACTGCACAAACAGCGCTGTCGGCCAAGGTCCCTACATGCAGTGTAGCTACTGAGCTGTACTGAGAGGTAATATCCGGCTTTCCCCAAGGAAGTGTTATAGGCCCTCTATTGTTCCGGATCTGTATTAACGATATAAGAGTCAATCTGAGTAGCCATCTTAGTTTGTTTGCAGATGATGCTGTCATTTATCGTCCTGTAAAGTCATCAGATGGTCATAAGGACTTGGAAAATGATTTAGATAAGTTATCTGTATGGTGCGAAAAGTGGCAATTGACCCTGAATAAAGCAATGTGTGAAGTACTAAAAGAAATCAGCTAAATTTCGAATACGCGAGAATCCGCACAAATCTGAGGGCTGTAAATTCAACTAAATACTTAGGGATTACAATTACAAATAACCTGAATTGGAAAGATCACATAGATAATATTGTGGGTAGAGCGATCCAAAGACTGCGATTCATTGGCAGAACACTTAGAAGGTGCAACAGGTCTATCAAAGAGACTGCTTACACGACACTTGTCCGCCCTATTCTGGAGTATTGTTGTGCGGTGTGGTATCCGCATCAGGTGGTATTGATGGATGACATCGAAAAAGTACAAAGCAGGGCAGTTCGTTTTGTATTATCTCGAAATAGAGGAGACAGTGTCGCAGACGTGATACGTGAACTGGAGTGGCAATCATTAAAACAAAGGCGTTTTTCGTTGCAACGGGATTTTCTCATGAAATTTCAATCAGCAGTTATCTCCTCCGATTGCGAAAACATTCTGTTAGCACCCACCTACTAAGGGAGAAATGATCATCACGATAAAATAAGAGAAATCAGGGCTCGCACAGAAAAATTGAAGTGCTCGTTTTTCCCGCATGCCGTTAGAGAGTGGAACGGTAGAGAGACAGCATGAAGGTGGTTCATTGAAACCACTGCCAGGCACTTTATTGTGAATAGCAGAGTAATCACGTAGATGTAGATGTAGATGCAGTGCGTACATGGAGCATGTGCTGGAGCGCATCGTGCTGTTGAAGTAGCCATACATTACACAACGTGTACACTATGCAACAAATAGTGTGGAATTATGGATTAATCACACTGAAGGTTATATAAGCATTGTATTCATTACTTGTAATCGTATCTGGTAGCACGTATCAACCATAAAATGCATTTTTTACAAATATGATAAAGATCAAGTGTGAAAGAGTAAACAGCTTTTTCAAAGAGTGATGATATTTCCCATATCGCGTAATATTACTTAAATCAACCAGTATCTTGTATTCTAAATCACTTCAGTGGGTTAGTCTTCAAAACGTAACTGATTTACCATTGCATTTATAATATCTGCAGAAATAAAACTTATAGTTACGATATACTTTTTTTCCGTAAGCCCATTTTGATGAAATAACGCCTGTACGGTGCTACAAGCTGTGCCCAAGTTGCCAATGAAAACTCCATGAAAGAAATTACCGTGTTCAAATAGACAGATACGACGGCTGAAGAAAATACTTTCTATCACTATATCTTTTTAGCCGTCTTCAGATTGTGAAGACGTTAAGCCCTTACGGGGCGCGATCGTATACTCAAGTCACTTTTGGAAACTCATGAAAAATCGTCCAGCAGTTTCGGAAATAAGCGTGTTCAAACAGGGAAACTGACTGGTAAGACGTTCTTAGATAAGAATTTAAAACACGTAATATTTTTTTGTGATTCGATTTTTCTGAAGCAAACCATTTGCGGTGCCCCAAGCTGTGCTCAAGCTAACCTTGGGAAATCACATGATAAATAGTTTTGGAGGACAGTGTTCAAAAAGGCAAAGAGACACACAACGAAGAGTGTTCAAACAGAAAATGCAGACACATGATTGTTTTACAGATATATTATTAGTATAGTTATATTACATTTATATTCATTACATTTTCCTTCGTTGAAGGATGTTTCTTGAAACTTTCCTGGTGTGATTGCATTCAATATTTCGTTCCGTTCATCCATACTGATGCACACGACCCAGTCACATCAATGTGAGCATCTGTAAAGAATATCAATAATCACCTTTTGCAGCCCGGATGAGCAGGAAGAAAGTTAGTGAGGTTTTAGAAGGTACCGACAGGTTTACAGAGGCATAACGACTCTAGTGTCGTGGGCAGTTGCAGCATCCATGGCGCGATCGTCCCGATAGAGATGGTCAAACAGATTACCAATTGGGTTTACATTTGGAGTGTTTGGTGGCCAGGGGTACAGTAAACACATTCTGGTGCTATTCCAACCACGTATGTACGCTGCGAGCTGTGTAACACGCTGCACTGCCCTGCTGGTAAAGGCCATCATGCTGAGGAAACACGTACTGCATATAGAGGTGGTAACTGTCTCCAAGAATGGAAGTGGCATCGACCCATTGTGGCTGTCAGAACGACGAGATCACCCAGAGAGTGCCATGAAAATATTCCTCAAACCATAACGCTTCCTCTACCGGCCTGGACGCTTTCGATGTTTGTTGCAGAGCCATCTGTTGCAGAACCATCTGTCCGGTGGAACATAAAACGTGATTCATGGGAAAAAACCACCTGGTGCCACTCAATAGACGTTCAGGGGCGGTAATGGTGGGCCAGTACCAGCGTTATTCGGCGATGAAAAGCTGTCAACATGGGTGCATGAACCAGCCCGCTGTGGAGGCCCATACGCTGCAACGTTCTCTGAACGTTCGTTGAGTACACGCTATTGGTAGCCCACTAGAATCATGTGGGCTGTCAGATTTTCAACAGTTTCACGTCTCTTCACCTATTTACATTTCTGCAACCGTCGTTCACCACGGTCATCTACAGACCGTGGTGCACCAGATCAGCCTCGGCGCAAGTTTTCGATAGTGTCGTTTTGCCAGGCACGGTATACTTTAGCCACTGCCGTTTCGGAAAAGCTTTCACACTTGGCCCGAAAGCCAATGATAATGCCCTTTTCTACGTCAGGTAATTCGCTCCGTTTTTTGGCTGTTCCACTGCTCCGTTTCAGCATTACGACAACGGCTACACTGATTTACACTTCCCCCCACGCTTTACATAACCTACACCGCTAGTCCGGCGTCAGTGACCAGCGTCAGTGGTCATGTGTGTATGTGAGGCGTGCTTGCTTGAATGTGTGTGTTCTCTTGTTCACAGGAAGGGCTATTATCGATGTACATTCACTTCCATGATATAAGAGTGAGGTATATTTGCTATCGTTCATTTCGTTTATGGGATAACCTTATGGTTTGTTACACATTATTATAACATGTACTTATCACCCACCCGATGTAGACACCTAAGTCTACTGTGCATCGGAAAACGGCTCATGCAAGACGTGTCTCATATCTAACACGAGAGTAACAGTCATGAAGCGCATGTTGCTAGAATCCCACGAAATTGAAGTCTAGCAGCGGCCGAGTTTGCAAATTCCCACAGACTTGATCTCCAAAGTCTATGGGAATTTGCACGGTCAGCAGCTGCTAAACTCTGAAGTATTTGCTCTATGCAAAGCCGATGTGTTCATATACCTAGGGCTGCTTTTTATTATCTTCTACCTTTTGATTAAATCAATTAAAATCAAATAAAAATTGGTTCAATGGGAAAAATACTCATCCATTGTAGAGCCAGAAAAAAAGAAAAACTTCTGGTATGTGTTGCCTGCAGATAATTTCTCTTTGGCACAACTAGAAGTACCCTCGGGTTCGCTGAACGAATTGATTGTAATGTCTCATCCATAATCAAAAAACTTCCTTGATAATGCAAGAAAGTACTGTATTCCTGTTCATATTAATTTTTTCAGTGGGAAACAAATTGTAGAAAATAAATACATGATAACATTTGAGAGTGAATGGCAAATATACCACGCAGTAGGAAATTTGCTACCCAAGCTATATTTCCACAAATTTTATTTCAGAAGTTGTTCAGATATCACTTCGATCAAAAGTTGACCCTAACTTATAAAAACAAACAACAGGACCTACGCAGAATATTTTGCAAAAAAATAACAGTTGAGATATCACTTCGATCGAAACTTGACCATAACTTATAAAAAAAACAACAGGACCTTCGCAGAATATTTTGCAAAAAAAAAAAAAATAACAGTTTAATTAGAAATTTTAAATATAACGTGGAAAATACGTGACCGTCCTCAAATGATGGTTTTAAATTTATTATTCAGTCTAATAAAGTGCCTGCAGAACCTTATAAAGGTCATTATGGTAGTTCAACTATAAACTGAGTTGTTACATTGTTGGTGGACGGAGGTAAAGAACCAAGAGAAAATTATCTACGCGCTCGAGATAACCTAATGCGTTGAATACCAGAGCACTGTCGTTTGTACGATCCTCTACAATACTCTCTTATGTTTTCAAGAGAGGAGAATTGTTACTGTCTGACAAGTTTGCAGACAAGTTCTAGCAACCGCCGAAACGAAACGGCATCCTGCATGCGGTTTTAGGGGTAGGTGCCTAAGATTAAAACAAATGCCGTGAACTAATGTCATTTTTTTAAAATCTTTGTGTCGGTATTGTGTTGACGTGATGGCACAATCAAGCTCAGTCACGTTCTTATGAATATAACTACTGCGAGATACAATTAGTCGAGTTGCTATTACCGAACTTGCTATTATTGGCCATACTATCATCTTCTTTTACTGTTCACCACGATACGTGTGCGAAAAAACACAAAATGCCACCACTTAGTTACGCTGATACGGACGCCCCGATTTATTTTCAATTTTCACAGGCAATCCTGAGTGATAAGAAATAGAAACAAGAACTATTTCAACACCAAAAATCGTCATACAGAGATAACATCGTGTCTCGAGGTTTACACATAAAATTGAATAAAATTTGAAGGCCAAATAACTAAACAGGAAATATTTTGTACAGTCAATTACTATCCAAGTCGTGTACAATGGCAAAAATGTGCATTACCACATGTAATTTATTAATATGGTTAAACAAACAACTTCAAACAAATGAAATCGATCTCATAACGTCTGTTGAATTTCCAAATAAAGACAATGATCCGTTATTGTTCTAAACTGTTGTTAATAATACGATTCATGGGCGTTGTGGTGATAATAGACCATCTTCACCTTACATGAAAGATGGCATGTGATCTGAAAAGCGTATCCGACTTACGGACGAGTAATTATGTATATCCAAACCATCGTCGGAGTCCTGAGGAAGAAGGGCGTACTGTTACATTAAAAGTACTCAGTAAAAGGTTGAGTGTTCCATACAGTCGATATATATTAAGAAGCACGTGTACATGTAGAATTCTGAAATTCAGTTCAAACTCCGAAATACATTTGTAAATATATTAATAAGGGGTCCCGATTCAGCAAAATTTTCTGTTCAAAATGATGTAGATGAGTTATCTAATGACGTCAATGCTCGTCACAGATATACCTCTGAAGCAAACTAGCTTTATTTTGGCTTTAAAGTACATGAAAGATTTCCTAGTGCGCTACACTAGGCTGTTCCTCTAGAAACTCACCAACGTATCTCTTTCACTGAGGAAAACATTCAGGTTGTTGTTCAAAATCCACAACAAATTGCTCTTGCGGCTCTTTTTCGATATCTGTTATACATACACGTTTGCCGAGAAGCTTTCCCATCCAGAAGTTCCTAGCTGTTCTACTTGGAGCAACAATAAGCTCTCTAGTGTAAAACAAGCTTTAGTTGTTGAAGATTTACATCTGATTCCATACTTATTTAGCAATTGCAATGCGTTGCTGTGTTAACTAGTGTTTACATAGGGCTATATCGCAGAAAACATGGATATAACTTATAAGCTGTTTTGAGATTTGTTTTTTCGCGCTAAGCAAACGCTAAATGTTACTGTCCGACTTTTTGGTTATATAATTTTTTTTATTTTGTTTTTCTGTGCTCTGAGTATATTTTATGAGATGTTCAGTATTCAAACACAGTGCGGAAATAGAGAATGGATCTGGTGAAGGTAATGAAAGCACTACTTCCATCATGGGCTCCTGAAATTATTCAGTAACAGAGTGACTATTGACATCACTGCGTTGTAAAACGTGTCTATGTTTCTCCCTCGTTTAATTGTACAGCCTTAAATCGATTTCTCGATATAACCGGCTGATTACTTTCCGTCACCCGTGACGGATCACAGACATTAATTACTGTCCGTATGTACAGCCTGTTACCCGTGCTAGTTCAGTCGTTGGCGTCAAACGCTGTGAACGTGTAGAATGTGCTAACTGCAGTACCAGACCATCCCAGTGAAAGTACAGTTAGCACCGATACTACAGACTTTAGATGTCTTTCACACTTCAAAAACACAGTTACTGTTTGTCTATCATTGTAACTGAAATCCATTCCAGTAAAGAACATAAATTTTTTCGTTCTAGACACCGAGAGTACGTCTTGGTATTGTCCAGGGAAATTCTTCCTGTTTTGTAGCCTTTCGCATTAAGTTCTCTCTCCGTGTTGGGAGGAGGCTGACAGAAACCAAACGGTTAATCAAGCATAGCCATATAATATCAAAATAATACTTTAAAACTTAAGAGATTTCCATATGGGAATTCATACACATTTCACGATATTATTGAACAAAGTTAATCACTGATAATATGACGATGTCATGTGGTGCTTGTCCGTTTGTCTTTGAGATAGGTAATATTTGGTTTTTCAATTTTTTTCTCTTTACCGTATTTAAATTCGTATAATCCACTCATTTTGGAATACGAGCTACTTTCTCTTCTCCATCTATGCCTTTTTATGGTGGCTCACATCTGTTAGCGGTAGCTGAGTTTTATTGACATAAATGGTGGAAACTAAAGTTTCCGAAGAATATGAATTTGGTAAACTGGAGGCTCAGAAGAATTTGATGAGTTATTTCTGCAACAGGGAGGTCAAAAAACGAGTACAGGTTACTACATCTACATCTACATTTATACTCCGCAAGCCATCCAACGGTGTACGGCGGAGGGCACTTTACGTGCCACTGTCATTACGTCCCTTTCCTGTTCCAGTCGCGTATGGTTCGCGGGACGAACGACTGCCGGAAAGCCTCCGTGCGCGCTCGAATCTCTCTAATTTTACATTCGTGATCTCCTCGGGAGGTATAAGTAGGGGGAAGCAATATATTCGATACCTCATCCAGAAACGTACCCTCTCGAAACCTGGACAGCCAGCTACACCGCAATGCAAAGCGCCTCTCTTGTAGTGTCTGACACTTGAGTTTGCTAAACATCTCCGTAACGTTATCACGTTTACCAAACAACTCTGTGACGAAACGCGCCGCTCTTCTTTGGATCTTCTCTATCTCCTCTGTCAACCCGACCTGGTACGGATCCCACAATTATGAGCAATACTCAAGTATGGGTGGAACGAGTGTTTTGTAAGCCACCTCCTTTGTTGATGGAAGCACTCTCTCTTAGAAAGTTTAAACAGAAAGTGAACTACACGAAATCGTAGTGATAAAAGCAGCATCAGAATTTGTTAACGCAATGAATTTTATAATGCTTAGACCAGCAAGCAAAGGAACGCTCCGTTGTTTTCAGAATATCATATCTGGGAGATATATCTGAAAAAATTGGCAGACGTCTGACATCTAAGAAAATTTTTCCAGCGTATTTTACATTTTCAGATCCAGACAGGAAACTCAGGCACAAGGAAAAAGCGGTGGGAAATAAATGTAACTAAGAGGCAAGAGGGTGTATACTGTGTTACATGCAGTGATTGCCCTAAGAAATATGTAGGACAAACTGGTACTAAGAAATATATAGGACAAACTGGTAGGTCATTTCAAATAATATTTTAGGAACACCTTAACTTTAATAACACACAATCTTCATTAACAGCGCACTTATGAGAATTGGGGCACAACTCACATGCCCTTCAGAAATTTTAAAAATACATCACAGAAAAATATATATCTGAGGAAGTGGAAATGTTTAGACATAAAATCGAAATCACACAACTAACGTTAAATAACAAACTGGAATTAAGGCATCATTGAGTTATAGCTAATTTTTATTGTTTGTCTGATTAGGTGTTAGTACGTAATGAAATTCCGTATTATTCTCACTTGTAAAGGTAGTGACGCAGCGCTGCTAGTCATATGACGTTACACTGTCCACTTAAATAGCTTCCGTTCCGCCAGCCAACTAGTCACTGTCATTCGTGCGGGCAGTTCTTGCCTTGCCCTGCACCGAACTGCCCTGTTATCACACTGATAAGACACGGCAACCTGATACTTTCCACATAATAATTTATATAGGAATAGGGTCGCAGAAAATTATGTAAACAGTGATAATTTCTTATCGCCAATCCGAATCCTTTTTAAAAACCTGTAGCGTCCGCTCACTATAAATTATTTTCTCTTTTCTGATGCAGACAAATTTTGAAGAAAGGAACACGTCTTCTTTACCTTTCGCTCGCAATAGTATTGACGATATTCTCTGAATAGTTAAGTTTGACTAGGAGTGTAGAGTGTGCCTTTGATCTTTCAACGTTGTATGTTTTAGACATTCCATTGTTAATTTTAAGATCCGCAGAATGCGGTGACACAGTACTTCACTTTTTTCGGTGTAGGTTGCACCTTATGATGCAGCTTTAAGCAGCAAAACCGGTTGTGTTTTAATAATGAATAATTTTACCAGATGCAAGCGGAGTTCTTACTAACATCAATCAGTCAATTAACAGATGTTTTATCTTGGGTATTTCTCCACTGCTATGACATATTTCCATGGATCATTGTGAAACTCACTTCCATAAATGTGAACCTCTTGTGAAGTAAGTGGTGTGCTGGTACAGTTACGTTGTTGATGTGCTGCTTGTAGGAAGGAAAAGCCAACCATCTCCAAAAATATCTGTATAATATGAAGAAACAACTGCATAGAACTAGGAGGTACAACCAGTAACTCAGTAGACCTGCTTTTCTCACCATTTTTTCCTGCAGGGCACGCCAAAGAACATTTCAAACTATCGCGACTCTCCTACATTTTATTCTTCTCATAGATGCAGAAAAGCAGACTTTCAGAGTGCATACAGAAAATATTTTGTTATGGCACGAGTCTTGAATAGGAACAATTTTTTTGTGATTTGGATGTTCTATATGCAGAAGGTTAGAGGAGATAAAAAATGCAACGATACATCTGACTTGTATTCCCGAAATACCAATGGTCCCGATACAGCGGCTGAGAAGCGCTGCTCTAGACATTACTGTCCACATCAGCAGAGGAAGCCACCAGTATAAAATAAACAGAAGAGACACATAGACAGACACCTTCATTGCAGCTGTTCAGTGCATTGTGCTTCTTACAAACATGGTGTTTTTCACTTTTTTATCCAACGTTGGCTGTCAGTTCGAATGACGAATGACTACCACCTAGTCTGAACGACAAATAGAAAAAATCGAAAGAATAGCAGTAATCAGTTGTTACTAGCCCACTCTTACTGACGACATCGTGAAGAAAAAAGAAGAGGCTAAAGCTGAAGCGTTACTGTATGGTACCTACAGTGTCACAAATAAGTGACATAAAAAGGTGTGTACTACCGTTGCTAGGTAGGCGATATTCTGTAGAAACCTAAATATCCAATACTTTACTCGTTCCACAATGGCAGTAGGAAAGAATTCGTTTAACCACTAATCGAAGTATTACCCAGTGAAAGAAGTGGAGTGTATAGTATCAAACGCAAAGAGTGTGCCTCTCACTAAAAAGGAAAACATCTATATCACTGCGCTCCAGACTTATCGAGCATATCAAAGTTGAAAGCTGAGGAAACGGACATCATTTCTACATGGCACTGTCTGAAAACTAAACACAGTTACATAGAAGTAGTGCACACTTCGTGCAATGAGCGGTAACTATCACCGCTTGAGATACAGGATGTTATAATTAAGCTTTGGCTACTTGAGCCAGTGCAGACGAAAGAGTGTCTACCCCGTAAGTACCCAGATTTATAAAGATTTTCATACTGTGCGATGTGCGGGTTGAGTTAGTAGTAGAGTCAGAGTAATGACGTGCCGTTAGAAGCCGGTACTAGTACAGCGAAACAGATTTCAAACACAAGCTTCAGTGTGCATTACAGATGCAAATAGTCAACAAAGGTCTTACTAGTTCGTGACGCCCTCCATCGGTCATGCTGGAATTTAACATGGTGTTGACCCACCCTAAGCCCTGATGACAGCTTCCACTCTCGAGGCATACGTTCAATGAGGTGCTGTAAAGTTTCTTGGGAATGGCAGCCCATTCTTCACGGAGAGCTGCACTGAGGAAAGGGATCAATGTAGGTCGATGAGGCCTGGAACGAAGTCGGAGTTCCAAAACATCCAGAAGGTGTGCCGTAGGATTCAGGTCAGAACTCTGTGCAGGCCAGTCCATTACAAGGATGTTATTTTCGTGTAATCACTCCGCCACAGGTATGCATTAAGAACAGGTGCTCGATCGTGTTGAACGATGCAATCGCCATCCCCGAATTGCTCTTCAACAGCGTAAAGCAAGAAAGTGCTTAAAACATCAGTGTAGGCCTGTACTGTGATAGTGCCATGTGAAAACAACAAGGGGTGAGAGCCCCCTCCATGAAAAACACGACCATACCATAACACCACTGTCCTGAATTTTGCTGTTGGCACTACACACGCTGACAAATGACGTTCACCGGGCATTTTCCATACCCACAACTTGCCATCGCATCACCACATTTGTACCGTGATTCCTCACTCCACACAACGTTTCTCCAATGTTCAATCGTCCACTGCTTATGCTCCTTAAAAAAAAGCGAGGCGTCATTTGGCATTTACCAATGTGATTCGTGGCTTATGAGCAGCAGCTCGACCCTGAAACCCAATTTTTAATACCTACTGCCTAATTGTCATAGTACTTACAATGGATCTTGATGCAGTTTGGAATTCCTGTGTGATGGTCTACATAGATGTCTGTCTATTACGGGGTAGACGAAAGGGGCCTCCCTGAAGATCATGACAACGATCGGGCGTACCCTGGGCAACGTTAGGCCTGTGCCTAATGGCCAATCCTTTCAACACCAAGACACCACAAAAAGGCTTTTATCAAAGCCAGCGCTAAATATAATGTCCATAAACATTGAAGGGCTCTCTCATGAGAAAGAAGTGCAACTTGCTGTAGCATGTAAAACTCACAACTGTGATGTCTTACTAATCCAAGAGACCCACATTGGCCCCACAAATAGAAGATCAAAGATCCACGGAATGAAATTAGTATTTGAAGGACCACGCGAGCAATATGGCAGCGCAATCTTCGCCAAAATGGGCTTAGGTATTATATCTGCAGAACTGACATCTCAAGAAGACATCGAAATCTTGACTGTAGAGTTACAGTCCTGCACTGTGACGTCTATATATAAGCCACCGAGCAGGGAGTTCAGATTCAGTGAGCCAACCAACTTCAACTCACAACCAACGAAAATAGTAATGGGCGACTTCAACTGTCATGGATCAGCTTGGGGGTACAGGCACACAGACAAAAGTGGGGACGACCTAGAAACCTGGGCAGACTCAACTGGCCTTAAAGTAATACACGACCCCAAACTTCCATATTCCTTCAACAGCAGCAGGTGGAACCGTGGATACAATCCAGATAACATCTTCGTCAGCGAAAACGTAGCACATCAAACCAGGAAAGATGTGGGAGAACCCCTCCCACATGCCACAGCACCGAGCTATATTATGTCTGGTTGAAGCAGTTGTTAAACCAGCAACCACCCATTTCCAAAGACGTTTTAATTTTAAACGTGCCCTATGGGACAAATTCTCTGAAGAACTTGACATAGAGGTGCAGAACCTTGATGCTAGTTCGGAAAAATATGACACTTTCATTGAATTAGTTAAAACTGTCTCCCGAAGAAATATCCCCCGAGGCTGTAGAACTAGTTATATCCCTGGACTTGACGGAAACTCAAAGTTTCTTCTGGAACATTACCAACAGCTCTTCGAGGAAAACCCTTTTTCAGAGGAAACAACTATGGCGGGAGAAGAACTCCTCCAGGCCATATCAGCCTCAAGAACAATGAAATGGTGTAATCTAATCACAAACCTAGACATGAAACAGAATAGCCGAAAGGCCTGGCAACTTCTTAAAATCATCAATAATGACCCCTCATCTAATACACAAAATTTGTATAAGGTCACAACAAATCAAATAGCAAATCAACTTCTACTTAATGGTAAAACCAACAGGAAGCACCCAAGAAAGAAACTACAGAGAGGCACTCAAGAAAAAGACTACCTAGGCACCCCCTTTACTCTGAAAGAATTAGAAGATTCCATCTCCATAATGAAAATTAATAAAGCCGCTTGCCTAGATGATCTACGCCCAGAACAAATAAAAATGTTCGGACCTGTTACCAGACGGTGGTTACTAGATATGATGAACAAATGTGTTCTTGAAATGAAAATCCCCAAGACTTGGCGGAAGGCTAATATAGTAGCTATACCAAAACCTGGAAAAAACCCCACCCTGAAAATTTTCGGCCTATCTCCCTGCTTTGCCAGCTCTATAAAGTCTTAGAAAGAATGATCCTCAACCGCATCTCAGAACATGTAGACAAGAATATAATTAAAGAGCGAGCAGGATTCCGCACAGGAAGGTCATGCTGTGGACAAATCCTCAACCTTACACAGTACATAGAAGATGGATACGAGCGGAAACAAATTACAGGTGCAGCCTTTATCGACCTTACAGCAGCTTACGACACCATAAACCACAGTAAGTTAATATCAAAAATATATAACACCACAAAAGACTACCGACTGGCGCAATTCATCCAGTGCCTGTTGCAGAATAGACGGTATTTTGTCACGCTGCAGTCGAAGAAGAGCCGATAGCGGACCCAGAAAAACGGCCTACCTCAAGGTAGCGTCCTCGCCCCATTGCTGTATAATTTTTATGCCAATGACCAACCGATCAGCATGGACTCTCGTTCCTTCATCTATGCAGACGATACAGTCGTTGCCACCCAGGGAAAAACCTTTGAAGAGGTAGAAAGTAAATTAACTTTAGCGATTGAAAAGCTGGGTGACTATTATGATAATAACCACCTCAAGCCAAACCCAGCAAAAACCCAGGTCTGTGCTTTTCACCTACGTAATAAGGAAGCAAGGAGGAAACTCAACATAAGCTGGAAGGGACAACATCTATCTCACTGCGACACACCAAAATATCTTGGGATTAAACTTGACCGTGCTCTCACCTACAAGGAACACTGTTTGGCCAATAAGATGAAAGTGAGTGCCAGGAACAACATCATCCGCAAGCTAACAAATAGCAGATGGGGAGCGCAACCTACAGTTCTCCGCACGTCAGCTTTAGCTTTATGTTTCTCCACTGCGGAGTACTCGGCACCCGTTTGGCAAAATTCCACCCACGCTGAACAAGTAAATATAGCATTGAATGAGACTGGACGCATCGTGACACCATGCCTCCGCCCAACTCCCACAAAGCAGCTGTACCACCTCATGGGCATAGCCCCGCCAGACATCAGAAGAAGGACTGCCGCAGAAATCGAGAAACATAAACAGGAGACAGATCCCAGGCATCCAGTGTTCGGATACAATCTTCAACCTCGCCGACTTAAATCAAGGAAGAGTTTCCTATGAACAACTGAAGCAACTCTTTTATCGCCTAGAGCACGACGAGAAGAGCTGTGGTACAATGTGGACCCAGGAAGACCAGGGAATAGCCCCAGGGAAGAACACACAGCTGGCTCTGAACTCCCATATATGACTTGGAAAGCCCTGAATAGACTACGAACAGGCGTATCAAGATGCAGAGCAAACTTGGAAAAATGGGGCTACATCAGTGCAGACGAGTCCTGCGAGTGTGGAGAACAGCCATACCCACAACACCTACTGGTCTGCAGGAAACTAAACAACCCGTGTTCGACTCAAGACCTATTTGAAGCAAATGACAAGGCTATTCAAGCTGCAGTGTATTGGGCTTCACGTGGGATATGAAAATCGCTCTGTTTCGCATCCTTAGCGCTTATCATTATATGTTACATACTTTTCTACATTATTGTAGTTAATTTACCTTATAATCATGTATTATGGCATTATAACTGCTTCTCTTGCATTGTAATATAACTTTTTTTTTGTAAAATGGTGATGTCTTGGATACGATAAATAAATAAAATAAGTTACACGTCACGACCCTCTTCAACTGTCGGCGGTCTCAGTCAACAGACGAGGTCGGCCTCTTCGCTTTAGTGCTGTACGTGTCCCTTCATGTTTCCTCTTTACTATTACGTCGGGAACAGTTGACCTAGGGATGTTTAGGAATGTGGAAATCTCGCGTACAGAGGTATGACAGAAGTGACACATAATCACCTGACCACGTTCGGAGACCGTGAGTTCCGCGGAGTGCCCCATTCTGCTCTCTCACGATGTCTAATGACTACTGAGGTCGCTGCTATGGCGTACGTGGCAGTAGGTGGCAGCACAATGCACCTAATATGAAAAACGTTTTTTCTGGGGGTGTCCGGCTACTTTTGATCTTCGAGAGTGTCGATGCATTAAAGGAGTACAGAGGAATCCACTTCCGCACCTGGGTTGATGAAAATGATTCGGGTGTCGAACTGACTGAAGATTTGGGAACTGCTCCTGGGAGCGCCCATGGCAAATTGCGCCACGAATTGTTGAAGATGTTACTGTAGAATGGTCGACGCGATGTGCGATCGCCAAGCAGTACACGAACTGTATCACAACATCTGAACATTGCATCGTCCACCGTTCGAAAGGTATTCCGAACAATTGTGAAATGGTATCTCTATTGAGGTTCCACACTATCGTGGATGTAGATGATCGTCACATTGAGCAAAGTTCTCAACCTGGAATACAACATTGTAGACAATTAAAACTTTACCTTTTCATGTGGAAATTAAATATGTTTGTCTCCCAATGATTTATACGTTAGTTGTCTGTCGTATTACAACTGTTTCCCCAAAGTTTTTGGTCCCACAATCACTCGTTTCTCATGGTTTCCATGTCAAGTAGCCAATGTTTAATTATAACCATCTTATACTTGAGACCAAGAGGTACCGCATGAACGATTGATTGACCTGACTCCCGTTACACAACACTTCCAGATACTCCCAAACATGACTTATTACGCATTAAATTTTTGTTTAGTTGTACTCCACAATAAATAGATATGCCACTACCCACGTTTTTAATTTTAGTCTTTAATTCTCATACGTTGTCTTATTTTGAACATTTACTATTGGCTATTAATGTCTTACATGCCTGTAAATTCTTTGCTGTTTACATTTGTGCGGTTAGGCACCAAAACATTGTTGCTAGTACTGATTGACGACGAACTTATAGCAGGAAGGTAAATAATTACTGAAACAAGATTCTAATAAGAATGGGGTTTCTTTCCAAATAAAGAAAATTTCAATCTTTATGCAGTAAAAATTATGCATTGGCGTTGAGGCTTTACTTAATACATGGTAATTCTCTTTTACTGCGATCTTTACATTGTCGCATCAGCCATAAGGCAGTGACATATTCATTTTGTCTTTGTTGTTTCAGACAGTGAAACGTTTGCATCGGCTACTAATGCGGTGGATGTTAGTATAAATCATCCCAGTTACTTCTGCTTTGCGTATAGCTGGTTCACACCCCGATGTCAAAGAAAGTCAATGACAGTAGTTCCACTGTGTTCTTCATGAACAGGATAAACTTTTCGCGCCAGTAAAAATTATGCATTGGCGTTGAGGCTTTACTTAATACATGGTAATTCTCTTTTACTGCGAACTTTACATTGTCGCATCAGCCATAAGGCAGCGACATATTCATTTTGTCTTTGTTGTTACAGACAGTGAAACGTTTGCATCGGATACTAATGCGGTGGATGTTAGTATAAATCATCCCAGTTACTTCTGCTTTGCGTATAGCTGGTTCACACCCCGATGTCAAAGAAAGTCAATGACAATAGTTCGACTGTGTTCTTCATGAACAGGATACACTTTTCGTGCCACGTTTTGCTTCCACAACCTGCACTATCCATCTTGAAGTGTGGATAAATGGAAATCTACCTCCAAGGCATGCCATCTGTTGTTTCACCGGTGGTGCCAAAGCAAAAATATCTTAAAGTTCGCTGCCGCTGCATGAAAGAGTCCTGATGCATCGCTAGTATAAGAAACGATTCCTCACGGTGAAGACTTGACTGTTCCTATCTCCAAAATGAAAATCACATCGGGACTGTTAGAAATATCTGAAAGAGGTGAAACAGTTGCTCCACTAGTGGAAGAGTAATCTATGAAGTAGAGCATTACAGGTATCTGAAACTAATATCTCAGACGCAACGGAATAATTTGTGTCGTGACTAGAAACTGCCAGAACAATCATCTGATATCATTGCAGGAATGGAGCATTTAGCTAATGGACTAGGAATTTTGATGTTGGGAAGACGAAACAGAGGTTTATTGAAATATAATGAAAAGTAATATTGAAAGTGCATGTATGCACATGGTTTGTATATTCAGCACAACCCTCCAATTTGGCGACTGCCGAATGATCCAAGTAAAACTTTCTCTAAGACGGTGTAGTTTCATAATGGCAACAGACTTCTATCACTAACTTCTTTCAGTGAATAACAAGGGAAGTTTGGTCCTGTTTCTGGAAGCAAGTGAGTTATTTTCCATGTTTCCAGAACATTGCAGGCATCATAAATCACTAGAATTTCAAGCAACGTTTGTGATACAAAGATTTCCATTTAATGGGCGAGATGTGGCGCCCTGAAAATATTCTAAGTTCACAGTTGGCATGGCCACACGGGCCGCTCAGCAAGCCGGGGCTCGTCAGTAAACGCATGGTGCTGAATGTTAGCCGGAGCAAGAGGGTTTGCCCCAGTGCGTTATCGAGGCTAACCGCGTGCATGGGAATTCCATGTTGACGCTGTGTCAATGAAGGTGCTTTGTGTCGATGAATGAGATTTGTATCCCAGGAATACCAAAGGTGGCGGACTTTGTGAAACCATAATGGCAGACATTTCACAGTTCACGTAGAAATTAGTAGTAGCCATAAGAACCATGACACCTCAAAAAGAAACATGTACATTACCATAATTTACACGACAATTCTGATGATGTACTCAGATTTACAATATCTTTGTTAGTTTAAAGTTTACTATCTGACTGTAAATTATACTAGTAACATCCAGCAACGAATTTCCAAAATCTAAACCGTTCATCCGATTTTGTCGATCGACATGTCTTTAGAAAGCCATTAGTGCAAACCTAAATTTTTATGAATTATATGCATTTAACTTGAATATTACTTGAGTTATTGGAGGTTAAAGTGACCGATTACTATTGATCGTGTCAGACCACAAGTACTCCACAGTTAACCGAATAAACGCTAGCAGCATGCTTAAAATATATTTATTCGTCTATGTCTTTGTTTATATCCGATATACACTACTCATGAAGAAATTGGTCAAATATTTACTGTGTTTTAGAAAGCACAGGGACATTAGGTTGCTGGCCTACTTCGCTTCTATTCCTTTGATATGTTTATTTAATTTCATTATGTATCAGTGCTCGTTACTACGGTAGAATGGAGAGACTGTATGGAAGTGGGGGAGGAGCATCGTTTCCAAAACGGACACGAGGATGGACTGAACACGACGGAGCACTGGACGGTCGCAGGAGAGTGGAGCAGTTTGTGCGTGGTCACGGGAGATAGAAATATTTCGTAGTGCCGACGTGTTCACTCGTGTGATTTCCGTGGCTTCTGCAGTGAAGACGTGGTATGCGTTTAGAAGTGAATATCTCACGAGCTAAGTTGTTGTTCATAACTAATTACATGAAGTAGGAATCTATTTTTTCCCTGTTATTCAACTTATATTTTGTTTAATTGACGGAACATCGTCACCAATAAGCCTCTTACAGTAATAACTGGCATTCTTAAACGTACTTCTGCTATCGTACTCATCATTTAAAGTAGTTAAGACAGTATCTGCAAAATTTATTCAATTGCGCTCTTTCATTTATAAATTTCTATGTTACACTCAAAATTCGCAATTGCCGAGTGATAGGAACCTTCGACCATTAGATTCATGTGTATATTCATATTGTATACTGTAGACTCGGCTGTATTTGGCTTGTAATGCGGCAACTACGTATCCTAGCCCCTAGACAACGAAGCCAGCCAAAACCTTCAATATTTCAGATCTGAGTCTGAGGGTATGTAGTTGAGGGCGACATTTCTTATTGAAAGCCCGTAATGTCTACTGCCAGAAAGAAAAATACTAAGAAAACAACCAATAATTGTTCCAAGAAAAGTCATAATGCCTCCGCTTAAGTTCGTGTTAGACTTCATGAAGAATACTGCGAAGACTTTGGATAAAGAGAGTGAGGTTCTCAAACATTGGAAGTAATTTCTTTCTAGTATCAGTGAATCAAAGTTGAATGAACATGTGCTACCCGCACTTCTTTGAAAGCTGTTATTCACAACTTTTTGGACAAGAGAAGATGTGTCTATAATAGCTAAACTTCCAAAAATGGAGTATAGATTTTCATAAAAACAGACTTGATTTATTTCTGCAGTACTGGGATATTGCTAACTACAACAACGTAAACGATTCTACCAAGACTGTCTTGCCATGGACTATCGCAACCAACGACGCTGTAATCTTTGAAAAAAAAATTATTATCGATTTTTATGAGAGAGACTGATGAGACAACTTACAAAACAAATCATCCTCATCCCTTTTACCTAATTAAAATGGGATTAAACTTTGCTGTACATTTACATTTCTAGTTATAGTTACTGTTTTGGTGGTCTACGTTACTTTCTGTATGTAATGATTGTTTCCTACTTTGATGCAAGTCTTTCAATAATTTTCGTGTTATTTATACTATACGTGGGTTTTATCAGTTTTCATCAAACTTCACCAAAGTTAGTTACACATTTTATCGTTATTTTGTGATTCTATAGAGATCACTTAGTTGCACCTTTGAATTTAGCTTCCAAAACTTTGATACACTCATCCGTTTGGAAACCATATGCAAGAAAAACGTTTGTATCTGTTAACCAGTGTTATTTTGAATAATTTTAAGGGGGAACATTAGGAAAAGTTGGCTATTTAGATTTCTATTGATGTCTTCTTCACAGGCAACAATTTGGGGTACTTGTTGGTTGCCTATCGTAAAATTAAAATTCCGTACTCTGGCCGAATATTCTGATTCTTCGTGTGAATCTGCAGTTACGTTCTTCCCATGTAGACTTCTTACAGCCCATAATATCTTACTGTTTCTGTAAGTCAGTCATTCCGTTTCACTGCAAAACTCCTTGTACCGTTTCTCTCGCGTTATTGTGGAGTGCAGCTACTTGACTAGGAGATAAACAGACTTTTTCTTTAATCATCAGTGTTCTGACTGGTTTGATGCGCCCCCCCCCCCCAAATTCCTCTCCTTTGCCTCTTCATCTCAGAGTAGCACTTGCAAACTACGTCCTCGACGAATTCCAGCACTTAAGAATCAGATATCATGAATTTGAATGAAGACAAACGAATTTTCGAAACGAACACCCGACCCAGGTCATACATGCCTCTTACACATTGCACGAAATTAGTTTCAAATTAAAGCTTATTTTTAGAAAAGAAAAAAATGCAGTCGAAAAAATTCTCGAAGCCTACACAAGCAATTTCGTAGAATAATACGATCTCCATAATCTAATATGGTAAAGCCAAACTTTTCTTAATCCAAGCGAACTAATAGCCACCTAATATATTCCATCACATCAAAATTATAAGTAAGGGTGATACTAAAACTTAGTGCTAAGCATTCAGCGGTCTCACAGTGCTAAATATTTTATGTTCTCATACGGAAATTAATAGGCGCTAATGCCGGAATGTGGTTCAGAATTACACCCTTCAAATTAGAAGACTTTGAGCACGAAATAATTTCGAAGTCCAGCACTTGTATTAGTTCACAATATGTAGTTCATTTCACACACTCGGGAGAATGAAAGATGTCTCGTAGATACAATTGGATAGATAAACTTGAGCATAACAGATAGTAAAGCAGTATAATGTTGAAGTTACACAGTCTAAGAAGTCGGCGACTGTCCTGCAATTCTATTGAGATGTTGTTGTCTTAGTTAATCAGTAAAATCGAATATTGCTTTTGATCTCTGTGTTGAATATTTACTTGTAGTTTCAATGTAGTCAGGATCTGATTCTGGTAACACACTAGAACTCGTTTAAGGTTCTTCTCACTAAACGTAATAATGGAACATAGGTTCAGAATTAATAGCCCTTAGTCATTAGTCTGTCGACAAGTCTATTACTACTACGTGAGATATATGTGTACCTTAGTTGTTTCATGGCAGTTTATTGAATGATGTACATGTGTGTGTGAGTTTTCTGAATTATATATTGTTGTGTGTATGTGGCAGTGCATTGTTGCTTATTTCTTGTCTCAACAATGAACCTAGTTCGGCGCACATTAGTGCGCCGAGTGTTGTGTAGCAGTAGGCACGAGAATGGGTCGTTCTGTGGACGCGTCACTATAGGATTGGGCCACTATGGTCTGGCGCATTTATTGAAAAGTGTGCTTTATATTTTACGTGGGCGCTGTTTCTATGATAGTGACACAAGTTTATAAAAAATTTAATAACTGTTACGACAAACGTTTTGAGAAACCGATAAAATATACGTAGTTTTCGTTCCGCATCGGTCAACTCATTTGTTAACCAGTGATGGTCAAGAATCTTACCTCAACCTGGGCGTACAGGATGTTACCAGTTTGAGAGGCTCCCCTCCCCCCGTCCCCCTTGAGGAGGACTAAACGCATAATCAGCAAAAGGATATGAGGGGAGGAGCTCAGTTCGTGAGGAAGTGCGCCTTGAAGACGAATGACTTGCCATCATAGGAGGCGGCCGATGCTGATCAAAGCAGTTACAGGTGAGTGTGTCAGCGAAATAAATACCAGCGCATCGTAAGAAGCTACGAGGGTGAGTCAGATTAAAATCTTAAGTTAGTAATGACAAATCGAAATTTCGCGCCGTAAGTTGGTAAGCGTGCTACAAACAGCGTACAGAATGGTCTGTAGGTGGCAACATAGTGCAGATGCACACATACAGTTACAGTATCAGTATAAAGATGGTCGCCCCACTTGCAACTTGCACCACGGAAGGACAGCGTTCTGTTATACGGTTTTTGCGTTGTGAAGGTGTGAAACCTATTGAAATTCATCGACGAATGAAGGTACAGTAGTGTGATGCATGTTTGTGACAGCAGCAATCTACAAATGGAGTAGGAAGTTCGCAAATGGTGTGGCTTTAATGGAAGAAGTTCCTCGTCCAGGTCAGGCACAACGTGTTGTGACTCCACAGAACTTTGTAGCAGTTGAAGCCATAGTGAAGGAAAACCGCCGAGTGACACTGAATGACATTGCAGCATGTTTACAGATTAGTCATGGGTCAGCACACCACATTGTACACGATATGCTCCAGTTTCACAAAGTGTCTGCAAGATGGGTGCCACGGCAGCTGACTCCTGAAATAAGAGAACGATGTATTGATGCTTGCGAAGAACTTCTTCGGCCTTTTGAATGATAAGGTGATGTGTCCCTTGCAAGAATCGTTACTAGTGGCGAAACCTCGGTTAACTTCCACCAACCGGAAATGAAGAGAGCGAGCAAGGAATGCCGCCATTCTTTATCACCAAAACCAGAGAAGTTTCGAACAGAACCAGCAGCAGGGAAGGTATGCTGACTGACTCTCTTTTGGGACGAGAAGGGCGTCATTTTGAAGCATTACGTGCCTAGAGGAACCACAGTCACCAGTGCATCATACACAGATCTCCTAAAAAATCATCTACGGCCTGCAATCAAATCAAAGCGACGTCGATTACTGTCAGCGGGTGTCCTTTTGCAACATGGCATTGCAAGGCCCCACACTGCCCGTAGAACAGTTGCAACAATCACAGATCTGCATTTTGTGTATCTTCCTCATCCACCAATCACCAGACATTGCCCCCAGTGATTTCCATATACTCGTATTTGGACTACTCAACGACGCAATGTGAGGAAAGAAGTTCCGTTCTGATGAAGAGGTACGCCACGCGGTGCATGAGTGATTGCGCCGACTACGAAAAAATATTTTTCTAAAGGAACTTATACACTTTGTAAGCGCTGGAAGACTTTCATTAAGCGTGGAGGAGGTTATGTAGAAAAGTGATACAGCTTTGTACCACTTCTGCACAATAAATAATATTTAAAAAAATATTTAAAGTTATCATGTGACTCGCCCTCGTATAAATGCAACTCTGAATGGCAACATAGCAACGATACATTGTGAATTTTGAATTTAATTGAAGGTAGTTAAGACCTACTGTTGAGCTCAAGTGCATCAGTTATACATTGGTTAATGGTACAGGTAACAGTGAGTCTGAATTTGTAGGAAATTTGATTAAGTATTCCGAGGTAGGAAAAAGTATAGAAAATTTAGAAAGTCAAATTAGTGGAAACGATAACGTAAATCTGCCTACAACAAATTCTGGTTATGCTACCCAAAACTGTGTTCGGAGACGAATGAGGAGGAACACAAATTCGGCCATTATTACAATTCATTCATAGATTAACCCTCATATGGACTTCTGGGGTCCTTTCCATGCCAATGACACTGTACTCGCCTGCCATTTCTTCGGTTGGACATTTTATTGGTGAAGGTTCCACGCATGTTTTCGGCAGTTTATAAATGGCCAACTGCATTGTCGTTTTCTCAGTACACTGCTGTAAAGATAGTGGGTTGCCGTTATCGATCTGATAATACTGTGTTTCTGTTTCCTACACGGTCAGATTTATCAGCTGAATATCACTTTATTTTTAGGTTTAATTAGTATTTGCATTAATTTCCAGTGTTAATACAGCTTCGAGCTCTCATTCACGATTGCCAGTACTTAATTCGTATTTTCCGGGCTTTCCAAGGAAAACTTTAGAAGAATATGAAGCGATGCAAATGATCTAGACGATGAAAATGACTCTTCTTACAATAGTGAGCATGGGATTGCTTAAGGTGAAAGTTGTGCCTGCAGTGAATCTCATCATAAAGAGTAAAATGAATACAGTTAAGGGGCATCAAGTTCCTACGCGAGAAACAGGTACAAGTAGTTCGCTATTGCAGTTTGAACGCACCACTCTACGATTTAATATGTACGCTACTATACTGAAAGACGCTGCCAGCAGGTTGGGAGACTCAAGCAGTAGATAGGAAGTGTTGGAATGATTTGTTTACTAGAGATATGTTGCAGTAAATTTGCCAAGCCTGTGGTTCAGTGGTGTGTAAACGTGAAGAGACGAGAAATTGGGTGTATGTTGAAGATTTGTATAAAATTGTGTATCAGTTCATATATGAAGTTCTGATTTTCCACACCCTATATGTACAACTTACAGCAACAGCATTCTAATTGAGAGGTGAATACAGAGCACATAGATTCGGTAGTAGGATGACCAGACTTATTTAAAGATAAAATATAAGAATACCCTTTCTACTTCCTGTATTTACCACAGGATAATGGCATAACAGGACTTCACCATGGTATCAGCATAGATATTCAGACTATAATAACTAGTTGTTAAACTGTACATTTTGTTTAAATAAAATCTAACAATAAAATGAAAAATTAAAACTTACAATATATTGAATTTATAGTTCCGAGACACCGAAAATTACTCCGTCAAATATAATGCACAATAATTAAAATCGTAAATTCTTAAGAAAATAGCATTTTTATATAAGAATGCCTCACAAACATGCAATGCGGTTCTCCAAAGTCACATACTCAGAAGTTCCTTTCTCATATTAAGGCCCTTCTCTGATGCTATCAGATTTCTCTCGGAAAGGAATAACCTTTCTACAGTACTAGTCTGATTTTCACGTCCTCTTAGCTCCGTCTGCTATTGGTTATTTTGCTGCCTAGGTAACAGAATTCCGTAACTTCGTCTATTCCATGATCACCAGTCCTGATATTAAGCTTCCAGTTGTTCTCATTTCCGCTACTAAGTTTCCCGTTGTCCTCGTTTCTGATACTTGTCATTACTTTCGTCTTTTTTCAAATTATGCTCCATCCATATTCTTCCCTCGTCAGACTTTTTTTCTGTTCAACATACCCTGTAACTCTTCATCACTTTCGCTGAGGATAGTAAAGTCATCAGTGAATCTCATTACTGAATTCCTTTCACCGTGAATTTTAATTCCCCTCTTAAACCTCTCTTTTATTTCGGTCATTGTTTCTTCGACATAAAGTTTGTACAGTAGGGGCGGAAGTTTAATTCCTGTATTACACCTTTATAATCCGAGAACTTTGTTCTTGGTCTTCCATTCTTACTGTACCCTCTTGGTTCTTGTACATATTGTATATTACCCTTCTTTCCCTATGTCTTAGCACTACTATTCTCAGAGTTTCGATCATCTTGCAGCATTTGACATTGCTTAATGCTTTCCTCTGGTCGACAAATCCTTCGAACGTGCCTTCATTTTTCTTTAGCGTTGCTTGCATTACTAACCGAAACGTCAGAAATGCCTCTCTGCTCCCTTTACATTTCCTGATGGCAAACCTATCGTCATCTGAACATCCTCAATTTTCTTTCCCACCTTCTATGTCACAACTTGATGTTCTGAGATTGCTATTGTTAAACTTTTCAGACGAATCTGGGGGAAAATTCATATCTCAAAACCAATAGTAAAGGGGCTATCTGATCATGACATGCAGCTTCTTATATGAATTGTTGAGAATTGTCAGTATATAAAATATATTAAATCTGAGTACAAGTGTGTAAAAAAAATCAGTCACAAAATGAGAAATATTGGATATTGCTCAAGGACATGCACTGGATACACATATACAATACTGAAACTTCCTGGCAGATTAAAACTGTGTACCCGACCGAGACTCGAACTCGGGACCTTTGCCTTTCGCGGGCAAGTGCTCTACCATCTGAGCTACCGAAGCACGACTCACGCCCGGTACTCACAGCTTTACTTCTGCCAGTACCTCGTCTCCTACCTTCCAAACTTTACAGAAGCTCTCCTGCGAACCTTGCAGAACTAGCACTCCTGAAAGAAAGGATATTGCGGAGACATGGCTTAGCCACAGCCTGGGGGATGTTTCCAGAATGAGATTTTCACTCTGCAGCGGAGTGTGCGATGATATGAAACTTCCTGGCAGATTAAAACTGTGTGCCCGACCGAGACTCGAACTCGGGGCCTTTGCCTTTCGCGGGCAGGTGCTCTACCATCTTTTTTTTTTTTTTATTTTTGTTACTTTTCCGCGTATGCAGAGACAAGCAATGTCGTATGCTAGACGGATAGGGCGTCATTTTACGGTCAAATACTGTTGCTCTCTTATTGCACCGGTATTTGGTAACTGAGAACGCCCCTAGCTCCATTATGGCTGGCAAAATTTATAATCCGGTTCTTCAGGGCTACTTCAAGTGCGCTTGCTACTGGCTTTCCTGAGCTCACCCTACTCGCCTTGTCACAGCTCTGTCAAAGTGTGATGCTAACGAATAATGAGAAACTCTTAGCCACGCTCAATCTTACATGCCACCCCTTGGTTGTTGCCGTCGCTAGTAAGATGAGGGTAGACTGTCGCACAATTAAGCTGAATCTCCACTCACGGTGCACATATCCCGCAAAGACAACCTTGTTTTCCGTTGCATGCAAAATTACCGTCTGCTTTTCTACCGAATTCCACCTACGTACTTTACTGGTGCCGCATTCTTGTTATATCCACGTGCTATAACAGGCGTCTACTCTTCATTGAGGACCTGCAACCGGGGCTGAGTTTCACCTACTCTTCAGCACGGTCAAAATGGCAGGGCTCGTCCGGGATTTGAACCCGGGACCTCCTGCACCCAAAGCAGGAATCATACCCCTTTTTTTTTTTTTTTTTTTTTTCTTTTTTTTTTTACAACCAGAACAGCTACAGGAGAGAGTCATTTTTGTTGTCAGCGGCAGTTGCATTATCACAAAAGCACAGTAATTCCATTGGCGTCGTATCAAAATGAATACCTGCCGAAACCCGGGATCGAACCAGGGACCTTTAGATCTTCAGTCTAACGCTCTCCCAACTTTTTTTTTTTTTTTTTTTTTTTTTACAGCATTCTTTTAAGTCCAAAGGGAACACACACAGACACACACACACACACACACACACACACACACACACACACACACACACACACAGACACACACACACACACACTTAAATAAAAAGAAGATATAATTGGTTTCTAATGCAAACAGCAAAGGGTGGATTTGTACCTCAATTTTGATATACTGGGAGTGCATAATAAATTCATATTTTTTTTCATTGTGTAAAGTTAGAGGTGACAGTGAGATTCAGGCCTGCGGAAGCAAAGTGGGCAGGGGTCGAAGCCCGAGGCCTGGCCACGATGACTCCACCGTCCTGTTTCCGAAAGGCACCTGTACAAGGGCGTAGTATTATCCCCTACTGTCTCGGTTCGTGGTCGCTCGTTTGTTTTTCTTGAGCGCCCTAAAGGTCCACGAAAACTTCAGTCCTGGATGTAGAGAAGAAACATACACCAAGGCGGTAAATCCCGAAACAGTATAAAAGAAAATGGCTCACACAGGTGTCCTTAGCCAACACCCTCTCTTTCAAATGTCAGGCTAAGCATATTTGCAAAATCATCACGGAGGCCTGGCAATCGCAAGCGCTGCCAGTAAGCAGTAAGCATGTACTGCCGAAACGCTAGGTGTCCATCGTCTTCATGACAACTGATGACAAAATGTACGAAATGTCCAATCAACCACATGACTGTATGGAGCTTCGTTCGCGGAAAAAAGGAGGAATCGGGCCGGACGATGATGTCAATAGTATAAGCGGCTTCAGCAGACCTAGTGACAAAAGCAAGTTGTTTCCTGAGCCAACGCCAATTGGCAAGGTGCCCACAGCAGGTGAATCGATGTTCAAGGGTATCCAGGAGACCACACCGAGTACAGGTGTCCGTGTCAGAAAGACCAATACGGTGCAGTCGTACATTGGTGGGAACCAAATTATTTATTACCCTATACCACGTGGACGCCACGGCCATAGAGTGTATCGGCAGACTAACATTCTTCCAGACGGTCCTCCAGGACACAGATGGAGACGCCAGTTCTATTGGATTGGGACCGGCCAGCCCCTCCCAGCGGGCAATCAAGCCCTTGGTCGTTGGCACCGGTCGCCGCAAGAAGACGTCACCGAGGTAACTCACCGCAATGTAAAATTCCCGAATGTGTTTCAACTTAAAATTTAGGCGTCCGACATCGACAGGTGGAGCAAGGCTCGCCGGACGCACAACAGTAAAAAGCCTGGATGTAATTGAAGTCTCTTCTTGCGTAACAATTAGAGTCGTTCGGCGGACGTACAAAGCAGACGCCTTGCGAGTAATGTCAGAGAGGCCCAAGCCTCCGGAGATACGCGGTTTCGTCATAACCTCGTAACGTAACTTGAATAGATGGCCCTTCCATATAAACCTGCTAGACAATTGGCGCAACCTTTTCGCCACCATCATGGGAAGTGGGAACAGCTGAGCAACATAATAAGCTTTACATAGAACGTAGGTGTCTAAAATTCTGACTTTTTGCAAAATGGTAGCAGAGCGCTGCTCATGGACCATCAGAGCCCCCTGTATCTTCTCGGTGACAGATTTCCAATTGAGAGCCGCCATTTTTAGAGGACACCGATCAATGATAATCCCCAAGGACGTATGGCGATCGACAAAAGTGGCCCAAGGGACATCAGCATCGCGAAATCCTCGAATATCAAGGAACTTACATTTACCCTGATTGAGACGCGCTCCAGAGACACGACAGTATGCATCAACTGCCCCTTTCAACAACCGGATATCATCACGTTGACGGAGGAGAACAACGACATCATCCGCATATGCCTTAACAGAGAGCTTCCCACCAGAGAGGGACATACCCTGAAGCTTGAGAGCAATAGTCCGAAGCAGCGGTTCCAGGGACAATACGAATAAAGACATAGAGAGCGGACTACCCCGAGGCACTCCGCGGCGGATAGCAATGGACGGCGTCAGCTTCCCATTGACTGACACCCGAGCTGTTATTCCCCTATACAAATTGCCAAGAACACCACGTGATGAAGCGTTAAAACCTATTGTACCTAAAACATGATCTAAAAACACATGACTGACGTGATCAAAAGCCTTGTAAAAATCAAGGAAAGCAAAGGCACAATGTACGTTTGTAGCCGCCGCAACCGAGACAACATCCCGATATTCGGCTACTGGTGTCAGAATAGATCTATCATGAAAACAACATTGATGTGCACCAATCACACCCCGAAGCAGAGAAGACAACCGGCTATTGAGCGCTCTAGCAGCTGTCTTGTAGTCAAAGTTCAGCAATGTGAGCGGACGAAGATTGGCAGCAGATAAACGACCAGAGGACTTCGGAATTAAAACAATTTTCCCTACTTTAAAATCGGCAGGCACATCCACCCCCCTGACAATCTCATTTAAAATCTGCGTAAAAATGCCACCCAAAAGAGGCCAAAAACGGAGATAAAATTCTTTAGGCAGGCCGTCTGGACCCGGCGATTTACTGGACGGAGAGCGAGCAATAAAATCGAAAACATCATCTACATGGAACTCCCGGAGAAATTCGCCGTTCGCGTCAGGCGCGATCGTCGCAGTTAGATCCCCAAGGACATCATCCGAAAGAGACTCACCAGAATCATCGGCAGAATATAGACTAGTATAATACTGATGAAGAGCACGAACCATTTCCTCCTGTGCAATAAGCTGTCGTCCATCATCCACCGTAAGAGAAGAGATGAAGGAGCGACGACGACGAGTCTGATGCCGTAGCAGGTGGTACAAGGATGTCAGTTCACCTTCAACAAGAGAGTGAGGTTTCGACTTAACTCGCAGACCATCCATCTGTCGTCGTTTAAGGCTCAAGAGCTTGGCTTTAATACGACGAACATCATGGATCCGCAGAGGAGAGGTACCCGCCGCGTCATATAGTTCACGCAGGACAGAGTAGTAATATTCATACGTGTTCTTAAAATCACGCGCCCTTGCAGCACAGTAAAAAATCAAAGTCTGACGAATCTTGGGCTTGGCAAACGCAGTCCACCAAACCAGCAAGGAGGGGTATCGCGGGACAGAGCGAAGACATCGCTCCCACACGCCACTTATAACATCATCCATAGCACTGTCGGCAAGGTGGGAAACATTTAACATCCACTGGGAACGATAAAGTTTTGCAGGTTGGTGACT
The DNA here is from genome assembly GCF_021461385.2 of Schistocerca piceifrons. NCBI lineage: Eukaryota > Metazoa > Arthropoda > Insecta > Orthoptera > Acrididae > Schistocerca > Schistocerca piceifrons. Next base: position 159,653,356 of record NC_060139.1, on the reverse strand, counting down.
AAGATTTACAGTTGCAGTAAAAGCACAATGGTCAGAAAAACTAGTAGGAATAACATCGACAGAAAGAATTTTATCACATAAAAAGTCAGATAAATAGAATCTGTCGAGTCTACTGCATGAGGACCCGGTAAAAAACGTATATTTCACCAGGGTTGGATATTTGTGTTCCCAAACATCACGCAGATGCATCGTACGAACTAAGTCATGTAAATCACGGCAATAATTAAAATTGGGGGACTGGTCTGCAGGGCGTAAAACACAATTAAAATCGCCTCCGAGCAGGAGACTCCGAGGACTCTGGCGCAAAAGATAAATAAGCTCTTCTTTATAAAAGCGCGATCGAGCCACAGTGTGACCCGAACCAGAGGGGGCATACAAAACAACGAGGCGGAGATCAAAAAGACGACAACCAATCCCACGGCCAGAGTCAAGGAATTCAATGTCAGTAATAGGAATGCCCTCTCGAAAGAAAAGAGCAGTTCCTGTTGAATATTCCGGCGCGACATTAAAAGCAGTTTGAAATCCAGGTAGAGAGAGATCAGAAAACAACACTTCCTGCAAAAACACTACGTCCGCACAGGCGTCGTAAATAAACTGCCGCAAAGAGGCAATGCGAACGTCGGACTCAATACGGTTAACATTTAAGGTAAGAAAGGTGTATGCTTGAACCATAGACAGAAAAGCGAGAAAACAAATCACCTACACCGACGCACCAGCGTCACAGTCCATACCAGGGGTGACGGAGGCATCCGAGGGAGGGGGACTGCTACCCCGTTCCGCGGATCCCTTACGTTTCGGTTTTTTACGAACAGCATTAACGTTCGGCTGAACGCGTAACTTGCGTCGGCTGACGGGCAAGGAAGCTTCAGCCGCCGGTGACGTAGGAGGGTCAAGTTCTGTATCCGACACCACCCGCGCCGGTCCACATGCGGGATCCGGGGTCGCGGCGGAAACATCCGACGAAACGGAATGGTCAACACCTGCACTAGCTTCCGGCAAACATGGACTGCACGGAGGCGAAACGTGAGCAGGGAGGTCCGAGGCCGCAGAGTTGGAAGGAAGCGGAGCAGCTCCGCTGGCAGAGGTATGGGGCAGCGAAGCAGGAAGTTGTCGCGGCTCCACTTGTTGTGACATCGAAGTCGGTTTGGAAGACGGCGCCAACAGGCCCGACCGACGACCCGACTCGAGAGAAGCTGCGTCGGAGGCCGGAGGGGGGCCAGCAGCCGCCACCGGAACCGCTACCTCAGGAGGGCAGGGAGCAGCTACAGTACACAGTGGCTCGGAGGATGCCGGTCGCTCGGACTGGGGCATCTCAGGGAGATCCTCATCCGTACTATTTCCATCGTGTGGGCGACGCCTCTTATTATTCAAAAGTGGCACGCCCACCTGAGGGACAGACGGAACAACATCAGATTTAGCACGCAAAGGAGGAAATTCTGTGTCAGGGGTGCGCAAAACCTGTGGCGGGGCGCTACTACCACTGGACTGTGCTACACCAAGAGCAGAACCACCTGCAACGAGGTCAGCGACCGTTAACTTGCGACGCTGTTCGAGAGAATTTTTTAAAACAAAAACCCTCCGCGGACAGTCAGTACGCACGTGACCACTTTCATTGCACAAAAAACAGGTGCCAACCTGACCACTATATGTTACATGGACACGATATCCACCGATCTGCAGGTGAGATGGAATATTCTGCTTAATGTGCATTTCGACTGAACGAATACCACTGTAACATTGCAGGCGATGTTGGCTTGACCAGCGTTCAAGGCGAATGCTCTTTACATCACCATACTTTTGTAGACCCTCCTTAAGATAGACATTATCCACCTCCGGTGGAAGGTTGTAAACACGAACATTGGTATACGTGATGGAAGCATTGGAAAGCAGAACGGTACTTACAGAATCATCCCGATGCCGAAAGAGAACTTGATGACCATATTTAGAAAGAATTTTATCAACCTGAAGTGGGTCCATGAACTTAACAAAGAAAACATACAGTTCGGTATCGAAATAAGCAGTGTGCACCTGATCCGAATGAACACCAAAGGTATCTACCAACCAATCATGAATCTCAAGGGAACTAGGTTGCACATTGCGGGTTGACTTGTCGAAAGTAAAACTAACTGTAGCCTGACGAGGAATAACCTGGGACGACATTTTCAAAATAGGCGGTCGAAACCGCTACACACAACACACTGAAATAAGGACAGAAAGTAACACAAGGTACGAAACAACGACGGAGAAACACTCACAGAAGTTGCAACACAACACGTAAACAACGATAGTCCACTATACGTAACGCTACGGCGGAGCGGAAGACTAGGCACGTCCACACTGCACGGCGTCTAAAGCGGAACTCTCCATCTGAGCTACCGAAGCACGACTCACGCCCGGTACTCACAGCTTTACTTCTGCCAGTACTTCGTCTCCTACCTTCCAAACTTTACAGAAGCTCTCCTGCGAAACTTGCAGAACTAGCACTCCTGAAAGAAAGGATATTGCGGAGACATAGCTTAGCCACAGCCTGGGGGATGTTTCCAGAATGGGATTTTCACTCTGCAGCGGAGTGTGCGCTGATATGAAACTTCCTGGCAGATTAAAACTGTGTGCCCGACCGAGACTCGAACTCGGGACCTTTGCCTTACGCGGGCAGGTGCTCTAGCATCTGAGCTACCGAAGCACGACTCACGCCCGGTACTCACAGCTTTACTTCTGGCAGTACCTCGTCTCCTACCTTCCAAACTTTACAGAAGCTCTCCTGCGAACCTTGCAGATCTAGCACTCCTGAAAGAAAGGATATTGCGGAGACATGGCCTAGCCACAGCCTGGGGGATGTTTCCAGAATGAGATTTTCACTCTGCAGCGGAGTGTGCGCTGATATGAAACTTCCTGGCAGATTAAAACTGTGTGCCCGACCGAGACTCGAACTCGGGACCTTTGCCTTTCGCGGGCAAGTGCTCTACCATCTGAGCTACCGAAGCACGACTCACGCCCGGTACTCACAGCTTTACTTCTGCCAGTACTTCGTCTCCTACCTTCCAAACTTTACAGAAGCTCTCCTGCGAAACTTGCAGAACTAGCACTCCTGAAAGAAAGGATATTGCGGAGACATAGCTTAGCCACAGCCTGGGGGATGTTTCCAGAATGGGATTTTCACTCTGCAGCGGAGTGTGCGCTGATATGAAACTTCCTGGCAGATTAAAACTGTGTGCCCGACCGAGACTCGAACTCGGGACCATTGCCTTTCGCGGGCAAGTGCTCTACCAGGAGAGCTTCTGTAAAGTTTGAAAGGTAGGAGACGAGATACTGGCAGAAGTAAAGCTGTGAGTACCGGGCGTGAGTCGTGCTTCGGTAGCTCAGCTGGTAGAGCACTTGCCCGCGAAAGGCAAAGGTCCCGAGTTCGGGTCTCGGTCGGGCACACAGTTTTAATCTGCCAGGAAGTTTCATATCAGCGCACACTCCGCTGCAGAGTGAAAATCTCATTCCGGAAACATCCAACAGGCTGTGGCTAAGCCATGTCTCCGCCATATCCCTTCTTTCAGGAGTGCTGGTTCTGCAAGGTACACAGGAGATCTTCTGTAAAGTTTGGAAGGTAGGAGACGAGATACTGGCAGAAGTAAAGCTGTGAGTACCGCCCGCGAGTCGTGCTTCGGTAGCTCAGATGGTAGAGCACTTGCCCGCGAAAGGCAAAGGTCCCGAGTTCGAGTCTCGGTCGGGCACACAGATTTAATCTGTCAGAAAGTTTCATATCAGCGCACACTCCGCTGCAGAGTGAGAATCTCATTCTGGATTTACAATACTTCTTACACAAATGGAAAATACAAAGCATTCATTAATAAAATTACTTCTTCAGTTGAAAGTTGTTTTTCCCTAAATCTAATTCAAATGAAACAGGTCTAAAAAAGAAACTACGATAACACATGGAATAGAGACACAATGTGGGACTAAAAAGAAATTCTATCTACTATCTAGGAACAGCTCCGATAGTAACATTGTAAAGCATTGTAAAGAACTGCAAAACATTGAGGCAAGGCATCCAGAAGTCTAAGCACCTTTATTATGAGAAAAAGATAATTACATCAGATAACAAAATAGAATCTGTATGAGATATAATGATGAAGAGGAAGGAGGGGCCAGAAAGGAAAAGGAACAGGTAGCTCTAAGAATAGGGAAGTCATTAGCAACAAATGCATGTAGTATTGCAAACCTTTTCAACAAGTACTTTGTTATCAGGTTTAGCAAACAGTGCAATGGAATATCTGAGAACAATGTCTACATATAACTTCAGTAAATGGTAATGACAGTCACTTCTCCTAAAGAAGGAGGATCCATCATAAAATCCTAAAAATCATTGTAATGGTTGTGATAACATATCAACAAAGTTAATCAAAGAGGGTTCATGTGAGGTGTCTTCTATCTTAAGTTATTCATGTAATGAACCTCTTATCAAGGGAACATTTCACAGATGGGTAAAATATGCTGGAGTTAAACCTCTTTACAAGAAGTGGGATAAAGAAATACCATCAAACCATCGACCAATTTCACTTTTTCCGGCTTTTCCAAAAACTTTTGAAAAGGTTATGTTCAAGCGTCTTCTTAAGCATCTGGCTACAAATAATGTAGTATTCAAGTCACAATTTGGGTTCCTTAAGAGTCCTGATACAGAGAACGCTATTTACATGTACAGTGAGAATGTATTTAATTCATTAATAAAAAAGTAGTCGCTTCTGACATGTTCTGTAACCTATCAAAAGCCTTTGACCATGTGAACCACTACATTCTATTAAGTAAATTAAATTATCATGGTGTCACTGGCAGTGCTGCAAGTGTTACAATGGTTCAAATGGTTCTGAGCACTATGCGACTTAACTTCTGAGGTCATCAGTCGCCAAAAACTTAGAACTAATAAAACCTAACTAACCTAAGGACATCACACACATCCACGCCCGAGGCAGGATTCGAACCTGCGACCGTAGCGGTCACGCGGTTCCAGACTGAAGCGCCTTTAACCGCACGGCCACACCGGCCTGCCAAGTCTTACGTAACTAACGGGAAACGAAGGGTGTAGTAGCAAAATATCTGCAGAGTAAGCAGCTAGTCTTTATCTGATTGGCAATTAATTACAAGCGATGTTCGTAAAGGCTCCATGTAAGGTCTTCTAACCTTTCTTGTGTGAATTAATGACCTCTCGTCTTATATAGTGTAGATGCTAAGTTTGTTATGTTTGCAGATGATGCTAGAGTTAGAATAAGTAGCAAGTCAAATGCAGACTAAGGAATATATTCAGTAGGGTAATGATGAATGAGATATTGCATTTGGAGATTGCGCCAGTAAAGAAGAGATGAGCCTTGTTTGCGCGAATTGACGGTGTATTAACGTGGGCGAAACGGCAGTCGCTGTCGCGTCCCAAACTTGTGTGTTGCTTGGGACTGGACGACAGGGTTCGGGTGGAACGGAAATTGTTTGCCTAAGTGAGAGGGAGTCATCACCTGGTTACGTTGTTGAAACCCCTTATCACAAAAAGTAAGGCTTGTAATAACTACTGAGGTGATAAACACTATGAGCGTCTTACAAATTCTGGCTTTATTCAAAAAACAGCATTTGACAACGTCCCGGTTTGCCGTTTAATGAAAAAAAATACGAGGCTGCAGAATATCAAAGCAGACCTGCGATTGGATCTAAGACTTTCTTGCAGACAGAACTTAACACATCGGTCTTGACGGAAAAAAATCGACATATGTAAAGGTAATACCCGGAGTACCACAGGGAAGTGTGATAGGACCGTTGCTGTTTACAATATATACATAAATGATCTAGTAAAAACAGTCGGATGCTCTTTGAGGCTATACGCTGATGATGCAGTTGTTTATACCAAAGTAGCAAAGCCAGAGGATAGTAAGAATTTGCTGAACGATCTGCACAGAATTAATGATTGGTGCAGGCTCCGGCAGTTGACCCTGAACGTAAATAAATGTAACATATTGCCCACACATAGGGAAAGAAATCCACTACTGTACAGCTGCACTATTGATGACAAACCGCTGGAGACAGCGTGTGCCGTGAGATATCTAGGAGTAACTATCCATAGTGGCCTTAAGTGGAATAACAACATAAAACGGATAGTGGGAAAAGCAGACTGAAGATTCAGATTAATCGAATGAATCTTAAGGAAATGTAACCCATACACGAAAGAAATGGCGTATAAGACGCTTGTTCGCCCGTTTATTGTGTATTGTTCATCTCTCTGGGATGCCTGTCAGGTAGGACTGATAGAGGAGATAGAGAAGATCCAACGAAGAGAGGTGGGTTTCGTCACGGGATCGTTTAGCTAGCGAGAGAGCGTTACGGAAATGCTAAACAAACTCCGCTGGCAGACATTGCAAGAGAGGCGTTTTCCATCACCGAGGGATTTACTATTTAAATTTCGGGGCAGCACTTTTCAGAAGAAGTCGGACAACATACTACTCCCCCCCCCTCCCTCCCCCCACATCACATACATCACGCGTATTGACCACTAGGAGAAAATTCGAGAAATTAGAGCCAGTACAAAGGTTTACCGATGATCATTCTTCCCACTCACTATTCGCGATTGTAACAGGGTTTGGGGGGAATCAGGTAGTGGTGCCGAAAGTTCCCTGCGCCATACACCATTATGTTGCTTGCGGAGTATGATGTAGATGTAGATGAACTCCTGAAACACTTACTCTAAAGAAATTGTATCAACTAAAGGACCAAGTTTTATACAGAAATGGCGACTAACTATAAGTTTTTCGTCTTCTGAAAATGAAAACCATCAGCAGTGACGGCATCCAAATTTCATGTGAGAAAACAGAGTTTATTACGAACATAAATTCACCACCAACGGAGCTTGTGGTGGGTCAAGGCAAAATTAAGCGAGTTGAAAAGTTGAAATATCTCTGAGAATGGATAAGAGCCACCCTATCAGAGAAAGAAACCTTCATATCATGCATTCCATTTAACCAAAAACATCTACATCCAAAGATCCGTATCGTTCAATGCAAAGTTAAGGCATTACTGAAGTGTTATCCGTCCGGAGGTCTTGTACGCTTCTGAATCCCTCGTAGTAAACAAAAAATGCCTAATCGAAAAGGATGCCAAGGAAAGGAAGATTTTGAGAAAGAGCTTAAGTCCCATCAAAGAGAATGGGGAATATAGAAGACATCATTATAATGAACTGTATTCTCACATAGAGAAGATAACTGATGCCACTCGGAAAATAAGGATTATGTTTTATAGACATATGACCCGAATGAGCCCTGGAAGATTCACCAATAGTATGATCACCTTCTTTCAGGAGAAGAAAAGGAAATGGGCCTGGTTCACAGAGGTGTAGAAAGATCTTAAAGACGTGGGGATCACTCATGATATCTTGGAACGTGTCCCACACAAGGAGAAACTTATGGCGTGGCAGTCTCCGCTAATTTTAAATTCCTGCTGGAGGTAGAACGTAAATGTGTATCCGCACTGAAACTTATAGTTTAATTGCCAATCTAGGTGAATCAGTTACATGAATGTGAGCTGTCCGTTCTTTTGGGTATGTCCGAAAGAACAAATACCACACATTCATATAACAGAAGCCTTTCTGAGGAGAAGAGGGAGAAAAATCTAGTAAGTGTGCCGTTCAGATGAGGTAGAAAATTGGTCTACTTGTAGCATAGTCCTTGAAACCTTACACGGATGGAGAATTACAGACAGAATGCCTGATAGATGCAGCTGTACATTTGTGTCCACTAGAGATAGAACAGGCCGTGCAAGGTGCCGTTATCAAACATGGCAATCATGCCTCCCACACAGATAATGGCAGTTAACGTTCAGAGTCACTCTTCGAAGAGTTTGTTGCACATTCGTTGGTGCCCTTTGAATATGTCGATTCCACGGGATCACAGCTGGATGTGACATTTTTAGCAGCTCTGGAGGAACTGTAGAAATGTAGCGTGGAATTTATTACATTATATGTCTAAGGATAAAGCGCCAGTATTGGTAGCGAGTGAATCAGGATATGTAACGAAAATTAATGGAAAAATGAAAAATGCTCCCAGTATCCATTTCGTCCAGCTACAAGTAATAGATCTGCAGTGCGACAGGGCGTAGAAAGCATTTCCCTCAGGATCGTTTTCGTCGAATACACAAGTCTCCACACGGATTCCCGCAATACTCCCAGCGACAATAGGGGAGTACAATATTCGCTGCTCGTAGGATTGCGCTCACCGTCTGCTCTGTGAAGCCCAAATTTAAGGACTTAACAGTATAGGTTAGAGCAGGAGTCCTCCATCGTTATTGAAAAATCATTACATTACATTACATTTATCGTTTTCCATGGATCCCTTGGAGAGGAGCCTCTATGATGTGGAAAGAGAGAAATTTTATTTTAGACACTTTTTTACTCATATACATGGATATTGTACAATTCGAATGCAGAGTTATGAGGTATAATCCTTGTGAAGATATTCATCGATGGAGTAGGAATCGGCCAACAGGAAGTTGTTGTGGGTGTTCTGAATCTGTAAGTTTAATTGACTATTCACTCATCTAACTGATACTCTACCGTGTCCGTTAATTGATAGTAACATGTTTACTCTATTTAATGGATTAACGTGGGTGTGAAAATGGCATGGGAGCGCTCCGGGATGTAGGTAGTGGGCTGCGAGCCTTCTGCTTTGTAGTGGCTCTGGTGTTGCAGGTGGAGTGGGGCTAGGTGAGAGGGGAAAAGAGGAGGGGGGTGCGAAGAGGGGTGGCGTGGCTGGAAGGGGCAGTGCGCCGTGTCGCCCGTGTGCGCCCCCAGCCGGCTCACCTGATAATTAGTCACGCAGTTAATTAGCACGGCGTTGTCCCGGTCGCGGATTCCGCGGTAAGTGTGAAGTTAATTACACTCAACACCCGCATTGGAGAGTTGGTCAGCCCAAGAGAGGGCATGTGGGACATGGGGGCTCGGAAAGGGTAATGGTCGGTAGGAAGGGGGTGGGGGGTGGTGTGGGAAGAGCTGAACAAAATGACGGGACGGTGAAAGAGGTCTGCGCTTTGTGTACGGCGCTGGCACCTGTCCAGCAGTGTATCGTCACACAGCGGGCGAACTCTTCCTGTTCAGCCAATGTTCGCTTCTCTGTTTGCCACTAAATGGACGGCCATCGTAAGCTGAGGTCATTGTAACCTGTAATGGCAGGTAAAGAAGATGTCTATTAAATGTTTGCGTATTACAGGGTGTTGTTTGTCGCGAAAAGTTTTCAGTATCTATGCCGAGGACATAATAGGTATATCATTAGTGGGAGCAACAGCCGTATAGTAATTATTAGGCAGATGAAGCATTGCCGCCTGAATCAGAGGAGGAAACGTAATTTACGATGGAGAAGATCGCGGTAGTGGGAAAAAGAGAATGGAATGAAACTTTTCCGTAAACAGTGCTCCACAGCTAACTCCTTCGTGGTTACATAGAACTCTGTAATGCGGGCACCCACACTCGTTAAACTTCATAATGACTGGCAGTAAAATGAACCACAAGTAGTCTTAATTGATGACTTCTTGACTGCCACATCTGGTTTCTCTGCATTATGACAGCATCGTCAGGTGAACTACGTTAGAAGGAAAAGGTCCCATGTAAAATATATAAGATCAAAATGCTATAAAATCTTTTCAATTATTATAAAACTTTGTAAATATTTTCGAGAATTTCACGAAGAAATTGTTAATGCTTTTATAGATCTTATATAAAGTAACGAAACCGGTACAAAAAAAAAGAAAATGAAAGGAAAACGTACTTATAACAGTGGCACAAAAGCATTCCAAGGCGCCTCATACACTCGCAATCAAAGATGAAATCCTTGAAGAGCGGAAGATGTCAAAATAAATAAAATAGTACATTTGGGCGAATAGAACGGTGACGCACAAAAAGAAGGCCATGTATAAGTAGAATGCGTGTAAACAAAGGACAAAAATAAGAAAAGATCAAAACTGTGGCCTCCAGCTGGCTAAGTCACCAACACACTCTACCCGACGCTTTCTCACACACTACCTGCTTCACTCACCCGCCCACCATTACGAATAAATAATAACAATACCGCAACGCTTACTGAGCAACAAGCCGATGAGTGTATCTGTGTGGAATCCTTGAAATAGAGGACACTACGCTGAAACAACATACTGACATAGTTACTGCCAGGTTAAAAATTTTTTTGCCGGGCAGAATATATCAAGAGAAGGATACACAATCACATCATAAATGTCAGATAATAAGATGTATGAGGAATAAGATGAAATAATATGAAAATAGAATCTGTACATACAGCACGGAAGGCGGTCAGATGTGTACTAACACGGGATGTTGACATACGATTGGAGGCGCTGGTGAGCCATGATAAGACCGCGATGTACGATAAACGTGGCGCGATATATGAACCGGAAGGTCGGGGAACGTCCTGACAGTGAAAGAATGTATACAAAGATAGAATAACGAAACAGTAAAAGATAAAAATTGCCCATTCAAGGGAAGGTAAATATAACGAAAAAAAAGTAATAGAGGTAAAAATAAGTAGAATCACAAAGTAGATTAAATTTAAATCCAGTTTTTAAACATATCAATAGCTCATTCAAGGAAAAGCAAATACAATGATGAAAAACGCAAGACACTTACAAATACATAAAATCACAAAGTAGATGAAATTAAAATGTACTTTTTAGACCATTAAGTTATTCAAAAGAATACCGTGCCTTAGTCCCATCTGGTTATTCAGAGTGTGCTATAGGAGGCTGTTCTTTCAACGCCTGATTTCTTCTTCCTCTGGGATGTTGATAATTAAACCTATCTTGCAGTTCATCTTCTTTCCATCCATTGTCTTCCGTGGTTCATGGAACACGTTACGACCCAATATAGTAATACGCAGTTTAGAGCGTCGGAACGTTTATATGACAAACTCGCCTACTGCATAGCGTCTAGCGAGAATTTTTCAAACCTTGAGAGAACTACCGGATGATATGAAGTTTTATCGTGAATACAATTTTTTTCCTCGAGAGCGTTTCTGGATGTAGCTTTGCGGTTTCTTCCAAATAATAGTTTAACTGATAACGTTTTTATGGGTACACTTCGGCAAGTTCTCGATCTGTTGCCTGTGGACTGGCTAGGCAGTACTCCATTTCTCTCCATGTCTTTGGCAAGATATCTTCTGTCACTGCTCTTCAGCATTTCGTAGTCGTATCGTAAGAATTTTCACATCAGTAAATGATAAACTGAAGACCTTACCCTATAAAGAAATCAGGAGTAGCTATATCTTGTGAACACGACGGCCATTGTTCTGGACCGTCTCTACTGATCCACCTGTCCTAGGTATTTCATCCAAGAGCTAGCGAATAAATAACCCATAACGTGACGGTGTACCATTTTGCTTAAAAACCACACTTCTTTTAAATTTCTCTAATTGAGATAACTGAGTACATGCAGAAGTTTATCCATAACAACTGCTTGAGTTAAGGTACAGTTTCCAAAAACCCACAAAGACATATGGAAGTGCAGACTTACCCATAAAATGCTTTATGAGCTATCTTTCGTAACAAACCGCAAAGATGTATATAACGCAGTCCTTTGCACCTAATTTTTGTAATCAGGGAAAGACCTTATGCTCAACCTGTACTATAAACCACGGAGTGGATATATAGAAGGCTATGAGAGACCAAATTTGGTGGCTTGTGTTTCTATCTGGCACAACGCTTTTCTTTCACGAAAACCGTGTCAAATCACCAAATACTCTGTTCCAAAAACGTCTGAAGCGTCTGTGGAGCATTATGCAGTACATAAACTAATTTTGAAACATTACTACATTCCTCATTAATTCTGATGGTCTGACATAATCTGGATTTATTGGCTTTTATATGCGCCAGAATGTATAAAAATTGGTAAGTCTTACGTCAAATTCATCTAGAAATTTTATGCTGAAAACTTGCGTGTGATATTTTGGTTTAACATTGTCCACGAATTAAAGTGCTGATTTTCTTATCATGTTTCTTACATCGGTAACAATAAAAATTTAACTTTGAAGATCCTAGGTTCAGACGATAAAATTACAGGCTTAGGTGTCGCACCGCACCGATTTCCAAACTTGGTCAACTTAATTTATATTTTGTATTTTTTGTAGTGAAAGAGCATTATTGATCATAACAGAAGACAGTTTTGGCCTTTTACTCTTCAGACATACGCAGAATAAATTTCACACATAGATGGGTTCTGTGTGACACAAACAGTAATGGTTTCTTTGTGGATGTGGATTTCTGTACAACCTTAGTACCATGAAAAGACGACTACAGGCCAAGAGAGGCAAAACAACACACAGAAATTCTCTAAATGTCTGGTACTTTGCGTGAAAAATTGGTAAGTGGTGTGCTGCTTTACTATTTAAATAACGAATTTTGCGTGTAACAGTTCTTTGAGTCCCAAATGAGGGAAAATGCAGGAAATAAGAAAGTGATGGGAATCAGCATATACGAAGTTTCATTGAAAATGTCATTGGAGAGAAAGACTTTGTAACAAATAAAATCCGTTAAGTACTCTCTAAATTTGTTGACAGAAGATCGATGATCCGTAGAATAAATAGGAAACAGGATGTCTATGAGTAGAAGAGCTTTCGAAAACATGAAATGTTTGTTGACAACAAAAAGAATTGTAACAGAATAAGAAAGGGTGCGTTTTGTTTGTAGTTCACCGACAGACAAAAATAAAAAATAAAAATTCTTCAAAAGTTTCGAAATGTAGTTGTTGCGAAATATGTCAAAAGTCGTGTGGAGTGAATGACGAATGATGAAGTACTTAAAAAGAGTAAGCGAGAATAGAAGAATGTGGAAATTATTAGAATAAGGCGAATGGCCGGGCTGGGATAGAAAATTCTAAGAAACTGCTAGGAAAGTATAGTCATCGAACGACAGCGAGCGCAGAAGGGAGAGAGAGGAAGAAGATTGTTGTGAACTGGGGGAGGGGTTCACTTTGATGAAAATCTCGCTGCCACTGGAAAAGATTAATAAAGGTGTTCCGGTAGGATGGATTCATTGATTCTAGGGCAACTCTCACACAATGATAGTAGCACAGAATAGCGAATAGTAAAATATACTATTCAATTGGTTACAGCATCGTAGAATGCAAGTTTAACCTATCTGTCCTGCGTTGACTACAGTTCCGTGAACATAACTAGATAATGTTCTCTGAACCTAAGTCGGAAGGGAACTAATCTTCTGTCTTGATTTACTACTCGAAGAACTGTTCAAAACCAACAATACTCTGTTAAATCTGTAGGCATGTTGTTCTATTTACTGTTCTGTTTCTGCTGAATACTAACCACTGTCTATTTAACAGCCACAGTTTCTCTCTCACTCGACCACTTGAAGACTTGAAGACACTATGAACGTTCTGCAGGAACGTCCTGGCAAGACTCATACTGACTTAGAAACTGCAACTGACAACTTCTGCTCGTGCACGTGTACTTAGACGCGCGTCCCTCTTCCTGGTGGGGCTGCCGCTCCAGAGGGCATGATTCTCCGGGCAGGATGACTGGTTTGCGCGCAGCGATGTTCCTGCTCTGGACGGACACCCACTGTTCTTCGGGTACCAACTGTCGCAAACTCTTCTTGTATGTTATCTCAGTGCAACACAGAGGCAGCTGAATTACATTAAAAACTGGGTAAATCTACCGGCAGATTTAACGAGTGGCACAAGACAGAGAAACGGGAATACATGACCTAAGACCGGTACGCCAAGAAAGAAGAAAGATTTGTTTACCGGTGGGATCCGCAATCAGCAATCACTTTTTGTTCTTCTTTTACGCAGTTAGGTGGCTCTGCACCTAAAGCATTTTGTTTCTTTTAAATACCCTGACGGAACTGTAATGTAAGTTTCCTTCACTCCTTATAATTGGAAACTGATATTCTCAGGTATGAACATATTTTAGATACAGTCCTTGCGAATATAGATAAGTATTTAGAGTCTAACCCTTGCCTTTAGTGATCAGCAGAGAAGCGCATTGTTTTTTTGTGATGCACAATTCATTATACATCCCACACTCACTAATCATAATGCAGTTCAACTAGTACCATTTAATTTTTTCTGATTGATTTAATTGTCCGGCCACGAATTCTTGCCTCTCTTGTGAGAACAGCACTTGCAAACTACGATATAAGTTCTTTTTGACCTGTACAGCTATCATCAGTACATGGAACTTATTAACTGATTTTTTGTCACATGTCTGATAATCCTATCATTTCTGCGTAACAGCGATTTCCACATGTGCCTTACTTTGGAATTACAGCGGAGAAACTGCTCATTCCTTATCAGTCCAACTAATTTTCCACATCCACCGAAAGCAGCACATCTCAGATGCTTCAATTTCCTTCTTTTCCAGTTTCTGTAAGTCCGTAATTCACCACAGAAAATATGATTTCCAAACTACGTTCTCAGAAATTTGTTCTTTACATTACGGCCAATCTGTTTCCAGACAGACGTCTTTTGGCCAGGAAAGCTGTCTTTGCCTGTGGTTGTCTACTTCTTCTTTGTCCTCTTTGCTTTGATCTTCTCGTTATTTTGCTTCCACGGTGGCTGATTTTCTCACTTTGTCTATTTCGTATCATCAGTTTCGAGATAAAGTTTTTCGTTAATAGAATTTCTGCTGCTCCTCATCATTTTCGTCTTTCTTCGGTTTACTCTAAGTTCACGCAGTTTCTTCAGTCTTGCTTCTATTATCAGTCGCAATGTCATATAACCCTCTGTTGTGGCTTTACCTTTCCGAAACCCAAACTAATCTTCATCTAAGAGATTCTCGATTTTCTTTTCCAGTCTTCTGTACATTATTCTCTTCAGCAGTTTGGATGAATTAACGTCTAAACTGGCTATGCAACAATTCTCCACTTTAACTGCGCTTGATCTTTCTCTGAAGTCTGATGGTGTGGGAGTATTCTCAAAGACCCTACACACCTACTTGAACGGCCACTTCCACTTGCTGGTTTAGAAATTCTGACTTATTTGGTTACAAATTTTCCAAAAAGGTGTAATAGCGGCTACTGTTTTTCATGAAAAGGCTAATTTAACAACCTAGAAAACTCTATTATGAACAAAATTATTTACGTCCCGAATAAACTAAAACAGGGCTTTAGTAACACAAAATATCTTGTCACTAACTTATTGTACTCGAAAACATTCACTTTAGTTTCCCGTGAACCTGAGTAAACTCGCTACTACGCTTCCTTGTCTACTTCTACCTACATCCAATCACCAGTTCACTACTCCACTATCCACGCTTACATCTAAATGATTAGCATATCAGATGCATTTATAAGGAAGTCATTCATATAAGGGAATATGGTAATTCACAACACACATGCATGACACACAGGTATAATAACATGATACATACTGAATCAACATTAAAACCACAGAGTATGGAACAGATCGACAACTGTAATATTTAACTTTTCCAGAAGCAAGCCTATTGGCGTATTAATATGAACTTGCTGACTTTATGACATAATATTCAGTTCAGCATGCCCCATGTGAAGCACACAGAATTCACTGAGCACGCCCCTGCCTGCTCAACTTCTGGACCAAATGATTTATAAAATACTTCACCTAATGCAACTTTGGATGTAACACTGTGACTCAGCTTGAACAGAAGAGCACATAGATCCCAACTATAACTCAAAATCACTCCTATTTTCCTCCTTGCAGTCTACTGAAGCCATTCCTCGCCTTTCTGCAATGTGCGACCGGAGAAAGCCTTTGCTAACCACATCCACCCAATGTCGATGCGCATGTGTCTTGGACTTGACTTCCCCCGAACCGCTTTCCTACCGCTCCAGTATATCTGACTGTCCGTCTCTAAGCATAGACGGAGCATTCAGTCTCGACATCACCATAGCCCTCTAGGCCCCATGTTGACCTTCGACGGGGCGCCAGCGGCCAAGACACGGCTCCTGTTTCCAGGAGGTGTGTCTATTCTACCTCAGTCCGGTTAATTCTCCGCCGCCATCGGCGCCTCCCTCCATCACGTTCTCGGTTACTCTGGCGGCGCCAGCACCACACAGCATGGAACAAGATGGCTGGCATCAAGGAAAATAGCACACGGCATGAGTGTAAAAGGCTGTAGTAGCTATCTATACAGCTGTGGCAACACTGAGGAATTGCCATGGCGACGTTTACAAAATCACTTTACATGAATGGCCGAGGTAGGTTTCGAAGCTCCCACACAAGTCTCACTGCCAACTGTCAGGACTCTGTATACGGCAGCTCCACTATAGACAATGCACCCCACTATGCAGCAAAAATTAAGAGTTTTAGTGTATGGAAACTGGTACTTAACCCTACAACTAATTTTGTTATTGTGTCTCATTTATGATACCACTTTATGGTTTAAATTAATCTGGAATTTTCACAGCCAGACTAAACGGTAACTCGGAGCGATGAGGCCCAAAAGCTTCTTCGAAAATGGCTTTGGTTGGGTACAGTGTGGAGTTGCATATGGCCATACATCGCCCTCCATGCACTTGTCAGTTTTCAAGACCTTGCAGTCGCTAATTCTTATTCAAGAAGGACTTCAATTGGTCTCACGACAATAATAGTACACCATACTAGTCCACCTGCCATCTGGCGTATCGAGAATTGAACCTACATCCACCGAATGGCAGTCAGACATGCTAATTCCTCAACTATGTAGGTGGACGTATCAAATCCAATAATATTAAATGCTACTTAAAATTCACTTAACCAGGGCTTCCATCAGTTGTTGGATTTGGTGTATATGTTTCTTTACGTGCCCATACAGGTGCAAATTTTAGACCTAGAAGTTATATCTGCCTACTTTTTGTGACAACTATGAACAGAAAGTTCTATAGTCAATCGACGAGTGTTTGCTACGTGAAGTAAGTTCCCCACGTTTACACGGATTAAAATAATCGACAACATATCTAATTGTGTTTGTATTAAAGCTATTCCATGAAACTGGCTAGAGATACTTGAAGCGAAACTACATGGAATCTAATTCGTTTGACTACAGTACACAAGTATTATCGCCTTTTGCCGCCATAAGTGGTAACTTGGAACGATGGAGGCATTAAAGCTGTATATACTTAAATATTCACTTGATGGGTTTAAGCAATCTAAGGTGGGGGGGGGGGGTATTTTAATATGTCTTTTTAGCTCAATCTCGTTTAAAATTATATTTTTCTTAAGCAATATACGTGCTATTTACGAAATCCTCTTAAAATTTACCTCTTACATTACTTAAAAGATATGATATGTTACAAAGGCACCGATTGTGGCAACGGGTACAGTGTATATAAGTTTCAGCAGAGAACACACTTTCGAAAATTGCAGAGGAAAGGTGCACTAAACTTAATAATGTTGCAGAAACCTGTAATACGGCCATTTAACAGTTTTTGTAATAAAAGTGGTCCTCCAATTAGCTGAGGGAACGTTCTTCTGGACATAGAAGGCAACGTTTAGACAAATACGAGCTACTCGCAGCCCATTAAGGGGAGGTTTACTGTATTTGACCCAAAAAAGCATGTTCTTTGAGAATTTTTTCTGGGGATGTGTTATAGATATCAATGTCAAATTTGTTCAAAATCTTTGTTTATATTTCCTCTACAAACTGGAATTTTTTCGACTGGAAATGTCGAAGAGGAAAGGCGAAAGTGCGTCGGAATGAAACAAAATTTCGATGTAGACCTCCACGCTCAGTATGTCACAGGTCAGCCGGCTCGTCTGAAATCAAAATTGAGTTGACGTTAGCGAAGTATATAAAATTCTTTAGGAGATGTACCCCGCTCAAGTTATTTGGACCATAGGAAACAAAATGGATGGACATTTGAAAAAAATTGTGTTTTTTCATCGAATTTTCGAATTCGTCGGCCAAGTAAAAATATTTATAGTTGATGGATCGGAATAAAAGTAGTACAACTCCTACACAATTTAGTAAGCTTCGTCCGAAACAAAGAATAATGCCAATTGGTTCAGTAGATTTGAAGTTAACACACCGCACGATAAAAAAAAGTCATTTCGAGAAAAATGCATTTGAAGTTTTGACTACATATAAACGCAATATCTTCAATCTGCTATACCGGGTCCATAAACTAGTCCTTCCTCTTCCTCATAGAGGGCATTCTGCTCGATCTGGGCCATCCTGCGCTGCTCGAGATCCGCTCGTACTGCCGGTGGCAAGCGGTTTTCGGCTGCTTGAATCCGGTGGTCGCCCGGAAGCTTGGCGAAGTGCGTCGGTTAGAGTCCCAGGGTGACGTCCATCGTTATCATTGTCTTCAGAATTGCTCAATACCCTTCGTTGAAGCTGCTCACTGCCAGGAAAGTCGCAATCTCCACAGTCTTCACACCAGAATGCAAATGCTTGGGGGCTAACTTCCAAACATATGTGTTCAAACTTTCATTTGAATTTTGTGTGTTTCCTCCCAAGCACCGGTACAATAACTCGTCCTCCCAAAGGAAAACTGGTGCGTGAAAAAAGCCGATTTCAGGCAGATGCATATTTTGTTCAACCGCGAATAACAAACACTTCCGTTCCGTATTCGGAAGAACCGTTTCAGCGGTGGATTCTGAACACTTTTATGGATCCAAAAACACGATTTAAAAATCGATTTTTTCAATCAAAAGATGGTATACCTCCCCTTAAAGTAACCGCATTTCTTCTGTCCACCAATGACTAAATTTTCCTGATATATTTGAAAAGTTTCCTTTTAAAGAGAGCCACACTATGAATCTATTTAGAAAAATATAAAATCCTGTCACACTATAATCAAGAACGTAGTTAAAACGCTATTCGCTGTTTACACATTATAAGCGAGATTAGCAGTACACATTGTAAACAGAACTGAATGAGAATTTCCGTTTTAATTTGCAGTTGGAAACGTGTGAGCATTATGTGGAGGAATTGCTGGGAGGAAGCTGTGCCGCGAAATACGGCAAACCGAGCCCCCATAAAGTAGCAGGAGAAGGGATCTGCATATTAATAGTCTCATTTCACGAGATTGGAGGAGATCCTAACTCAGTAAGGCACGCGGATGGTGGCAGTCATACATAAATTACAATCGAGATGATAAGGCAGCAGTTAAATAAATGATTTTATAGGTGGTCATAATGCGACACTGGCTGCTTCCCGAATGCATTAATCGTGCACGGGCAGACGAACGCCTTCGCAGTGTAGACGCTGACAGCGGCCTGGTAAACGTTGAGAGGTTATATCTCCTTTTGAATAGCAGTTTTCTTCTGAGATCAAAAAACATACTCCAAGTTCAAACCTTATCCTTAATAACAAAATCGATATTCAGGATCGCGGTATAACAACGGGCAGTAGCTTAGCTGGGCTACTAACTCATATCTATACTAATGATCAAGAAACCAAATTTTTTTAAAAAAAATGACATAATCATTAATTATAAAAATTATGCTCAAAACACGTTGATACTATACGGTGGGACAACTACTGAAGTAGAAAACGTGGCTGAGAAACTTAATAACATACATCCGAAAGAACATTTTACACTTCGACACCAAACACAACTTGGAAGTAATTAAATTGTCACAAGAATTAGCAAAAATTTCAAATTTACAGGAAACAAAATTTTACGAAGTGTTCTTCTGTGGAGCACAGCGAAAGCTATAAAATGTTAAAAACCAATAAAAACAGTCTCGATTACGTTCTCAGGTTTCTTATTTGTTCATTACAAAAATATGGTTTTTTACTTAAAATCTATCGTCGTGGGACAACGATCTCACAACACTGTTAAAAGAACCAATATAATTAACAATGCCTATAGTTGTAATATAATGTTAGCCGTGATTATTAATCGTTACTATTCAGTTGATGCCACAAATGCACAGCATGTAAGAACTTACAGATTCATAGGAAATATAAATGCAGCTTGCAAGTTTAAACAGTGCGAGGAAAGAATGGTATTATTGTGTGTCTCCTGTGGGCTCATATTTACAGGTAAATAGAAGACATTATTAGACAAAAATAGTAGGAAGGAGATTTTTGTAAAGGTATTTCGCTCACTTCAAACACAAAGATTCCTATGTTAACAAAGGTATAGATCTGAAATGCATGGTGACTCGTAATTCGTTGTGGAATCAGCGGGAACTTCAAATAACTTAAATTTTAATGGCGCTTGGTCGAAGACATTACTATTTCTTGCTTTTGTACCTAGACCAGGGTCAGCTAATTTTCACAGGTGTTTCCACAAATTCTGGAAAAATAGGTAATGTTTTTCAAAGAGTGAATATACTTATACTGCAAATTTTTTAATGAGAAGGTACTGGAATGAGATTTCCGCTCTGCAGCGGAGTGTGCGCTGATATGAAACTTCCTAGCAAATTAGAACTGTGTGCCGGACCGAGACTCGAACTCGGGACCTTTGCCTTTCGCGGGCAAGGGCTCTAAGCCATGTCTCCGCAATATACTTTCTTCCAGGAGTGCTTGTTCTGCAAGGTTCGCAGGAGAGCTTCTATGAAGTTTGGAAGGTAGGAGCCGAGGTACTGGCGGATGTAAAGCTGTGAGGACGGGGCTTGAGTTGTGCTTGGGGAGCTCAGTTGGTAGAGCACTTGCCCGCGACAGGCAAAGGTCCCGAGTTCGAGTCTCGGTCCGGCAGACAGTTTTAATCTGCCAGGAAGTTTCAGAAGGTACTGTTTTATGATTAATAAACGCATCATGCTCGAAACCGCTCAGAAATAGAAAATGGATACTTGCTACAGAGGTGATACAGTTACACTGCAAATATCGTATTTCCAAATAATCAGTCTCGATTTGAGTAGGGGATGAAATGGAAACCAGGCAATAAATACAGAGAACCGAAGGAAAAAATTGTATTAGTGAAACAACAATTGATATGGAGGAACGTGGGAAGTGGACACTAGCCAATGTTCAGATGTAAGCATGAGTTTCTCAAGGGCAGAGTCGAATAATTTCCGTATGTAAGTGTTGAAAAATTTGGCACACCACAAATATAAAATATATGGCCACGAATGGTATATGGAGATCCCTGACTGTAGCACTCTCCTCCATCCACTTTGTGTCGGACAGGAGGGCGCTGGTTCACAAAACATTTTACATGGGCCAGGCAGCAGCCTGTCGCCAAGGTTGCCAGTTTGCGGAAAGTTGGTGGAGGAAGCCGTTATAAGAGGGAATGCTGTAAACTGTGCCTTTGTTCAAATGGTGGGAAGGTCATAGACGTGTTTAGGAAAGTGAAGATGGTAACTCCCTGATTCCAAGAAGTCGCCAGATTCTTGTAGCGGGTGCCATAACATATATACTTCACTGGCACAACTGCGTGGGAAGCTTAAAAACCTAGTTTCAGAGATTTGAAATGGTCGGTCTGGAAAGATTAGATCTCTCTGTAAATGGGAGTTTGTGGTTCTGCCTTGGTAGATTTCTTTTTTCCCCAAGAACATTGATATGCTAACTGTGAGAACACGCCTCCCTAGTTTGATGCCTTCTTTTCTCATACAAGAGAGATTTGGAGTTGCTGATTGGCTCCTCTCAGGATATGCGAAGTCGAGGCTTACTCCTAAAGCAATGGAAACCTGGTGCTGTGTTTGGATTGTCCACCAGGTCAATAAAACATTCAAAACGAGAGATTCAATGAGTAGAGGGTAGTTTGACTGGCTTGTGCAATATGAGGGCTGTTTCATCTTAGCTAATTCGGCTGCCATAACAAGGATTGATGCAAAGTGGTAGTGTTTCTTTGCGTTCTTCATCATCAGTCCTCCCCTGATGTGTACGGGGTGCAACGTCACCCTCATCTAAAATCTAAGATTGACAAAAGATCACACACACCAAATACACTAATAATCGAAACACTTTGAAATTATGTTTTTACTTTGTCTTCATCGTTTGTGTTAAGTATCAATATATTTCACATGTCTTTTAAATGTTATTTATTTTCTGTTAACTCCATTTGCACTTTCGTACTAAAGGAACTAAATTAGCAGGACGTTATATAGAATTTGTCGTGTTATTATCTCTACGGAAGATCGAATCACTGCAAATGCTTGGGCAGGTGCAACAAAACCTCTGAGACAGAAAACGCTCAGTGCTCAATGATACTGTATTGTGGATAGGGAAACCAATCATCTCTGACCTCACTCTCGGTGTGAATGGTTAGTTAAATGTCTACATGACCTTTTAACCATTCAGTCATTGTATTTATGATCAGGATTGAATGTCAAAGAAATGAGGATCCAGAGGAACAATTGGGACACCTAACAAGTCACAAAACTTTTGTAGGCATGCAGCAGTGAGTTTGTTTGTTTGTTTGTGTGTGTGTGTGTGTGTGTGTGTGTGTGTGTGTGTGTGTGTGTGTCTGACCCTTGGTTGAAAGTCAAGAGAGGGTGTGGTACTCGTATATTTTGAATTTGGCTTGGCAAAGCACTCATGGTCCAGCATGTCATTCTCAAAGAACCAGTTAAAGTGTCATATCTTCTACTGCCCCGTGTCATGCTAACCTCTTTACTGAAGTGTGACACTCTCCATAGAGAAATTATTGGATAACAGGTCGGTAATAATCCACTCTCTTACTTTAATAACATTGTCAGTCAGATTAATGTATTTTAGGTCATGATCTTGGTGTCCTCCTGTACTACATTTGGTACGTGATATTTATGACTTTTTTACGTAAGGAAACTGTGGGCACAATGTTCTTATTACTGCATTTGTAAGCTGTTGGGAACTTATACACAAGGGGTGTAGTCGAGGTGACAGAGAATGGGGAGACAGATGAATTGGGGTCGTAAAAATTCTTAGTGCAATGACTAGGTTGTGTGAGTGATTCTGGAAGCAACACTCAGTGGATCGTACTTTCAGAGTGACTTCTGGCCATAGCACTTTCCTCATTCCACTTAAGGTTGGACAGGAGAAATCCAGTTCGCAAAACATTTCACCTTGGCCAGGCGGCAGTCGGTCACGAAGGTGGCCAGTTGGCAGATGGTGGAGAAAGCCATTTCAGACAGAATTTTATAAACTGAACCTTTGTGGAAACGGTGGAGGGATCATAAAACTGTGTGCTTTCACTTGTTAGAAGATGGGACGATTCGGGCAGAGTAGCTGGTGCACATTGTTTAGTGGAGGCAAGACTGTTACTTCCCTGATGACTGGAAGTCTCTAGGATCTTATAGCGAGCTGCAAAAACATAAATAATTCACGGGAAACTTAACAGCCTTCTTTCAGAAACTGGAAATTGTCAATCTGGGAAGATTCTTTCAGTCTGGAAATATTAGAGCTCTCTGTAAATGAGAGACAGTGGTCTTTCCTAGGTGGATTTTTTATTTATTTTTTGCCCAAACATTGATGTGTTTACCTGAGAATGTCGCATCCCTAGTCTAAAATCTTATTTTTTCCAAGATGTGGAGTCGCTGCCTGGCTGACTGGCTGTCTCCAGATATGGAAAGTGTAGGCTTGCTCCTCCAGCGTGGGAAACCCAGTGCTGTGTCTGGATTTGCTGCCAGGCCAACATAAGATTCCAGAGGGAGATTCAAAGAGTAAAGAATAGTTCGATCGGCTTGTCTGATGTGGGGACAGTTTCGGTTTTCCTAATTTGGCTCCCACGATGAGGCTTAATGGAAAGTGGTGGTGTTTCTTTCTGTTCTTCATCTTCTGGTCCTCTCCTGGTGAAGAACTTCAGGTCTTCCCATAGTGGGTGGGATTTGTGGTCTGTATGTTGTGGCAGTCTAAGCGCCAATGGAACTGCATATCATCTCGGAGTTATTGTTTGTCTCAAGGGTGAACTTACCCATCTGGAGTCAGCTGCCTCACATTTGACACGTCCAGCATGCACCGTCATGGCTGTGAGTCAAATTGGCATGGCCAGACTTTCGAACAGGTTCAAGTGGCTCTGAGCACTATGGGACTTAACTTCGGAGGTCATCAGTCTCCTAGAACCTAGAACTACTTAAACCTAACTAACCCAAGGACATCACACACATCAATGCCCGAGGCAGGATTCGAACCTGCGACTGTAGCGGTCGCGCGGTTCCAGACTGTAGCGCTTAGAACCGCTCGACCACTACGGCCGGCTTTCCTAACAGGTACATCTCACACTGATATCTGCCATTATTTGTATTATCTAATAAGGATATTTCCCGCATTCTGATAATCAGAACACCAGATCGCATAGTTTGCAAATTTTCGTGGACGCATCAGAACATTACAGCTGCCGCCCGTCCTGCTCCTCGCCGTTTTCTGCTGCCGCCTGAATAAAGGTGAAAGGGTAATATACAGCTGCACCAGAGTACGGTTGTAAAATGACATTCACAGCTTTCTATTATCGGGTGAATCATAGTTTGTGTTACACCTGCTCGTAGCTGATTCCATTTGAACTGAGGTGGGTCTCACAGTGGATTTATGTATATAAATTTCAGATTTTGTTGTAAGAGGGATTAATTCAGGGGAGAATTTGCATAGCTTCCACACCAGTGTATGCTTTGGCAACCATACACCATCCTTTTTCTGTGTTTTTAATTATTTGTGTTACATTTAACAGCTCGTTTTAATTATAAAAGCATTAATAAAACTTGTCCTTCTTTCGAAAACTTAAATAAGCCTCTGTTCTCATTCATACTCCCTCAGCTATTCACTGTTTTTATTTTAATGTAGTGGTACATCGGTCTACCATCTTATTAAGACAATTAATTAGATTATTAATTGTAGTTCTGAAAGTGATTGCAGGCATAGGCAACAAAAGTGCCATCAGTAAATTCACTAGTTAAATATATAAAAATTAAGGGTGCAGCACACGATTTAAAGATTATTTCTTTATGTGAAGATAATAACATTTGGATTGACTCAGACGTATATTTATGACTGAAGCGAGCTATTTTAGCCGATGAAAACCGCGACAGCTGCCTTCAAATGATTTATTAATCACCACTAGTTTCATGATATGGTCACATTTACAGGCGACACATTGTTGTCCTGTCAACACACATTGTCCTTAAAAATCACCGTAAAAGGGAAATCATAGAAATCCCGTAGCATCTTGGGCAAAACTGGTGTCGTAAGTTACGCTACCGTCTTCGATGAAATAACAGGGGAACAACAACAGAAAGTAGCCCGGAAATCAGAATTATGTCTCCTGAGGAACGGCTCAACGGTTTGTCTTCTGAAGATTGACTTTAATGTCATTTAACTAGTCGTGGTCGCTGAGTCATTTTGACGCAGCTGTTGTGCTTTTCATCATATGGAATGTATTACCACAAATTTCTTGCCCCTCATACCGAGAGAGTATCAATTAAAGAAATTTTATCACTATTTAAGTATCAAAAACTTTGTTAGTGTCTTTGTGTTTTGCAGGCGACCGAAAGAAAACGCTTCCAATTTTAGAGATACATTTCCAATATTTTCAAAACAAATTAACTATATTAAATTGACTTCTGATAAATTACTGCCAGTATGGCAGTCTCCCTTAAAACAGAGTCCTCCCCCCCCCCCCCCCCGTTTCAACGTCTCAAACGCAAAAATATACCTGCGATGTGATATTAGTGATACAAAGGGGTCATCAGAGTAGTTCTTTCAGAACTTGTTGCCTAAGATCCTGTTACGTTGTTCAATAAAAGGGACGCACCCTGATCAATCGTCTGTTTCTCTCTGGGAAGGAGCTTATACGATAGGACCCAGGAGTAACACCTCACTTATTAGCTGACCTTAGAAGGAACAAACAGTGCATTCGTGGTCGGTATAGTTAGTCATCAGACCATGTGAATGACAATATGTTGGGCGCCGAGTTGCTGGAGTGTCAGAATCTCAGCTAGTCGCACTGTCGCTCGTTGACGATCAGTAGCTCGTCAGTTCAACAACCGTATCTAGATTATACGACCGTGTCAGGAGATTATCGTCACTGCCACTAAGGAAATGCCAAATTCTCTACTGCCTTTCTATTATTACTTGAAGATGTAGTTCTCTCTCTCTCGCGTCCGCCCTCGTCTCTTTATCTGAGGCTTATATTTACGTGTTACTTCTATAATCCTATTATCAGAGCAATGTCTACTTAAGATGTTCTTGTATTTACATTACTTGAAGTAAGTGTTCTTTGCTACCTAATTCAACATAATTAAATTGTTCATTCAGTGTGACTCATTTAAAGACCACAACAATTAGGTCATATTCTAGACTGAATATGGTTCTTTAGTGAGTAGTGGTTTAAACTACTATCTTGTTCTGTAGTTCTAAGCGTATCATTAGTCGTCTCAATTATGATTAAGCAGAAATTCTAGACTTAATGTTACCCTGCCAGGAGGAAACAAAATCCGACACTTCCGTCCCCATCAGGACTACGAGTTTACCATTTCCAGCAAAACACTGGTGAGCACAGGTAAGAGAACTGTGGCTGTTCCGCTAAATTGTAGATTGTCGTTTAACGCGAATACAATAAGTTTGAAGTTGTTACCCTCACAGGATATAAATAAACTTTCGTTTACTTGCTCTTGACTGCTAAGATTTCGTATTAAGAAATACTCATGTCAAGGCATAGTTGGTTTACGAATGGTAATAAGCGTAATACACAGTCGCTAATGGTATGGGTATTTGGAGTCAGGAAAACTGCAAAGGAGAAAGCCTTTGTTTTATAAAACATCCCTTTAGTAAGTGAGCACGCTAATACCATGGTTAAGACCGGCAGCAGGCTCAGATGTAGCAAGACCAATGTGCAAATACGTCGGACTCTACCTTGGTGTATTTTGATACGAAATTTACAGTAAGAAATACCCAGGTTTCAGGTCTGCCATTCTCTGTAAAATGATATTTCAGTGATGAAATAATATAAAAAATCAAATTGAAAGTGAAATTTAATTCTCAGTTAGCAAAAAAAAATAAAATAAAATAAATAAATAAAATTGCAGACTACAGGATTACTCATCTGAAATTGTCTTTACACTTACTGAAAGTGGACTGAAGCCTGGATAAAACTCAATTAAATTCTAACTACAAGGAGAAAAAGAAAAAGAAACAGGCAGTCGATAACATTCAGTTTTACTCGCATTTACAGTAGATTCCTCCGCTTTTATACTCTATCGGATAAAAGTTTCAACGAAGTTACGCAAGAGAATATATGTAGTTAATTAAGCTATTGAGACGCCTGTCGAAACGAAAAACTAAAAAGTAAACTCCTACTGATCAAGGTAGTTGTCAGTTACGTAGCCTTCATGTGAGCTACCTGACATTACAAGACTATGTCTGCTCGTCTACACTCAGTAACAGTTTTGTCCCGTCAGTAACAGAACTTACGTGTGCTATGCGTAGCTGCAGAATACACACTGAATTCCCGATGGGTTTTTGTGGAATAACTGGCGAATTATCTGACTGAGCAAAATTCCATAGCCATTAGGGGTCTCCACTGTTACTAATAAGGAGTGGGTTCCATATCCTGTTTCGTCCATATTCACATCATTCTCCCATCATACCGTTAAATCACGTAAGGGGACCATTGATTGTTTCCTTAATTGAGTAACGGTGGTTTGGGTCTACCTACCTCTATTCCCGAAGTAATACTGTTAAAGAACTGAACCAGTAGGAAACGTCGCAGCAGTTTACATTCCCTTCCTTCCACGTTTTTCCATCTACTTGCAGGGTGTCTGAACGATCTATTAGATACTGCACTAACTGCGCTAATGCGCAGCATTATGTGTTCATCTGAACTGATAAAACCTCAAGAAAGTGAAATGGTATCCAGAAACACATCGAACACATTGAGATAAAGGGAACAGGCCAGAGACGGGAGCGAAGTGCATGTTCATTTCTGTAAGTGTAGCAGAAAGGGTAGTCTCCGGATGGGTTGCTTGCTCAGCTGCGTGCTGCGTTCGCCTATCTCTGGCATTACGAATATTACGAAGTCGCCGAAGGTAGTCAATACGTATATGCACAGAGTCACATTGATGGAACTTAAAACTGGTTCACCGAAGAGTACTGTGTCTTCCGACATGATCAAAAAGCTCTTCTGATTATAAGATACCTT
Organism: Schistocerca piceifrons; assembly: GCF_021461385.2. NCBI lineage: Eukaryota > Metazoa > Arthropoda > Insecta > Orthoptera > Acrididae > Schistocerca > Schistocerca piceifrons. The sequence continues at coordinate 159,625,366 of NC_060139.1, read as the reverse complement.
CAGATTCGCTAAGTACACAGTGATACGCCGTTTTTCAGCTGCGTCATTTTTTAATATCAGAGCAGCACAAACACTAAGTTTCTTTTGTATAACCCAGTCACTGCCTTGCCCTAGAATTATTACAGTGTACGGCTTCCTCCGGTATCACGGAATTTAGTCACTGAAGTCTTAATATATTGCCTTTGAGTTTGTCCCTTCTATTCAGAGATTATCTCGTGTTCCTTTCCTTGCCGATCCTGCTCAGAAACTATATATTTTTTATCTTTCAAGTCCACTTTTCCTTAATTAGAAGTCTGTCTCTCTAGTGTCTCTGATACTATTACAGTACTTTCGGCGGTGATTTGTCTTCTCAGCTTGTGTTAGTCTGTCATACGTTATTCTGCTTTCGTGGTCCCTTCATAAAACAGTACGTTCACTTTGTCTGCTTCTTGGTTTCTACTTTTTACAGTTTTGAACATGGCTGTTATTCAGCAGCCGTTTATTAGTTGCAATATAAGATTAAACTGCCAAACAGTTGCACATAAACGTAAGTTGTATTGCCCTAGGTATCCATCATCTATCAGAGATCGATGGAACAGCGGAAAGTTCCACGGGACTGGAAGAAAGCCCAGGTCACAGCAATCTATAAAAAGGGTAGAAAATCGGATGCACATAATTACCGGCCAATTTCACTGACGTTGAATTGTTGTACAATCATGGAACATATTTTGTGTTCAGACATAATGACCGTTCTAGACCCTGAGAAGCTTATCTGCAGAAACCAGACCGGTTTTAGGAAACAGCGGTCATGCGAGACACAGCTGGCCCTCTTTGTGCATGATTTACAACAGGCTCTAGATACCGGCTCCCAGGTTGATGCCATATTTCTCGACTTTCGAAAGGCGTTCGACTCAGTTCCGCACTGTCGCTTGCTCCTCAAAGTGCGCGCTTACGGTGTATCCGATGACATATGCGGTTGGATAGGAAGTTTTCTGATAGACAGAGAGCAGTATGTCATCATGATTGTTGTGACTTCAACAGAAACAAGCTTAACTTCAGGTGTGCCCCAGGGCAGTGTAATAGGTAAGCTGCTTTTTACGATTTACATAAACAGTCTGGTTGATGGTATTGACAGCGGCATTAGACTGTGTTCCGATGATGCTGTAGTCTACAAGAAAGTAGTATCAGACGAAAGTTGTGAACAAATCAAGGAGGATTTGCAGAAAATAAATGCGTGGTGTATTGACTGGCAGTTATCTCTCAATATTAGTAAGTGTAACCAATTGCGTATAACAAGGCGAAAATCCCCATTGATGTACGACTACAAAATAAAAGGAAATAGTAACAGATGCATTGCCGTTGTCAAATGTTAATCATGTTGTTGTGAACTTTTATGAGGAAACGTGAACATCATATCTGTGGCATACATAGCCCATTTTCGCATTCGAGATGAATTTTTACATGGAGGATTTTGTAGAGGTACTGATGTTTTAAAACTGATAGTGCTCTGAAGGTATAATGACACATTCATTTTAAGAAGCCCTTGGTGACGATAAAATCGTCGAGTTCTAAGAGCATAGGAAATATTTCCCCGCGTGCCCGTTTTAGGACATTGTCGAATTATGAATGAAGAAAGAGTTTTTGTTGCATTCTGTGTGTCGTAAATACGTCATATTTGCCGGCCATCATCATAGACAGATTATCTACATCTACAGCTACATCAATACTCCACAAGCCACATCACGATGTGTGGCGGAGGGTACCTTGAGCACCTCTATCGGTTCTCCCTTCTATTCCAGTCTCTTATTGTTCGTGGAAAGAAGGATTGTCGGCATGCTTCTGTGTGGTCCCTAATCTCTCTGATTTTATCCTCATGGTCTCTTCGCGAGATATACGTAGGAGGGAGCAATATACTGCTTGACTCTTCGGTGAAGGTACGTTCTCGAAACTTCAACAAATGCCCGTACCGAGCTACTGAGCGTCTCTCCTACAGACTCTTCCACTGGAGTTTATCTATCATCTCCGTAACGCTTTCGCGATTAGTAAATGATCCCGTAACGTAGCGCGCTGCTCTCCGTTGGATCTTCTCTATCTCTTCTATCAACCCTATCTGGTACGGATCCCACACTGCTGAGCAGTATTCAAGCAGTGGGCGAACAAGCGTACTGTAACCCACTTCCTTTGTTTTCGGATTGCATTTCCTTAGGATTCTTCCAATGACTCTCAGTCTGGCATCTGCTTTACCAACGATCAACTTTATATGATCATTCAATTTTAAATCACTCCTATTGCGTACTCCCAGATAATTTATGGAATTAACTGCTTCCAGTTGCTAACCTGCTATTTTCTAGCTAAATGATAAGGGATCTGTCTTTTTATGTATTCGAAGCACATTACACTTGTCTACATTGAGATTCAATTGCCATTCCCTGCACCATGTGTCAATTCGCTGCAGATCCTCATGCATTTCAGTACAATTTTCCATTGTTACAACCTCTCGATATACCACAGCATCATCCGCAAAAAGCCTCAGTGAACTTCCGATGTCATCCACAAGGTCATTTATGTATATTGTGAATAGCAACGGTCCTACGACACTCCCCTGCGGAACACCTGAAACCACTTTTACTTCGGAAGACTTCTCTCCATTGAGAATGACATGCTGCGTTCTGTTATCTAGAAACTCTTCAATCCAATCAAACAATTGGTCTGATAGTCCATATGCTCTTACTTTGTTCATTAAACGACTGTGGGGAACTGTATCGAACGCCTTGCGGTAGTCGAGAAACACAGCATCTACTTGGGAACCCGTGTCTATGGCCCTCTGAGTCTCGCGGACGAATAGCGCGAGCTGGGTTTCACACTACCGTCTTTTTCGAAATCCATGCTGATTCCTACAGAGTAGATTTCTAGTCTCCAGAAAAGTCATTATACTCGAACATAATACGTGTTCCAAAATTCTACAACTGATCGACGTTAGAGATATAGGTCTATAGTTCTGCACATCTGGTCGACGTACCTTCTTGAAAACGGGGATGACCTGTGCCCTTTTGCAATTCTTTGGAACGCTACGCTCTTCTAGAGGCCTACGGTACACCACTGCAAGAAGGGGGGCAAGTTCCTTCGCGTACTCTGTGTAAAATCGAACTGGTATCCCATCAGGTCCAGCGGCCTTTCCTCTTTTGAGCGATTTTAGTTGTTTCTATATCCCTCTGTCGTCTATTTCTATATCTACCATTTTGTCATCTGTGGGACAATCTAGAGAAGGAACTACAGTGCAGTCTTTCTCTGTGAAACAGCTTTGGAAAAAGACATTTAATATTTCGGCCTTTAGTCTGTCATCCTTTGTTTCAGTACCTTTTGGTCACAGAGTGTCAGGACATTTTCTTTTGATCCATCTACCGCTTTGACATAAGACCAAAATTACTTAGGATTATCTGCCAAGTCAGTACATAGAACTTTACTTTCGAATTCCTTGGACGCCTCTCGCATAGCCCTCCTAGTTCAAAGAGCCCAAGTGGTACCTGACACTGACAGTCTACACGACGAGCTGAAACCTTGGGAGTCTGTATTCAGGACAAGTGGATAACACATCAGATTAAGAATGCTCAGACAGCCAAAACCAACAGCTGGAAGATGTAAAGTCTGTTGGATTTCACCCACACAAACATTTTCTCCAAAATTGCTGGTGTCGAGCAGAAATTAAAACTAAAAAGTTCTTTCGCTGAATGATCGCAAGTTTAAGACTGAATTGTTATTTGCTTTCGTCATTGCTTTCATCTGTACAGCAAGCCACAGCCTTGCTCTAGTTCCTTCTCATCATGAACATGTCTCTCTATTTACGGATTCCACTACAGTTACTAAGTAATTGTAGACGGTATAGCTTACTCAGGTCATTAGTTCAAACTATTTCTTCCTATCAGTTAGAGCACAGATTTTTACCCTACGTAGCAGCAGCACTCTTGGAGTTCCATTTATGAAATGGAGAAGACGCAGTTTTTATTTAGTCTTATTTCCAGTACTAAGAGTAAACGTCGCTCCTAATTCTCTCCTCTCTGTATCGGTATGAAGCCGAACAGCTCGTTACAAAGAAAACCAAAAGCTCAGCTTCAGTATGCAGTACTGCAGATGAAATGTCATCAACGAAAATAACCTGGTTGAGGTTCATGTCGACGGAGAATGTGTAATACTTAGAAACCAAAAGCGACCAACAGAAACCTAAATATGCTGCATAAAATGTGCCCTGCCCCTTAGTAAAGTATGTGATGTCGTCTTTAGTGATCCAGTTTTTGAAAAATTACTGTCCACTTCGAGAAATATATTTTCCCGTTCGGGTTGCCTTAATTTGTCGGTGTTCACCCGTTTAGTTCAAATCAAATCAAATCAAATGGCTCTGAGCACTATCGGACTTAACTTCTGAGGTCATCAGTCCCCTAGAACTTAGAACTACTTAAACCTAACTAACCTAAGGACATCTCACACATCCATGCCCGAGGCAGGATTCGAACCTGCGACAATTGGGGTCGCGCGGTTCCAGACTGAAGCGCCTAGAACCGCTCGGCCACACCGGCCGGCCCCGTTTAGCCTTTGGGGAACAATGTACATCTGTACAGTACCAGAAATGCACGTCTTCTTATCAGGACCTGTGGTACTCACTTTGCAATTGTGTTTATGTGCGTAAATGGTGAACATATCTCGCCTTGATGCTGTTGTTGTGGCGTACCCTTGTCAGAGTAATGGAAGAAACAGTAATACGGTAATTAGTAAAATTTCATGGTTAAATAATGAAGCAGTGCAGTTAAGTTAAATGAAAAAACATATCCTTAAAATTATAAATATTAATATTATAAAAACTGAGAGATGTGAAAATTACAGCGTGTTATTGTTAAAGTGTTATGACTTCTAAACTTGAATATAGTACATGTTCGGCTCGTTAAGGTTAGCCATTCGTACTTAGTATTAAGAGAAGGATAAGATTTAACACCAAAATTTTCTGGCGCTCTATGACTATTAGTTGAACGGAACATCTTTTGTCGTCGCCAAAAATACTGAATCATCTTCCAACCTTATACATCATTAGCAGAATTCACTGTCGAATAGCTTCTGCTATTTAGCAAATATGTTTAGAGGAAAAGAACAGAAACACAAAAGGAGGAAGTATGTAGCATACACTGTGCGTAAAACCGCAAAATGGACCTAAGTACAGAGATTAGTTACCTTAGTCACTACATCTCTCATCCAATGGAAATAGAAAAAGTTGATGGTTACTTCCTCATTCAATCTGATAATGTAGGATCAAATAAGGCAAATAATGGTGAAATGTATGCTGTTCGCAGAGTTGCTAAAGTAGCCATTTTGCAAAGTACAAGTTGTAATTTGAATAGAACACACAAGGAAAACGTACGGTTTAAGCTAACCCAGTGCGAAATTTCGGGAAAAGTGTTTTTATATCTCAGATGGTTTCGCCGATCATGTTCTTTCGTAGGAATGAGGTGTCAGCTGCCTCAGAAAATATAAATATAGTTTTCTACTCTACGTAAACGCAACTATAATGAGCGGAGGGCGACATTTGGTATACTTCAGCAATACATGAATGCAGTAACTGTTACTTGAAACTGAACCGAACAATCGGACGCCGGAATACTGCCTCTCATGGTGTCACACACTTTTGCTTCTACCAATACTTCCATTGCTGTCACACTGTGGTCCGAATTAAACCTCGCAATTATCGCCTCTCTCGCAATTACGGTGAGGCGCCACTGTCGTTGCAAACACACTCCGACTGGACGAAAACAGTGGGTAAGTAAACAGCTGCCGTGTGCACTGCTGTTCTATAACCATGTAGTTAATGCGCTGTCTTACAACGGCGATATGGTTCCTTTTGAGTCGTCGACCGGACTCATAACCGTGAGATTACTGCTCGTCTAAAGAGAATACGGCAGTTCACCAGCGTAAGACTCTTGCAAGCAGTTTCCTGGGGTTATACGGTTAATTAAGCGCAGTCATTTTCTCTCCAAGTTTTCCCAGGCACTAAGCGAATTTATCATATGTCGGATATTTACAGTTCTCTTTACTATTTCCTTATCACATGTTTCAAAGTCATTGGACGAAACATTTGTCACCCCTTTAAATTACTACTGTGCTGGTTGCCCAAATTGATTGATGTATCAAGTGTCATCGTCATGGCGGTCCAGTTTCGTTTATGTACAGGAACGCCCGAGAGAGTGCGGTACAACTAGAAAGGAAGTCGACGCTCGCAGATACAGTTCTGGAAAAGAGACAGTATGCATGTCAGTGATTGATAATACACGATTTACTCTACTTAATTTACTTGTTTGTATATCTCTGTTATCAGAGAATCTTTTTAGAGTTGTAATTCTCAGGATTTATAATTATAAAATATTTCAGGTTAAGGAGGAGGAGAAGGTTATTGTTTAACGTCCCGTCAACAACGAGGTCATTAGAGACGGAGCGCAGGCTCGGGTTAGGGATGGATGGGGAAGGATATCGGCCGTGCCCTTTCAAAGGAACCATCCCGGTATTTGCCTTAAACGATTTAGGGAAATCACGGAAAACCTAAATCAGGACGGCTGGAGACGGGATTGAACCGTCGTCCTCCCGAATGCGAGTCCAGTGTGCTAACCACTGCGCTATTTCAGGTCAAGGTGCTGTCATAGCCGGCAGTTGGAACACGGAAGCGATAGCAAGCCACATGGTTGGAAGGTCCTTCTAACTGGAAATGGAACGTTTTCACAAAAAGTAATCCAGATACGCAGCTAGTAGGGGATAATGGACTAAAATACGAGGGGCTTCGAAAATGTAACACTTTTCTTTTCTTGGCCTAACTCAGCACAAAAATTCGGAATTTATTTTGAGGCATTCTGGAATATTATCTCTCCAGCCCTATAGTTTCACGGAGTGCGTTTAGATGGTGGCGCTACACGTAACCTTCAAAATGGCGTGCGTAACGGAGGTGTTTCCAAGCAACGAGCCGTCGTTGTGTTTCTTTTGACAGGAAACCAAGCCTTCGCAATGTTCATAAGTGCTTGCAGAGTATCTACGAAGACCTGGCAGTGAAAAAGAGCACAGTTAGTCGTTAGGCGACGAGTCTGTCATCACTGGAACAAGATCGCGCATATTTGTACGATATCCCGCCTGCCGACCTGTGAAACACAGCTGTGGCCTCCCATGTTGGAACGTGTGGACACTCTCATTTTAACTGACCGACGGACCACAATCAAACAACCCTCTGCTCAATTGGGCGTCTCTGTCGGTAGTGGTGACACACTCGTCCATCAGTTGAGGTATTCAGAGGTGTGTGCCCGCTAAGATCCTCGTCGCCTAACACAAGTCCGTAAAGATCAAGGAAGGGCCATCTTTGTGGAAGTTCTTACACTTTGCAAGGCTGATAGTAACAATTGTTTGTCGAACATCGTCAAGGCGATGAATGGGTTCTTCATTTCACCGCCACAAATATGCAAAGAAACTTCCCCATGACAACTCAAGGCCCCACACAAGTCTGCGCACCCGAGAAGAGCTCACAAAACTTCGCTGGACTCATCCAATCCATAGCTCCGATCTCGCACCTTCTGGCTTCAACGCATTTAGTCCAAAGAAGGATGCACTCCTTGGGAACCAGTACGTCACTGACAGGGCGGTTACTGATGCAGCAAAACATCGGTTTGGACGTCGACCAGTGTGAGGATACCATGCGGGCCTACAGACCCTCCCAGTAAGGTGGCGTAAGGCCGTCGAATTTATAGGCGATTATTTTGAAAAATAGGGTTTTGAAGTCAAAAGAATGGGAATAATAGGGTGTATTGGAATACTGAGCAAAACTAACGTCCTTTCAGAAAAATGTGTTGCGTTACTCATTGAACATATCTCGTAGCTAGCAATAAGTATCCGAAAGGGCAGTTCGCATTCAGTCAGCCGTGAAGAGCTGTTGCAGCGCAGTTAAAGACAAGGGTCGTACCAAGACGCCGGAAGATCAAAAGCGCCCACTTATTGTCGCGGAACTAAGAGTGAGGCGAAGTAATTGTTCTACAATGTAATCCATTTCGGTGAGTTCTGAGGTATCGGCTGTCTTCGAATGTGTGTCAGCTACTAGTTAGAAGAGCAAGGGCAGTATACACTTGTCTCTGTTAGTGTATTCACATATTAGCTTCTGTAAGCAAATGGCAACGGGTTGTTTCATTCCACTTGTCTCTGCTGGCAACACAAGACTGTCAAAAAAAGTGGAGCAGTTTTTGGGAACATTAATTAAGACAGTCTGCCTTAAGTGAGATGCCACTGTAGACCCATCTCCCATTGGTGGAAACATCTGTGAAATAATCTGGTTAATGACTCAAAATTAACCTTTTTAAATGATTTCGAGTCTGAAAGATAAACCCTGTCTGTTCTAATGTCCCTTCCTAAGTACTGAGGACGGGTTTCACTCCTTCTCATAGCCTACGACGTAACGGAGGAAGCGACCTAGAGTAGCTGTCGCCCAAATCCTGTCAGAAACTAACGGGGACGCTTTAGTACGCTGGTCACTTTTAGCTGGTGTCATGTGACCCTCCATCAGTTATGAAAAGAGTCTCCCAATACTTTAGCCTGAGGGCCACAATGGCTCTTCCACAAAGTCCCAAATCAAGATCTAACCTTAAACCTGATACCCTTGCACTGCTCGGAACTCCTCGGTACAATCCAGAAGTTTACCACTGCTGCCAATCATTACAGCTGACAATGGAACTGCAGTAGTCTCTACTCCGTGAAATGCTCATTGTTTGACCTGGAGGTGTGGCCTTAATGTCATTTCATATGCATAGCTACAAGTAAACACCACTTTTAAAGGTCGTTGAAACACATTTTCACGAAATCTTGTTACTTCAGTGCATTATTATCATCACAATAAGGGCTCGGAAAGTAGCCCTAGCGACATTAGTACCCACGACATCTTCCAGCTGCAACAGTCCTCGTCACGTGGCGACAATACTTCTTATGTTATCTCTTCCATCCCGCGTCACAGCGGCATGGCTGAAGAAAATGTAGTTCATCATAATTACATACTGTAGTGCTGAATTACGTGAAAATATTCGTTTCAGGATTAGAGGCTTATTGAGATATCCATGGAACAGGGTGCCGGGTATTGGGAGGAAGGGGAGGGGGGGGGGGGGGAGGAGTATTCCATTCCACAATTTCTGTTGGCACTTAACGGGCAAGTGTCTAGGTCAATCCATTGCTGCGGTGGTAGCCGATTGCGTTCTCAGCTTTACATGTTTTTACTACTATTTCCGATTATGCTAAACATAGAATAGTGACGTCTGGGGAGAGTAGTGATGTACAATACCATTCTGTGGGTAGCGGCAACATGTACGACCTGAAAACAAAATATAGTGTGGGGTAGCATGTTTTGTGACTACTGTTTCTTTGTGAAGACACATTGTGTTTGAGTGTTTAATTTAATTAAAATTTGTATGATGGCTGTTTTTGATGATGTTATTTGTTGTGGCGTAACAAGCTAGTTACGCCACACTGAGAAGGGAGCCGAAAGGCACGCGTACACACACGCCGACTGGCGTCAAGTCTGGAACAGGATACGTTATGACTGCTATCAAGAAAATACGTAGCTTTGGAATATACTTAACTTTATTCTTTGTTGGTTTACAACGTTCTTCTTTAGACATTTATACGATAACTCTCAGACTAGGTAGAGCTAATGGCGCCTTGCAAGGTCGTAGCCATGGACTTAGCAGAAGGCTATTCTAACTGTCTCTCGGCAAATGAGAGGAAAGCTTCGTCCGTATTGTCGCTAGCAATGTCGTCCGTACAACTGGGGCGAGTGCTCGTCCGTATCTCGAGACCTGCCTTGTGGTGGCGCTCGGTCTGCGATCACACAGTGGCGACGCGCGGGTCCGACATGTACTAAATGGACCGCGGCCGATTTAAGCTACCACCTAGCAAGTGTGGTGTCTGGCGGTGACACCACATTCCTCCCCCGCAAATTGGCGAACGGTCGTGTTATAAGGCTGCCGCCTGCCGTGGGGAGGACCCCATGTTGACGTATGCGATGAGGTGGGGAGCCTAACAACAGGCGAGGCTGTGCCACCCGCACCCGGCCATTCGGTCCGAGGGGAGCTAGGAAACGCCTGAAAACCTAGTCCAGGGTGCACGTCAACATGCGGTGTATGCGCCCGTAAAGAGACAGGAGGGGCCGAAGGGTCGACCTCCATTGCGTCGGGGCATCCGACGCGCGAAGACGCCATGTGGTCCGGAGCGGGCAAGAGTTCCATGGCGGAGGACGGCTGGTCACGGGAAGCGATCGGCGGCACGTGACCCAGGGAGGCGCTTGGCGGCTGCAGCGAAGCGTCGAATGCGGGCGGCGCCGGCGGGAGAACAGGCGGCGGCGGCGGCGGCGGCGCGTCGCCATGGGGCAAAATGGAAGGCATCGTCGGTAACACCTGAGGATGAGGCGGGCCAGTAGATGGGTCCCCAGGGCGCTGACCGGACGGCACCGTCGCTGAAAGCAGACGGGGAGCGGCAGAACCCGTGCGACGACAGAGGCGCTGCTGATTGAGATGCCGACGCACCTCGCCAGAGGCCCACAAAACCAAATACATCGCGCGGCCGAGGCAGCGAATAATGCGCCCTGCGAGCCAACGCCGTGAACCTCGATAGTTGCGAAAGAATACAACGGCGCCTGGAGCAAAAGCAGGAGTCTGCCGCTGCACAGGAACCTGATGCGGCGGATACAGCAAAGACATCAAGGTTCGATGAGGACGACCATGGAGCAACTCAGCCGGCGAGCGACCATCTCGGGGCTGAGAGCGATACGAAGACAGAAAGAGCAACAACGCGTCCTCCCGAGAATGCGACTCTTTCAACTTCAACATCTGTGACTTGAAAGTCCGGACCAATCGTTCAGCGGCACCGTTTGACTGAGGCGAAAACGACGCGGATGTCAGATGTTGAATACCATTGGCCTTGCAGAATGACTGAAATTCTGCGGACATGAATTGTGGGCCATTGTCGGAAACAATAGTCTGCGGAAGACCTTCAATGCAAAAGATAGCAGACAACGCTTGGATGGTGGCGGAGGACGTCGTGGAAGACATCCGGACAACAAAAGGAAAATTACTGAAGGCATCGACCAGAACCAACCATCGAGCATTCCAGAACAGACCAGCAAAATCGATGTGCAAGCGTTGCCAAGGGGAAGTGGCTTTTGGCCATGCAAAGACTTTCCGCAGCGGTGCGGATTGTTGTTCGGCACACGCCATGCAAGAAGAACACATATTCGTAATCGCAGCATCGATTCCGAACCAAGTACAGTGCTGACGAGCAAGTTGTTTCGTTCGCACTATACCCCAATGTCCTTGGTGAAGAAGCCGTAAAACAGAGGACTGTAACGAACGTGGGACCACGACTCTGGACTGATCATTATCAGAACGCAACAACAAAACACCACGTCGAACAAAAAGTCTTTCCTTGTGAGCAAAAAATCGGCAAACCAACGGATCCTCGATCCGTGACTTTGAGAAGGGCCATTGCGTAGCAACAAAACGCAAAACAGTAGCAAGGACAGGGTCAGCAGCTGTGGCTGTAGCTACACGACGAAAATCAATCGGAAACGATTCGACCACTTCATCGGTTTCCGAATCAATGAATATGCAAGCAAGTTCGGAAGAATCGAATGCTTTATCCTCAGCAACAGGCAAACGGGACAACGCATCGGCGTTTCCGTGCTTAGCAGTGGACTGATACAAGATATCGTAGCGGTACTGCGAGAGGAAAATAGACCAGCGAATGAATTTCTGCGCTGTACGCGGAGGTACAGGCTTGTTCGGATGAAAAAGTGATGTCAAAGGTTTGTGGTCTGTGATGATGGTAAAGTGACGACCATACAAGAAATCATGGGACTTAGTAACACCAAACACGAGAGCCAAAGCTTCTTTCTCTATCTGTGAATAATTTCTTTGCGCAGACGAGAGCAATTTGGACGCAAAGGCAATAGGGCGATCATGCGAGCCAACTTTGTGCGCAAGCACAGCACCGATCCCGAAATCCGATGCATCTACCATCAACAAAAGGGGTTTCTGGGGATCGAATGGCGTAAGGCAAGTATTAGAAAGCAACGCCGACTTCAACTGGCGAAAGGCGCGTTCACATTCCGTCGTCCAGAGAAACGGAACACCTGTACGGCGTAAGCGATGAAGCGGAGCTGAAATGGAAGAGGCATTGCGCACATTCACTCACACCTTGTGATGCTAAATCATGTAATGTTCCTGCAACCTCATCACGCAATGAGTGAGGAACATTGCGCGCTCTGAAAAATTTCGGTTGCGCGTTGACTTTCAGTTCCAAATGTGCTTCATAGTATTTAGCGCAACCTAAGCCCGGTGCAAAAATGTCTGCAAATTCGTCACATAGCCGAGAAACACTGTCGGAAGGCACAGTCTGATTCACTGATAGGACCTGATTTACAATAGACATGTTAAACAACTGAAATAAATCTAAACCAAACAAGTTCACTGCAGTAGAAGAACGAAGAACGTAAAATGACACAAGTTTTGTTTGTCCCTTGTATGTTGCAAGAAGAGTGCACTGTCCTAACACAGGGATCCGCTGTCCTGAATAACTATGTAACTTAACATTCGCGGCACGCAACAGAGGTTTGCCCAGTTGTTTGTACGTGTCGTGATTGAGCAATGAAACTGCAGCTCCGGTATCGAGCTGGAATGGTATGACCTTGCCATTAAAGTCCAAATCTACAAAAAGTTTATTGTCCTGCTGACGACAAGAGCGACTATCTCGTGCAATTTGAACAGACACTGGTACAGAATCACTTGCTAATTGACGTGATTTCCGGCGACGTCGACACACACTTTTTGTGGGACGAACACAGTCACTGTTAGAGAAAGTGGCACTGGACGAAGCGGAATTAACTACATGAATGTCCATGGGCGAAGGTCCACGAGCCTGAGTGTCCTTGGTTCGATTCCAGTGCGAAGCAAAGGGCCTGGAATGGTTGTGATTGTCTGATCTGAGCTTTTTCTGGCAAACACTTTGAACATGTCCTTTCCTATTACAGAAAAAGCAAATAGCTTGGCGTGACGGGCAATGTTCACGCGAATGTCTAGTAGCACACCGCGGGCATGATTTCACTGCATTTGTGTGCTGGCGTGGCACACCTGGTTTAGAGCGCGGCGGCAGCTGCATCGAAGTGCGCGAGGGTAGGTTACCAGGCCGCGCAGCGCGTCCAGCAAGCCGGTTAATGTTACACACGGCTGGCAAAGTTTCAAAAGATTCCTGACCACAGTCAAGTGTGTCTTGTCTATCTAATATGTCTATCACTTTTTGAAGGGAGGGATTAAGTAGTTTCAAAATTTGCTCCCGTATGCGAACATCAGAAACGTTCTGTGCAATTGCATCACGCACCATTGTATCTGAATAAGAAAGGCCACAGTCACAGTCAAAGGCACAGTCCCTAGTAAGTCCTTGCAATGTTGCTACCCACTCCCTATTAGTTTGACCGGCCGTACGTTTTGTACGAAAAAACGTATACCTCTTTGCAACTACATTGACTGTTTCTTTGAAATAGGCATCTAAAGCCGACAAAATTTCCTCGTAGGACAGAGTTGCTACGTCGCGTCGGGGAAACAATTTCACTATCACACGGTAGGTGGACACACCGACACAAGAAAGCAAAAACGGCTGCCGCTCATTACCTTGAATTCTGTAGGCGGCTAGATGAAAGCCAAACTGTCGGGACCATTCTGGCCACAATTCTTGCGCTGGATCGTAGTGCCTAAAAGGCGGTGCAACTGCGAGTTGTGGCTGCGGTAGCGGTGAAGCGGCGGCCGCCGCATCGGTTTGAATGGCACGTTGACCCTGGACGAGCTGTCCAAGGGCATCCAATAACGTCTGCGTCTGCTGATTCTGCAAACGATAAAATTCGGACACTACATCTGGCGAAGCCATGACACAAGTAAATGTAAGCAATCAGAAAGAACACTTCTCTCGTCGCCAATCTGTTGTGGCGTAACAAGCTAGTTACGCCACACTGAGAAGGGAGCCGAAAGGCACGCGTACACACACGCCGACTGGCGTCAAGTCTGGAACAGGATACGTTATGACTGCTATCAAGAAAATACGTAGCTTAGGAATATACTTAACTTTATTCTTTGTTGGTTTACAACGTTCTTCTTTAGACATTTATACGATAACTCTCAAACTAGGTAAGGCTAATGGCGCCTTGCTAGGTCTTAGCCATGGACTTAGCAGAAGGCTATTCTAACTGTCTCTCGGCAAATGAGAGGAAAGCTTCGTCCGTATTGTCGCTAGCAATGTCGTCCGTACAACTGGGGCGAGTGCTCGTCCGTATCTCGAGACCTGCCTTGTGGTGGCGCTCGGTCTGCGATCACTCAGTGGCGACACGCGGGTCCGACATGTACTAAATGGACCGCGGCTGATTTAAGCTACCACCTAGCAAGTGTGGTGTCTGGCGGTGACACCACATTATTGGATGTGTTAATATTTGTAAAGGAAAATGATGTACTTAAGAATTGTGGTCAGAGAAACAGTTGTTAGGCAACAGTACCTGTGTCTGCGATGGCAGCACTGTGGAGTTGTTGAATTTTGACAGTCAGTACTGGATCTGTGTCTGCGATGGCAGCACTGTAGAGACATAGACTCTGTGACAGTCTGTAGTGGAAAGCTGCGGTGTGCAGGGTTCGTTTAATATACAGTGTAATCCGTTGTCGCTCTTTTGGATCTACGTGAGTTGCAGATTTATGACTATCTCCCACCTGTCACACCCCATCTGGCCGGTGGGTCGGTAAATGTAAGTCACAAGTAACTAGCGAAGTCTTGCCCATATTTCTTATGCTGTTGCAGCTTCGTGTGTCCATCCAGGAGAAAATGCCAAAAATCAATTTTGTCCTTTTCCGATTCGTTATACACGTAGCTCACCACCATTCCCCGTACCCATGTCACTGCATTGGTTTTTTGGACCGGAAAATAAGATTCTTGGGGGAAAAAAGTGTGTGAGGGGCGGAGCGTAACAGGAACGCCAATATCAGTTGTGCCAAGTGCCACACTGCAGCCGTCCCACTACATGCTAAACGATGTTCATCAGTGTCCACTGTTGCGCAGCCTAAACATAGTGGAGTGTTTGCCAAATGAATCGCGTGCCGCCGTTGATTCGTTGCGAACTTCCTATTTACCACCACATATCATGTTGAGCGTACCGACGTTGGGAGGTAAACGTTCCTTATAACGCGCCTTATCTGTCGCCAGTTCTTGTCTGGGTACTTCTTTTCCAGGGTATTCCTGGGGCACCGGCGCAGTAAGAGTTGGTATACATCTCGCGTCGTCGGTAGTCGTGTTGTTGGGAAGGAATCTCTGAAATAGCTAAGCTCCAAAAAAAAAAAAAAAAAAAGACTTGAAATGTGACAGCTTCGGTGAAATATGGCCCACATTGACTGGGAGCAGCATTGAAATGGGCGCTATTACATCGGCCAACGCACCCGAGATATTGCGAAATTGACCGCCCCACTGTCGGAAAATCGTACTGACGAATAACGCCCGTGCCTTTTCATATACGTTCACTGGACCAAGTCCACCCTCTCCAGGTGGTAGCGTAAGCGTTGTGTATTGGATCTTAAACAGGTGTCCCACACTCGCGTAGGTTCCGAAAGTTGCTTGTATCCGTGATGCCATTGTGCGTGTTAAAGGCAGTACATGCGCTACGTGAGTGAGTCTCGGTGCTAGGTATACGTTAACATAGGTCACCCTCTGAATCATATCCAATGCTCTTAATTTTTGTAACAGTACCATTTTCCGCATCAGCTTCAATATGCGTCGGTAGTTATCTGCTGCTGTCCGCTGCACATCCGTGTGGAACGTAATACCTAGACATTTTATGGTCTAAACTAACACGAGCGGGCCTTCCTCCCCCGGTTGTAACCCTCGACCGACATTCATGCAGCGTGATTTCTGTAGATTAAGCACGCTTCCTGCCGCCATCCCGTATCGCTGTATCCATGCCAACGCCGTAGGTACTTCTTCGCCTGTCCGTGCCACCAGCATCACATCGTCAGCATAAGCGCGGCAATGAAAGGTCAGATGTGACAACGGCACTCCCTCCGACCGTCTTCGGAGACCATATAGCCAGGTTTCCAAAGCCATTGCATACAATAAAATCGAAAGGGGGCAACCTTGACGAACTGACCTTGAAATAACAATGTAGTCAGTGCCCCACCCATTCACCGAGACCTTTGATCGCACGCCGTGTAACAGTCGCATGATCACTAGAATGAAGGCCTGTGGGATTCCCAATCTGCCCATCACCGCATGCAAAAAGGTATGGACCACTCTGTCGAACGCATGATCGAAGTCAATAGCGACGAGTGCCCCACGCACTCGGCATGCCGCTGCCAATGCGATGATATCTCGGTAGTTACCGAGCGCTGTATGTACGTTACTCTTTCCGCCGAGGCAAGTTTGATCTATGAGGAGTCTATCAGAAATTGAAGACCGCAGGCGAGCCCCAAGGATGTGCGCGAAAATCTTATAGTCGCAGTTCAAGAGAGTGAGTGGTCTATAATATCCTGGCCTTTTGCCACCGCGTGGTTTGGGTATTGGGATGATGATACCCTCCGTGAATTCGGCAGGTATCTCAGTCTGCGGTAACAGTAGTTCGATGTACATCTGAATCCAGGTCCGTCCCATGAGGTATGCAAAGGCACGGTAAAATTCAATTGGGACTTGGTCGGAGCCCCCCTGGCAACTGCATTTGTCAGTTCGTCCTCCGTTATCGCTGTGATGAAAGTCTCTGCATCCAGTGGTGGTCCTCTATCTGGCATTTCCAAGATGACATAATGTAGTGTCTCGTGGTTCACTTCTACAGGTCCATATAACTGGCGGGAATAGTCAGTAAACACATGCGCAATATCACGCTGGTTCACAACTTGCTGGCCAGTTTCAGAGATTAGTTCCCTGATCAATGTCCTGCGTCGTCGTTGGCGTTCACGTGCTACGTGGTGCATGGAGGGGGTTTCGGCAGCAACTGTCTCCGCCAATCTCGCCCGGACCATTACACCTCCCATTCTTAGTCTCGTCCGCTGTAATAACTTGGCTTTTATCCTGCGCATGGCCGTGTGCCTTTCCGGCGATGGTTGTTGGGTCATCAGCTCCCTCAGGGCTGTAAAAAAAAAAAAAAAAAAAAAAAAAAAAAATCAGCCGTCGTGCGGTTCCACTGCGATTTGTCCTGCCCGTATCGTATCAACGTTCTCCGTAACGTTGGATTTGCGCATTTTATCCACCACTGGAGATCCGAGGTGTATGCTCGTTGGCCGCGAACGCAGGTCTTCCAGGCCGCCTCTATCGACCGGCGACATTCAGTGTCACGTAAAAGTGCACAACTCATATTCCAGTGATCCTTACTACGCCATATCTTCTGACTTAGTGAAATCGTACAGACGTACGCCATATGATCCGTAAAAGCCGCTGGCCAGATTTTGGCATCCAGTATCGCCGTCCGTACAGCTCGTATCAAATACACTCTATCAAGTCTGCTCGCCGAGTGTCCTGTTACAAACGTATAACCCCGTCTGTCGCCATGCTGCAGTTCCCAGGTATCCAAAAGCGCCATTTCGGTAATAAACGCACGCAGTTCCATGCATGGCACATAATGAGGTACTTGGTCCTTTTTGTCGACGACAGAATTAAAGTCGCCACCCACTATATAGTTGTCATAGCGTCCAGCGAACAACGGTGCTATCTCTTCGGTGTAAAAGGTTGCCCATTCTCTTCGTTTTGTGGAGCCAGATGGCGCGTATAAATTGATGAAACGAACGCCGTCGACAGTGATCGCTATGCCACGTGCCGAAGGGAGAGACATGACGTCCTCCATTCCTATTCCTTCCCTGGCGAGAATCGCCACACCACATCCACTTTCATCGTGTACTGAATAATGTGCCTCGTAGCCATAGAAATCTGGCGGCGATGTGAAACGCACTTCTTGTAGGAGTACAATATCCACGTTCGCAGCGCGTAACATATCTTTCAGCATTTGAATTTTAAGCGGTGTCCGAATGCCATTGATGTTTATCGTTGCAATGCGGTACGCCTGGCGTGTGTTCATCAGTTGTAGGGCGTTGTCATTAAGCGTCTATCTGCACCCCCGGCGTTCCTCACCACACTAAGTTGTTCAACATTTCTCAACCCCTCCCGGCCTCTGGCGAGGACTATCCTCAATCGTCACGTTCGTATTTTCATTCTGTTCCGGTTGGTCCATTTCTTGCACCCAGTCCCCAACATATTTCCGGAACTGGTCGAAGTATGGGAGGCAACGTTGTCACCGCTCTGATGTTGGACAGTTGTCATCTGCACTTCTGCCTTCCGGTCACCAGAAAGAGAGTTCAGGTTATCGTCGCTGTGTAATTCCTGCATCGTCATCTCGGTATCTGTTGAATCCACTGGTCTCAGATCGATACTGTCGTTGTCGTCCACTGTCCCGTCGGAAGTATGGCTGTCGTCAGCAGAAGTCAATCGACGCTTCTTTCTTCTCTTCAACGAGCGCTGTTTCCGTTGCCTTGCTTCCGCATCGGCTGTTTAGGTTGCGTATCCACCATCTTGGTCCTGGCCTATCACGCTCTCGGTGGAAGCACTGCCAGCCACCACGGATGAGCCTGGAGCGGCCGCCAGCTGCATCTCTTGTGTGGTGTCCTGTGTCTGCTGTGGTGGAACCGGTGGTCGGAGTTCCAGTCCGTTGGTGTCCATGTCCTCTATAGGGGGCAGTTGCTGGTGCCCATCGGAAATCTCCCTCTCATCGCCTCTCAGGGCTTCCACAAAGGTCAGCCGTAAGACAGTCATCTGTTGTGGCGCCTGAACGTCATCCCGTGGAGTTTGCACTAAACGTCGCTGGAGGCATTCCGAGCGGACGTAACCTTCTTTCCCGCACCCCGAGAAAGTGCGAGGTTGCCCATCATAGATTATAATCGCTCGACAACCTCCTATGTACAAATAAGAGGGGATGTGCTTTCGCAGTTCTATCCGTATTTGTCTAACCCCATTTAAAACGGGGTACGTGTAAAAACTCGTCCATTTTTCGGCCACATGGGATAGAACTGTACCGTACGGTCGAAAGGCGTCGGTAACAAGTTCAGACGGGACCTTAAACGGAAGTTCGAAGACTCGTATAGTGCGGATCCCCATTCCCGCGTGATCGACTGTAACCGCATCAACATTCCCGTCGGCATGACAGAAACGATACCCGTTCGGTGATCGTTGTAGAAGTCTTTCGCAAGCAGCCTCGTCAACAAGCTTGACATTGATGACGCTTGAAACGATCGATAAATTGATTCCCACGATTTCCTGTGGATAGATTTTTACCTCTTCTCTTAAGAAACGTTCAATTTCGTGTTCCTTTGGTCGTGTATAGTCGTTCGCAAAACTTAACTTCAAAGTCGTTTTTTTGTACGAGTGTGCCATCTCGTTCTAGACTCACAACACCGCACACTCGAAGCTGTTCCGGCGTAAACAAACAGGCGCGCGCACCACAGCGCGGCCGGCAGGCAACACGGTCCGGCTGTGTCACTGCCGAAGGCAGACTGGCCAACTGAGCTACCCAAGCACGACTCACGGCCCGTCCTCACAGCTGTACTTCTGCCAGTACCTCGCCTCCTACTTTCCAAACTTAACATTCTGGAAACATCCCCCAGGCTGTGGCTAAGCCATGTCTCCGCAATATCCTATTTTTCTGGAGTGCTAGTTCTGCAAGGTTCGCAGGAGAGCTTATGTTAAGTTTGGAAGGTAGGAGACGAGGCACTGGCAGAAGTAAAGCTGTGAGGACGGGGCCTGAGTCGTGCTTGGGTAGCTCAGTTGGCAGAGCACTTGCCCGCGAAAGATAGAGGTACCGAGTTCGAGTCTCGGTCCGGCACAAAGTTTTAATCTGCCAGGAAGTTTCATGTAAAAACCGTTTCCTGACGGCGAATTAATTAAGGATTGAGTGACTGCAGCAATTGAACAATTGTGCCCAGAAAGTGCTCACTGGTTTAAAAGCATCAGTTTGTCCAATCACTGTTCCTCGAAGAGTAAATGATATTGGCAAAATATATTAATTCCATTGCCTGAGAAGAAACGACACTAACAGTGGTTCTCTTTGCCTCTTGGTGTGAACAGGTTTAAAACACTGCACAGGTCTTAATTTTTAATCGAGGGATAAAAGTTAGTAAGTGTACAAAGCGCTTCTTCATGTTCACAGCATTCATGGCACGGTCACGGAAGAAGAAATATTTAAAGGAGTAGAAAACGCTGTACCGAAAAACATTTGTCAGTTGGGAAAATTTTAGGTGTGTCCCAACGGATGCTGGCAAAATAATGTGTGGAGAAGATGAAGGTGTAGTCGCTCTAATGTCAAAGGCAGTAGAAAATGACGCTAGATGGAAATCATTAATCGTACATAGCATAATTCATCAACAGTCTTTTGCGGAAATGATTGCATATGTCAGAAGTTTTAATGCCAGTCATGTAAGCTGCTAATTATATGAGGTCACATGCTTACAGATATCGTCAGTTCCGTGGGTTTATTGCAGAGATTGAATAAAATGACTTACTATATTATATCGCCGGCTCAGCTGTGGGAAAGGTCTGAAGCAGTTTTTTTTTTAGTTGCGAAGAACAATCTAAATTTTCATTATGAAAGGGATCGTCCCCTGGCTGAACTCCAGAATAATGAATTATTATACAATTTATCATTTTATACAGATGTAAATGAAGTATGAAAGATCTATAAGGAGAAAACTAGCTACCGCTTGAATTGTACAGTCATATGAAATGTTTTCGGCAAAAAATTGTATTCTTTCGATCTCAACTGCACAAAAATTCTTCGAGCCTTTTAATAGAAGCCGAACACCCAGGGAGGAATCAGAGGCTCCATTTCCGGTGCATTTCGTAATTGGAACCTTTTCATGAATAATTTTGAGTCTTGTTTTTCAGATTTTGAGACAGTTGCAAACGAAGCCTAGGTTTCTAAAAAACCGTTTAACGTCAATATAAAACCACTTGTGCAAGAACTTGAAATTGAAATGGTTGATTTGCAGTTTACTGATTTTTATAATGGTAAATACGAGTATTTAAATTCGTCTTGCTGTAGTTTCATTGGAGCCTTGCACTAACTTTCTCGTGGCTTTATTTCAGTTTGCGGCACGACTTACATCTGGGTATAAACAATCTCCAGAATTAAATGTACAAAAATGATCTAAGCTAACTGGTGACCATTTGAAGTCGCTGCCGGTAATTTTCACAAATAAAGTTGATCTACAGCTACAAACAATTGCATGTGCGAAATTAGTTACATAAATCCCATTAATCATAATAAAAACGTTAATTTCCTTACGTGAGTTGCCTATGTATGTCACTTAGGGACGATTAATTTTACAGGAAATCTCATATGCTCCGTTAGTGTCTTAACTGGTTATAAAATAAAACATATTAATGCTACACGGATTTTTTTGTGATTTATATATTTTGTTGTGTAGATGACATCATGCCTTCTAGATGAAACACCAAGTCGCATCCAACAACTCCACAGTGATATAAACAAAGTACACCCAAAAATAAAATTCGTCATAGAAACAGAACATGGCAAATGGTTAAACTTCCTTGACCTCACAATATACAGACACAACAACCAACACCAATTCTCCATATTCAGGAAAGTGGCTACCACCAATACAGCCATTCACTAACATTCTAATCATCCGATTATGCACAAACTAACCGGCTTCCAATATATACTACACAAATTGAACAAAACCCCACGCACTGAAAACAACAACGAGAATGAACTATGGACAGTAGTCGGAAAAATTGCTGTAGGTAATGGATATGACACAAACACTACAGATAACCTGAAAAACCAAATTAAAAATGAAAATAAAAAGACACCCAACACATGAAAACAAAGCCTCCTCATCAACTTACAAACACACAGAACACACACATGATCACACATGAATAAGAAACACTCACAAAGACAAACAAGTGATTCGCTTTCATCGACAAGAACAAAGCAGCCCACAGAATGGGCAACATACTCAAAAAACAAGGGCTAAAAGTAACTTACAGGACAGACAGCTCAACACAGAGAAAACTAAGGACAACCGAAACAAGCACAGACAAACCCAACACATCTGATATTTACCAACTAACATGCCAGGTCTGCAAATCAGATTACATAGGACAGACAAGCAGAAACTTTAATACCTGATACACAAGACACAGAAGAGCATTAAAAAGTAACAGCTGTCATTACACATTTGCTGATCACCTTATAGACAAGAAACATAACCCAACAAACATCAATACTGGTTTGAAGATTCTCAAATGCAGCAACAGACCCCCCAAAAAAAGTAATAGTTGAAGAAAATTATCAAATACAAATAGCTAAAGTGGAATGAAAACAAGTGATAAATGAATTCACAAATCCTCTAACCTACTGTCGCTCTCTCTCTCTCTCTCTCTCTCTCTCTCTCTCTCTCTCCCCCTGTTATTTTTCACATACACACAGAGACACGCATGCACGCACACACACACACACACACACACACACACACACACACACACAAAACACACACACACACATATATATATATATATATATATATATATATATATATATATATATATATAAGTAATAATAACGCCATTTTTGTTTTTACAGCTAGTAAACAGTAACAGTGGCAGCTCGGTATATAGTGTGTCACTGTGAAGAAGATGAGGAAAAAGAAAACGTAAGTGAAACATAATGTAAAGTGACACACACACACACACACACACAAACACGCACAATTAATTTCAGACATAGCCATAACAGTGTGATGGAATCGAAGTGTTAAGTACAGGTGGAGTTCTCAGAAGCATTTTAAGTTAAAACAGAACTGAGACAGGGACACATTATATCACCAACACTGCTCAATTTGCCCTTTAACAACACCCTGAGGAGAGTAACACGTGAAAATGCGGGAATCACCATAGGAAAAACGATAAATGTCCTGGCTTTAGCGGATGATATTGTGCTGTTAGGAAATAACATGGAATACCTGGAGAAATTGGGGACTGTGCTAATGGAAGAAGCTAAGAAAGTAGGTGTAAGTATAAATGAAAGTAAAACAAAGTTCATGGTAGTAGGAAGACGAGCTCATTTAGAACCAAACCATATAAAAATCGGAAATCTAACAATACAGAAGACAGACGCAGTCATCAACCTTGGTGTCAAGATGAACCAGCAAAACCTTATAGAACAAGAGATAGTAACAAGAATTCAAGCTGGGGGAAGATGATAGGATCTATGCACTACATCATAACATCGAAGGTACTATCTAGGTATGCAAAAATAAGATTATATCAGACCATCATGAAGCCAATAGTGTTCTATGGAAGTGAGACATGGACGCTGGCAAAGAAAACTGAGAAAAAAAACTCACCACTTTTGAAAATAATGTACTGTCAAAAATATATGGACCAGTGAAAGAAAATGAACAATGGAGAATAAGGAAAAACAGAGAACTCAGACAATTATACACACTGTCTGACGTCGTAGCGAGTGTGAAAATCAAGAGACTAAGATCGTACGGACATCTGAGGAGGAGAGGGGTGTACACGGTAATATAGGCTGTAATGGATGGAGGAGCTCAAGGAAAGAGACCACTGGGAGGGCCGAGAATGAGGTGGAAAGATAATATCTTGGAAGACAAGCGGATACTGGGACTGGGAGATGAAGACGCAGATGAAAGGAAAGTGTAGAAGACTGAACTGAGTGAGGTCAAGGAACGGCTGCGGTTTGTGTGGCCAGTGTAAGTGCGTAAGTAAGTAAGTAAGTACGCCAGTATACCCATAACAATTTTCAAATCGTAATTTTGGCTTAAATAATTTGTCTACTTCAAGGTGTAAGTGGTCGCAAATGACAAACTGTGAAACAAAAGAGTCACTGTAGAAACATAATACATAAGGAAAACCTCACCATGTGGTAAAAAGGTATGAATTCATAATTTTATGTGTTTTTTGTCAATTATCTGTAATTGCGATTTAAATACTAATATTTAGATGTATACAAACAGAAAAGAAAAATGTTTCTCTTTAAGAACCATAAAATAGAAGCCCACTGATGATTCAGCAACTGCAGTGAAACATTTTTGGTTTTAAAAAAGTTGTGTTTGGCTAAAGGCGAACACAATCCAAAAACATATGTATTGTTAAAGCAAACGCGGGAAAAGAGAGCTTCAACCCCAAAATGATTAAAGACTTTACAGTCCAGTACAACTTTTACCTCACATTGCAGTTTACTTTTAACCATTGTTCAAGACATATGTGACTGTTTTATTTAGAGATAAACCAAAGCTCTGTGTCAGGAGGTCGCGTTTTTCAGTGTTTCCCGTCAATCGGGCAAAGGTATACATGCAGAGAACTCGACACTTCTATTTTCAGAACTGTTAGAAAATATAACAAGTTCACAAAGGAAGGTGCTTAAAAAACGATTCGTCCTATAGACCCTGTTGTATAAAAATTTTACGAATTTTCTTCCAATGGATACACTAGACGTTATCGGAAACCAAAAAAGAAAGAAAAAAACTGCAAAATTTCTTTTAATGCTGTACCTCGATGAGAGCTGTATTTTCACGGCTACTGCTTACAGTGTAAGGACGTAATGAATAAGGATGTTTAGCGTAGATTTGACTTCGGAATGACTGTAATTAAAGTGGGAGTAGTTCGTCTCCGACGGGCTGGTAATGTACTGAGAGTAGGCGACAACTTTATCATATGAACTGGTCTCCAGTTTGACCTATGAGTAGGTAATGTAGAGCCGGAGACCCCATACTTCGGATCTGTATCCCACTGAAAACGAATACAAAGTCGATCGTAAAATGTATACGAATAGCCCCAGCTGTGAAGCAATTGAAATCCAAGACCAGACAAGGTAATCCACATAAAACCATAACAGTGCGTAGTGGAGGGCTTCATGTAAAGTACGAAACTTGGTTTCCCGTCTAGGGAGCATGTTTATTTACAGCGGCGGCGAAACCTAAGGCTTCATCGGTGTAAGTAGCACGTCAAGGTGGCCTTTACAACCGCATGGTTCATTGTCAGCTCTCAGCCGCCTATCAGAGTGAAGAATCGATTCCACCTAGCACTCTGAGAGATACCCTCTAGTCACCACTTGGTGAGGATGTGACAGTTGGGATAAAAGCTAAGACACACACAGAGAGAGCAAAGAAAAGAAAGGCTTCGTCTAGAGAACGGTAAGAAAGAGGGAGAGAGAAGAGAAAGAAAGAGAGAGCTAGGTAATCTCCAGTGGAAGTCACTAATGGAAACACAGCGATTTGAATTGCAACGTAAGTACGCATAGGAAGCATGTGACACTTAAGGGAATCTTGACGATGCCCAATCAAACGATGGAACGCATCATTTTTGTCCAGACTTAAACACAGCTTCGTCATATTCACTCTTAAAATAGTTTATAGGTTGTGTTTGTACTTTCATGACAATTTTTACAGATTTGTCAGATGTTCCTAAATACGTAAACAAAAATTTTCTAACGAGTGGACTGCTGTTGTCACTGATCAAAGAAAGCGGTGAAAGATGTTTCCTCAGTAACACGTAGTGGATTGGGAAATTAAAGATGCTATGCCCATGTGCAAAGATCGCGGAACAATCAGGGGAGTAAAATAGTAGATGTATTGTGAATCTCTTAGGCGGCGTAGAGGGAGTTGTTCTTCTACCCTAACATTACAAACCGAAGAAGAATATTGCACTATAAGTCTCCACCTTAGATCATATGATTGTTTCACTGGAAAATTATTTACAAATCCGCTATGGCGATATCAGCCCAGTTGCCACTATCAAGCAGAATACTGGTCGTCATATAATAAAATAAACTACAAAAATTGCAATTTAAACACATTGCGCTTCACCAAATGTCAAAATGTTATAAAATACCTGACACATACATATATTGTCATCACACCCAAACATTGGGAACTTACCTGCAAGGCAGCGTCTATGTCAGTCGAAGATGAGACAATGTACATCACAAAAGTAGTATAAATTGTATATGCTGTTACCAGTGGGATCATATTTTACATAAATTGCATGAAACCACTAATCATGTTCATTGTATAAAATCACAACTGAGGAAGTTGGATCGTATTTCTTAGAACGTTATCGTGAGAGATCATACGTTACAACGTAAACATTTTCCACCTGAGTAACTGCTTGTCAGTTCTGAAATAGAGAATCTCAGCGTCCAGTATCACAATGCTACCATATTGTTTAAGGAAGGGAATGGGAGTTTATTTACCAAGGTATGTGAACGTTTCGTAGCAGCTTGCATGCACGTAACGTCTAGCGAATCTGGCGGACATAAGCATATGTACCACATTACATTTTAGATGATGTACTGATTATGAACATCCCAGCTGCTATAAACCTCTTGTCATACACGTTGACATTATTTGAAGTAAAATACAAATAAACTAAAGTAAATATGGATGCTGGTGTACTTCCCACTTTTTACAGAGCATAATTTGTATGGGAAGAGTAACACTGTTAACTGCATTACAAGGCTGTGTGGTTGTTGTGCTGATGTACTCATACAAACCGAAGGTTCTGTATTGGGCAAGAAAAGGAAAAATTTCATCGCATTGGTGAAACTACTTCAAATACATTAGTCGTTTTGATATACAAAAATGAATTACGTATATTACCATACAATTATTCTGGGTGTAAGATACTTAAGACAGTGCGTATGAGACTCCTTCTTTTTCATAGAGGACATCGGGACAATGAAACACAATGAGAACAGTCTAACCACTAGACGCATTACAATACATTAATAAACATCCTTCAGTTCACTTACTTACATCTCGCAGCTGTTGGTGTGATTAAGTGAATTTACATGGCAGTGTATTATAAGTCACTCATTGTTACATAAGTTGAAAAATGTGTTTTCAGGAAATAAAATCTGTTTCAGGGTAAGACAACTGAGCATCATTTTTAGGACGTACCCTCAATTATCTTTTTATAATAATACTAATAGCATCATCCTGGATACAATGTATGTCGATATAAAGCTATTTGTTTCATTCACCCATATATCTAATATAAGAGACTGTTTGGGCGTATTAATATGCACCACTGCGAATACACATGTTCAAAACCACGTAATTAAGGACAGCATGAGTGTAATGGTAGACCTTTTTTTCATTTCTTCTATGTTATATGTATAGCATAGCAGGTCAAAGTTGAGAAATATATTATTTTTCATTTAAATAGTCAGTACATGAAATTTACACAGAAAAGTAATAATGAGTCAAATAAAATGCACATGAATTCTATGCAGACAACAAGCTATTAGCGTATCTTAGCGTAATCAACAATATAACACAGCAATTAGCTTACTTTTTGTAGGAACTCCCCGGCAGAACAGAAGGAGTGATTCATGAGATAATTCTTTTGTTGGGGCTTGTATGTTCCATGACTGCTGCCAAGCTTTTTAATTCTTGTATCAGCTTACTACAATGGATGCAGCACTAGACTGCAAGCCTTTGTGCACGAGAGCCCAGGCGGTGCGATATAAATGCAGACTGGGTTTCTGCGTAGTATTAATTAACTGATTGAAAGGTGTGAATTCTTGAAATTAAGCTCACATCGTTAACAACAGGTGACGTTACGAAGCCTAAATATTGAGAAGCCAGTGTCAGAATTCCAAGACTACTGAAGAGGGGTCTACGAGTACACCACACATTGCTCGAACTACCTCCGTATAAGCCAAATATATTCTTTACGAATTGGTTGCCCCAAAATATATTTCCATATGTCATTAGCGAACGAAAACAAGCGAAGTGGGGTAATTTTCATATAGGGCTGCACTGCAGTTGCTGATGTAATAATAAATATAGCAGCACTCAGTAACTGAACAGAGTCTCGATCATAGATTCCCCGTGACGGTTTACTATGTATTTGAACACTGAGAAATCTGGATTGTTTGGGCTAATGAAACTGATGCAACTTCTGTGTAATCAAACTAATACCCAATGTAAAGGCACTATTTGCGTAGTATTGTATGATATAAATGTCATAAGTGGCATTCCGTACAGGGTGGTCAGAAAGCTTGTAAAAGTATTGTAGGCTGGGTTGTGCAGACATCATCATCATCATCATCATCATCTTCATTTAAGACTGATTATGCCTTTCAGCGTTCAGTCTGGAGCATAGCCCCCTTATGAAAGTCCTCCATGATCCCCTATTCAGTGCTAACATTGGTACCTCTTCTGATGTTAAGCCTATATCTTCAAAATCATTCTTAACCGAATCCAGGTACCTTCTTCTTAGTCTGCCCCGACTCCTCCTACTCTCTACTGCTGAACCCATGAGTCTCTTGGGTAACCTTGCTTCTCCCATGCGTGTAACATGACCCCACCATCTAAGCCTGTTCGCCCTAACTGCTACATCTATAGAGTTCATTCCCAGTTTTTCTTCGATTTCCTCATTGTGGACATCCTCCTGCCATTGTTCCCATCTACTAGTACCTGCAACCATCCTAACTACTTTCATATCCGTAACCTCAACCTCGTTGATAAGGTAACTTGAATCCACCCAGCTTTCGCTCCCACACAACAAAGTTGGTCGAAAGATGGGACGGTGAACAGATAACTTAGTCTTGGTACTGACTTCCTTCTTGCAGAAGAGAGTAGATCGTAGCTGAGCGCTCACTGCATTAGCTTCGCTGCACCTCGCTTCCAGTTCTTTCACTATGTTGCCATCCTGTGAGAATATGCATCCTAAGTACTTGAAACCGTCCACCTGTTCTAACTTTGCTCCTCCTATTTGGCACTCAATCCGTTTATATTTCTTTCCCACTAACATTACTTTCGTTTTGAAGATGCTAATCTTCATACCATAGTCCTTACATTTCTGATCTAGCTCAGAAATATTACTTTGCAAACTTTCAATCGAATCTGCCAACACAACTAAGTCATCCGCATATGCAAGACTGCTTATTTTGTATTCACATATCTTAATCTCACCCAGCCAGTTTATTGTTTTCAACATATGATCCATAAATAATATGAACAACAGTGGAGACAGGTTGCAGCCTCGTCTTACCCCTGAAACTACTCTGAACCATGAACTCAATTTACCATCAACTCTAACTGCTGCCTGGCTATCCATGTAAAGACCTTTAATTGCTTGCAAAAGTTTGCCTCCTATTCCATAATCTCGTAGAAGAGACAATAACTTCCTCCTAGGAACCCGGTCATACGCCTTTTCTAGATCTATAAAGCATACATACAAATCCCTGTTCCACTCTTAACGCTTCTCCATTATTTGCCGTAAGCTAAAGATCTGGTCCTGACAACCTCTAAGAGGCCTAAAACCACACTGATTTTCATCCAATTGGTCTTCAACTAATACTCGCACTTTCCTTTCAACAATACCTGAGAAGATCTTACCCACAACGCTGATTAAAGAAATACCTCTGTAGTTTTTACAATCTTTTCTGTTTCCATGTTTAAAGATTGGTGTGATTACTGCTTTTGTCCAGTCTGATGGAACCTGTCTCGACTCCCAGGCCATTTCAATTATCCTGTGTAGCCATTTAAGACCTGACATTCCACTGTATTAGATGAGTTCCGACTTAATTTCATCCACCCCAGCTGCTTTATTGCACTGCAACCTATTGACAATTTTCTCCACTTCCTCAAATGTGATCCTATTTCCATCGTCATTTCTGTCCCATTCTACCTCGAAATCTGAAACATTACTGATCGTATTTTCACCTACATTCAGCAACTCTTCAAAATATTCCCTCCATCTGCCCAAGGCATCGACAGGATTCACCAGCAGTTTCCCTGATCTGTCCAAAATACTTGTCATATCCTTCTTACCTCCCTTTCGAATACTGCTAATTACACTCCAGAATGGTTATCCAGCAGCTTGACCCATAGTCTTCATCCTGTTTCCAAAGTCTTCCCAAGATTTCTTCTTGGATGCTGCAATTATCTGTTTGGCTTTGTTTCTTTCTTCAACATAACTTTCTCTGTCTACCTGAGTTCTAGTATGTAGCCATTTTTGATACGCTTTCTTTTTCCTTTTACAGGCTGCCTTGACTGTGTCATTCCACCAAGCTGTTTGCTTCATCATACTTCTACACGCTACTGTTCCAAGACATTCTTTAGCCACTTCTAGTACTGTGTCACTGTACCTTGTCCATTCCTTTTCCAATGACTGTAATTCAACTAACTGGTACCCTTCTGCGATCGCTGTTATGTACTTGTGTCTGATTTCCTTATCCTAAAGTTTCTCCACTCTTATCCTCCTACATATGGACCCTACCTCCTGCACTTTCGGCCTCACAATCCCAATTTCACTGCAGATTAAATAATGATCAGTGTCATCAAAGAATCCCCTGAATATACGTGTGTCCGTCACAGCCATCCTGAATTCCTGAACTGTTATTATATAGTCAATGACAGATGCGGTTCCCCTGCCTTCCCAAGTATACCGGTGAATGTTCTTATGTTTGAAAAAGGAGATTGTGATTACTAAGCCCATAGTGGCACAGAAATCCAAGAGTTGTTTCCCGTTCTTGTTGGCCTCCGTATCCTCTCCAAATTTACCCGCAACCTTTTCATACCCTTCTGTTCGATTTCCAATACTGGCATTAAAATCACCCATGAGCAGAACACTGTCCTTGTCCTTTACTCTAACAACTACATCACTGAGTGCCTCATAAAAACTATCCATCTTATCTTGATCAGTCCGTTCACAATGCGAATATTCTGACACAATCCTAATTTTCTTGCTAGACACTGTCAAATCTATCCACATCAGTCGTTCGTTTACATACCTTATTGCAACTACGCTGGGTTCCATTTCAGACAAATGATTGTTAAAAAAATTCGAAACGTTGCGGTCTTTCCCCAGTTAAATACCGATGAAGTTAACCAACCAAGCCGTTGCGAGCGCAAATTCAAGCCGTGCGCCAGAGACGTTGGCACCAAACTTCTTTTTCGTTAGGTTTCCTAAAGCCAAATGAGAGAGCGAACAAAAACTGAGGATGAGGGGGTAGTAAGGCTCGAACCCGAGCCCAAGGCTGAGCATCTCGTGCTGTATCGTCTACGTTATGAGCACAAATGACTCTGATTGTATGTGGTGGTCTGCTCGAATCTGAATTACGGTTAACTGGGGAAAGCGCAAGGTATTCGAATTTGACTGTTACTAATTATTTCTCAGAGCAATCTACCTTGCAACATCCTCACAAATTTCTCACACTGTTTCTGACCATTCTGTGCTGCAGTTTGCAGCACTCCACTTGATAAAGGCCACACAGCCGAAATTGAAATGGTGGGAATTATAGATGAATAATTTTAACGGCAAGTGTGACAATTACATCCTTTAAAGAATTGTAAATGACACTGAATCCCAGCTGCGAGTAGCTAAACCGTGTAGTGATATAATTATTTGCGCAATGTAAATTGTCTTTCGCTTTTTCCGTCCACAGTACTAAGCGTCTACTCTGCTATCCGGAAAGCGGATAAATTCCCCAGTTGCAGGTTACCTATCTAACGGTTTCCAGGGGCAAGAAAATAAGGCTTTGAACAGCTGGCGTAGACACTGACTGAAATTAAAAACTTTAAAGTCTGTCTTACTCTACAAATTTACAGGTATAATTTGATGTAAAAATTTTAAGGCGTTAAGACAAGTATTACAGTAAAAATCTGAGTTTATTTTGAGGCAGCGTAACAGAGAAATGACAGATATCTGGATTTTATCACCCACTTTTTGGAAATGAGAGTACTTAACGATTTCCAGCGAACTTTACATGTAATCACGAAATGATGAAGGAAAAGAAATTTTTTACACTTTCATTCTTCACTCAGTTAAAATTCAGTATTAGAGATGACATTTTCGTGTATTCCGCCTTCACTACAGACTCTATTTGGAACACAGTTTGCGGATAGAATCCACATGTACAACAGAATGTGGCCGCAAAATTATATCATTGTGCGGCACAGATTTCAGGAGTTACGACGTCATAAACATTTATATTCGTGAAAAGCTAGCTTCTGCATAAAATGGCGTGCAGTAAAACTTCAAGATCAGGCATGAAGTTTTAATTTATTACTTCTTTACTACTGGGCTCATATATATATACACTCCTGGAAATGGAAAAAAGAACACATTGACACCGGTGTGTCAGACCCACCATACTTGCTCCGGACACTGCGCGAGGGCTGTACAAGCAATGATCACACGCACGGCACAGCGGACACACCAGGAACCGCGGTGTTGGCCGTCGAATGGCGCTAGCTGCGCAGCATTTGTGCACCGCCGCCGTCAGTGTCAGCCAGTTTGCCGTGGCATACGGAGCTCCATCGCAGTCTTTAACACTGGTAGCATGCCGCGACAGCGTGGACGTGAACCGTATGTGCAGTTGACGGACTTTGAGCGAGGGCGTATAGTGGGCATGCGGGAGGCCGGGTGGACGTACCGCCGAATTGCTCAACACGTGGGGCGTGAGGTCTCCACAGTACTTCGATGTTGTCGCCAGTGGTCGGCGGAAGGTGCACGTGCCCGTCGACCTGGGACCGGACCGCAGCGACGCACGGATGCACGCCAAGACCGTAGGATCCTACGCAGTGCCGTAGGGGACCGCACCGCCACTTCCCAGCAAATTAGGGACACTGTTGCTCCTGGGGTATCGGCGAGGACCATTCGCAACCGTCTCCATGAAGCTGGGCTACGGTCCCGCACACCGTTAGGCCGTCTTCCGCTCACGCCCCAACATCGTGCAGCCCGCCTCCAGTGGTGTCGCGACAGGCGTGAATGAAGGGACGAATGGAGACGTGTCGTCTTCAGCGATGAGAGTCGCTTCTGCCTTGGTGCCAATGATGGTCGTATGCGTGTTTGGCGCCGTGCAGGTGAGCGCCACAATCAGGACTGCATACGACCGAGGCACACAGGGCCAACACCCGGCATCATGGTGTGGGGAGCGATCTCCTACACTGGCCGTACACCACTGGTGATCGTCGAGGGGACACTGAATAGTGCACGGTACATCCAAACCGTCATCGAACCCATCGTTCTACCATTCCTAGACCGGCAAGGGAACTTGCTGTTCCAACAGGACAATGCACGTCCGCATGTATCCCGTGCCACCCAACGTGCTCTAGAAGGTGTAAGTCAACTACCCTGGCCAGCAAGATCTCCGGATCTGTCCCCCATTGAGCATGTTTGGGACTGGATGAAGCGTCGTCTCACGCGGTCTGCACGTCCAGCACGAACGCTGGTCCAACTGAGGCGCCAGGTGGAAATGGCATGGCAAGCCGTTCCACAGGACTACTTCCAGCATCTCTACGATCGTCTCCATGGGAGAATAGCAGCCTGCATTGCTGCGAAAGGTGGATATACACTGTACTAGTGCCGACATTGTGCATGCTCTGTTGGCTGTGTCTATGTGCCTGTGGTTCTGTCAGTGTGATCATATGATGTATCTGACCCCAGGAATGTGTCAATAAAGTTTCCCCTTCCTGGGACAATGAATTCACGGTGTTCTTATTTCAATTTCCAGGAGTGTATATATATATATATATATATATCACTTAAAGCAACAGCAAAATTATTAAATATAACTTAAGGGGTATGAGGTTATAAAAATAGAGATGCGAGAAAAATTTATTTTTGCTTTAAGTCGAATGCAAATTACGGTACGATATTCCCCCAGTTCTTCATAATAAGAGTGGTTAATGTATTACAACTAACTTTAAATGTAATAGAAGGAGTCAGAGGGAAAAGGGTACAAGTGACATTTCGAAGAAAAGATGAATTAAGTGCTTCAAGAGCATGGTAAAACATGTAAAATCGTTGTGGTAAAGGGATGAAAGTGAAATCCTACTCTGTGATGTTACTTCGTGAACGGAAAGAAAAGTAATTACAGTTGTCAACAGCAAGATAAATATACATTTGTATCTAACAAAACTTGACACAGAAGGCAATACTGCCAAAAATGTCATCTTGTCACCTCTTTACTGCCTGTCTTCAAAGTTTAAGCTTACGTATGTGTGTTTCGAGATTACTGACGCTCAACAGCAAGGTTATCAGCGCTCTTACACATAATAAAAGAAGGAACGTGCATAAAATGACTAAAACTGTTCTCACATATTGAGGAGGACCCAAATAAAATGACACTCATTCACTCACTCCCATCTCGCTCGCGTTTATCCCCACAATCACTCTATCTCAAACGCCTCAAGACAAAGAACAAAAAGTGAAAGGCGCTGTATCTGAGATTAAGCTAATCACATCAAAAAAGTTTTGCATCACCTCGGTTCCGAGAGTTCCTGAACCTGTACAGAAAACTGAACAGAGATCAACATAAACATCATTTCCGCCCTTTTTATTCTACATGAAAACCAAACTTTGCATATTGTACCACCATACAGGATACCGTCAGAGGTGGTGGTCCAGATTGGTGTACACACCGGTACCGCTGATACAGAGTAGCACGTCCTCTTGCATTTATGCATGCCAGTATTCGTCTTGGGATACTGTCCACAAATTCATCAAGGCACTGTCGGTCCAGATTGTCCCACTCTTCAACAGCGATTCGGTCTAGATCCCTCAGAGTGGTTGGTGAAGCACGTCGCCCATAAACAGCGCTTTTCAATCTATCCAAAGCATTTTCGATAGGGTACTTGTCTGGAGAACATGCTGGCCTCTCTAGTCGAGCGATGTCATTATCCTGAAGGAAGTCATTCACAAAATGTGCACAACAGGGGCGCGAATTGTCGTCCAAGAAGACGAATGCCTCGCCAAGATGCTGCCGGTATGGTTGCCTTATCGGTCGGATGATGGCACTCTCGAATCGTACAGCCATTATGGCACCTTCCATGACCACCAGTGGCGTACCTCGGCCCCACATAATGCACCCCAAAACATCAGGAAACCTCCGCCTCGCTACATTCGCTGGATAGAGTGTCTAAGACGTTGAGCCTGACTGAGTTCACTCCAAACACGTCTCCGACGATTGTCAAGTTGAAGAGAACATGATGCCAATCCTCTGCAGTCCATTCGGCATGTTGCTGGGCCCTTCTGTGCAGCGCTGCATGGTGTCATGGTTGTAAAGATGGATCTCGCCATGGACGTCGGGCGTGAAGTTGCGCATCATGCAGCCGGCCGCACACAGTTTGAGTCATAACACGACGTCCTGTGGCTGCATGAAAAGCATTATTCAATATCGTGGCGATGGTGTCCGGGTTCCTCCAAGCCAGCAGTCATCCACGGCAGTAGTAGCGCTTGGGCAGACTGAGAATGGCTTGTCATCGACAGTTCCTACTGTTGTGGTATCAGACGCTAAATGTATCATATTGGAACGTGGCGAGAACTTTCCAAATGATTTATTTGCTTCCACTAGAGTGCTCCGTTCACCTCAGTCTGCCTCACGGGGCCCTGCAATGCTGAGGAAGCACCCTAACGGCCTGTGCAACACAACACTGTGTCGTGCCGGCCTTGGCCAGACCGCTGAGTTCCTATGATGTCAGGATGGCTGCACCAGCAGCTGACACAGCGCTGCTCAGTGTGCAGCCAGCTACATCGTTCTCCTCACCTGCGTGGCTGAGATCGCGGTGACCAACAAGTGCCCGCTATCCGGCGTCCGTATCTGCTGCCCTCGCCTCGGAAGTCTCTGGCATGTGTCGGGAGCCTAGACGACTGCCTGTGGTAGTGAGCAGATGAGTGGCCCACCGCTGGCTGGTTGCTGACCCCGCATCGGCCTCAGAGGGTCGAACCAACAACCCACTATGGACTGAGATGCTGTCACCCCTTCTGTTGCTGGGTGTAGCCTGGTGGTGTGACATGCCCCGCCATTCAGGAGAGTTGCCACACTTGAATGAATCTCTTTAGGAAAGGCACATATTTATTCTCAGCTGTGCGACTCTGTTTCACTACCGTGCCGCTTCGCAGCACATATGCTCCAAACCCCGGTTG
Organism: Schistocerca piceifrons; assembly: GCF_021461385.2. Classification (NCBI taxonomy): domain Eukaryota; kingdom Metazoa; phylum Arthropoda; class Insecta; order Orthoptera; family Acrididae; genus Schistocerca; species Schistocerca piceifrons. Next base: position 159,589,354 of record NC_060139.1, on the reverse strand, counting down.
CGCTAATGGGCCCCTTCTGCCTGTGACTTGCGCCATGCAAACTGCTGTGTGCCTCTTCTCTGACAGTTCTACGCTCCTGTGGCCTCCATTTTCCTTTGCAACTGCTGGTATGCGTAATGTACTGCAATCCAGCCCACACCTGGCTGTAAGTCGTGGTCCGAATATCGCACGAAAGTAGCTTTCCCTGTCCTAAATGGTGGTGCCGCTACGCTAGTTTACTTTAGTTTTTGTTTAGTTATGTGATGTTCTGTAGATCATTTTTACGATTATTTTATCGATATGTTGTGGAACAAGACAAATCTCTGTATCTCCTCCATGTCCGAACAACATTGCTTTGATTCACTCCAAGATGCCTGGACACTCCCCTTTTTGAGAGCCCTTCCTGGCACAGAGTGACATGCGAACGTGATCGAACAGCGGTATTGACCATATAGGCATGATTGAAATACAGACAATACGAGCCGTGTACCTCCTTCCTTGCTGAATGACTGTAACAGATCGGCTGTCGCACCACCTCCATCTAATAGCCGCTGCTCAGGCATCTTTGGGCGGGTTTAGTGACATCTCTGAACAGTCAAAGGAACTGTGTCTGTGATACAATATCCACAGTTATCGTCTATCTTCAAGAGTTCTGGGAACTGGGGTGATGCAAAGCTTCTTTTGATGTGTGTATAAGTAAAACGAAAGAGGATTTAAAATAATGATACAGGGATAGGAGACCGGCTGATCACTTACAAAAAAATGTGTGACCTAATTATCCTCTTAAAACATCAAAATTTCGGGAAATATTGAGAAACAAGTCGAACAAATCACCATATACGTTTGAATGTTACTTGAAACAGAGGAAAGATCTGCCGACAAATCAGCCGCTGCCCTCTGGTCTGAAAATAAAACACAAGGTAGTAACATGTGGTGCAGAGTGATCGTGGAGCGTCCTCTTGTGGGAGCAAGAATCCATGTGTCATAGGGCTGTGGTCTATGTGAAGGAAGGAGGTACTCCATGGCCATGTTGTGGGCTTTACTACAGGGAGCTTATTGTCTGTCGCTTCCAGCCACTCATCTTCACATGACTTTGTACATCTACAGCAGGTCGACAGCAAGCAGGGTGAGAGCATACTGAAGTAACTAAGAATCAAGACACGTATCCTTGGCTGCAAAAGACGCCCATTTGGTCCCCACAATACTCATGTGCCCTGGCACCCAGAAGAAAGACACCTCTTTCTACAGTCTTTGAATGTGGAAAAGGATGTCCTGGATATCCTGGACTATTTTATCGGCTCGATACATACGTTTAAGAGATTGAAGGGCACTCAGGGAGTAAGAACAGTCGATAAATGTAGCAAGCGTGCCAGATCTCATCTGCTCCAGCACCCTCAAGATCGCAGATAATTCGGATTAAATTCAGTGAACTCTGGAGGCAACCGAATCTTAAGGACACGATACAGGAAATCAACAGACCAGCCAACGGAATCGCTCTACTTAAACTAATTCGTGAATACGACTACATAGTTGGGGCGCCCATTTAAAATGTCATAAAAGATCGTGTGGAAAACAGAAGCAGTGGTGCAATCTCTCCTGTACTGCAATAAATCTGAGATTACTCAGTGCCTCTGCAGTCACCAGAGTGGCAGTCAGTTAAAGCCTCGGATTTGAGCCCTTACGTGCCTCACACCTACGGCTCCAACACACACATCAAGCGGATCCCAAACGGCCTCATTACCCATGGACGATTGATAAACAGGTGTTCTGTAGCTTGACGAGAGCGTTGTGCTCTGCTGGTAACTTGGGAGTAGCGAGGAACATACATGTACCAGGAGTTGTTGCCATTGGATGATAAGTGACAGTTCACCACCCTTAGCACAGAGACTGGGTGTGGGGATGGTCCGCATGGTGTTCAGCGTAAATGACTTTCAAGTAAGAAGGCTTTGCTGATCCGTACTCTGTGCACCCATATGCTGTTTGGATCGTACGAAAGCCTTATACAGCTGGAGCATAAGTCTCTGTCTACGCCCCAAGACCTGTGGCTAAGAAACCTCAAAATGTTTTGCCGTTTGGGCCCTTCTTTTCAGATCCACAGGAATGGCGACAATGAGAGTTTGGAGTCAAAAATGAGGCCCAGAAACTGCACATAGTTTTTAAAAAGGACAATAGTGCGCCAAATACACAACTCAGATAAATTAAACGTATGAAAAGAAGGATTAAAATGAAGACATACACATTTCTCCACAGGGAATGTAACCAGTCTGTGCAGCCCACTCATCCAACCTCTTTACTGCAAGCTGTGGCAATACTGGAGGAGGAACAGAAAACTGCAAAACGGTCCACAAACAAGGAGCATTGTGCGGGGTCCCAGTGCCATAGACGTGATACTATTTATGGCTGTGGCAAAGAGGATAACAGAAAACTGCCTCCTACTCGAAACGATCTGACGGCACATATCTATCTCAGGGCCTTAAAAACCGCTTAGACAGGAAGGAAGTATGAGGATGGGGAGGAGGCCATAGAAGCCCAACTGATTGAGAAGATATAGAATACTGTGTCACCAAACAGTGTCAAATGTTTCACTGATATGGAAGAATATACCGTGACACGGATGTCTACATAGGAAAGCCAGTTGGACAGCTGCTTCTATCATAGTCAATTTGTCGACAGTACTGAAATTTCTAGAATCAACAGTGAGAGCGGCTAAGAACTTGGCTGGCCTCTAACAGCCAGACCAGGCTACAGTTAACAATTCGTTCCAGGTTATCACCTATACAGCTCGTTAAGGTGACATGTGCAGACTTTCCCTGGTTTGAGGAGAGGTATCAAAATTTCCTGTCTCCACGAGTTGGGAAAGTGATGCAGCAGCCATGTCAAATTAAAACAGTCGAGGAGGATTTCCAATGAGGCTGGAAAAAGTCGAAGCATGCTGTATCATTCTTGGTCAAACTGGGTGCAGTATGATAAGCCTCAGAAGAACCGATTCCAGCTCACACACAGAAAAAGAGCAGCTGTTGACCATCAATTTATGTGGCTTCTGTTCAAGTATTTCTCCATACAGTAGGTGGATCCACAGTGAGAATTTCTCACCAGAATAAAGGTCATTGGATGCTTCCCACTGAGTCTCCAGGGGGATGGAGAGCAGAAAGGGAGGGTGATGGCTGAGGAAGACCTAGTAGCATCCGAGAAATGAGTGGGATCACTTGTGTTGACGTTGTACAGGTGAGACATCATGAGGTTCTCCAAGACTCAACCCCTAGAACCAGTAGAATTTTAGCCTCATAATATATTATGGACTCTAAAATCACCCAGTAGGAGAAATGGGCACAGAAGGTGTTTGTAAGATCCATGACAGTCTCAGAATTTATTGTATCCTACGGAGATAAGCACAGTGAGCAAATAGTGATCTTCTGGTCCACATGAATTGCAGCAGCTACTGCTTGTAGGTCAGTAACCAAGGAGAGAGGAGAGGAGTGGTTTATGTTATTAAGATCCTTGGTTTATGTTGTTAAAAAACACAGCTACCTTTCCCTTGGACCTAGTCAGATCATCCGTATCATAGGGGCGACAGTGGCTTTAAGATCTGTTTCTCATGAATACAAGCAGAGAGGGTGCCTGTGCCTGTGTTGGGAGTTTCAGTTTCTCCACATGAGTCCTGAATCCACTCATATTCCACTCTAGCATGCAATGCATCAATCATGTGGAATGTACTTCCACCCTGTCATTATGCCAGTGTGGAGAGCCTTGGAGCTAGAAGATCCCTTGGGTTACCTTCGCATTCTATTGGCTCTAAAGCAGAAGCAGCAGAATCGCCAGATCGAATAATATCGACATGGTCTGAAGTCTACTGCCTTTTTCTGCCTGTGGTGAGAACTTCCAATTTGCTTTTTTGACATAGGAGGTCTTTTTCAGTATCTATGGCAGCAGTGGTGGAGGCCACGTTGTATTTCTTACCGGATTTGGCCTTTGAAGTTAATGGGAGCTCTGCAAGGTTGACAACTGTGGCGTTACATGGAGTTCACGTGGGTTTAGGGATTGAGGGAAGGGACGAGGGGTGCTTTGTGTACTAAAACAACTGCAGCTTGATATGTGTACTGACTACGCAGGTGTTAGTGCTGATTCTAGCAACCACTATTTGTGTAACAGCATCAGTTTTCTGAACTGGCTGTTGAAGAAGTTTAGCAAGGGAAATAGCGATGTAGGTGGCCTCTCATCATACAGGATGCATTTTGTTGTCTTAATCTCCAGTATCTTCCTCTCTTCAAGGAAGACACATCAGTCACTATTCCACACAGAGTGATCCACAGAGCAATTTACACACTTCGGAGATGAACAGACGCCTCAGTCGTCGGTCGTCTTTCCCTGCGACATTTGCCATAGATGGCTGTGTCCTCACATTCTAAGGTGGTGTGCCTAAAGCGCTGGCATTTAATGCAGCACATTGGGTTCGGATAATGTGGTTGCACACTCAAGGAAGGAAAGCTGCAGTGAAATGCCCTGGGAGTTATTCGCTTTTGAAAATAAGTATAAATGACTCTTACCTAAACGGTCCATATTCCATCCTTTTCATTATATCTTGGATGTCCCCCGTTGCCTTCTTTGGACCACCAAGCTTTCAGTTTCTCTTTGGTATGATCCCTGCACGATAAAACACATTTGCTGTATTTGTATGGCATATTCCTCGAGGCGTCTAGCTTTTTGGAGGTTCATTGCTTGCTGGAAAGTAGAAGTTTCCACTAGCAACGTCCCACCGCATAAGCACTTGACAGATTTGAAATTGCCAAATTTCCTCTAATCCCTTTTGGATATAGGAAGCCGAAACATTCTCAAAGCTGCCCTCTTTCCTCTTGATTATTCAAACACATTCTCTTGAGCATAAGAGTTCAGTTAGTATTACCACAAGTAGCGAGACATATCCCCGAATCAAGACTGGTTACACGAGCCCTTTTGTTGAACTGAGTGATAACACCCATCAGTGGCCTATCCATTCCACTAGGAAGAGAAGGAAAAATTCAGAGGATCCTCTCTCGGTACCACGAGGGGGAGGGAAAATAAATGTCCACAATGACAGAGCCCAACGTTCCGAGATAAGCGATATATAACTGAGATGCCCCAGGTTCCCCTGAGATTGACACTTTTTCCCCTCAACTGCCATGTATCTCATGACTGTAGATTTAGCACAGAGCTTATACAATCCTCGCGATCTGGGCGGTCAAGCCAAGATCCCCAATACCTATGACACACAACGTCCCACCACCGCACAGTACAATGGTCGCTGAAGCTAGCCCAGAGCTTACGGCAAGACAGGACTGGCGACACTTAGCAGTCCCCAACTCAGGAACCCCACGTTCGCCAAGCCTTTATCCTGCAAACGAATGTTGAGCCTCTGAGGGCTTCCTAAACACAATAATAACTTGCTTTCATTTATCCCTGCTTTCCGTCATGAATTCTTCGGTCCACCTCCACAGGAAGAAGGACGGCTGGGGATGATTCATTTGAAGAACTTAAACCAAATGATGAGAAAGACTTTCTGGTACCAGATTATGAATAGACTCTGTTTTATTTCGTAGCACTACTTGAAGTGATCTATCTACAAGATACATTACATTTTCAGCTATGGCGGGGCTGCTGGCGTCGCCTTTTGAATTTCTGGTGCCACAAGCATGTGACGTCGGGTTGGAGGCCAATAAGATCTTTTCTCCACGTTTTTGATTGGGCACGAGGTGTGTTGTGGGGTGGCGAGTTGGGGAGTGGTAACTCAGTGTGGGTTATGGGCCCAGTACGCCTCCGCAACTCATCCCTGCCACATCACAATATGCCCCGTTCCCCACAACAACCTAGAGAAACCCTGCCACAGTTCACATTCATGTAGGTTTACACTGGTTTTCATTGTGTATACAATCCAAATAAACTTTTCATTGTACACGAGAAGAGGATAAGTGACCCAGGTATTGCAAGATACTTTCAGTAATGGAATAATGCGTAAAACGGCATTCTTTCTTATTTTGGTAAACTCTTGTAAGCCATGAAAGGCACGTTATTCATGTAGCATTTCATAAATACACTACTGGCATTGAAATTGATACACCACGAAGATGACGTGCTACAGACGCAAAATATGATCGACAGGAAGAAGATGCACTGATATGCAAATGATTAGCTTCTCAGAGCATTCACACAAGGTTGGCGCCGGTGGCGACACCTACAACGTGCTGACATGAGGAAAGTTTCCAACCGATTTCTCATAAACAAACAGCAGTTGACCGGCGTTGCCTGGTGAAGCTTGTTGTGATGCCTCGTGTAAGGAGGAGAAATGCGTACCATCACATTTCCGACTTTGATCGCGATTGCGGTTTATCGTATCGCGACATTGCTGTTCGCGTTGGTCGAGATCCAATGACAATTAGCAGAATATGGAATCGGTGGGTTCAGGAAGGTAATATGGAACGCCGTGCTGGATCACAACGGCATCGTATCACTAGCAGTTGAGATGACATGCAGCCTATCCGCAAAGCTGTAACGGATCGTGCAGCCACGTCTCGATCCCTGGGTCAACAGATGGGGACGTTTGCAAGACCACAACCATCTACACGAACAGTTCGACGAAGATTGCAGCAGCATGGACTATCAGCTCGGAGACCATGGCTGCGGTTACCCTTGACGCTGCATCACAAACAGGAGCGCCTGCACTGGTTTACTCAACGACTAACCTGGGTGCACGAATAGCAAAACGTAATTTTTTCGAATGCATCCAGGTTCTGTTTACAGCTTCATGATGATCGCATCCGTGTTTGGCGACATCGTGGTGAACGCACATTAGAAGCGTGTATTCGTCATCGCGATACTGGCGTACCACCCGGCGTGATGGTATGGGGTGCCATTGGTTACACGTCTCGGTCACCTCTTCTTCGCATTGACGGCACTTAAATCATTGGACGTTACATTTCAGATGTGTTAAGACTCTTGGCTCTACCCTTCATTCGATTCCTGCGAAGTCCTACATTTCAGCAGGATAATGCACGACCGTATGTTGCAGTTCCTGTACGGACTTTTCTGCATACAGAAAATGTTCGACTGCTGCCCTGGCCAGCACATTCTCCAGATCTCTCACCAATTGAAAACGTCTGGTCAATTGTGGCCAAGCAACTGGCTCGTCACAATACGCCAGTCACTACTCTTGATGAACTGTGGTATCACGTTGAAGGTGCATGGGCAGCTGTACCTGTACACGCCATCCAAGCTCCGTTTGACTCAATACCCATGCGTATCAAGGCCATTATTACGGCCAGAGGTGGTTGTTGTGGGTACTTATTTCTCAGGATCTATGCACCCAAATTGCGTGAAAATGTAATGAAATGGTTCAAATGGCTCTGAGCACTATGGGACTCAACTGCTGAGGTCATTAGTCCCCTAGAACTTAGAACTAGTTAAACCTAACTAACCTAAGGACATCACACACATCCATGCCCGAGGCAGGATTCGAACCTGCTACCGTAGCGGTCTCGCGGTTCCAGACTGCAGCGCCAGAACCGCGCGGCCACTTCGGCCGGCGAAAATTTAATCACATGTCAGTTATAGTATAATATATTTGTCCAATGAATACCCGTTTATCATCTGCATTTCTTCTTGCTGTAGCAATTTTAATGGCCAGTAGTGTATGTTGTTTTATCTCTAAATAGCAATTTTGTAGTAAAAGAATTTATAACAATCATAAGAAGGCATTATCGAGTAAACATAAATCACATTGTTCTCAAGTCTCAATATTCTGGCAGTAAAGGGACACTGGTGCACACAGAATTATACGAATTGTGATATAAAACTGATCAACATATTATTTCAACATGAAAACGGGAAATGTTACAACGTATTTTTATAACAAATTTACATAAATCTTTTTTCAGTCTCAAAACAATTCTGAAAAGTTGTGAACTTCAGTTTTCTCAAGACTACAAAAAGTGCACCTATACCCCTTTGCTTCTGAACCCCTCAGTTTCAAAGATACTTTCCTTTTCGTACTTGAACGGAAGTGTTTACTTTATCGCTTGTAAGTGACGTTTGAATCTGCTTTGTGCACGGATGTCTGATTCTTTAAAAAGTTATAGGTTTGTACGTAATCTATATTCCTGTACACCCTGCAGGTCAGCTGCCGGATACATGGGCAGCCCGGAGGAGGGAGTCAGCACGCAGATTGCTGCTATCTGCGACAAACAGGTCGGCGACTCGGTCATTCACAGGGAATTAGTAGCAACCCGGGGTGTCCAATTCAGTTGGGAGGCCGAGGGGCGGCGGTCGACGCATTGGCGCACTAATGGAATTAGGCGGCCGCCGTTGGGCCGGCTGGAGCAGACACGGCAGCGGTGGACGCTGGCAGCAGTTAGATGCAGGGGGCGCGGGGAGGTCGTGCAGCAAATCAGCGTGCATCAAACTTCAGCCAACTGTGTGCTCATTTCGACTGGTAAAACTGGAAAAAGAAAACTGATGATCTCTTAGGTGACGACGGCTCCAGCTTTAGAAAAGAGAACCAGTTCTGGCATTGCGCTTAATAATGTTAGTGAGGCAATACTGACCTTACGTCTTATCTTAGAAGAAAGATTAAGGAAAGGCAAACCTATGTTTCTAGCATTTGTAGACTTAGAGAAAGCTTTTGACAATGTTGACTAGAATACTCTCTTTCAAATTCTAAAGGTGGCAGGGGTAAAATACAGGGAGCGAAAGGCTATTTACAATTTGTACAGAAACCAGGAGGCAGTTGTAAGCGTCGAGGGGCATGACAGGGAAGCTGTGGTTGGGAAGGGAGTGAGATAGGGTTGTAGCCTCTCCCAGATGATATTCAATCTGTATATTGAGCAAGCAGTAAAGGAAACGGAACAAAAATTCGGAGTAGGTATCAAAATTCATGGAGAAGAAATAAAAACTTTGAGTTTCGCCGATGACATTGTAATTCTGTCAGAGGCAGCAAAGGACTTGGAATAGCAGTTGAACGGAATGGACAGCGTCTTGAAAGGAGGATATAAGATGAATATCAACAAAAGTAAAACGAGGATCATGGAATGTAGTCGAATGAAGTCGGGTGATGCTGAGGGAATTAGATTAGGAAATGAGACGCTTAAAGTAGGAAAGGAGTTTTGTTATTTGGGGAGCAACATAACTGATGATGGTCGAAGTAGAGAGGATATAAAATGTAGGCTGGCAATGGCAAGGAAAGCATTTCTGAAGAAGAGAAATTTGTTAACATCGAGTATAGATTTAAGTGTCAGGAAGTCGTTTCTAAGAGTATTTGTATGGAGTGTAGCCGTGAATGGAAGTGAAACATGGACGATAAATAGTTTGGACAGGAAGAGAATAGAAGCTTTCGAAATGTGGTGCTACAGAAGAATGCTGAAGATTAGATGGGTAGATCACGTAACTAATGAGGAGGTATTAAATAGAATAGGGGAGAAGTGGAGTTTGTGGCACAACTTGACAAGAAGGAGGGATCGGTTGGTAGGGCATGTTCTGAGGCATCAAGGGATGACAAAATTAGGATTGGAGGGCAGCGTGTAGAGTAAAAATCGTATAGGGAGACCAAGACATGAATGCATTAAGCAGATTCAGAAGGATTTAGGCTGCAGTAGGTACTGGAAGATGAAGCAGCTTGCACAGGATAGAGTAGCATTGGGAGCTGCATCAAACCAGTCTCAGGACTGAAGATCACAACAACAACAACAATGATAGTCAGACTTAAGGAATGAGAAGACACATTCATAGTATTTGTCCACATAAGTAACATTTTTCAATTGTTCAAGATAAATGAAATTCTCAGAAATGTAGATGTAAATTATACTGAATTAAGACTGACATACACTCATATGCAGATATTATCTGTTCGCCGGCCGCGGTCGCCGAGCCGTTCTAGGTGCTTCAGTTCGGAACCGCGTGAGTGCTACGGTCGCAGGTTCTAATCCTACCTCGGGCATGGATGTCTGTGATGTCCTTAGGTTAGTTAGGTTTAAGTAGCTCTAAGTTGTAGGGGACTGATGACCTCAGAAGTCAAGTCCCGTAGTACTCAGAGCCATTTTTTAGTATCTGTTCTTTCGGGCACGTCCGAAAGAACAGATATCATCTTCATATATAAGGCTTACCGGCCAGTGATCTTTTGCAGTGTGGATGCACTAACTTTGCTCGATCTCTTACGGGAATCGGTAGCTTGACTGCGGCGAGTAATGAGTATAGTGGGCAAGGACACTACAAATGTAGTGTGTGGAGAGTAAACTGGAGATGTGGGTCTCACGGGGAGCGTGCTAGAGATAATTCCCTGCAGTCTCACTATCCTCAGCGTCCTCGATGGCTCAGGCAGATGGAGCGTCTGCCATGTAAGCAGGAGTTCCCGGGTTCGAATCCCGGTCGGTTCACACATTTTCAGCTCTCCCCATTGATATTTATCAACGCCTGTCTGCAGCTAAAGGTCTTGATATTATTGTAATTTCATTCGATATACACACAGGGGACAAACGTCAAACGCACATACACCGACGGCAGTAGTATCGCGCACATTACATATAGAAGGGTAGCACATTGGCAGAACTATTATTCGTACTTTGGTGATTCATGAGAAAAGTTATCCGACGTGATTACGTGCGCATGAGTAGAATTAACAGACTTTGAACGTAGAATGGCAGTTGGAACTAGAAACCTTGGACATTCCGATTCCGAAATAGTTAGGGAATTCAGTATTCCTAGATCCACAGTATCAAGAGTGTGCCGACAATACCAGATTTCAGGCATTACCCCTGAGCATGGCAACGCAGTGGCCAATGGCCTTTAGCTAACAACAGAGAGCAACAACGATTGCGTAGAGTTGTCAGTGCTAACAGACAAGCAGCTCTGCGTGAAATACCTACAGAAATCAGTGCGGGACGTACGACGCACGTATGCGTTAGGGCAGTGTTAATGGGCTGTGGCAGCAAATGACCGACGCCGGTATATATGTTAACAGCACGATATCGCCTGCAGCTCCTCTTGTCGGCTCGTGGCCGTATCAGTTGTACCTCAGACAACTGCAAAATGTAGCTCGGAAAAATACACTGATTTCACCAGAGGAGAACGGAGGTAATCAGATCATTGACTGGAAGAAGATGTGTTCGCCTAGTTGGATATCATTTACAGCCATTCATGAAATTCCTGTTCCCATACACTTCACCGCACCACACTCATTCGCTACTGGTTTGAAGAACATTCTGTACAATTCGAGCGAATGATTTTTCCACCCGGATCGCTTGAAATGAATGCCATGGAACATTTACGGGACATAATAGAGAGGTCAGTTCATGCGCAAAAACTTGCACCGGTAGCATTTTCGTAGTTATGACCAGCTATAGGCGCAGCATGGCACAGTATTTCTGCAGGGAACTTTCAACAACTTTTTGAGTCCATGCTGCCCTATGCTCGGCAAAAAGAAGTCCGACAGCAGATTAGGAGCTATTCCATGACTTTTGTTGAAGTGTACCATAATGTATACAGAATCAGGAGATAAAGATACAAATGAATGTCCAAGAACGAGGTGCTGTAATTAAAAAGTCTGTAAGAGGGGGGTGCAGACCTCTACTGAGATGGAATGTTGGATATAAGATATAGATTTAGAGTGGGATTAATATTCCATGTTGACAGAATATCAACGATAATATTCGTTGACAACATACGGAATAGTCAGAAAATTCTGAAATCAATAAATATTCTACTGAGCCGAGAGAATGCGTTGAAGGATAGCCGATTTAGTTGGAGTGGGATACAGACCTCGTGCGGTCAACCGCATACTAGTTTTCAGATCAATCCCAAAATTGCTTTGTGCAAATTCCTGAAAGGTTACTTTGAGCAGTACACAGCCGATATCTCTTCACCCTAACGCAATGCAAACTAGTGCTCCGTCACGAAGGCCCTCGTCGACGAATAGCCATCTGAACAACATCCTCATTCCTTCCATTCTTCGCTTTATCGTGATACACCATGGCGACCGCACAATTCTGTCTGACTAACCAACAAGATTCGTTGAACCATCAACAACAATTCACTGTGGGTTGGATGTTAGGTTAACAGAAAATGCACAAGTGTAGGTGGGCTGATAGGATACTGAATGAGAAGAGTCTCCGTAGAATGGCCATGGTAATGAGGTTGAGCAAACCACAGAAGCAAGAAACGGATAATAACAGTGAATAAGTTTCAGGGTACACGAACAAGAAGATAGCAGTGCGTCTGGTGCTGTAAGCAGAAATCTTCTGAACACCAAAGATTTTAAGCACTTCCAGCGGAATATAGGTGAATCTGCGCAGCTGATTTCTCATTTAAAATTTTTAAATGTTAGATACATCTATAGATTCGTAAAATACCACTTGCTTAAACGGTATATGCTAAAGTGCTAAAGTGGTAGTTAGCATGCAACCAGAAGCATAGTTTAAATTCTACAAACACATTTGATAGTTAAAGTGATAATGGTCCCCATATTTATTCTTTTTCGAATACGTCGTGTATTCCGAGGAACTGCCCACAGTCGGACGATATAGTTTAGCTGCCTTTTTAATCATCGCTACCGGTATTACTGTTTCCTTTATCATTCGTCTTTAAAATATTTCAAACACCTCCGTACTTAATACAACTATTATACAAATATAGCCATTACGACTTCTTGTCGATGGACGATATGAGTTCACAATACAGGTAACAGCCTGCAATGATGGCTGCATAGTATTTTTTTCCGGACGAAAGAAAATAGATAAAATGTGCATCATCACAACATAAACTTCAAACCATATGAAGATAACTACACAAAAATGAGTATTTCGAGACTTACAGGGAAATCCATCAGTTTCCGTTTTTAAGTGAAAATTCTTGACCTCCCCTCAGAGCAGAAGTGTAGCATTTCAATTAGTTATGTTCGGTATTTACGAAACGAATTGTGAACATTTACAGTCAGATTTTGAATAATGTTTACGTGAAGAGAAGACGCTATCAAAGCAACTTCTGTTTCTAGTTATAATTTAAAAACGACAAAAAGAAGAAAGACAAGAAAACAAGTATCTCAGTTCACTGTATTGGTATTTCCACGGTACCTTTTGCGTCTAATAGTTCTGCTTTCTCTCATTTCGAAACGATCTGTATCCGAAATTAATGCGTGCATGCAGTAAGTTTGTGGATTTATCATTGATTTCTTAAGCATTGTTGGGACACAGCTCACAAGTCCACCTGCCTATAAGCTCCACTCTTTTGACTTCAGCACTTCAGCGAGCACACTTTCAGCAGCTCATTTAAATTGTACTTCCATGTAGATTATGGGACTTCAGTCATCAAAACAGCAAATATTTACTAACAGAAGTAACAAACGTAGACCAGACATGTAGGGTCAGAGCATTACTGTAAATGCTCGGTGAGGCCCTTCACTTCTCACAACAGCCTCGAACAGGACATTTGATGTTTAACCCTCAAGTAGAAGTCATAACAAAGAAACAGGTTTAAAAAAATCATCACGGATGTAATCTCTGTGCTAAAAACCTAGCATGTCTATAATATTAAGCAAAAGTACAAATGTGTACCTAATTTGTATATGGTAATTCAGGACCCATAGTAAACAATTTCAAGTGGGAACAATACGAATAATGTAACAGTTTTATCCGTGAAGAAGCAGATGAATCTGGATGTTGAAGTTCTGTCAGAAAAGCAATCAGCGGTAGACAATTATCAAATTGAAAAAAACATATGTATGGGAAAAAAAGTGTGTGTTGAAACTACTCTTGGCTATCCAGAATGGTTTTATTTAAGAACTATTGTTACATTACTTTTTGAATATATTATGCATATTGACTGCATTTCTATCTTTCACTTGGCTACGCTGTTCGCACAAAGTCGCTAGTGTTATTTTGGCAATATATCCGTGATCTATCTATAAAATGTTTTGTCGGCCTCATAGGCTTGAAGTTGCATCTCAGGTGGACGAAATACTGTCTATGTGACCTAGCCATATATTCCATAATGTTCCATCAAGGATTTGTACATGGTCTCTGTAAATGTCGTAGACGAGAGGCTGTGAAAGTGTTACTGCCTATTTTGTTTAAACGAACGAGTTCGACTACTTCATTAACTTTTAACGGCATGTAACTCGGGATCCTGGTATGAGAGGCATTAATGTTAGCACTTTTTACTGCATACTTTACTTTCAGTTTCAACCACAATGTATTGGAAAAAGTTATCACACTGCAGGAAGTTATTAATTTCTGTCAACAGTACAGATAATGCCGATACACCTGTTAACCGCTCCATTCTTGGCAATCATATACAGCGACTCACACTTCGGAAGATCCGTATCTAAGGACTGCAAAGTTGCACAGGTCACCCCGATACCCAAGAAAGAGAATAGGCGTAATCCGCTGAAATACAGACCCATACCACTAACGTCGATTTCAGTAAGCTTTTCAAACATATACGGTGTTCGGACATCATGAATTACCTCGAAGAAAACGATTTATTGTGAAATAGTATGGTTTCAGAAAATTTCGTTCTTGTGAACGTCAAGCAGCTCTTTATTCCCACGAATTAATGTGTGCTATCGACAGGAGATGTCAAACTGATTCCATATTTTGATATCTAGATGGATTACGACACCGCCCCTCACAAGCATCTTCTACTGAAATTGCGTGGCTATGGAGTATCACAGCAGTTGTCAGAAAGGTCGCAATTCGGTGTAAATGGCGGAAAATCGTCTAAAACAGAAGTAATATCTGGTGTTCCTCAAGGAAGTGTCATAGGCTCTCTACTGTTACTGACCTACGTAAGCGACGTAAGAGACAATTCGGACAGCACACTTAGATTGTTTCAGGTGATTTACAGTTCTGAGAGTTATCATAAGATCAATGTCAACTGCGAAACGATTTAGACAAGATATCTGTATTAGACGAAAAGTGGTAACTCATTCTAAATCAAGAAAGGTCATCCACGTGAGTACTAAAAGGAATGCGCCAAATTTCGGTTACACGATAAGTTACCCAAACCTGAACACCGTAAATTCAACTAAATTCTTAGGGATATCAATTACGAATAACTTTAATAGGAAGGATCACATAGATATTATTTTGGGTAAAGCAAATCATAAGACTGAGATTTATTTGCAGAACACTTAGGAAGTGCAACAGATCTACTAAAGAGACTGCTTGCAGCCTGCTTGTCTGTCGTCTTGCTGTGTGGTGTGGGATCCGCATCAGTTTGGACTGACGAAGGGCATCTAAAATGTTCAAAGAAGGGGATCTCGTTAGTATTAACGCGAAATAGGGGACATGATACATTCGATGGGGTGGCAATCATTAAAACAAAGGCGTTTTTCGTTGCGGCGAGATCTTCTCGTGAAATTTCAGTCACCAAGCTTCTCTTCCGATTGCGAAAATACTCTGTTGGCGCCCACATGCATGGCGACAAGTAATCACCTTGATAAAATGAGAGAACTCAGCGCTCGTAGAGAAAGATTTAACTGCTCGTTTTTCCTGCGCGCCTTTCGAGAGTTGAACAGTAGAGAAACACCTTGAATTGCAGAATAATAATGTAAATATACAAATAGAAAGACTAACAATGAGACGTTTCAAGAAAGTAGTTCTGCCGCCTCCAGAATGCTTCCCCTTTCTTCCATTTCATGGCCTGAAGAAGTATTTGTACTAAGAATTATTTTAGTCTTGTAATGTTTTTAATTAAGTACTCTTTCAGAACACTGCACAGGAACGGTAACACATGCATTATTAATCCAAACTATGAAACAAAAACCGTGCGAATACATTGATATGGGCGCTAATGTTTTAGTTACTTACACTGTCATGACGTTTTGGATTGTTAGAATGTCGCAGTCAACTGTGATGCTTAGTCTCTGGAAAGAGACATGTATTTCACATGCAGGTTCACTTCATCTGCACCCGTCAACTTCGATCACGTATGTCTCCACTTACAATGAATTCGGGGACCAATTTAAGCGACCATTTTTGTTCACATTCTTGTATCTTGAAACACTTACTGTATCATTTGTCCTGCGACACGCCGCAGAGATATGGGGAGCGGATCTCGCAGAAGGGCTGACCCCGGTGGGAACGCCCCGCTCTCGGTTCTGTGCCAGCCTGCCTTCCCTGCGCCCCCGGCTGCCTGGCCGACGGCCAAGGGGCGGCGCGGCGCCGTAGGCGGTGCGGTAATTGATGACGTCACTCATCTCTCGCCGTCCGCCCTCCGCTGCGCGCCTTCCGCTGATATGAGTTATTGCAGGAAGTAAGCCATTGTTCCCTGGAAGCGGAGGAGCACTCGGTTTGAAACATTTAAGCGCCTTAGGAAGCCGCAGTCAAATGAATTCATCCGTCAGGCACACGGATGGGGCGAAAGGGTGCGCCCGCTAGTTTCCGAACTACTTCCAACGATTTTAGTTCTTCAAGAAGTGCATGCCCAAGCTGAGTTTCGAAACTGGCTTCTAATTACCAACACCTACATGTCGATCTCGATCAAAGTAACTCACGATCCACACAAGCATGGCTCTGGCAAAGAGCAGAGGTATGAATTTTTTGTAGATAGAAACACTGACACGGTATTAATTAATTTACGTTACTTATCTGTTTCCTATTGAGTCACTTAAATCACTACTCAAGAATCACATAACACCATACAATGACAGTATTCAGGGATCGAGTAGGTCTTGAGAAGCAGATATAATTAGGATACATGAAGTCAGACGAGGGGCTTTTCATTCGGTAGGGACAACACTGTGAATGGGAGTAATGTGTTCCCAAGGCTTCAGAGACCTACCACGTTGATATACATCGTCAGTTTTTACAAACAATGGAAATGTATCAGTATATGATGAATTGTGCCTCATCGAGAAACTGTACAGACTTACTGATAAAGAATATACCTTCGCAGCAAATTTGGCTGCAATAATTCAAAAACGTGACAGATCACAAACTAAATAAGCACTCTTTTCCAGTGATATAGTGTCTCAAAAACCTCTCCCCAGGTCTGGGCTTCCAAAATGTGGAATCATGGTGGGAATATTTTTGTCATGACTGTGATACCAAAGCATCAGGTTTCTTTTCGTTCTGGCAGGCTGGAGATACGCCGAGTCGTACTCCTCAATCATGCTGGCTATAAATAGAGCAAAATATTAAATTACTCGTCAGAAGCTGGAGCTATAGAAACACTGGGGAGTTGAATTTTGCCCCAAATAAAATGAATATATTGTGTACTTCTAACGTTGATACAATGACATTAGTCACACTGAATAGGTGGCAAAGAGACCTAAATCGTTGAACATTAATACAAGAAGACATTGGGCAAACATTGCACAGATGATTGAATAAAAAGGCATTTAAAGATTAAAATGAGCTTTATATAATGCAGTGACAGACAGTGATCAAACAGAATACATAGGAATATGAAAACCAGACATAATTATGAACGTTTGTAACAGTCAGCATGTTGATTAAGTTGCAAAAAGGTACTATAAGCAGTAAACTATTAAAGAACGAGTGTAAAATTACGAAACTGTCCAGTAACGACTGAAAACAAAAAGATTTCCGGACGTAATTCTCCGTCACTTCAATTCTAAATTCGGTGTGGGCAGCTTGCCCTCATGTTCTGTTCATATTTTTTTCATTTTCATTCATCTAGTATACAGATTTTTTGGCAAATTTGTTTCTAAGTTGATCTGCGACCTTTTCTTAGATTCTTGAAGACCGCTACTATACGAACATAAGTATACTGTATATCAACTCAGTTTACGTTTATCTAAAATTTCCCTTCGAAATTTTTAAACATGGCAGATAAATGATTAGGCGTTTACATGAATAAATTACTCAAAAGACTTCCGATCTGTATAGTTCAAAATAACAATACCATTCACTTACTAAGGACGGTGAACGATCCAAATATTACACCTTGTTCTGAAAGAGACGTTATTCGTTTCAGATAAACGTATTTCAATTATTCCATTGATTCTCAATTTCTTTAATAGAAACCTTGCAGCTTCGCGAGCAGAAAATAAACTATGGGAAAACTTACATCTGTAGAGTTGACCAACGGTTGCTCTAATTCATCCTCAGGTGAACGGTTGCAAGATCTCGCTCAGTTCTGCCTAGACTTTCAATTGGTGTCCCTCATTCCCATTCAGTTTTTATGACTCGTCTTATGGGTGTCGTAAACCTCACCTCTGAAGGCAGAATTTCTCTTTTATATCTCAGCCTAACGGCCACAGTTTACTGCTGAGGATCAGCACTGAATATATCAAATAAATGGCTCAGTGGTTCACGTTAATTCCCGTGTTTTCACGTCACCTAACACAGAGCAAGTCATTTCTCCTTAACGCTGGTCGCGGTAAGTGAAAGGATCTAGACACAGCTGGAGGTAGAGATTATGTGGAGATATGTCCGTGAGTTAAACTGTGGCGAAATTGGTTCATTCCTTATAACGCTGAGCAATGTTTGTGGCAGAATATCGCCATTTGATTATAATTACTTTTTTGCCATTGTTGTTTGCAATGAACATCTAACATTCTGTGTGGTGTCTGTTTGTTCTATATCGTGTCCCCCTACCACTTTCGCGCAACGACGATCTGAGCATGTTTTTTAGGGATTTGTCTAGTTTGAACCTAGGACCTGTTGCTAATAAGGAGACGCCAGACCACACATGACACGTAGAATTCAGAAGAGTTCAGTGAGACTAGCGATTACATAACCAAATACTTAATGATTTCAGCGTCAGCTCCACTGCACTCCCTGTAAAAGAATCTTAATACTTACTAAATTTAGTGGATGGGGTTCAAGGCTTTCTTATTTTTAGTTAGCTGGTAAAATAACGTCGAAAAAGCAGTTAAGTCTACCATTGGAAATTTTATTCTACTCATAAAACATCGTTTATAAATTGCACTATTGATAAAAGGAAATGTTTTAATACAGGATGGTAAAAACCAACTGCGTTCAACAGAAATGTGAACGAATATTCCCTGAATGGGTTTCCAAGTTCTACAATGGATCGAAGGATGATCTATGCCATATCACATCTATAATCTAGGTTTACATTAAGTTTCACAAGAGAAAAAACTATCAAAATAGTCTACGGTGACCCTCAATTATCTTTAATTACTTACCTAACTTGTCGTAAATTACAGTGGCTGATGTGGCTTCTCAGTAACTATATAACAGAAAATTCATTGTGTTTCAGATTTTTACTTCAAGTGGCAAATGTAAACACCATGAGATTTAATTGACGATCGACACTAGTATTACGCAAAAAGGAGGTGTAACTGATGGGACATCTGCAGTTTTGAGTGAAGCTTTATGCACTGTTATGCGGCACCGCGTGCGTTCATTACCTTGTCGATGTTCGTCAGTGGGTGGCGGCTGGCGCAGCTCCGTCCAGCTCACCGTCTCGGAAGAAACTCTCTGCTAACTTCTCCTTACTACAATTTACCGAAGGTGGTTTAAAAAGAACTGTCCGGCTGTGGTTTTATCTGACCAATCAGGGTCTCAATGTTAACCTTAAGCTCCGCCTACAAAAATTCTGTCCATCCAATGAGAAACGTTATACTTTTCGTGGAGGGGCAATGATTTTAAAGTTTTCAACGTAACAGAGACGCGAAAAAGTCTCACGCTAAAACTTGCAGCTGTTGTGGTCCTTTTAATGTTATCGTAAGATCTATACTGTTCTTCTGGATGGCTCTATCTTTTAACATGGGCTGGGGAGTGGTCCTGACATAACAGAGACGCAAAAAAGTCTCACGATAAAACTTGTGGGTGGTGTACCCCTTTTCGTGTTACCATAAGATCTATACTGTTCTTCTGGAGGGTTCTAACTTTTAACATTGGCTGGGGGTGGTCCTAACGTAACAGAGACGCAAGAAAGTCTCTCACTAAATCTTGCAGGTGGTGTGGTCCTAGCAGTTAGCTGGCGACGTGGCTGTCCGTCCGTCCCTTATCGTAGGGCCTTCTCGCTTAACACGGCTCTGCTCTTGGCTTCTGTTCTCGTTTTTCCCCTCGGAACTCCGTCTGTCCCATGGTGGGAAGGTATGACATGCATTTAGGTCTTCTTGTGTTAGTCTGTGGTATTCCATTTGCTCACTCATTACTCGTATTACTTTGCTTAATTTAATGTCACGATTTATTCAGAGCTATGTGACATACTACTGGATTTGCTTATCATGTCAGAGTTTTCATGGAAGGTGTTGGATTTGCCTGACACCTTACATATCACCACCCTTCTAACTGAATTTTTGCACTGAAGTTAGGCAATGATTGAATCGTTGTCTAAGTCAGTAAAAAATTATTTCTTTATCTAAATTTTGTTGCCTACTGTTCGGCCACGTTATTCTGGTTCTATGCTAGTTTTTATTACTAATTTATATTTCTATATTCTTCCAAATTATTCTCAAATTTGACAAGAGAAGAATATTTTTATCCTATTATTAATTTTTATTTATTTTCTTTCTTTATTTAAGTGTGAAGTTCGTTTTTTAAGAAGTTTGTTATCGAAAGTGAGGAGTCTTTCTCATCGGATTTCTTAAAAATATATTTCTTTTATAAATGTACTAATTAAGTAAAATCTATTTCTAACACATTACCTAAATATCATGTAAAAGTAAAATGTTTTTGTTTCTAGACACTCATTTCAACATTATTACACTAACAAATAAGAATTATTTCCAAGAATTGCTTTGGCAAAGAAATATACATTCACAACTATTGAGATATTATCCTCACAAATGGTACGAATGTTAAAAAAAGGAAAAACATCGAACAAGATAATTTTTTGTTCTTTGTTTTTATAAGGAGAAAATAAGTAAAATATAGTTATTCTTTTATTTTTATGAGGAGAATATAAGTGGCATATAGTTTTAGTGTTCATTATGCCTTACTTTTTTTCTTTATATACTGTCCATTTCAGAACTAATGACTTACTTTTATCGATAGTCTATTTTTTACTTAAGTCCATAGTCAATGACTGTTATTTTGTAGTTTATTAGCTGTCTGGTGTGCTTAACTTATTTAGTTTTTCACACGTTTCCTTTGCACAATTCCTACATCACATAATTTGATTTCACACATTCACACAATCCTATGAATGTTTAAGAATGAGGTTGGCGAATGTTTTTTTGCACGAAGGTGATGGACTTGAGCGAGATGGATGTGGGCAGGTATTTGATGTACCGCTTCGTTCGTCATTCCTTGTTGACTTTGCAAGTGTGTGTTGCTGTTGTGGAGGTCCCATAATGGAATGGAGCTGTGAGTGCAGAATCTCGTGGTTTACTGGCTTTGTATGTGTGAAAGTCATCGTTATGTGTCGCTGAAAGCGATCGTTCTTCGTTGTAATACTTCGCAGACAACTAGTTTACAATAGGATAATGATTGGGGAAGGTATGTCATCTGTTCTTCACCCATCTTCTTTCTTGCTCTCAATCTTGTGATCTTCAACTTCTGTTCTTCATGCTTTTTCTCTGCTTCTTACTTGCTTCTTGGTTCTTCTCTGGGCAGGATATGGAAATATTTATTGATAACTAGTCGCTTTGAAGTTCTCCTCCTAGTGACAGTTTGATAAATGGTTTGGACATGTCATTTCTACTTTGTGGACGTTTTCTTCAGTTTCGTGCATCAGTGTGCTGTTTAATAGCGGTAGTGTGGCTTTTAGACATATACATATTTATAATTTTTTTTTGCCAGTGGTGGCTTGACCAAGCAGTCTTCTTGTCGGGCCATTTTTTGCTCGCTCCATTCATTCTGGGCGCTTGGAGACCTTCCGGCGTTCGGCGTCGGGTTGCGTCTCTGCAGGGCTCTGTACTGTGCGGCTTCGTGTTCCGTCCCGGCAGGGTTCCGCCTAGTGGGCAGATTTATTGCCCACTCTACGAGGGCCCTCTGTTGGTCTCGCTATCCTTTTCCTTCTCTCGACGCTTCTGCCATGTAGGAATCGTGTCTTGCTAATTACGTCCTTTTCATTCTTGATACTTCTCGCATTGTAGCTTGTGGGTCGTTGCATCTCGTCCTTGCTGAAGTTTTTACAATGGTTCTTACAAAAAGTTTTACTAATAGTCATCTAACATATGTCTAGTACCTACACTGTTTTACGCCTTCTCAAAAAGCTTTACAAATTTCGGCGCCCTTTCCATGTTATAATTCTAAGGTATTTTGAGTCTTAACTTCTACAAAAATCCTCAAATTCGTTTTTTTTTATTTTTTGTGTAGTGTCGTGGTGTATAGCATTTTAGTATTTCATGCTGTTAGGCTATCTACGTTTTATCCCTTCACCTTAATTTATGGTACTATTGGTGTTATTTTTGTTTTTGTGTTTATTGAAACTACTTTCTTTTTCCCACCTTCCTCTCTCTTCATTCTTCTTTCTCCTGACAATCTTATCTGCAACATGCTCTTGAAATATTGTGCTGATTACTTACCAGTAATAAAATTAATCTTCAAACTTTTTGATATGGCTCACATGGTGAAGTCCTAAGGTTTTGCCTGTTTTTGGGTTCATTAGTTCCACAGCATTATCATGAGCAATTTGGCTAATTATGACAGGTCCTTTGTATGCAGCGTAGAACTTACGTATTTTGTGTTTCTGTTTGCTGGAGAGATGGTGTGTTTTTACAAATACTTTCTGGCCTACTGAGAATGTTCTTTTAATTGCTGTTCTATCTCCTCTTTCATTTCTTTTAATGGCTGCCTTTCTGATGTTGGAGAGAGCTGTTGCTATGACTTGTTTGTGCTGTCTACGTGGTACAATAGGAAATCTAACATTTTCTCTGGTTATGTTTGGGGGTTAAATATTATTAGGTACAGTAACTGGAGGTAGTAGTGTAGTGCTACGTGGCATTTCATTTATTACTTCTTTAAAATCTTTAAGGTATATATCCCAAGTGTTGTGTCTTTTGCCTGCATATAATCGGCATAAAGTGCCTATGTCCTTCATAGACCAGTCTGCTGGATTGACGCTAGGTTTGTACTTAGATATGTAGATGGGTTTTATTTTGTGTTGTTTTAATGTGTTCTGCCATTGCACTGATTTGTATTGTGGGCCATTATCCGAAATTATTCGTTCCACTCGACCTACTTGCCTGAGAAAATCTTGTCTAAATGCTTTACGTATAGTAAGACCTGTTGCCCATTTTAATGGTGTCAAGGTAACATATTTAGAAGTAAGTTCCAAAACGACAAATATGAAAATATATCCATTTTTTGTGCGTGGGAGGGGCCCCATCAAATCTGTTGCAGCTATTTGTTTTAATCTTTTAGGGATTATTGGAAACATAGGTGGTTTGGTTTGGAAAGTGACGTTTTTAGCTCAGATACATTTTTTGCATTTGACTAATACTGTTCTAATTCATCTTTCCATATTAGGAAAATGTCTTGTTTGTTTTATTTTTAAAAAGCATTTCTTTGGTCCAAAGTGGCGATTACTTAAATGTGTATACCACATGTACTTATTAATTAGTTCATCTTGGATATAAATTAACCATTCATTCGTTGCAACATTTCGTCTAAAAAATCAAACATTGTTTTTTACGAGATAGTGTTGTCGAATGTCTGGAAAACCCTTACTTCTCCACTTGTGTTTGATTCTTAGTATTTCGGGATCCTTGTCCTGTTCTTTGCCTATGTTTTTCAATGCTGTCGTAATGTAGTTTTCGAAAGGTACTTGTTTCATATAGTACATTGTAAACTGGTCTTCTGCTGCTTCCAAACCTATGTTATTGGATACACCCTGTGGACATCGTGATAAAGCATCTGCTAATACATTCGCTGGTCCTGGTATGTGTGTAATAGTGAAGTCAAATTCTTGTAGTATTAACATCCATCTGGCTAACCTCCCATGAGTTAGTTTGGCGGATAACAGAAATTATAATGCTTTGTGGTCGGTGTAGACTTTTGTTTTTCTTCCGAATAGGAAGTATCGAAAACGTTGGAAGCCCCATACAATGGCCAATGCTTCCAGCTCCGTGACTGAATAGTTTTTCTCTCTCTTTGTGAGTACCCGACTGGCAAATGCAGTTGTTCTATGTATATGATCTTAGCCTTGCCTGTTCGTATTCTTGGAATAAAACAACTCCTAAACCTGTTTTCGCGCTATCCGTGGCCATAAAAATTTTTGTGTTAGATCAGGATGTGCTAAAATCGGTGCTGTTGTTAGTGCGTTTTTCACTTTAAGAAATTCTTCATTGGCTTGTTGATCCCATACCCATGGCGTGTTTTTTTTTCAGTCAATGCACATAGGCGTGGTGTTGCGAGAGAGGCGATCCAAATAATTTTTTTTTAGAATCCGGTGAGACCCAGAAATCCTCTGAGAGCCTTCTTATTATATGGAGTACAGAATTCTTTGATTGCCGTTAGTTTTTCTGGGTCGGGCACTACCCCTTTCTCAGGAATTATGTGTCCTAGAAATTTGACCTCTCACCTTCCAAATTTGGATTTTGTTATATTTACTGTGACCCCATGTTCTTTCATGATCTGTAAAAACTGATTTAATGTGTCGTTGTGATGTTCCCAAGAGGGTTCTGCTATAATCACATCATCATCATAACAAGTAATATTTTGCAAAATTTCAGGACTGAGTATAGTATTAAATCCCCTAATAAACGCTGCTGATGATATGTTTAAACCAAATGGCAGTCGTTTAAACTGGTAACATCCACCGAGTACGATAAATGCTGTAAATTTTCTACATTCTGTGGCCAATTCTATTTGCCAGAAACTACTCCGTAAATCAATTGATGAAAATGTCTTAGCACCGTGGAAGTTTTGTATCAATACCTCTAATTTTTCTGGGCGATCTGTTTCAGTGATTATGATTGTGTTGACCTGTCTGGAATCAAGCACTAACCTGATGCTCCCATCTCGTTTGTGTACAATATGAAGCGGGCTGTTATATGTGGAGGTAGCCGGTTCAATAATATCGTCATCTAACATTTTAGATATCTCCTGGAATACTTTATTCCTGTAGCTTAATGGGATTGTATAGGGTGGCACTCTAAATGGTTTGTGCTGTTTTACTTCAAACTTTTACTGAAAGTGCTTAATACTACCAGTCTTAGGTAAAAATACCTCTGCTTTATCTCATAAAATACCCTCTAATTCTCTTTTACTGTGTGCCGAAATACCTTGAACTTCTTGCAATTTCTCGTCGATTTCTTTATGAGCTTCTAACATGAGTTGAGGCGATTCCCCCTTTTGTGCATACCATTCTAATTCTTCATCTTCTTTATCTCGCGTCATTCTTAATTGTTTGTTTATAACTGGTATTTCTTCTAATTTTAGCTTTTGCTCAAAGAGAAGTGTGACATTCTCGAATGTTACGCTACCTTTCCCCATATCTATTATCGCTCGTCTCTCATTTAGAAAATCTGCACCTATAATCAAATCTACAGTTAGTTTAGGTACAATCACGAAGTTGGCTTCGATTCTTTGACCTTGGCACGAAAGAGTTAACTTTGTTTGTCTCGTAACTTCCGCAGCATTGTTTCTAATAGGACCTCTTACATTAATCTTACGTGTTTTCAGAACTGGCAATTCCTCATTGGTATTGCACTGCATGAATAAGTTTTCTGAGATCGCAGTCAGTTCACTTCCGCTATCAATTACAATATTGACCGGGATATGCTTTACCATCGCCTTGAAAACTGGTTGAATTTGAAAGGGTTGGTTCTGTTCTTCTTCTTCTTGCATCAACGAATCCTCCACTGAATCATACATGAGTCTTTTTAGGAATTTCCCTTGTGAATTCGAACTTTCTGTAGGATAAGCTTCGACTGCTACTTCTCTCTCTTTTATTTCCTCTTCTCTATTTCTTCCATCATTTACACTTTCTTCGATATCCTCTACTTTTTCCTCATCCTCGTTTATCTTCTCCCTCTTCGTCGCTAGTTCCACATAATCGCCTCTAAATGCTCTCATTATGGCTTCATAACTTCCTTCATTATATACGTTGGGTTGTGTGCCCACTAGTAACTTATTTTCAACTTCTGTCGGCTGCGCATTATCCTCATTCAATTCGATTTCCCTGGTTTCCATCACAAATAGCCCAGCAATGCTCATTACTTCGTCCTTTCCTCCTACATTCGTTGTGCATGCCTCTGGTAATTCATCTTCCTCGTCAGTATTCTCCCAATTAATTTCGTTCCAACACTATATTGTTATTTTCTTGTCTTCGTTTTCATCGCGTCCCTGCGGACTTGTTTCTTCCTTCTTCTCTTCTCGTGATAAAGTATTTAATTCTCTGTTCAAGGTGCTGCAATTGTCCTGGGTCGGTGCGTCATCCTCTTTGGCAAGGGCGCTTACCTGTCAATTCGAACGTTTATCGGGGTTTGGTGGTCTTACCTCCACCTCTTCTATCTGTATTCTCTTATCTTGTTCAGCTTGTTGATAGTGGTTTCTTTGTTGATAATTTGTCGGTCTATTGGTTCTCCAGTACCCGTTCCGGTTGTCGTTATTCCCTCTGTAATTTTTGTTGCCGTTCCTGGGTGAATTATAGTTATTGCCATATTCTCTTCTAAATCCATAACCGGTTCTTTTTTTGAAATTTATTGTCGTTTTTTGGTGCGAAGTTATCACGTGATTCGTAATTATTGTTTCTTCGTACTGTGTCTTGTGGGTTCCACTGCTTTTTGCTTTCGTTTTCACGTGAGTTTCGTCTTTTTCTTGCGTCATCTTCCGAAAATATGAACTCTAGTTCCCTCAGAACACCTTTAAATGCTTTGACGTCATTGCCTCCGCGACTACTAATGATGGCTGGTATTTAAATGGTAGCTTCATCGCGCATAATTTAATCAACTCTCCGTCACTGTATGGTACATCTAAGCATTGATTTTTCTTTGCCATTAATTCGAAAAATTTCACGGGACTATTCTCTCCTGTATTTTCAAAATATGGGTTCTGTAATAATTTGTACTTCACTCTGTTCTGTGCTTCGCTGGACCAACATCGTGAGAGAAACTTTCCTCTGAAATCTTCGTACGATCGGCATGTCGCTGCAACATTCAGGATGGTTTCTGCGACTGTTCCCGACATGTGTGCACATATAAAGTCTAATTTGTGTGCTAGCGTCCAGTGTTCTGGTAATCCTACTCGAAATTGATCAATAAAAGTTCGTGGATGTAATGAGTTTCCTTCTCGAGAGTGTTGTCGTACTTCGTCATAGTTCCATATGAAATTCGCGATTCTTCGCCACTTTTGTTTCTGATCATTTCTCCCGTCGTTCTTTCCGGTTATGGTAGATCCATTGGATGTTGTCCACTGTAACTTTCGCCTACTCTTGCGTAGTATCGTTGGAGTGGTACGCAATAATTTTCTTCCATCGGTTCTGAACGTGTAGCTGAATGCATTGCACTGTACTCTTCGCGACCTGGCTTTCCATTGTCACGTATGTTACTTTCCGCCTGTGGTTGGAATCGCAAATGCATGATATCTTCGTTAATTGCTTGTTTTTCCGGTGCTGTTACAGATACGGATGTGGTTGCAGACTCTGTGCTTGTTCGATCCTGTTCACTACGCTCTTGAAAGGTTTGCAACAACTCTGTTCGCAATTTCTGAAATTGCCGCTTCGTTTGCGCTTCTATTTTGACTATGCGGTTATCAAATCCTTTCAGAGCTGCTTTTGTGATACGTTTGTGTAGCACACTGTTTTCAACAATTTCACGCGCTGTACCTGCTGCTTGTCTAGTAATTTCGTTTATCTGTTTCTCTAGTTTCTTGACTTCTCCTTGGTTTTGTTACGTAATGTTTTGATTTCGTCCTGAGTGCCATTACGCTATGTTTGTGCGTCCACTTGTACCTTGTCAATGTCTGTTCTCAATTGATTGTAACCTGTTATTAAGTTTCCTATCACTTCTCGAGATTCTTTTGCCTCGTCTGCAATATGACTTAGGTGTAACTGAATTTTTTTGTTTTGTTCTTTAATCACACGCATTTGTCTCGTGGTTTCTGCGTTATGTTTCGTCATTTCTGCATTCTGAATTTTAATTTGGTTCGCAATTTCTTTATTTTGTCTTGTCATGGTTTCCGTCATTAATTTTAATAGTTCTGCCAGATTGGTGGGTACATTTGCGTTTCCTTCCGACGTACTACGCTCTGTGTTCTCGCCCAATTGTGGTTTGCAACCGATTCCACTGAACTGTGCTGTGACGCGTTTCTGCTCGCATTGCTTGTACTCTGTGGTGAGGGAGCTCTCATTACTTGTACTATGGGTTCTACGTATTCAAGACTCAAGTTAGAATCCTCATCGACTGTCTCTCTACTTTCCTGCTCCTCTGTCGTATGCTGACTTATGTTTTCTATGCCATGACGTACATTATCCTCGTTACGGTGCGTTATCTGTCCTATTTCTCGCGATACTGCATTGTCTGTTGTACTCTCCTCGATTCTCTGTTCATTTTCATGCTGGGTCTCTACCTCAATTCGGTCAAGGTCTCGATTTGCCATTGCCAATCTTTCCGAATCACTTATTTTCTGTTTTAAAAGCAATTCACGCGCCCTACTTCGAGTCAACATGCGCTCATACGATCTCACGCGTTTCATAAACTTTTTCTTCACACGACTTGACAAACCATTCACTTACTTGTTCTGTCAGAACCAACTTGTCAACGATCTATCCGCCACCTGTGCTCTTGCATTGGAGGGAAAACTTAATTCAAACAATATTAAAATTCATAACTTAATTATGCTATTGTCTCTGCTAGAATTCTCAAATTCTATTGAATACTTTCTTACTATCTATCAGTGCAGCTACTGTTTTCGACTATTCATACTTAAGGAAAAAAAAATTTTACTACGAAAATTTTTCAGCAGGATATTTTTATGACCTAGTTAGTCATGTGGTCGACCTTCAATCATGGTATTTTACCATCCTGGAAGGGTCGGCATTTTCTAACAATCTGTGTGGTGTCTGTTTGTTCTATATCGTGTCTCCCTACCACTTTCGTGCAACGACGATCTGAGCATGTTTATTAAGGAACTGACTAGTTTGAACCTGGGACCTGTTGCTAATAAAGAGACAACAGATCACACATGACATGTAGAATTCAGAAGAGTTCAGTGAGACTAGCGATTACATAACCAAATACTTAATGATTTCAGCGTCAGCTCCACTGCACTCCCTGTAAAAGAATCTTAATACTAACTATATTTAGTGGATGGGGTTCAAGGCTTTCTTATTTTAAGTTAGCTGGTAAAATAACGTCGAAAAAGCAGTTAAGTCTACCATTGGAAATTTTATTCTACTCGCAAAACATCGTTTATAAATTGCACTATTGATAAAAGGAAATGTTTTAATACAGGATGGTAAAAACCAACTGCGTTCAACATAAATTTGAACGAATATTCCATGAATGGGTTTCCAAGTTCTACAATGGATCGAAGGATGACCTATGCCATATCACATCTATAATCTAGGTTTAAATTAAGTTTCACAAGAGAGAAATCTATCAAAATGGTCTACAGTGACCCTCAATTATCTTTAATTACTTATCTAACTTGTCGTAAATTACAGTGGCTGATGTGGCTTCTCAGTAACTATATAACAGAAAATTCATTGTGTTTCAGATTTTTACTTCAAGTGGCAAATGTGAACACCTTGAGCTGTAATTGACGATCGACACTAGTATTACGCAAAAAGGGGGTGTAACAGATGAGACTTCTGCAGTTCTGAGTGAAGCTTTATGCGCTGTTATGTAGCATCGAATGTTTCATTACCTTGTCGGTGTTCGTCAGGGGGCGGCGGCTGGCGCAGCTCCGTCCAGCTCACCGTCTCGGAAGCAACTCTCTTCCAACTTCTCCTTACTACAATTTTCTGAAGTTGGTTTAAAAAAAACTATCTGGTTGTGTCTTCATCTGACCAATCAGGGTCTCAATGTTAACCTTAAGCTCCGCCTACAAAAATTCTGTCCATCCAATTAGAAACGTTATACTTTTCGTGGTGGGGCAATGTTTTTAAAGTTTGCAACGTAACAGAGACGCGAAAAAATCTCACGCTAAAACTTGCGGGTGGTGTGGTCCTAGCGGTTAGCTGGCGACGTGTGTGTCCGTCCGTCCCTTATCGTATGGCTTTCTCGCTAAACACGGTTCTGCTCTTGGCTTCTGTTCTCGTTTCTCCCTTCGGAACTGCGTCTGTCCCACGGTGGGAAGGTATGACAAGCTTTTAGGTATTCTTGTGTTAGTCTGTGGTATTCCATTTGCTCACTCGTTACTCGTATTACTTTGGTTAATTTAATGTCACGATTTATTTGGAGCTATGTGACATACTACTGCATTTGCTTATCATGTCAGGGTTTTCATGGAAGGTGTTGGATTTGCCTGACACCTTACAAACAATGCACGCGATTGAGGCGCCGTGAAATGAAATCACTGACGCCAAGACTCAGTCATAAGCACGCTATTCTTTCAGCAGGAACAAAAAATTTTCGATGTCAAATTTTAAAACAGTACATTCTTACAACTCGCAACAGCTCCCTTATTCTTCCTTCTTCCTCTTCGTGGAAAGTCAGGTAGTCTGTTCCATCTCAGTGCCTATCCTTGTTTAAAATTTATGAACGTTAAGAACTGCGTTATACAAATACAGATGAGCTGGTTATTTTATATTGTCGAGTCTGGTAGATTTCAAACCATCCACAGCTCAGAAACAGGTTCAGTTCCGTATTTTACATATCAACACCAATTGTGGAATATACAGTTGCATGATTTTATCACTTATGGATGGCTGGAAATTGACCGAAATCGACAGCCAAAGATAAAATAACTAGCACAGGAATGAAGTACATGAGGCAGTTTTTGACGTTTTGTAAAATTTGCCCAACGCCACCTACACAAAGTATTGATTTTGTAGGGGAGAGTGTTGTACTATGGAACGATTTTCAGTCTTTCGCCTCTACTCAGCCTTTTAAAAGAAAATTACTATTTTCTTATTCCTTTTTTAATGGTGGCATTTACTTTTAATGTGCTACAGTCTTCTCTTAAAACTACAATAATTACTGCGGAAAAATAGGGTATTACATAACGTGAAAAAATGTTTCAAGCTAGAATGTGGCCATGTACCAAGGAACAAATGTTCTATTGAAATTTAAAAGTGATGTAGCCTAAAAAATGTTTTCAGTACAGTATTTAATCGTGTATCTTTCACTGCACACAACAAGGAACAAATGTTCTATTGAAATTTAAAAGTGATGTAGCCTAAAAAATGCTTTCAGTGCAGTATTAGTAGTGTATCTTTCACTGCACGCAAATAATAAGTGACAGAAATAAAAGATGTCAAAGTACTACCAAAAGCTAGACATATTCTGAAATAGAAGTTACTGGAAGTTAACACAAATTTCCATATTCAATACAGATACCACTGTTATGACAACATGGCATGATACAAATTCAATTCATTTACGTATATCGCAAGTTTCAATGTAGAAGGCATTCATCCGTTTCAGGGTCCAATATGGTACACTACCGACGAAGTATCGTTTAACTATTGACACGGTATATCAGTAGTTTTGAAGTATATACTGTTTCACTTGCCACAGAATTCTGTAACTGGATAAACAACAATATTTTCAAATTTATAGGGCTGTAAATGTTTCCAAACCCCCCACAAAACAGAATATCATACCTCACAACAACAAAGCAGAGAGACATTAGAAAATGCCAAAAAAATTCTTACGACGATCTCCAATGTGTTTGGCTTCATGTGCTTTTGAAGTAGGTCACTTGCGAGAAACACAGGCCAAGAAACATCTTATGTTCCTTGGAACACTATACAGCATTCTCTCCTTCTATTGTACTATTTTCGCTTCCACATACTGCAATAGTTCAAGCAGGAAATCACTTTCACTTCGTTTCTTAACTTTGTTCTAAGAGGTTCCTCGACTAACTGCAGAAACGTATCGAAAATTCTACAACTTCCTTTACGTAGATCGTAAAATACTGCTTAAAATTTTATTAAAATAATACTGGTGTTATTACTGGTGTTTCTCTAAAGGGTATTCTTATTCGAAAGGAATAAACAACATTTTAGGTAAAAAAAAATTGAACGCTCTTTTTTTCTGTGTGAGCAATTTCTTGGATACACTGTTGGCTAACAGAGACGATAACGTACAGCAAAAAAGTGTACAACATTTTAGTCCGGTGTAAATATTATTTCCAATGCGCTGTAATGTGGGACACAACTGGCATATTACCATATACGTGTAAGTTCATCTAGGAGTTAATGGTCGTCCTTGTTGAACAACATGAATTAACTCTATGGAATAGTTTACTCTGTGACATCTTATACTCTAAAAACCGTCAGGAACACTTTAAAAAATGTAACGTCACTCATTTCAGTTTCTACAATTAGGTTGCTGTGTGTGATGGATGTTTTGCTGGATGCCTCTATCAATCCTTTCGATTCCTGTTCCGTATGTGAACGGTACTGGGAATGAACGACAGTCAGTAAATCCCAGAATGAACGCTCTCTGATTTTTCCCTCGACGGATATCCCGCATGATATGGGGAGAAGTCGCTGTGTAACATGACTCGTTATGTAACATAAGCTCTTGAAATTTTAACGGTTAACTCTTATGGCGTGCACAATGTCCCTCTTTTATCTGTTCCTCGAGACTGATGAACTTCTCCGTTACGTTTTCGCGCTAAATTGAAGAACCAATGAGGAAGCGCACCGCTTTTCTTTCTATCTCCTGCGTCTTCTCTATTAATTTCTATACGGTAATGGTCTCAGATTGCGGAGCGCTACTGAAGCATGTTAGGAACGAGGGTTCTGTGGGTGGATTATTTATCCTTCGAATGTGTTCGTGAACATCTAGCTCTTAATCTTCACCAAAAAGTCGTGTCCATGTCAGAGTATGAATTATGAATTGCATGAAGAGAATAATAAGTAGTACAGAGGATCTATATCAGGACTGTGTAATTAGTCACATTTCCTTCGATCATTACGGAAATGGACTAGACGTGATCATCACCATTATTCCTAAGGGATACCGTTTTACGATGGCTTGCACGACGCATACGTAAACATAAACGTATATACTTTGTAAGGTACCCCTTATTTGCAGATAAGAGAGCATATTACTTTATTTCCTGTTTTGTTATTTTGCATATGTGAAGTGAATGTATCAGTGTTGCAGAATGTAAGGAGTAAGGAGCGAGCGGTCGGCTCTCACGCCGGCCAGCAGAGGCGGTTGGCCATCTGGCGGTTTCAGAGCTAGTGGGACAAGGTGCCTAAGCAGAATCGCTCAGGAAAGACATACAAATTGAAAGTACATTTATTCTGGCGCAAATCAAGTAATTGTTAAAAAATTGGTAACAAAAGTTGCCTTTACCGCTGAAACATCACGAAGAATGTATGAGTCATAAATACTATCCCTCGGTAATTTTACAATGCCATTAAACGTTGGTATTAATAAATAAATGAATAATTTTGGCATAACCGAGGATGTATGATCTTATACGAACTGTACCAATTGTACCCTCAAGTTACAGTCTGTGCGCCGTAGCCAGCAGTTGTCGATAGGTTGCCTTTCGACCTAGTCATGCTCTCATGCTGTTAATGGTTAGATCATAATCAGTGTGAGCAATGTAATTTTTACGGTGTTTCTTAAATAAAATGAAAATAATGGCATCTCACGTAAAAATTATTTGCGCAATAGAACTTCTTCCCCTCTTCATTACGTATAACTTAGACATTAGTATTACACTTTCAGAGCCCGACGTCTATGCTACGACTCTGCAAGAGGACAAAACACTACGAGAGCATCTCCACATAACAGGCAGGAAGACTTCCTGCCCCATTGAGTCAGTTCGAAGACGGATTGGCTTCATTATCGCAAAACTCCTATAGGAAAGAGTGACCATTTACACTGTACACCACTTATACCACCACCTACGGATTCATCTAAGACATTTCTGGAGGTTTAGTACGAGTGGATGGTTCTTGCAACAAGTACAAAGTGAGAGGTACTCCTCAGTGTCTACATATGTACACACGTAAGAGAGATCTTCGTCCCACACTGAGTCCATTCTCCAACAAGAGTGACATATTGTCAGATGGCAGCACACGTTCCGGGTTTCCTGCAGAAGCAGTTGTACTGAGGTAAGCGTTACAGCTGCATCACAGTGCCGGTAACTGTCGTACCACACTGTCTTAGTGAAATGGAGTGCGAACTGCAGTTATACTCCGGAGTTTAAGTACGAGGGCAGTGTAATTTTTGTGTGATGATGGTTAAAAACATTGGTTCAAATGGCTCTGAACACTATGGGACTTAACATTTATGGTCATCAGTCCCCTAGAACTTAGAACTAGTTACACCTAATTAACCTAAGGACGTCACACAACACCCAGTCATCACGAGGCAGAGAAAATCCCTGACCCCGCCGGGAATCGAACCCGGGAACCCGGGCGCGGGAAGCGAGAACGCTACCGCACGACCACGAGCTGCGGACTATGGGATGATATTAAGAATTCCGAAAAAGACTGGTAAAAGTGCTGTTTTATTGAAGGACACCCTGTTTCGCAGTGTAAAGCCGCATTATCAAGTGCAACAAAAATAAAAAGTCATCGCCCCCTGCCAAGATACATCATTCAGCATACATTGTCCACAAATATTGTCTACATAAACTGATAAGTCAGAACATGATGACCACCTACCCTATGGCCGCTATGTCCACTTTTGGTACGGATAACAGCGGCGACGCACCGTGGGATGGAAGCAACGAGGAGTTGTTAGGTCGCTGGGTGGAGTTGGTATAACATCTGCACACACAAGTCTGCAAACTCTGAGCCACGTTCAATCACATAACCGATGTGTTCAGTCGCGTTCAAATCTGGCGAGCTGGGGGCAGGCACTTCAATTGGAACTCGCCACTATGATCTTCTAATCACTCCATCACACTCCTAGCCTGGCATAGCGCATTATCTTGTTGAAAACTGCCAATGCCGTCGGGAAACATGATCTACATGAAGGGGTGTTCGTGGTCTCCAAACAGTGAATGACACTCCTGTGCCGTCATGGTACTTGCACAAGCTCCACTGGGCCCATGGACGCCCACATGAATGTTCTCCTAAGCATAATGGAGCCACCGACAGTTTGTCTCTATCACGCGGTACAGATTCCTAGAAGCTGTTCCCTCGGAAGACGACGGACTCGGCCCTCCCATCGGCATGATTAAGAAGTTACTGGGATTTACCAGACTATGAAACGCTCTGCCAATCTGTGTGCCAACGTTCAGTGTCAATGGTCACGTGCCCTGTTAGTCGTAATTGCCGATATCTTGGTGTTAACATTAGCATATGCATGGGTCGTCGGCTGCGGAGGTCCACCGTTAAAAGTACATACGTGTACTCTGCTCAGCACTGAAGTCCGGCGATAGTTCCGCCACAGTTAGCCGCCTGTCGTGTTTTACCAGTCCACTCAGCTTATGACGTCCTAGATCTGTAATGAGGAGTGGCCACCCAATGCCACGACCTCTGGAAAGGGTTTCACCATGGTTTCGCCAAGTGTCGAAGACACTCAACACAACACTACCCGAAAACCCAACGATTAGTGCAGTTTCCGAAATACTCATGTAGAACGTTCGGACCATCGCTATCTGCCCTCAGTCAAACTTAAATAGATCGCCCTCCCCATTCTACACACGGACAGCACCCTCACCGATACCCGGCGTGTGTCTGACTAGCACTCATTCCACACCTGGTGGCACTGCTATCGTCTGGACGGGCTTACATCGGTGGTATGTCGGTGGTTATAATGTTCTGCCTAATTGGTGTATCTTGACTATGAGCAATGGGTACACCAATGACCTTTTAACAGTTTTGATCCTGCTACCTTAGGCTGGAAAACCAGTTGTGTATCAATAAAACGGCGGAATTCCTCTTAACATCATGCCTTTCAACAGCTGAGGATGCCCAGAACATAAAACACTGTGGCAGTTCTAGTGGGTAGACGTCTAAGCTGAACAAAGATTCGCCTGAAATTCTGGAGGTATGTGGGCAAATGGGATGTCACGTCCGCCGATAGTGAAATTGTACCAACAATTTGACCAAGGCCGCAGAGACATGGTTAATGCTGATACTTGGACAGGAGACCATCGACATTGACCACAATGGACAATGTCCAGACAATCTAAGAAGAATGTGTGGAGAAATTGGGGAAAAGAAATTTTCCAATGACGAGAATGCTCACACCACGGTTCTCGATTGGCTAGTTGATCACGAAATGGATTTGTGTCATCGAGGAATTGAAGGACTGGTGGAACGATCCCATCATTGTATTACGGAGACTTGGTGACTATCTTGGAAAATAGTGTCATAATTCTTAAGTGTAGTATCACACTCAATAAGAGTTACATGGTCTTTCATTATAATATCTAACTTATTTTTATATGTGCGTATCGCTATCGCACGGCAATTTTCTCCTCAGTGTGTTTAAAAGTGATGACAGATTTCACCCTTTATGTTGTTCGTCTTCAGATCTAGCGCACAATATGGTTGCAGCCGGCTGAAGTCCCTTTGAATATACTCCAAACTCCAGTGCCTGGTGATGGGTACTTCCTACCTAAATTGGCGCTTGTCTGTTCAACTCAAGTTCTCCTGAATAATAATACCCCACGATCACCATATTTACTGGGCATGGGATATATAGATTTCTCGTAAGCTCTGTGTGAGATGCACACTAGTTTCTGCAGAATTGTCCCATAATCATTCTCAAAAACTGGATCTCTAGGTAATGGATGTAGAGAAGCCAAATTCCAATGTATGGGGGCTGAGGATCTCTTTTACACTAACGTACAGGCTGTATCATTCCTAGCAGAAAGTCTCAGAATTATTTAGGAGTCTCTTGTCATGTGTTAATGACAGACATCCCAAACAAACGCTAGAGTTATACTCTAGAACTGATCACACCAGCGATAGGCATACCATTTCCTTTAAACTGTAGTTTCTGAAATTTCTTCCTATAAATCTAACTTTTCCATTCACATCAGTTGATGCCGACTTTACCTGTACGGCACATTTCATATGTCTTCTTAGTAGTACTAATGAAAACGAAAACTGTTCATAATGAAACTTCAATCCGAAATTTATTAAACATTGTATAGATGTTGACCACGTCATTTCTAGCATTAAATGGTTAAACTATCATAGTATTTAGAACTGACGTCCGTCATTTACATCAGTATAGTTGAGACCTCCAGCAAGCTGGAATGCACTGCTGGCGAAGATCTGTACATTGCTCAAGGCGTTTGTTTTCTTTGCCGTATTTATGTGGAATAATCCATTTGGCTTCTTACTCATGAAAACTATTACCACAACCTTTACCATTCTCGCCACATACTGGTGCGCATGCAGTACCCGCCAAGGTAGCCGAGAGCGCTAATGCGCTGCTTGCTGGACTCAGGTACGCGCAGGCCCCCGATAGACTCCGCCCGGCAGATTAACGACGAGGGCCGGTGTACCGGCCGAACTGGACGTGGCTTTTGGTCAGTTTTCCACATCCCGATAGGTGAATACTGGGCTGGTCCCCACATTCCGCCTGTTACACGACTCGCAGGCATTTGAAAACGTTCGCAGTATTCCATGACTTACACTAAACGCAGACAGCTGGGGTACACTAATTCCGTCCTGGGGGTTCGGGGTGGCGGAAGGAAGGGCATCCGGCCGCCCTCAGCAACTAACACTGTCAAATCAATTGTAACACGACCGACATCGCGTTGAAGCGGGACAATGGTACCAAGAACGGACGGAACTGGTACACATGCAGTCTTCCTTCAGCAGTTACACAAAATCAGCCCTGCAGCCACATCAAATAACTTGCTACACCTTCATTCAAGAGATTCAGAGAAATGGTTCTGCAGAATCGTTGCTTCCTGTTGTACCGCTTGCTTTGCTTCCTCAATTCGTTGTTAATTACTCCTCTCTTTGTCGATGGTAGTTCCATCATTGTTATCATTTGATAATCGGTTAAACGCGATGATCTGAGATTTCCCTGTCAGTTTATTCTATCTTTTTATTGAAAGCTGTTATTAATTTATAATGACAAAATCATACCACGAGATTTGAACAAATATTGAACTTCCACCATTTTGGCTGATCCGCACGCAAACTGTTATTCAACATATTTCTGAGAGGCAACCGTAAGATTCATTAAGGTATTCGGCCATTTCTGGGTGACTTCCTCCGAATAACTGTTCACGATCGACCGCATCTGTACAATTCAATGACGTCCGCACATGTGAGCTCTAAAAATCAAATAAGCGTTAAACGCTTTATTGCGCCCGGAGAAGCTTAGCCGCGAATCGCACTGTGGCGCCTCACAGAAGCTGTATTTGTTATCGTATCGATCGGGATCTAGCGACTGTGAATTCGCAGTGTAACCATTCAGTAAGTCGTCTACAGACACATTAGGGTCGATGTGACCATCATATAACGAAATCAGACAGGCCTCTGAACACCACAATGCCACTCTATATCCCAGGTGACTGTTGTTCTACATCACACACGTATGTGTTGAAACTTACAGGGTGTGGTGACAGCGATAAACGATCCATCACAACTCGAGCTTCCAATAACACTTGTATGCTATCGACGGTTCGTGGTGACACACTACCTATTCCGCCTACCCGGATATAAGCTGTTTTGATCCGTCTGTTCGTCACAGAGAGTCCAAGAATCCTACAATCTTCTGTGCAGTCCTGGTGGAAGGACTGCTTATACTTCTTTCCATAATTCTGGCCTGAGTCCATATAGCCACTACCCGGCAAGCTACACCTCGATTCAAGCCCGCTTCGAACTGAAGGACTGGTAACATAGGTATTAAAGGAGGAGGAAACAAGGGCATACCGCTTTCGATAAGGCCAAGGTAGTGTAGGTCACAGTTTTGATTTCCTGGAGTTTCGTCGTACGACTTGGTACGGTGAGACAGAAACTACCAGGAGTTAAAATAGTTGGAACCAATTGACTGCATTCTCTTTTCAACAAAAAACTTAAATAAATTTGCATATAAAATTCTACAGCAATTATTGTGTGTGTGTGTCTGTGTGTGTGTGTGTGTGTGGGTGTGTGTGTGTGTGTGCGTGTGTGTGTGTCAGAAGAAGCACAAACATAAGAAATAAGACCGTTATTTCAAATCCACTAACGACTGTTGAATGCATGGGAATAAAATGGCCAGATACGTAACTATCAGGATATTTTGATTCCACTTACTTTCGAAACAGAGATCGTTAACTAGGACGGTAATACATGTTTTCCTGTTTGACAAGATAAGAATAACGGCTTTGGCAAATTACATTAGAACAAAATCATTTTACTGCCGTGATACTTGCACTGACTCATAACCGTCGTTTTCACACAGAAAAAGTAAATGTGTTTTTTTTCTGTGCTTCATACATGATCTTCGTTCTCACATAAGAAAGTTTATCTGTCATCATCCTGAAGATCGGCTCGAACATATGTTTTGTCCTCTGCTGTGAACTACACTTCTTCCGAACGTTGAACAGAATTATCCAGCTTAAAGTGGACCCTGTACCATGGAGCAAATTGAAATTTTTCATATTCACAGAGGTGACACAAGCGGCTGTTCCATTAAAATTCTCGTAAAAACTGGTGATCGAATTGTAGGCGATTGGAACTGACTTCCGGCGCTGGTCAACTGAACAACCGAAACCAATCGCAAGCAAGTATTTAGATAAAATAATTATGGGATTTACGGAGACTATATAACAATTTGTCACTTGCATCCTTCATGGATTGTGTTGAAGGGCTTTGACTGTCAAGTAGAATGGAAAAAAAAAGAGGATTCTGTGTCAGTCACGATTTATCCACTAAGTTGTCGGTGGCTAACCATCATAATCAGGTGATAAGTAACTTCGAAATGGTCGTTAATGGAGAGCATGGGCGACATTTTGCAGCAACCCGCGAGGCGGCAAAAAGATAATTTTGTGATTAATTGGGCAGATTATCCATTGATTATCGAGATATTACATACCCGATGGTTTAAGAATATTAAAATACTTGAAGGGCAAGTGGAGCAAAATTTGCGCCGCACTCAGCCGCTGAAACTCGCGATTGCTTGTCACTGTACATCACTTACGTAATTTTGTTGTTATTATAAAATAAGTTACATATTTCACTAAAGAAATTTGAAACCTACAACATAACAAAATCACTGCAAAGGGTAGATTCATAAAAATACGTATCTACACTAATGTGCCAAAGAAACTGGCGTATGCACGCGTATTCAAATATAGACATATGTAAAGAGTTAGGATACGGTGCTACAATTAGCAAAGCCCATATGATACAACAAGTGTCTAACTTAGTTGTTACATCGGTTATTGTTAGATCGGTTACTGCTGCTACAAGGACGGGTAATCAAGATTTAAGTGAGTTTGAACGTGGTGTTATAGTCGGCGCACGAGCGATGAGACACAGCATCTCCGAGATAGCGGGGATTTTCCCTCTCGACCATTTCGCGAGTGTACCGTGAATATAAGGATTCAGACAAAACATCAACTCTCCGACATCGCTGCGGCTGGAAAAAGATCCTGCAAGAACGGAACCAATAAAGACTAAAGACAATCTTTCATTTTGACAAAAGTGCAACCCATCCGCAGATTGCTGCAGATTTCAAGCTGGGTCATCAAGATATGCCAGCGTGCG
Organism: Schistocerca piceifrons; assembly: GCF_021461385.2. Taxonomy (NCBI): domain Eukaryota; kingdom Metazoa; phylum Arthropoda; class Insecta; order Orthoptera; family Acrididae; genus Schistocerca; species Schistocerca piceifrons. The sequence goes on along the minus strand of NC_060139.1, from coordinate 159,548,728 downwards.
AAACATTCAATGAAACATCAACGATATCAGGTTTCGAAACCGAAGGTCCACTCCTGTACACTGCACAACACAAAGCTTTTCGCCTCGCTTGGACAAGTCTACACCGATCTTGGATTATTGATGATTGGAAACATGTTGCCTGGTTGAACGAGTCTCGTTTCAAATTGTATCGAGCGGACGGACGTGTGTTAGTATGAAGACAATTTCATGAATCCGTGGACCCTGCATGTCAGCAGGAACTATTCAAGCTGATCTGAGGCGTGTGCAGTTGGACTGATATGGGACTCCTGATACCTCCAGATATGACTCCAGCAGTGACGCGCACGTAAGCACCCTGTCTGATCACCCGCATCCGTTCGTGTCCAGCCGTGCAGTCTAGATTGCCGTTTAAGGTCCGCGCAGCTGTCCTCCTTCCCCCCCCCCCCCCCCCCCCAATCCCCGTCAAAGGTTCGAGTCCGCCCTCCGGCATGGGTGTGAATGTCGTCTTTAGCATAAATTAGTTTAAGTTAGATTAAGTAATGTGTAAGCTTAGGGGCTGATGACCGCTTGCCAATGTGGCCGAGCGGTTCTAGGCGCTTCTGTCTGGAACCTCGCTGTTGCTACGGTCGCAGGTTCGAATCCTGCCTTGGGCATGGATATGTGAGGTGTCCTTAGGTTAGTTTGGTTTAAGTAGTTCTAAGTCTAGGAGATGACCTCAGATGTTAAGTCCCATAGTGTACCTAAGCAGTTTGGTACGTTAGTACTTACCACAAATTTCCAAAGTTTCCGTTCGTATCCAGTGTGCATTCCGATGGACTTGGGCAATTCCAGAAAGGCAGGTAGACACCCCACACGTCCAGAATTGCTGAAGAGTAGCTCCAGGAACACTTTCCCGAGTTTACACACTTCCGCTGGCCACCGAACTCCTCAGACATGAACATTTTGAACAAATCTAGAATACCTTGCAACGTGCTGTTAAGAAGAGATCTCCGCCGTCTCGCGTGCTCTTACGGATTTATGGACAGCCTTATAGGAGTCATGGTGTCCAGCATTGCTTCACACATTAGTCGAGGTCATGCCACGTCGTGTTGCGTCACTTCTGCGTGTTTGTTGGGAACCTACACGAATTAGGTCGATGTATCAGTTTTTTGGCTCTTCAGTGTACATTTCTCATGTAATTGTGGTTCAATGTACTAGGAGGATGTTTTATGCATGTACAGGGTGTTCTTTAAAACTAAGGAGGTTTAAATATCTCCATAGCTACACATCGGATTAAAACCAGTTGTAATTCCTATTTGTTTGTCTCGGAGGCGACCTCCAATGAACCTACACTCGACCCCACCTACTTACTCCATGCGATTTTATTGCAGTTTACGATTGTAATGTAGAATCTACATACGTTTTGTCTGAAGCGTTTTCTTCGTTTCGCCACAGATGGCTCTGTAAACGAAGAAATAAAAGTAGGTAAACAGTCGTAGTATAGGACATGGCACTCAATGGCTCTTGAATATCCAAGAGCAGTTGGGATCCCACATCCATGCTGCGAGGGTATGACAGGCCAGTATTTCATAACTTCTAATTGGAAACTCCACTCGTAACGTGTATTCCTCCGAACAGGCGACTACTCGACACACCACGTGGCTGCGGCTCGAGACGAAAGCTACTTTACTTTTCCAATCAGAGTAGAGGTTCAAACGTTGTACCGCCCACTTCAGTAGGTAGAATTCGCTTTTCAAATGACCATGTACATCACAGAGTAGCACTTGTGGCCTAGGGATAGCGCCTTGAAATAATAATGAAACCATCCAAGGTCCCGGGTTCGAACCCCGTGAACGCATAAATTTTCAGAAAAAATCATCAACAATGTTGGCTGAGAACTTCCGGCATAAAATGTCATCCTCATTATGCCAACGCCTTCTCAATGAGGGCGGAGAAGCGGACAGAGTTTCAGGACACTCTCCTGCCCTTGGGGTGGGAAACAGCCCTTAAAGACGGAAGAGTCCGCAATGGTCAACAACACGAGGATGCAGGATACAATGGAAACCACTGCTTTAAACGCACATTATATGTATCAAAAGGACATGTGTCCTGTAATTGAAAAATCGTCACGATGATCTCTCCACTGGGAAAAGATTCAGTTCTATCCCCCATTCAGATCTCCGGGAGAGCACTGTCAAGAGGGAGGTGACCATGTGAAAAAAAAAAAAAAGATAACTTGATAACATGCGAAAGGATATCGTTCTGCGAGTCGGGGCGTGCAATATCAGAGGTTTGAACGTTGTAGGGAAGCTAGAAAACCTGAAAAGGAAAATGCTAAGGCTCAATCTAGATATAGTGGAGTAAGTGAAGTGACATGCAAAGAAAACAAACATTTCTGGTCAGATAAATATAGCGTAATGTCAACAGCAACAGTAAATTGTATAATGGGACTAGGATTCGGTATGAAAAGCAAGGTGGGCTCAAATGGCTCTGAGCACTATGGGACTCAACATCTGAGGCCATCAGTCCCCTGGAACTTAGAACTACTTAAATCTAACTACCCTAAGGACATCACACACATCCGTGCCTGAGGCAGGATTGGAACCTGCGACCGGTTCCAGACTGAAGCGCCTAGAACCGCTCGGTCACAGCTGCCTGCAGCAATTTAGGCACCAGTGCGTTACTGTGAACAGTTTAGTGATAGGGTTCTTGTCATCAGAATCAGAAGCAAACCAGCACCGACAACGAAGGTCGAGATACACTTGCCGACGTCGTAAGCCGAAGATGTAGTTAGGTATAGAGAAAGTATATGAGGATACTGAACGGGTAATTAAAAAATGAAGGATTACAAAGCTAACATTCATGGGAGACTGGAATGCGGTTCTTGGGGAAAGAGTAGAAGAAAAGGGTTATGTGAGAGTATGGGCCTGGCAGTAATTGAGTTCTGCAATAAATTTCAGATGGTAATAGCAATTATTCTGGTAGAGGTATACTCGGGAAAGGCAGGGAGATAAGCCAAGATTTCACTTACATTACGTCATGGTCGGGCAGAGGTTCGAAATCAGATACTTGATTGTAAGTTGAACCCAGAAGCAGATGTGGCCTCAGATCACAATCTAGTAATGATGAAGATTAGGTTGAAGATTAACAGACTAGACAGGAACAATCAAGGAACAGAGAAGTGAAATAAGGAAGTATTAAGGAATGAAGAGTTATACTTGTTCTCCGAAGCTATGGAAATTGTGATAAGGAATAGCTTAATAAGCAGTTCAGTAGAAGAGGTATGGACATCTCTAAAAAAGGGCAATCACTGAAATTGGAAGAAGAGACACACGTACAAAGAAGGTAACTGCAAGTAAACCAAGGGTAACAGAGGAAAGACTTCATATAATCGATAAAAGAAGGAAGTACACAAACGTTCAGGGATATAAGAATAGGCAGGAGTACATAAATACAACGCACTTAGGAATGAAATAAATAGGAAATGCTGGGAAGTTGCGGCTTAATGGCTGCGTGAAAAATGTGAAGAAATCTAAAAAGGAGTGATTGTCAGAAGGACTGACTCAGCTTATAGAGCAATGGAAGCAACATTCGGTGAAATTAAAAGCAAGGTCGCAACATTATGAATGCAATGGGGATTCCGCTATTAACTGAAGAGTAGAGAGCAGATGGGTGTAAAAATAGAAATAGTACAATGAAGGCCTCTATGAGAGGGAAGACTTTTCTGATGACGTGGTAGAAGAAGAAACAGGAATAGATGTAGAAGAGATAGGGGATCCAGTAATAGAATCAGGAATTAGAAAATTTTTGGAAAATTTATGATCGAATAAGGCAGAAGAGATAGAATACATTCAATGAGAATTTCTGAAATCACTGCGGGAAGTGACAGCAAAACGAGTATTCACGTTGATGTGTAGAACGTAAGCGTTTGGCGATATACCATCGGACCTTCGGGAAAACATCATCCACTCAGTTCCGAAGCCTGCAGGAACCGAGAAGTGCAAGAATTACCACACAATCAACTTAACGGCTCGTGTCTCCAAGTTACTGATAACAATAATATACAGAAGAATGGAAAAGATAACTGAGAATATGTAAGGTCACGATCATTTTGGCTTTGGGAAACTCAACGGCAGCAGAGAGTCAGTTCCGACGTTGGGGTTGATAACGGAAGCAAGATTAACGCAAAATGAAGATACGCTCATAGGACTGGTCGACTTGGGGAAGAGTTTGATAATGTAACCTGTTGCAAGGTGTAGGCACTTCTGAGAAATAGGGGTAAGCTGTAGAGAGGGACAGATAATATCTAATATATACAAGAGCCAAGTGGGAATAATAAGAGTGGACGACCAACAATGAAGTTTTCAGGTTAAAATGGGTGTAAGATAGGGATGTAGTCTATCGCCCCTAGTATTGAATCTGCACATCGAAGAAGCAATGAAGTAAATAAGAGAAAGGTTCATGAGCGAAATAAAAATTCAAGTTGAAAGGAAATCAATGATAAGATTCACTGATAACATTGTTATCCTCGTTGAAAGGGAAAAGGAGTTACACGATCTGCTGAACGGAATGAGCTGTCTAATGATTACACAATATGGACTAAGAGTAAATCGAAGAAAGGGGAAAGTAATGAGAAGTAGCAGAAATGAAGACAGCGAGAAAGTTAACGTCAGAAATGGCGATCACGAAGTAGATGAAGGCAGGGAATTCTGCTACACAGGCAGAAAAATAACCAATCGCGGACACAGAAAGGAGGACATAAACCGCAGAGTGCCAATGCTAATGGCGAGACACATAAAACCAGTAAGAAGACTAATGACTCTAAGAAAAATATTAAATGAAAAATATCCTGACAGAAGCATATCTGCGGAGATACCTGATGCTCTCGACCATGTCTTCACATCTCATCTTTTGAATATCCTCACAGAAAGAAATCCGGTGACGTCAAATTCTGTAGCCTATCGCTCCAATTAATAGCGCCACCTTTGCGATCCAGCAACCAGTGTAAACACGGCCTAATACCCTCTGTCTTAATTGTTTAACGCGCTGTGCAACCGTCATACTGAAACCAAGTATGTTCGCGAATGTCCAGGGCAACAGCCTGCAATAGTACCGATAATTTCCATTACAATATACCTTTGACATTTGCAACTCGCATCCTAATTTAGGTTTTCCATGATTTCCCCAAATTGCTTCAGCCAAGTGCCTGGAGGATACCTTTGAAAGGGCACGACCGACTTCCTTCCCCATCCTACTCTAATCCGAGCTTGTGCTCCGTCTGTAATGACCTCGTTGTCGACGGGATGTTAAACACTAATATCCTCATTCGATATTTGCTTCCATTCAACGTGCCGTCCTTAAAATATAGACCAATGAGTTTCTTCCCCGTCGCGCCACATCACACGTTATCCGACCAAGGACGTTGGTGGTCCACTTGCCATAACCAGTGAGGATTGTCTACACTCCAGTAATGTGTACTATGCTCGTTAACGCTGGCATTGTTTGTGAATGTATACTCATCGGAAAACAGTACCTCGGCAAAGAACGTGGGGGACGTTTGCATTTGCTGACGTGCCCATTCGCAAAACACTGTCGCCATGGAGTTCTTCATACACTGACACGTGAAACGAATGATACTGATAACTATATACTACTGTGACAATACTACCTTAGGACATAACGGAATTGCGGTGTAATTGCCGTGCCCTTATCCGTGTGTAGCGGTGCACTGCAGCAAGTACGAATCTAGTATAACAAGTATTCTTCGCTTCTTTCTGCCGCTGTCATCAGACATAAAGGTGTTCACGACTTTGTAAAAGAGCGAACGAGAGCGAGCTTTCCCTAGAAAATGCTCAGAATACAAGGCAGCAATAGCCTCAACATTTCTCCTAGAATCTCCGTAAATATTTTCCTCTGTTTTCGGTGAGATTGCATAGTGAAAGTAAAATATAATGACAATTTTGAAACTCAGGTACACGAAAGAGGTTGAGCAGAAGTCAACCACATTATAATGTTTACTAACGAAATTTCTGGAAATCGTAATGCGCTACATACTGTACCTGAGAGTGTAGTTACTTTTTAGGGTGGGTAACGATTACACAGTAAAGTTTCTAACTATTTTGGGAGGCCAAATGTGTATGAAGGAACAGTTACACTCGTGCTAAGCACGTGGAAATGATTTCATCTCTAAGAGTTTGTACTGTTAAACAAATTGTATGACTTGGTCTCAGAGTGATCATTGAGTGTTTTATGGCCTTATTTCTTTCTGTCTTTCGTTCTTCTTCTTCTTCGTCTTCTTCTTCTCCTTAGTCTTGTTCTCTTTCTGTCTTCCACAGGTTAGGCCTATTGATCTTGCCATTGTTCTACATTTTAATTCACCGAATTGACGATTCAATGTCCTTTTCTTCCTTAGTTTGGTATAGTAAGATAATTTTGAGAATCCTTCTTACTTTCATATTTACTAAACTTGTTTCCAGATTTGTTCCTGTTCTTAGTCTTTGTTAATTACTGCAAAATATTACGTACATTGCTACAGTTTCCATTAGGAAGATGGTCCCCCATAGCCGGTCCCAAGCCTGGGCGAGAAAGTGGGAGCGGAGAAATGTAACACCTCTGAAAAAAGTTTGATCGAGGTGATTCCGGCTGCTAGCACCTCTAAAGTGCCTCTTGCAAATTTACGGCGAAGATTACAACGGTTGGATCGGAGGATCGAAGAGACACCCACCATGTCCGAAACACGGAAGCAGCAACCATGCCTGTATGGATAATGACAGAAAAACTACTTCCTTGCAGAACAACGTTGTCTGGCCAAAGACTGGGGGAGAGAACCTCGACTATAAATTATTCGGTCTACCATTGCGGAGACTGGGTTGATGGGTTGGTATACCTGTCGTGTAAAAGAAAATCAATATTCATCAACCTCCAAGAAGACAGCCGGAGAGATTCAATGAACAGCCGCAGGAAGGAAAAAAATAAACTGCACTCTGCCCGAACCATGAAGGCTCAACGGTACCGATTGATCGCCGTGCCAACCCTAGGCGACATGCGTCACTGGATGCGGATATGGAGGGCATGTGGCCAGCATACCACTCTCCCGGCCGTATGTGAGTTTACGAGACCGACAGCAAGGAAAAAGTCAAATGGTTTGGGATAGTCGATATATTTAATACTGCATAGTTCCAATGAATGTAAATCCCGATTTCTCCACGGAGGTGCATTCTGTGGCCTTTATTTGAAGTTTTCAGTATCTTCAGGTCATTGTTTATTTTCAAAGCTGTTACTTGTATCTTTCACATGAGCGGCAGGCTATTGTGGTCTGTAGTAACGGAATGAGTTTAAAACTTCATTTGATCTAGTGTGAAAGGTACGGCTAGTTTCTCCAATAGACTGCGCACAGCATTTATTGCAGTTAATTCCGTAATTAAGATTATGGTACAGTCTGTGACACTGATTTTCGTTATTTGAAGAAGCTGGTAATATTTTATGCAGTTCAAAAGTATTGCCAAATTTTTGTGAAATGATACCTAAATATGGAACACATGCCGTGGGTAACTGTTCTCGCTTTATAGCGGGAGCACACTGCAGCCTCGAGTTACGCACTGGGAGGCAGGATCTGCTAGTTCCAAAAGTATACATATTGGTTATAAATAATGGGAGATAATACCAAAGTCATGGCAGACAGTCACTGACATATAGGCACTGATTGACTGGACAGAGTCTGAACCGTAGCGATTGCCAGAAATGTGGGGAATGTGGGCCGAATATATTACGCAATGGAACACATATTAAACTATTATTCGGTCTCGGTACCTTCTTTGTTTTATGATTTCATGTTGTTTCTGTTTTAGTATATGGAGGAATCAATGTGGAAAGAAGTAGGATACTGAAGACTGAAGATTGGTTGGTGAGTTAGAAATTCTCTAACGCTGTGGATAGCGTAATAATGATAGTGCAATAGGAAGTTTACTTTAAAAACAAATGGACACCTCTGAAATGACCAGTCATGTACGATTGACAGACAAATATACACTGCGCAACTGAATTAAAGTATCAATTTCTCGAAACACCGTAATTCCCTCCCATTGCATCACGTCAAAGAGAATTGAGGCTCATAGGTTCCCGAAACCTTCCTTTCTAACGGATCACAATCATGGCTCCTTCCGACGTCACTTTATGGCTGGACGACGCTTCAAACGACGAAGCGTCAACACATGCAACAGAGGTCTACAGCTCAGAAGTGCTTATGCCGTGTAAGGTAGGTTCTGATGTCGCATTGGCACAAAATTTCACCAAAACGCTGACCATTATCAACATCATGAATGTTTCACACGATGGTAGTCATCCCCTTTCACGTTTCATCCCTTCATTTGACTCGTTTGCATTGGAGGTTGGAACCGCTACACTCAGCGGTTTTATTATGAGTGCCCTAGGAAAACATTCAAGACACACCACTGCCCAGAATCGACACGAAGCGCCTCAGGGGGTGGCATACATGGTGTCAACGAAACCTCCCCTTTCCCTAGGGTGATGATGTCCAGACATTTCGCAATCGAAAAACGAAAGTTCGCAGTGCAATGAGCAATGGGAAGATTTTCTTGACAGGCTCTGACACTGCTGACACACCCGGACGTTTCAACCCTTCTCTGAGGTCACTGTGGATCCACGGCACCCACTGACGTGATAGCACCCCTTTGGTGTTGAGCATGATCGCGGTTTTTGCTCCCTTGTACAGTTTATAATAACTAGGGAGCGCTCCCCATCTGACAAAATCAGAACGTAATCTGAAACGGTAAAGGTTACTTGCACTTTATCAGCCCTCCTGTTTAGCGCTCTGCTGTGGAGAGATCATAAACATGTTCGTGAATAAAATGGGGTGGTGTCTATCTAAGACCCCCACCCTCCACCAGTTCAGCAACACCCACAGTGCCACCAACGCATGTTTGCTGAGCACGTTCAGAGTGTGCTGTCAGAGATTCCGATACCAGTTCAGCCTCATGGCTTCAATAGCACCTGCGATTTATGCAACCACTTGGACACCGCTTATGTTGTGTTTGCCAACTTTTGGGAGTTAGGGCAGCCACGAGGCTGAAATGGTGGAACTGTACATGAAAAAACTCTTGCATAAACAGATTAACAGCTCATGCATCACACTTGCCAATGGGAATAGCACAAAAATTACAATGGAAAAGAAAATTAGATCTGTTACATAACTATCAGTTTCACAATACGAAATGTAAAGGCACCAGAGAGTCCGTTCTGATGTAGCGTTTGATAATATAAGCAAGACTTACAAAAAAATGAAGACTTACAAAAAGTCAAGATTCATTCATAGGATATTCCAACCTAGAAAAAGCTTTCGACATATCAAGATCCTCTAAATTCTCGGCGAAATTGATGTGAACTCTAAGGAATTATGCTTAAAATAGAACTGAGAACAATAAGAAAGAAAAATCGAAAATCAATTGCTCACATTAATAGGTGTGTAATACGGGGATGCAGCAGATAACCTCTTCTGCTCAGGTTATGCATTGAAGAAAGAATGGTGTATATAAAAGAAGGTCTTAGGGGGTGTGTTTCGTACTAGCGGTGAAAGGACATTAATGAATAATCTCACTGAGAAACTCCTATCCTCAGAGAAAATGTTAAGAAGGACTGCAGGACAAATTATGGATTGACAGAAAAACTAAGAAAGACAGAAGCAATCATTTCGGGACAAATAATGGATTGACAGTAAACCTAAAGAAGACAGAAGCAGTCACATATAGGAGAAATGAAATTAGCGACAAACTTTACGTCCAAGTTAGTGACTGTAAGGTTTGTGAGGAAAAAAACTAGCTACTCTGGAAGCAAAGTAAGAAATGACGGATGAAGCAGAAAATACAGAGAAATGCAAACTTTAATCTGAGGAAGACATTTCCTCGAATTTATGTTTAGAGCACAATGATGTATGGAAATTAATCGTGGGCTGTGGGAAGACCGGAAAAGAAGAGAATCGAAATGTGATGCTACAGAAGGAAGCTGAAGATAACTGTGAGTGAAGAACTAAAAAAAAATTGACAGTTTCCCCACACACTCGACGCGGAGTGGAACATGTGAGGAACATCAGAAAAAGTAGCTGACAGGCATGCAGGGAAAGTGTTGAGATATTATGGAAGAGCATCCATGCTATTCGAGGGTGCCGTAGACAGTGAAAATCGTAAGGGAGCTCTCTGTATTTAGCTACCGAACAGTTGAGGACGCTGGGCGCAAAAGACTGGAATGTGTAGCACTGGGCATCATATTTATATAAAAAAAAAAGAAAAAAGAAAAGAAAAAAAGAACAAGCACTTACAGGCCTTTTCAAGGGTTGATGATCTGGTTACTGTAAGCAAACCTTGGCCTGCCTTCTCAATATTTACCTCTCCTCCGCAAATCTCCCCACAATAAACGTATAGATCCATTACGAAATTGATTCTCTCTTGTGCCCATATCTATCACTTTTCTGTCTAATTGTATCATAAATTTCTGTTGTCCCCAAGTCCATTTAGTACCTCCACATTAGTTATGCAGTGTATCATGATAAACGTCAGCTCCTTTAGCATCACTTTTCAGAAGCACACTTTTCCTCTATAAATCGTTTAATGTCCGTATTTTGCATCCTTATAAGTCTATACTTCATTCAAATATTAACAGAAAAATTTCCTGAAATTTTAATCTATTTTAGATGTCAACGACTTTTCTCATTTCAGAAACACTTATTTTTTTATTTGCAAGTCTTCATTTTACATATTCTCTACTTCGGCTATTGTTACTTATTTTTGTGCGCAATTAACAAAACGTATCTATAAGTTTTAAGGTTTAGTTTCCAGTTCTAGGATCGTCTGATGTAAGACAACGCTATGTGGCCTATTATTCAGAACATTGGAGAGCAAAATTTTCAAAGTTCCAGAAGGCTGCATTACTCATTCACTCAGAAACATCAGCAACCACCAGCAGGGAAGCGTAAACATTTCAATATCTTTACTCGACCAGAAAGACAGCGATCCCAACACTCTTATGTGCAACTGCGAGTGAACTCAGCAGAAAATGGTTAGAAGAGCACTAACCGAATTGCTTTCTTTACTGTCGTATCGTTATGTACAAGAAACTATGCAGGAGGCACCATCGCCTAACAGGTGTTTGACTAGGCGGTAACGACACTGTTAGAAATCCATTAAGCAAATGTAATGGCACTGAAGACCACTGACAAGCAGAACCGATTCAGTCATTATGAATGTCGGCTTAAGGCGTAGCCTCTCCTCGACGACATAAATACTCCAGAGTCGAGAGCACTCCGTAAGTAGGTTTGATGGTGTTCATGTGGTTCGCACTCGATTCTCTGATTATGGAATGGTAAAATCTTGTTCGGGCTCGATTCTCTGATTATGGAATGGTAAGATCTTGAGTGTGAGTTTGTTTTAGTGCATTCAGTATTCAGCATGACATCAAGGCATCCGAAATAGCGGTGCATCTGAAGGAACAACAGAGGCAGTAATCTGGGAGGGACTGATTGCTCTCAGATATGGTGTGTGGATCACACACACACACACACACACACACACACGTCGGGGTCACCACCATCCGCAAGCAGAGCTACCTACGAGGTGTGGATACCTCGCCAGAGGGTGTCAAGCAGCCGTTTCAGGGTGTCATCGACATCCGCTTGGAGCTGATCTAACATCTTCAGGAGCCATGAGTCCTTTGTTGGTCTAAATGAATTTCTATGTGGATTATGTAGAAGACACGGCTATAACTTGTATTCTGAGAAATAAACTGAATAATCTTGAAAATTTGTTTTATTGCGTTTAACGACACTACAATGCACCTCGATCTGCATCTTGACAAAAGAGTAAGAGTTTCCAGCCTGGCAGTGGGCTGCCTCTACAGTGTTTATGTGCCTTCATCCTTGTTTTACTTTCGTAATATTTTTCACCTTGTGGCTCTGAGCACTATGGGACTCAACTGCTGTGGTCATTAGTCCCCTACAACTTAGAACTACTTAAACCTAACTAACCTAAGGACAGCACACAACACCCAGCCATCACGAGGCAGAGAAAATCCCTGACCCCGCCGGGAATCGAACCCGGGAACCCGGGCGTGGGAAGCGAGAACGCTACTGCACGACCACGAGATGCGGGCTTTCGCCATGTAACCACTTTTAGATAAACTATACATTCCACTCACCTGTTCTTCCAAGTCTTACGCTGTCTCTGAGTGTAAATGTTATTTTTATTTCGTCTGCAGCACCTTTCCAGTTTTCCTTTGGTTTCCCGTTTCTCGTTTACTTAGCTCTCCATGCGGGCTTCTTTTATCGTTTAGGGACGAAACACTGATCGCATTGATAAACTGACAATGAGGTCGTCGCCCATACTTCAACACTGATCGTCACTCTAGAACCCGTACCGGATAGGATTGATAGAGGAAACAGAAAAAATTCCAAGGAAGTGGTTCGTGTCTCGCCACATGTTCATTTGGCAAGCGACACCATAGGCAGATAGTATAAGAAAGGTGTTGTGCATCACGCTGTTGTTTACTTCTACAATCTTTAGAGACTGCCTTCCTAGAAGAGCCAGCCAAAATACTGCTTGCGATAAAGGTAAGAGAGGAGATATTCAAGCTCAAACGGAAGATTACCAACAAACATTCTCTCGCGCAACAATCTCGACTGGAACAGGGAAGGACGATAAGTGGCATTAGTAGTACACAAAGTATCCAGCAGAACAGGATATAAGTAGGTGTAGAAGTCACTACACAAGGGCATTAGTTCCAAACCTATTGCCAAAAATCTATGACGATACGTATGGGGGGGGGGGGGGGGTGGTGGGGAAAGCTCCAATCACGAAATGTCCAACGAGGACAAGCGAGATACCTAATCCGCCGGTGTGTCGCTCTAACTGATTCCGCGAAGCACTTTTATCTGGCACCCCATCAGAGCCGTGTCCCAGCGCAGGCCGCCATTATCACTTGCCCCCCACCCTACCTCCACCTCCTCCCCCGCCGCCGCCAGCTCACAGTGCCACTCTGCGCCCCTCCCCGCCGGCCCACAGTATATTCGGCCGGCCCGCGTGATGGGCTGCGAACGCCGCCCACAAGCTGGCCGGCGCGGCCCCGACCGCCCGCCTATTTACGACTCGATTCGCTCCATTAGCGGCGCGGCCAGTGGCCGGCGTCCCGACCGACACTCTGCGCGGCCGCGCCCAACTGACCAGAGCGGTCGCGCACCAAATACATTGCGCACCGCACCGCTTCCTTCTCTCACCCCGCCCGACCTATTTCACTTTTTTTCTCCACACAGTTGTCACATGTTTGCGTACGACACCTTTAAAACTCACACTCTCCTCATAAGAGTGATTACTTTGTTATACTATTGCTCTACTAAATGCAAAAAGTAGTGTTAAATGACGCCACATATAGTTAGACCAGAGATAAAAAGGCACTGCCTTGGACACTTACGATACAAAAAGTCTCTAAAAGAAATTTCTCCCCGTTCGTATTTTTGGCAAACATTTCTCACAGAAGAAAGGCAACTTGGCGACAGAGAACAAGAGTCTACGTTCACCTATCTGTGCTTGTGGTACACAGTTATTGCAGTTGGTTCCAAGCCTAAAGTGCATAGAACGGTATCTGGCTTCGTGATACTTAAACATCAAATATAGCAAGTGTTGTACAAATGGTAAAAACGGCTCTAAGCACTTGAAACGTCCCCTTAGAAAAATTATACTTGACTGTGCTTAAACTGACACACAATAATTTTAGCGCAAGGCAATCTGACTTACAATAATCCCTACAAAAGAATGGCCCTGACTAACATTAACCTATACCTTTCACAAATCACTTACCTCACAAAAATCTTCGTTACTCGATCTACTGCAATACAGCGAGCGCCACTATTGCCAGCTAAATAAAAGATTCAAACTACGGAAGCACTAACTACTGATAAGCATAGTTAGCAAATGAAAGATTATAATAGAGAACAAACAATGTATTTACCTTAATAGTGTTGAAAAATCATCATATACATAGCAGTTCATGACATCCAATCTTACAAATTTCAAAACTCCGCCATTTCTCTCCCCACATCCACCACTGCTGGCGGCTCATCTCCAACTGCGCAACGCTACGCGCTGTTCACATCCAGCTGCCCAACACTATAATGGCAGACAACAATGCAAACTAGCCACAGACTGCACACAGCACAGCCAGTGATTTTCAAACAGAGCGCTACGTGACGTTGCCAATAAGAAACCATAAACAGCCTACTTACATAGCCCCCATGCTCCCCACAATACATTTTACAAATGGTTTTTGGCAGTGGCCAATAATGATTTGAAAAAATTTTTCATAATTACAATAACAAAGAAATCAAATGCACACACTTATTGATACAATGTTGGTCAAACGCTAAAATTTTCTCACCGTCCATAAAGACACTACTGATCGTTCATCACAGTAAAATAGCAGTATTTTTCTCAAAGTCTGAGCAGTAAAAGAAAATGCACACGGAAGTAGTGGATTTCCATGCAGTCTTGTAGAAGTAGTGTTGTCCTTCCAACGGAAAGACAGTGCTGACTCTCGATATGCAGACAGGTAATGGGCCACAACAGAGCAACCCCACAGCAGTGTCATTCGAAGTTTTGAAGAATATTGGTAGGTAGGTCATCACAGAGTAGACCCACTGTAGTCCTGGTAGAGATTACGGTATTGGTGGGCCACCAGAGGTGCAGACCCACTGTAGTCCTGGTAGAGATTGTGGTATTGGTGGGCCACCAGAGGTGCAGACCCACTGTAGTCCTTGTAGAAATAATGGTACTGGTGGGACATCAAAGACGCAGACCCACTGTAGTCCTTGTAGAGATGGCCAGCAGCCATCTGTTGTGACTGTGCAGGTGCACAATCACCATTGAAGAGTCTTGCGGATATTATAGCAAGTCCATAAACCACCACTTGTGCACTCACAAAGATTTTGGAATTGTCCTTAGAACCATAAATGCTGTTATCCATTCCCTTGCTGAATTATTAACACACGTGCAAACACTAACAGTCGCTAATTCTCACATATTGTCAATATACTATTACCAACAGAAACGTGTGCGGTGAAATGAAACTTAAAAGTTAATAATATGATGAACTGGTGTCAGTTACAATTTTATAACATAAGAATACAATTACAAAGGTAGAAAATACATCATTAAAGAACATAACAATACAGATAACATTTGTAGTACAAGCTTTACAAAAGAATCGAAATAACATATACATCAGTGTTACAAGAATTATGACATGAGTACATACATAAAAGATCAGAATAACTTTTGAAACATCAACTTCACACATGAGCATTAAAAAAAAACAGAATAAATAATGTCTATAAACATCTTTACAAAGAAAATAACATATTATTAGAAAAATTCCGCAACACAACTCGTATCAGCTAAACACATAAAGACAGGAGAAACACAAATATACAAGGGTACATAAACACGTAGCGGAATAATACAAAAGGAAAGACAGGGTTCGTTTTCACTGTGACATTTGGTACTGCAGTCCAACCCAAAACTTCGTTCTGTAGATCTTTCCTCTTATTTCTACATTTGTGTCCACCAAAAAAAAAAAAAAAAAAGAAAATCCGATCCAAGCATGCTTTTTGTATTTATATGTTCACATATTTCTTACCTCATAATTTATTTTCCGTTATCTTACCTCATCATTTATTTCCGAAATATTCCTACCTAAACCTGTTGTCCCTAAACCCTGCTTTTTTGTTCACATCCTCTTTTAAATACTTTTTTGGCCACACCATTTTCTTATAGCTTCTCAATGCATTTCTTTCCATTCATCACATCTGGCTCTCTCATATAATCTACCCCCTCTTAAGCTAACTTAAATCTACTGACCTCAGATGCTAAACTAAGAGACGAGGTAATGCAGCAGCGCAAAATAATAAACACAAACAGCAATGATAAAAAATGCAAATTGGCAAAGCAAGCAGCATAAATTAGCAAAGCAAATGGAATATTACAACAAATATAAGGCAATGTGCAGCAAACAAGAAGAAAAAATTCATAGTATAACTGGCTTGACAGAGTAATACAAAGTCAAATTCAGTAACATTATGCCTCGCAAACAGCAGCAGCAAATGAAATAACTTATATCTAAACATGACATAGCTCAAGCAGAAAAAATATTACACTAAAAATGGCCATTTTTAATACCTATGTCACATCTTAACACTAGAGTGATGCATCACAAAAACTTACTCTGCAAGAAAGTTACCAAGTCGTTAAAAAATTATTTACGCAATTCCTGTGAAGGGAAATGTCTATTTGTGCTTTCTTTTCTAAGAAAGTACATCATAAATGTATTCTTTACTGGGTCCGTAGACATAAAATAGTGATATTAGTACATCTATCAAATTTTATTTTAACCAATGCTGCAGTGCAGCTAGAAACTAGATATTAAACAAAACGAGGAAATATATATATATATATATATATATATATATATATATATATATATATATATATATAGCAATATATGAAACGTCATTCACTAGGCAAATGGCGTCTCCAAAGGCAAAAAAGATTCTCTCAACTAGAAAGACAATAGATATAAAATGTTTCTCATAATTTCATTAGGCATTTTAGTAAATATCATAAATTAAGAGCTGCACAGCGTAATTATATGTTTTCAAGTTTGAGCGTGTCGTATTTGCGATGATTTCTACACAGAAATGTCAATAGCGAGGATGATGGCCTCCCTTTTCTTTTTTCACCTGTGCCTCTGAAAGGCACACACTAATGGTTTTTTTCCAGGCGACTGTCGCGCAGCTGGGTGCCCACAACTCATTACGTGAAGGTGTTCACTTAACTTTCTTACTGAAATATTTACGACACCAGTTTGCATTACAGTGACAGTCTCATATAAAAAATTTGACAGGTCGAGAATTGGCGTTGCAAATGTGTAGAAACCAAATCCTATGAATATAACAGTGTTCAAAAAGTTTTCGTCAGCATTGTGAAACATTTGCGCATTTACACACATTTCATAAGTCTTAAAGTACGATTCTTGGTTTCCAACATCCTTTCCCACAAATCAGAGTCCCTAACCACTACTCATTATTCATATACGTATTCATCAACACTTCTTCAATATTTCATCAAAATAAATACGTAGCATAATCAAATTCCTCATTTACGGTAGCATCATCTTATTGATCATAAACATACCTCAACAGCATAATCCACATGGTCGTCATAAAAATAACATCATAACACCTCAGTCAAATCCCAAAAATGTCGTAGCTTTCTGCAATAATGTCAAAAAAAAAAAATTCTCTGCTCATTTCAATAGTGTCATCTACCTCAAACATACTTTAAAATCATGGTCCCTTACCAAATACATCATTCAAAGCTCTCATAGTATCACAATGGTTCCAAAAAAATATGAAGAGTTTACGAAGTACAGACAAAATACAATTTCATAAGTGTGAAGTGATCCAACGGTGTAATTACGTAAACATCTGTCACTGATATAGTAAAATAAATGTCTGTCTCTCTCAGTTAAATGATCAGATAGCTGTGTAATTTATGTGTTAGAGAATTATGGTACCGATGTGTAAAGTTGTATAAGCAAATACCATATTAGCTAGGGCTCCTTGTGCTTGCCAAACACATGGTACACAAAGTAAGCGTGTACCCCCCTGAGGTTTAATGTAATTATACTCTCAGGTGTTACAGATTACAGCAATGGAATGAAATGTATCACGGAAAACCTTTGTATCATTGTACTTCAAATATCTTTAAAAATAAATGTTTTAAGTACAAAATTAATCACTCAAATACTTGTACTGTAGCGCTAAACTGTGCATCTTGTTGTAAGATAATCTCTGTGGAAGTGTCGTAGTTATTGTCCTCCAAAAGCGAAGTTCTGCAGAAGTCAAAGTACTTACCTCATGATAAACAAAAGTGAAATGCTTTGCATATAGATATTGTAGTTATTACGTACCTTGCCGTGATCAAGAAAGTATTATAATGTAACGTATTGTTGTGCTACGGAAAAGGCTGTCTCATTGTAGCTATACCACAAAAGTTACTACTAAAACATTTTACTTTCCAGAATAATACATAAGAACTGTGCAGATATAAAACAGAAACACTGCAAAAGGAACATTGTAAATTGTCACTCATTAGTAGTGTCATGATAAAATCGTGTAGCTGTCACATAAACTAACCACTGTGTCGTCTGTTCGCTATAACAAAGCATTCGCAATTACTTTTCTAAGTTACCTATGTTCTTGACTGGATAGTTAGCTTTAAAACATAGTTGCATGTTAACAGTTTGTAAATGTGACAAAGAGTACTAGTAGCGTGAAGTGAAAAATTTTATGGCAAAGACTAAGTTAAAAAGCAGATTACCTCTCAATAAACGGTTTTACATGTGAAATGTGGTGCAATCCTTGACCCTTCCTAGTGGACAGAGTTTAAATTTCAAAGCTATTATCATGCGGTATATGTCGGTAAAAAATACTGGAATTTTTCTAAAGGTTAGCCTCTATGTTATTTTTCTCTGAGCCAGTTGGCGTACGTGGCTGCCTGCGGTGCGAGTTATTGTCTGTCTCTTTGTTGGCGTGCGTTGTTATTGGAATTAGCAGACCTAACTTCTACAAATTCACCTTGTCGAGAGGGCCCTGCTGTGTTTGAAACTCACCAGTTCTGATGGAATTCAGCTGTCGTTTTATCGGTAGTTTACATATTTTCTTGTTTATCGGTCATGTGGTGGAGAATTTCTCCTGGAATCGTAACTGCATGGTGGACCGTTGCGTCTGAAGTTATTCTGTCTCCCTTGATAATAATTATCTTCGTTCCCAAATTGTCTGTTTCTCTGATTGTCTCTGTGATAGTCACTACTGCGGAGAGGTGAACTTTCCCTGTAATTATTACTACTCTGCCAACGGTTGTCATACGGGTGGTGTCTGTTTTGGTCACGATTTGTGTTGTGAGAATAGCCTTGTTGTGTCCAGTTATTATTTCTTTCATCATGGAAATGAGACGGATCTGACCTGTAATTGTTGTGTTCCAATTTCGCGCTCTGCGATTGTCAGTGTCAATTTCTAATTCTTGTAAGAGTCCCTGAAAAGCTTCAATGTCGTCTTTGCAACGTCCTGCCAAAATAATATGTCGTAAATGTTCAGGTAATTTGATTAAGCAAATGCGGATGAGTTCTGAGGGGCTCTATGGGTTTGACAGGTACTGGTTCTTGTGCAACATGTCTTGAAAATACTTCACAAGACTGGAGAATTCAGATTGTTCAAAATGTTTCATCATTATGATGCTATGTTTTACTCAGTCTTGTGTAGCTTGAGACCAATTACTGAGAGGAAGGCATGATAAAATTCTCCTTCACTGTGGTAATCGTGAATGACCAGTCGCATACTTACAGCTGGTTCATTCTCTAAATAGCCACACATAAATTCTAATCTGTGCTCTAATGACCAGTTGGGAGGAAAACAATGAGAGAATTGATGGAGCCATGCATGTGGATGAATGTCGTTGCCAGAATTCTAAAAGGTTTTGAATTTATGTGTGGTAATAAACAGCTTATAGTCAAAATCATCATGTCGGCGAGTAGCATATCGGTCATTGTTACGTCGTGTCGGCGATTCCTTCTCAAAATTCGGTGCACCTTGCCAATTTCTTTCATAATTTCCGAAATGCCTTGTGTTATTATTTTGTGGCTTTTCCGTATTTCTAAGTTCCTCTTCCCGTGTTGGAGCGCGAGTGTCCTCTGAAATATGTAATTCTTGTATTACTTGTGCCAACTGATCTTGTACTTCCCGGATTTCTCTTTTGTACTGTGTATTGATTTGATTTTGATTTAGTTTGAATTTTCTAATTTGTTCATACTCTTCAGTGTCTGTGAAGGCTACAGGTCTTGTGTCATTCAGCTCATCAACTACCTTTGTAGATAAATTATTTAGCTGATCTGAAAGTTCGACTACTTTTTCTGATAATGAACTAATTCCCTCCATGTGTCTTTCTGAGCCAATTTTCAGAGTATCTACTGTGTCCTTTAAGTTTTCATGTGTTTTTGCGAGTTGCGTAACCGAATCGGTAGATGCAACTGAGTCAATTTTAGCTTGCAAGGTCTTATGATTTTCATGAACAATAGTTTGCAGTTCTTTTATGGCTGCTTCGTGATTCTGTGATGCATTTTCGTGCCGCGAAAAAATAGGTTGAAAATGCCCACAAATTTGTGTTTTTACGTCATTACAGACTTTTTGACATTTCGATTCAATATTATGTAACTCAGTAGTTAAATCTTCACATATTTGTTCAAGTGTGGTGTCTAACTTCAGAAGATTTTGTTCCATTGAGTCTATCTATGAAGATTTTGTTCCATTGTGTCTAACTTTTGAAGCTTTTGCTGTGTTTGTCTCTGATTTTGTTCCATTGTGTCTAACTTTTGAAGCTTTTGTTGTGTTTGTCTCTGATTTTGTTCCATTGTGTCTAACTTTTGAAGCTTTTGTCCCATTTGTTGCATTAATTGTAATAACAATGCACTGGTGTCTGAAACATGTTCCTGAGTGCTTTTCCGCGGTGAATTTGCACTGGCAACATTCACATTTTGACAAGTGGAAAATGTGTCTTGAATCATTTGAGAAAACGGTGAGAACCCAAAACCTGAATCTACAGTATTTACAATATTGTGTTCTGTCATTCCCGATTCCTGAGGTGAGCTTCCCTGTTCGCTCCCTGTTTCACTGTCTACACAATTATTTGATGCCCGCTCCATTTCCCTATGCACAGTTACCAAATTACTACTTTGAATGTCTGTTAATTCATTACACAGTGGTGTTGATAAACTACGCTCATCGTCACTATTATTTCTCAGTTTACTTTGGAGCCTAGTATTACGTTTTTCACACGCCATTATTGTCACAATATTTCACACGATAACACAGAAAAGCACAATTTGATGAGCAAAAATAAGAGAACACATTAACATAGCGCTGAAAATAATGTCTAGTTAATTGCAAGCGCAGCTGCGAATTACTTGGTGCAAATCTACTTGCGTGCCACAACTGTTTTACTGTACAACAGTGAAAGACTGCAACTACAAAGGAGATTCTCTCTACAATTACATGCTAGCAATAAACAAAAGCTACACTAATTACACAAACTACAAGGAAAAAATAAGAAGATTCCAGTGAGGTATCCTGGCAGGGTCGCCATATGAAACATCTCCTTAGAAAAACTATACTTGACTGTGCTTAAACTGACACACAATATTTTTAGCGCAACGAAATCTGACTTTCAATAATCCCTACAAAAGAATGGCCCTGACTAACATTAACCTATACCTTTCACAAATCACTTACCTCACAAAAATCTTCTTTACTCGAACTACTGCAATACAGCGAGTGCCACTACTGCCAGCTAAGTAAAAGATTCAAACTACAGAAGGCACTAACTACTGATAGGCATAGTTAGCAAATGAAAGATTTTAATGGAGAACAAACAATGTATTTACCTTAATAGTGTTGAAAAATCATAATATACATAGTAATTCATGACATCCAGTCTTACAAATTTCAAAACTCCGCCATTTCTCTCCCCACATCCACCACTGCTGGCGGCTCACCTCCAAATGCGCAACGCTACACGTTGTTCACATCCAGCTGCCGAACACTACAATGGCAGACAACAATGCAAACTAGCCACTAACTGCACACAGCACAGCCAGTGATTTTCAAACAGAGCGCTACGTAACGTTGCCAATAAGAAAACGTAAACAGCCTACTTACACACTATGGGACATAACACCTGAGGCCATCAAAAAAATGGTTCTGAGCATTATAGGAGATAACTGCTGAGGTCATCAGTCCCCTAGACTTAGAACTAATTGAACCTAACTAAGCCGGCCGCTAGTGGCCGAGCGGTTCTAGGCGCTTCAGTCTGGAACCGCACGATCGCTATGGTCGCAGGTTGGAATCCTGCCTCGGACATGGATGTGTGTGATGTCCTTAGGTTAGTTAGGTTTAAGTAGTTCTAAGTTCTAGGGGACTGAAGACCTCAGATGTTAAGTCCCATAGTGCTCAGAGCCATTTGAACCTAACTAACTTAAGGACATCATACACATCCATGCCCTCTGCAGGATCGAACCTGCTACCGTAGCAGCAGCGCGGTTCCGGACTGAAGCGCCTAGAACCGGTCGGTCACAGCGGCCGGCCAGTGTTGTACACAATTATTCAATAATTACACAGAAATATAGTACATTCGTTTCCTTCAATTGTTTCTCTTTAAAATACTTATTTTGCCTTTAAATATTTACTCTGTGTCCTTCTGCGCGTTACAAACCTTCATGCTTTCCGGATCATTGTTTGGTTGGCTGGTTTGACTTGAAGGGAGGGGACGAAACAGCGAGGTCAACGGTCGCATCGGATAAGGGAAGGATGGTGTAGGAA
Source organism: Schistocerca piceifrons (assembly GCF_021461385.2). NCBI lineage: Eukaryota > Metazoa > Arthropoda > Insecta > Orthoptera > Acrididae > Schistocerca > Schistocerca piceifrons. Next base: position 159,526,290 of record NC_060139.1, on the reverse strand, counting down.
GTCGGCCGTGTCCTTTCAATGTAACCAACCTTTAATTTCCCTGAAGCGATTTAGGGAAATCACGGAAAACGTAAATCAGGATGGCCGGCCGCGGGTTCCAACCATTGTCCTGACGAATGCGACTCCAGTGTGGTAACCTGCTCCACCTCGCTCGGTTGTCAGCACTGATTTAACACTTCCCTTCAGTTGTACACGGCTATCTTTCTTCGTTTATCCCTGTTTCCTCTATCTTTTCATCTTACGTAGTTCCTCAGGACGCATGCAGATTCCATCGACTAACATGTAACTCCTTGAGTGCTAGGTCGCAAAAGGTCAATGATATATACGGCATTCGACGCTCCTCAAATTGTCTACCATGCAACCACAATACGGGCTGCTAGTGGCAACTGGGGCCGGGGCTGGAGGTATCCAATGGTGAGCACAGCACGAAGGTACGGAGTGTAGTTGAACTGCTTAGTCCACGAATAACCCACAATGGTGTTGCAGAGTTAATGGCTTTGACGAAATCAGAGCAGTGGCAACGATCAACAAAGTTAACATTGCATTACAGTGACGACAACAGTTTTCGATGCTAACATGTCGTCAGAAAGGAAACCAAGAAATTTCGTATAGTGAGAAAGAGGTAACAGATGAAATATTAGCATTTCTGCACGATGAGCCGGTGGAATGTGCGATGTCATATACGCTCGAATACAGTGATGACAATACGTGCGTAACAAGCGAAAGTGATACTGAAACAGGTATCGAACCACGTAGTTTGTCATCCTTGTCGGACAGGGAGCCAGAAATCCCGTCTCCAGTGAAACGTAGTAAAGAACAATCGATGTCCAAGGAAAGGGCACTAAACATAATTAAGTACATGGAAGATCTTCCGCGGTATAGTAAAAGAAAGGAAAAGAAAAGAAAAAAAAACAGCTATGAAATGATTTCGAATAATTCCGTAGCAATGTGATCGCGTAGCGCACAAGAAAAACTGTATTGATGGGAGGTCATGGCGCACTTGATACATAAACTGGCGTTTGCGCGTAAAACAGGTACGAGCAAAATTCGTCAAATATGCAAAATTGAACAGCTAAACAATACAAAGCAAACTCCACAAGAGAGCACAAACGGTCTAGCGTTTGTGTTTACCGATATGATCAGTCACTTGTCACAGAGACAAAGTCATACAACGTTGGAATACAAAACACTGTCTAATTCCGCGAAGATACCCTGCTTGCAGCCAGCGAGCGGCACCGCCAGAGGTGACACACGAAGTCGCTACAACAGTTTACGCGGCGCGTCAACCTCGCAGCGATAAAACAACACACTTAGAATTTAATTAGAAGGGTGAAACTTGCTTTATTTTATTCAGAAAACTCCAAATAATTTTATAATGAAAAAAGCAAAAAACCTTAATTTTGTTATTTTCATCGTTCTGGCACTCCTTACAAACTGAACGGCCTCTTGTGTTAGTATTTACCTAATTTCTCTGTAATTCCCGTTATTAATGTGATGCTTATCTTTGCTATATTTGTCCAAGTGACAGGATCACAAAACATTTTTAACACGATATTTACATTTTTTTCTTTTAATAAGTTAGTGAAGTATTGTTGAATGGGTTACCATATCTGTCGCATTGTGAGTCATTTAGTGATGTGCATCCACGGCAGTAGAAGACAAATGTCTGTTTGGGAGGAAGCTTTTACTTCTTTTGCAATCGCTGAACAATAAGTGGGAGATGTAGTAGTATGAATTCATTAAAAATGATATCCTATTCTATCCATAATGTCAGTTTCTTCACGCTTCACAACTTTTGCTTGATTCAGTGCAGATACCGATCAGTACCCACCTAAAAAATGTAACGTATTAGAAAATGTTGATTAAAGAGAGAAAGCTTATAGTGTATTTAACACCATGTCGTCTCAGAGCCTCCGTCATTCCTCGAGTTTCATATCCCAGGCAAAGTGTTTATTCGATGTTCGTGTAAAAAAAAAAAAAAAAAAAAAAAATGGTTCAAATGGCTCTGAGCACTATGCGACTTAACTTCTGAGGTCATCAGTCGCCTAGAACGTAGAACTAATTAAACCTAACTAACCTAAGTACATCACACACATCCATGCCCGAGGCAGGATTCGAACCTGCGAACGGAGCGGTCGCTCGGTTCCAGACTGGAGCACCTAGAACCGCTCGGCCACTGCGGCTGGCGATTGGTGTACATTGACCCTTATTATTCAACTTCTAATACTGTGACGCAAATAAATACTCTCAAACAGGAGACCCTACCCACCTGCTCGATATGGATATCGGTCTTTAGCTTCAGCCCTTAAATTCGCTGACTTCATATTCAAGGAATTTTTTGTGCGTTTAAAGCAACTTTGCCTCTAGAATGAAATATTATTTATTCTTCCTTTCATATATTTTCTGTAGAATCAAACGCTGCATTATTTTAAGAATGAAACACCTACTAAAAATACTACAATTAACATAAATTTAACTTCATTTCAGAAGCAGGCAAATCGATAGTGCCACAATTCGTATCGTCATGTAGGATGGCGGCCCTATTTTCAGCCGTTCAGCGAACCACCCCACCATTAACTGGTAGCAGCCAATATCATTCACTCTCTGCGAGCGGCTAGCCGCGATTTACACGCTACGTAGCGTGAATGTCTCTCCCGCATTCTACGCCGTTGCCGTACTTCGCTACAATGCAGTTTCATTCGAAGAGCGACCGAATTATTCATTCTTATGTCGCTGTTACTTTCCTGTAGCGGTATAACTGTGAATGTGTATCTGTAAACGTTTTAGTGTGATTTCCAAATGAATATGTCAGTTGACGGCAATAAATGTGAAGTTCCTCACAAGGAACTTTAATTAAACTGTATGCCTATAGAGTATCGTCTTAGTTGTGAGAGTAGATCTGTGGTTTCCTGTCAGGAATGTCACAGTATGTAGTAATCGACGGAAAATCATCGAGCAATACAGAAATGTCTGGCATTTATTAGGAAGTTTTATAGGCCTTCTGCTGTTCCTGATCTAATAAACGATTTAGGAGACAATCTGAACGGCCCTCTTAGACTGTTTGGAGATGATTCTGTGATTTACCTTCTTATAAACAAATCACAAAACCATTTAGACTAAGCATCTGTATTGTTAGAAAAGAGGAAATCTACTCTAAAAGTAGGAAGTCATCCACATGAGTACTAAAAGGAATCCGTTATATTTCGGTTTACGGGATAAATCACACAAATGGAAAGGCTGTAGATTCAACTATATATGCAGGGACTACAATTACGATTTGGGGTGGCAATCATCAAAACGAAGACTTTTCTCGTTGCTCCGGGGCCTTGTTATTAAATTTCTGTCTCCAGATTTCTCCTCAGAGAGTGGAAATACTTTGTTGGCGCCCGCCTCCATAGGGAGCAATGATAGTCATAATGAAATAAGAGACATTATAGCTCTCACGGAAACATTAAACTGTCCATGTTTTGCGCACGCTATTTGAGAGTGGAATGGTAGAGAAATAACTTGAAAGTGTTAGATGAACCCTCTGCCAGGCACTTCATTGTGAATTACAAATTAAGCATCGAGATGTAGATGCTTCACAAGCAGTCGAAGAGATTTAAGTCCCGCATTTGTAAGTCTTCCAAATGTGAATCTGAAAGGAGACTTCAATTTTTGACAAAAATGTTGGAGATGTAGAAGCCTAATGAGAATTTGCTTTCATGTCGCCTGGAAAGCTTGGAAATCGCAAGAAACCTTTAACATAAATAGATGGTTTTGACAACTATACTTTAAAGTTCTCCATGTTTGAAACGTACATATTCCCTTGTTATATAAATTTCAAACACGGAGTGCTTTAAAGTATAGTTGTCAAAAGATGGAAACATCCGACATCAAAAAAATTTCTTACAGCCATGCATGAGCAAACAGGCGTGGAAGGTAGCGCTTCGTCAAAGCAATGAATTTCAAAAGACATTAGTTTCAAATATGTCAAGAGCAGTTAGTTAACCAAAGTTACATAGAAGGAGCACGAACTACATCCTTTACAAAGATGCACGATGTACGAGGAAGAGGTACTTGTACAGTGTATTACCATGATGATGCACGATGTACGAGGAAGAGGTAGTTGTACAGTGTATTACCATGATGATGCACGATGTACGTGGAAGAGGTAGTTGTACAGTGTATTACCATGATGATATGTGGGTGAATCAGAATCATTCCATGAATACCCGCAGGAAAACGAGTGATGGTACTGGCAGTTTTAAAGTTCCCGCTCTTCTTCTGATTTAGTTCCTGAGAGTAAAAAAGATGGCTCTGAGCACTATGGGACTTAACTTCTAAGGTCATCAGTCTCCTAGAACTTAGAACTACTTAAAACTAACTTATTCTAAGGACATACACACATCCATGCCCGAGGCAGGATTTGAACCTGCAACCGTAGCGGTCTCGCGGTTCCAGACAGTAGCGCCTAGAACCGCTCGGCCATCCCGGCAGACCCCTGAGAGTAAACTTGCATTCAGGTGTAAGGAAAACAGTAGTGCCTACGATACGGAAATGAATGTTGTAAGTTTCAAGAAGCAGTTCACTGCACAGTTCTCGCCGTACCTCGCTTCGAAGTCAGTCGTTGTAATTACCGAGTCAGTTATTATTCAGCTGTTACAGAGAAATGACCAAGTAGGAGCACGAGGAAAGGGGATAGTGTGCTCTGGCTGAAAAATAAAAATATCCCGGACTATATGAGCCGGACTCGTGCTGAACTCGCTAATTAATAATAGTCACTTGACAGAATGTTTTAATTTGACTTTGGTGCATATGAATGTGGTCACACAGTTTTCGTTTACCTACATATCACTGTCAGTATAATTCGATAGAATTAATCTGTGCTCATGTTACAAGTTATGTGGAGAAAAACCAAACCTTCAAGTTAACAGATACTGAAAGGCTTGTGCATGAAACAGTAGAAAGAATCCCCTTTCAGAGTGGTGCATTGTGTGCGGAGTTCTAAAAAAGTTTCAGAAGTAAGACTTTGACAGGAAAGTGAAGATGGGTAAAAGCCTTGAACCTACCTTCCTAAATTTTCAATCAGATGGTTCAGACATGAGCTCGGATAGCGGATGAAACTACGTTTTAGACTTTGAAACAAAGTAAAGTAATAATCTTTCTTGGTTTTAAAGACTCACGGTTCAAAAATATTTTGTTAACGTATCAACTGCATACGTAGTACACGAGAACTTCCTAACTTTCATTGGTTGGGAATATGTAGCCTATAAAGTATTCAGACTATAATGTTCAACACGTTGCCCAATGAGAAGTTAAGCTTCTCCTAGCGTGTTGTATGCTCTAATTATGCGCAAGAATGCAGCCCTACAAATTCGTCAATACCTGCCATTTTCAAGGCACGAATTGAAAAATACCTTAAAACGAAACGGCGGGTTATCTGTCGAGGTATCGGAGTTTCTCGGCGTCATCGGTGACCTTCCCGTCGAGTTATTAACAGAAGATGGTTAATTGTCTGCTTGTTCAATGGATCATAAACGTCTTCTCCCACTGTAATGTTGAAGAAATTAGTTGAAACTCGTAATTACTGTTGACACCAAAAAACATGGTGTACTGACAATTTGTTAAAGCAGTCCTTTCTCTAGTGAATTCCATCAGTAATTCTTTTTTACGTTTAGTGATTTACATCGCACTGCAGTGAAACACGCCCACATAGGAGCATTATACACCTTTTTAAAAAATATATGGTGTACACGCAGTTGATAAACAAATATAATGATTTCCGTTTGAGTATCAAGTATATTTGGTTGTGTATTACATTTTTACTGTTAATGTAGCCCAAAAGCGCAAAAAATGGCAATTATTGCATCCATTTTCTATGATATTGTCGTTAGAAAATCGTCATTTTGAGAAAAATTGTACGTGACATCTTCACAAAGCTGCGTCAGGTCTTATCAGCTTCCGACGTCACGCAAACAATTGCTGTGGAGCAATGGCAACAAACTCAAGATGTGAAGTAGATTTCTCTCATGTAAACGTCTGATCGAAATCGGTTTGAAAATGTATTGTTCCCTCATCGATTTGAACGTATAATACGATGTACCGAAGGCAAATGATCCTGACTGTTGTCCGCAGTAACACGGTTCGGCCACACGCACTTCGTTTGCCCGTCATCTGCCGCAACCCATGCGTCCTACGTGACTCGAGCTACAGTCAGCTGATCGAGATGTTGGTTTCAATACAACGACGTCTTGAGTGGTCTGTAACATCTAAGTCCCGATACGGGCGATCGGATTCAGCCAACGACGTCATCAAAATAATGAACATGAACAACTCGTCGAAATCCAATATGTGCAACACACACACCACAAAAAATTATAGTAAGGAGAGGGTGGAGAATTTGCTATGACGAATATGAAGTAACTCTGTATACTGATTATAAACTTTTAGGTTTGCAGATGACATTGCAATTCTGTCAGAGGGGGCAAAGAACCTGGAAGAGCAGTTTAACGGAATGGACAGTGTCTTGAAAGGAGGATACAAGATCAACATCAACAAAAGCAAAACGAGTATAATGGAATGTAGTCGAATTAAATCAGATGATTCTGATGGAATTGGATTAGGACGTGAGACACTTAAAATAGTAGATGAGTTTGGCTATTTGGGGAGCAAAATAACTGATGATGGTAGAAACACAGAAGGTATAAAATGTAGCCTGGCAGTGGCAAGGAAAGCGTTTCAGAAGACGAGAAATTTGTTAGCATCGAATTTAGATTTAAGGGTCAAGAAGTCGTTTCTGAAAGTATTTGTATAGAGTGTAGCCATGTATGGAAGTGAAACGTGGACGATAAATAGTTTAGACAAGAAGAAAATAGAGGCTTTAGAAATGTGGTGCTACAGAAGAATGCTGAAGATTAGATGGGTAGATCACGTAACTGATGATGAGATACTAATTGTAATTGGGGAGAAGAGGAGTATGTGTCACAACTTGACTAGAGGAAGGGATCGGTTGGTAGGACATGTTCTGAGGCATCAAGGTATCATCAAGGTAGTACTGGAGGGCACCGTGGAGGGTAAAAACCGTAGGGGAGTCCAAGAGATGAATATACTAAACGGATTCAGAAGGATGTAGGTAGCAGTAGGTACTTGAAGAAGCTTGAACAGGATAGTTAGAATGGGGAGCTGCATAAAACCAGCCTCTGGACTGAAGAGCACAGCAACAACATCCCACACCACGGTAAAGAGTGGGTGACGTCTTATGCCGCAAGTCTTCAACCGCCACTGCTGATAATTTCATTCAGCATTCAGCAGTAGCTCTGTTCGAACATTTTATTCCTAGTCGAAGACACTCAGCCCCTCCCCACCCCTCCCACCCCACACACACATACACAACATTTAGAATTTTCGAATACAAGTGGCTTAAGTTCTAACATGCTTATCGATGTATCTGCACAGTCATTTAATTTATGTACTAATCATTTGGGAAGCATATTTCTCTATTATGCATATGTTAATGTTGTTGTCTCTAACACAGAGATATCGGCATCGGATTAAGAAAGGATGTCAGCAAACACTTATAGCTATATAAAATCCACTCTGTGCAGCTGCACTTTTGCAGAACTTAATTACGACGTAGGTATATGAACTTATTCTTTTCTGTTTGCTGAAATAAACGCAGAACGATTCCAATACAATGGCATATGTAAAATGTTCATCTACCATTTAATCGTTGATTATTGGCAGATTTGTTTGCAGAAGAAGATTTACCACTAACTGTAAACTTTGCAAAAAATAATTGTTTATCAGAGTGACACAACTGAATACTGACAAGCTAAAAATCTTATGTTTAAGATTTGTACATGTGATATATGGCAAAGGTGTTAACCCAAAGAAAACATACATCTATGTGTGCGATGCTAAAAATTAATTGTTTGGTAAAATGAGAGGTGAGCTTAATGGCATCATGAATAAATAATTATTTTAAGACGTTAATGATGTGAGAAATAACCGAAGTGCGTCAAAAGAAGTTAACCGCTTAACAAAAGTTATACACATGCCTGATTGGAAACGGAAAAGTCTTACATTTGAAGATATAATTTTGTTAAAAGAGACAAAAGTGTTTGTGGGAGAAAGAACGACAAAATTTACAAAAAATTAGTTACCAGTAAAATTAATATGTACATAAAATGAGAAATGAAAATGTTTTCGTTAAAATTTTGACCTTATGAGTGGCCAATTCAGCACAAACAGATTCTAATAATTTTGACTATATTTATCAAATTATTGTGGAATGATCAACTGCATGAAAAAATTACATTTAAGAGAACAGATGTGAAGCTAGCACATGACCGTGGGCAACATTGAAGTTACTCTGCAATCTTTGACAAAACAAAAATCCAATCACAATGACATGGATTGTTTCCAGAATCGAATTGCTTGCAACTGAACGTTTTTGAAATGGGAGTACCTTATAAGAGACACATGAAAAAGTGTTTACTTCTATTAATATTTGTATCGCTACATACTGTCTTATCAAAACAATAAACAAACAAAAACATTGTATAAAATTAACTCCTTCTTGTCTCAACTGTTGAAAATGATTCTGGTATAGCGTTTCCGACCATTTTTCGGTTTTTGGCCTCCTGATATGGTGCGTTGACACTCTAATGGCTTATATCAGAAAGGCCGCCCCAGCTTTTGTCGACAGTCGTGTTGAGAACACGGCTGATACGGTGATAACGATCTCTGTGATCAATACGGTCCCCGCCGTTGGCCTAGCGAGTAATCCCACTTTTGCCTGTTCTGAGGGTCTCTTTCCTGTATTCGGCCCTTCGCACACACTACAACTCGCCTTTGCTGAAAAATCGAGAAAGTTCCTTGTAAGCATATTTGCACTTAAATACAGTTTTATGTAACAATAGACATCAAGATAGTTTCGTTTTACTCTGTGAAAAAAATATCCATTCATAAACTTTTAAATTATATTCAAGAGCTACCTCTAAAAAAACATACATAAATGATATTCATCGTTGGCTCTTATTAATTTATTCGTCCATCTAATCATCATGGTGAGACATGTGCTTGGATGGAAAGTTTGTACTGAGTAGCAATTATAGCACAAAAAAGGTGTTCTTTCAGGCTTATTAGCTACAGTTCAAACTAGCGCGGAGGAAAACACATAGTTCCAAAGTCTATGAAAATATAAATCGCTCAGTACTGTAGTGCAGACTGTCGTCAGGCAATGTCTCTCAAGCCCTCACCAAAACTTTTGGCCAACACCCCAATACGCGTACTCCCTACACACATCTGCTTTGAAAAAAATCTAGTATTGTTTGAATTGTCGTATACTCTGAAGTTACGTCACTTACATCAATCAATTCAACCTCACAAAAGGAAAATAAACTATAAATGTGCGCCCCCGAAATCTATCGATGGTCATTACTGTAGCACTTTATTTAGAACATTTAAGAGTGTAAGTGTTATATTCTGGTGCTACAGGACCGCAAAGCCACTAATTTACTGGTTGACGAAGTTAAACACATTCACAAAACACAAACAGTTCAGAGCCGTGAGTGGCTCGTGTTCCCGCCATCATGTATTTTACACCCTGTTTTTAACGTACTTGCACCTCACTATTTTACTTAAAATTACTACTGTCAATGAGTTGCTGCTTCGCCTGACCGTCACCGGCCCTAACAGCGCTTATCGATATATCCCCTCTAGTAGTATCTTGGCTCGACTGCTATTACTTCCCGATCGTTGTTGTCGTGAGCTCGCGGCGGGAGTTCGGGTCTGTCAGTCTGTTGGAAGGCGTTTGGAGCGCAGTCCGGACCTGCCACTCGGAGAGTTCAATGTGGCATAGTCCAATCGGGTTGCAGCAGCTGTGAGGTCTGCGTCGACATGGCTCGCCCGGCCATTGCCGCCACACATCACTTGTGCCAGACCACGATCTTGGTGGATCGTCTGTCGGTCGTCCAACCGGATGACGTGTTTTGGCTCGCCGATCGTTTCTGAGTCGGTTGTGTGTGTGCACCGACTCCCGATTGTCTTCGTGTGTGCTCAGTTACTGTTGGGTATCGTTCAGATCTTCGTGCAAGTGTTTGTCAGGTTGTGTGTGTAGTTGCCGTTGTTTCCACTGACGATGATTTTAGATATTTTCGGCATTCTGAAGCGAGTCGGTCGTTTGCTGCGGACCCAGGAAAGTTATCTCTGCGCTGTGCAGCCGGCTGGGTTCGTTGACCGGCCCTGCGCAGTGTCTGAGCGTGTGTGCATCTGTCCGATCACTACGAGTTTCGTGGCTCACCGACACAGGGTGTCAAAATTGAGTAGTGGTTTCAACAACCGAAGCCACGTCCATTCATGTTGTGTGGGTCGTTTCGGTGGTTCGCTGTTGGGGAGGCTTTCCTGTGAGCAACACAGAGTGTTTCTCTTGCTGAAATTTAGCAGCCATTCTGTGTAATTAACTATGGTATATTGGTTGACTACAATTCAGGTGCACCACCGGAATTTTCTGCCTTGTGGTCGTTAGTGTTCCGGTTACCTACCCTGGCCACTAACGTAATTTCAGGCAGCGTCCTTTCCTCACCTGTCGTTGCTGTCCAACGTGGTGTGTATTTTTGACAGCTGTTACAGATTTCATTGTGGATAATCACGTGAGGAACTTCTGCTGTTTGAGTTCTCATGAACCGGTTGGTAGCAAGCAAGTCGTTGTGTCAGTTGGTCCGTGGCCGTCCCCTGCGGTCCTATTATGTATCTTTCCGCAATTGTGCCTATCGTTTCGGTACTCAAGAGCACCAACCGTCTAGTACTCGAATTAGAGTCCCATCATTATTAAGTATGCAGTTCAGTAGCGATAGCGTTCCGGTCTAGAGAACCGAAGCGCTGTTGTACGTTCGCGTCGCGTAAGCCAATCAAAAGCAAGCGGCAGCACATCCGCGCATGTGCACAGCGCCACGAACACAAAGCAGCTATCAGACGACACAAAAAAATGGCTCTGAGCACTACGGGACTTAACATCAGAGGTCATCAGTCCCCTAGAACTTAGAACTACTTAAACCTAACTAACCTAAGGACATCACACGCATCCATGCCCGAGGCAGGATTCGGACCTGCGACCGTAGCAGCCGCGCGGTTCCAGACTGAAGCGCCTAGAACCGCTAGGCCACACCGGCCGGCGTCGGTTGTTTCACTCACAGCAGTTTCATCTCCAACAATTTCATAATTCGTATTTTAAACACAAAGAAATCACGAACTCAATACTGAGGAATGGAGCTCTTGTACTATTGTAAGTAAGATTGCAGAAAAATCTTAACTTACACCAATAACAATGTCTCAAAACGTGTTGAATATATGAACATGAAAAAAATTTTTTTTTCACCAATCCGTGCGCGAACGAGTATATTTACGTGCAGTAATCCCACGCGCTAACCACTTGCCTACGCTAAACAACAACTACGGGTTGCTGAATTCTTGTACTACTGCGGAGGAACGTAGGCTGACTTTGTTGCCAAGCGATGCTCCTTAAGTCAGAAGTGTGTAATAGTTTGGTAGGCTTCTAGTATCATGCTTCACATAATTGCTTTCCATTGTTACTTGAAAGTTGTAAAAACGTATCGATAATTACTAACTAAACCATTTGTGGGAAAAACCACACATAGTCACTAGTAACGTCAGTTCACACTCATGTAATATAAGTAAGCAGAGCCGATGTCTTGCTATTTAATTATCTTTAAACTGTTATTTGCATTAAAATAACACGTATTTTGAGAGAATATTGACCAAAAACGTTTTCTGTTTCGATGTGATCATTCTCAGCAACAACCTAACCTACCCATATTTCTATCAAAATAAAGTAGTCTATTATGAACTCATTTCCAACCGGATGCGTCCTCTGGTGATTCTTTACAAACACAATCACTAAATACAATGCTAAAACCGCTTAATATGTATAAAATAACAAATTATAGGTGTACATAAACCACAGCTCACCGATCGATAGGGCCACACCAAAATCCAAAATCTCTCTGTACAATTGTCGTAGAATCGGTGGGAGGACCGTTCTGTAACAGGTCTCAGAAGCTTACTGAATAGGATATTTCGATGTAGAACCGAAAATCACGTCACTACCGAAACGAATCAACTACACTGATTGATATGAACGATACAGAAGAGTGCCCCTGGTTGGGTTCCGACGATTCAGGTGCAGCAGGACTCACCACCCGTCTCACTTAAGTGAACGACGGCAGACCGCCCTTCCTGGAGGTTTCTGAGTGCCGTTTTCTTTATTGTCCTTCTCACCGATGGTTAATCATCTGTTTGCCGGCTGGAGTGGCCAAGCAGTTCAAGGCGCTACAGTCTGGAACTCTGCCACCACTACGGTCGCAGCTTCGAATCCTGCCTCGGACATGGATGTATGTGAGGTCCCTAGGTTATTTAGGTTTAAGTACTTCTACATCGTTTTCACAAACCAGAGTCCCTAACCACTACTCATTATTAGACATATGCATATTCGTATACACTTCTTCAGTACTTCATCATTATAAATACGCAGCATTATCATTTTCCTCATACAGCATCATCCCATTGATCATAAACATACCTCAACAGCATAATACACATCATCCTTGTAATAACATAATCATAACAGATCCCTCACATCTCAAAATCGTTGTAGCTTCTTTCATTAATTTCAAAACCTAAAAAAAAAACTTCTCTGCTCGTTTCAATAGTGTCATCTACCTCAAACGTACTTCAAAGATCATGATCTCATACAAAATACATCATTAAAAGCTCTCATAGTATCACAATTGTTAAAAAGAAGAACAATTCACAAAGTACAGACAAAATACAATTTCATAAGGATAAAGTTATCCAATTCTGCAATTGCGTAGACGCCTGTCATTGACGTTTGTCTGTCTGTTAAATAATGAGATATCTGTGTAATTCTGTGTTAGAGAAATATGGTACTGATGAGTAAAACTGAATAAGCAAATACCATATGAGCTAGGGTTCCTTGCGCTTGCCACACGCATAGTAGACAAAGTAAATGTGTACCCCATTGAGGGTTAATGTAATTGTACCCTCAGGTGTTACAGATTACAGCAATGGAATGAAATGTATAGCCGAAAACGATCTTTCTATCTTTGTAATTCAAGAATCTTTCAGAAAAAATATTTTAAGTACAAAAAATTAATCACTCAATTACGTGTCCTGTAGCGCTAAGCTGTGCATCTTGCTGTAAGATAATTTCTGTCATTGCTTAATGGTAAAAAAATACGTCCCAAGTGTCGTAGTTATCGTTGTCCATAAGCAAAGTTCTCCAGAAATCAATGTACTTACCTTGTCATAAACAAAAGAGTAATCCCATGTGTATAGATGTCGTAGTAATTACACTCTTTGCCATGATCAAGAAAATACTGTACTGTAACGTATTGTTGTGTAACCAAAAAAAGCGTCTCATTGTAGCTATGCCACGAAGGTTACTACCAAAACATGATTTACCTTCCATAAGAATGTAGAAAATGTGTGCAGATAAAAAACAGATCCAGCGCAAAATCAGTAATGTAAATTGTGTTACTCATTAATAGCGACATGATATAATTGTGTAGTTGTCAATTAAAATGATCACTGTGTCATCTGTTATCTCTCAGAAAGTACTTTAAATCCAGAATGTCTTTTCAAGTAAGCGAAAATGCTGCATTAAAATCTCATTAGCAGTATATGTTCTAAGTATGTAAGCCTTATAGTCGTTACGTAATTGTGCAATGAACAAGCAAGAATGTACACACAATAACCACACCTGTTGTCTGTTCACTACAAAAAATGCATTCGTAATTACTGTCTAAATAAGTTCCCTAGGTTCTTGACTGAATATTTAACTTCAAATCACTGTTGCATGTTTACATTTTGTAAGTGTGGCAAAGTATACTGGTATCGTGAAGTGAAAAATTTTATGGCAAAGACTAATTTAAAAAGAAGGTAATCTGTCGATAAACTGTTTTACAAGTGAAATGTGGTGTAATCCTTCACGTTTCCTAGTACACAGAGTTTCAACTTCAACACAATTATCATTTGGTATACGTTGGTACAGAATACTGATATTTTTCTCAAGGTTAGCTTATGTTATTTTTCTCAAGGCCATCCGGCGCAAGTGGCCGCCTGTGGTGCAAGTCTTTGTCTGTTACCTCTTTGTTGTCGCGTGTCGTTATTGGGATCTGGAGATCTAACTTCTACAATTTCGACTGTTTGAATCACACCAGTTATGATCAAATTCTGGTCTGTTGTTAAGATTATATCACCTGTCGTCTTGTCGGTAGTTTCCATAGTTTCTTTCTTATCGGTCTCGTGGTGGAGGATTTCTCCCGAAATTGTAACTGCACGGTGGACTGTTGGGTCTGAAGTTATTCTGTCTCCCTTGATAATAGTTATTCTGGTTCACATATTGTCTGTTTCTACGATTATCTCTGTCATGTTCATTACCATGGAGAGGTGATCTTCCCCTGTAACTATTGTTACTCTGCCAATGGTTGTCATATGGGTGGTGTCTGTTTTGGCAACGATTTGCGCTATCAAAGTACTCTTGTCGTTTCCAGTTATTATTTCTGTCGTCATGAAATTGTGACGGATATGGCCTGTAATTGTTGTGATCCTGTTTTCGCATTTCACAACTGTCAGTGTCTGTTTCCAATTCTTGCAACAGTTCCTGACAAGTTTCGACGTCGTCTTTGCGACGTCCTGCCAAATTAATATGTCGTAAATGTTCAGTAAATTTAATTAAGCAGATCTAGATGAGTTCTGAGGGACTGTACGGATTTGCCAAATACTGATTTTTGTGCAACATGTCTTCAAAATATTTTACTGGACTGGAAAGTTCAGAGTATTCAAAATGCTTCATAATTATGAAGTAATATTTTACTCTATCTTGGGTAGCTTGGGACCACTATGTTGAGAGGAAGGCATGATAAAATTCTCCTTCACTGTGACAATTACGAATGACCGATCGCATTCTTACAGCTGGTTCAATATCTAAGTAGCCACACATAAATTCTAATATGTTCTCTAATGACCAGTTGGGAGGAAAACAATGAGAGAATTGATGAAGCCATGCTTGTGGACGAATGTCGTTGCCGGATTTCGTAAATGGTTTGAATTTATGTCTAGTAATGAACAGCTTATAGTCAAAGTCATTATGACGGCGAGTAGCACATCCGTCATTGTTATGTCATGTCGGCGGTTCCATCTCCAAATTTGGTGCACCTTGCTAATTTTATTCAAAATTTCCAAAATACCCTGTGTTGTTGCTTTGTATCTTTTCCTTACCTCTGAATGCCTCTTCCCGTGTCGGAGCGCGAGTGTCCTCTGCAATATGTAATTATTGCATTACGTGTGTCAACTGATCTTGTACTTTCCGCATTCTTAGAGCTGGTTCAATCTCTAAGTAGCCACACATAAATACTAATCTGTGCTCTAACGACCAGTTCGGAGGAAAACAATTCTGATTTGGTTTAAATCTCTTAATTTACTCATACTCTTGTGTGTCAATAAAGGCTACCGGTCTTGTGTCATTCAGATCATCATCTACCTTTGTAGATAAGTTAGTGAACTGATCCGAACGTTGGGCTACATTCTCCGATAATGAACTGATTTCCTCCGAGTGTTTTTCTGAACCACGTTTCATATTGTCCATTTGTGTCAAAAGCGTATCTACTGTGTCCTTTAAGTTTTCCTGAGATTTTGCAAGTTGCGTAACCGAATCAGTAGATGCAACTGAGTCAGTCTTATCCCGCAAGTTGTCGTGCTTTTCATGAACAATAATTTGCAGTTCTTTTATGGATGCTTCGTGATTCTATAACGCATTTTCAGGACGCGAAAAAATAGTTTCCAAATGCTCACAAATTTGTGTTTTTACCTCATTAGAGACTTTTTCACATTTACATTCGATTTTAAGTAAATTAGGGTTGAACCTTTGCATGTTTGTACAAGCGTTGTGTCTAACTTTTTAAGAGTTTGTTCAATTGTGTCCAACTTTTGAAGCTTTTGTTGCATTTGTTGCTGTGATTGTTTCTGACTTTGTTCCATTCGTTGCATGAATTTCAGTAACAATGTATTAGTGTTTGGAACATGTTCCTTTATCGTTTTCGGCCGTGCATTTGCACCGGCAACATTCGCATTTTAAAAATCATAAAATGTGTCTGGACTTGATTGAGAAAAGGGTAATGACGCAAAACCGGAATCTACGGTATTTGCAAGATTTTGTCCTGTCATTTCAGACTCCTGAGGCGAGTTATTGCAGACCGATCGATCGAAAATACTACACTGCTCACAAGCTGTTTCACTGTTTACACCGTTATTTATTGCCTGGTCCATTTCCCTACGCATAATTACCAAATTACTTTTTCTTTAAATCTGTTAATTCATCACACGATGGTACTGATAAGCTACACTCTTCGTCACTGTCATTTCTCCTTTACTTTGCAGCCTAGTGTTACGTTTTTCACACTCCATAATTTTCACATATTTCACACGATAACACAGAAAAGCACAATTTGAAGACCAAATAAGAAAACAGATTAAAATAGCACTGAAAATAATTTCTAATTAATTGCAAGCGCGGCTGCGAAATACTTGGTGTAAATCTACATGCATGTCACAACTGTTTTACTGTACAACAATGAAAAACTCTAACTACAAAGGAAATTCTCTCTACAATTATGTGCTAAAAATAAACAATAAGTACGCTGTTACTGAAACTACAAGAATAAATCAGAAGGCTCCAATGTGTATCCTCGGCTAAGGGTCGACATATGAAACTTCCCGTTTGAATGTAAAGAAAGCCTGTGCTGGTAAACTTCTACTTTATTTGATACAGAAACAGCTGAGTAAAACTGAACGTACTCAGGCAGTTTTCTCTTTACTTATTCTGACCATTTCTAAACTGACACACAATATTTTAGCGCAACGCAATCTGACTTTTAATAATCCCTACAAATGAATAGCCCTGACTAACAGTAACTTATAACCTTCATGAATCACTTACCTCACAAAAATCTTTGTTACTCGAACTACTGCAGCACAGCGAGCGCCAATACTGCCAGCTAAATAAAGGATTCTAACTACTGAAGACACTAACTACCGAAAGGCATACAGTTAGCAAATGAAACATTTTGATACAGAACAATCAATGTATTTACCTTAATAGTCTTCAAAAGTTATGGCTCACCTCAAACTGCCCAACGCCACGGGCTGTTCACATCCAACTGACCAACATTACAGTAGCGAATAATCCAACAATGTGTCCAACCAGCCACAGACTGCACACAGCGCATTCAGCTATTTTAATACAGGGCGCTACAAGGCGTCACCAACATAAAAACCCAAACTGCTTACTTACAATACGTCCTGTGGTTGCATTAAAAGCATTATTCAATGTGTCGCTTTGCTGTCAGGGTTCCTCCGAGCCATAATCCTTAGGTAGCGGACATCCACTGCAGTTGTAGCCCTTGGGTGGCCTGACCGAATGTCATTGACAGCTCCTGTCTCTCTGTATCTCCGCCATGCCCGAAAAACATCGCTTTGGTTCAATGGACAATTCCCTTGTTGAGAGCCTTTCCCAGCACAAAGTAAACAATGCGGACGCGATCGAACCGCGGTATTGACCGTCTAAGCATGGTTGAACTACAGACAACACGAGCTGTGTACCTCCTTCCAGGTGGAATGACTGGAAGTGATCAGCTTTCGGGCCCCCTCGTTCTAAAAGACGCTTCTGATGAACGGTTGTTTACATCTAGGCGGGTTTAGTGATATCTCTGAACAGTGTGTTGCTCCCGTTCTTCCAGGATCTTTCTCCGTTCGCAACGATGTTGGAGATTTGAGGTTTTGCTGGATTCCTAATATTCACGCAACATGCAACTAATGGACTACTCAAAATTTTACGATGACACCGTGCTCTATGATTCGTCTACGATTACCTTACAGCCCCATTCCTTGGCGCCTCTGCGTTTCTAGCTAGTCAATGTTGGCGAGCCACTGCCGCTACACGTCAGTAGGCCGCTGAAGTTGATAAGCAACTGTTTGTACTCCAGAATCGGTAGCACAAGTGATTTACTTAAAACGTTTACAACTCGTTCCGTCTGGAACTCCATCATGCGTAAACCATACGGTTCTTCTTGCTCTTGACTGTCTGTTACATCACCACAACACTCTCAAATGTATCAGGCTCGTACCTACAGTCTTCACAGAACGGCAGTTACCGTCTATATCACTGTCATCGGTTGATTATAAAAGTATGTAACACGTGTTTACTCTATCTAAAAGCAACAAGTCGAAATACACTGAAGAGCCGAAGAAAGTGGCACATTTGTGTAATATCGTGTACAGCCCCCGCGAGCACGCGGATGTGCTGCATCATGACGTAGCACGGACTCGACTAGTGTCTGAAATAGTGCAGGAGGGAACTGACACCATGAGTCCTGCAGGGTTGCCCATAAACCATAAGAGTACGATGGGTCGGAGATCTCTTGTGAAAAGCACGTTGCAAGGCATCTTAGATACGTTCAGTAAGGTTCATGTCTGGGGAGTCTGGTGGTCAGTGGAAGTGTTCAAACTCAGAAGAGTGTTGCTGGAGCCACTCTGTAGCAATTCTGGACTTGTGGGGTGTGGCATTGTCCTGCTGGAATTGAGCGAGTCAGTCGAAATAGACAATGGACATGAATGGAGCGGGGATCAGGCACGATGCTTAGGTACGTGTCACTATTCAGAATCGTATCTACAAGTAACAGGGGTCCCATATCACTCCAACTGCAAACTCCGCACACCTTTATAGAGCCTCCACCAGCTTGAACAGTTCCCTGCTGTTGTCTCCATACCCGTACACGTCAATCCGCTCGATAGATTTTGAAATGAGACTCGTCTCACCATGAAATATGTTTCCAGTCATAAACAGTCAAATGCTCATAATGATGGGCCCAAGCAACGCGTAAAGATTTGTGTCGTGCTCTCATCAAGGGTACACGAGTGGGCCTTCGGCTCCGAAAGCCCATATTCATGATGTTTCGTTGAATGGTCCACACTTGTTGATGGCCGAACACTGAAATCTGCAGCAATTTGCGGCTGCACTTCTGTTACGTTGAACGACTCTCTTCAGTCGGTGTTGCTCCCGTTCTTCCAGAATCTTTTTCCGTTCGCAACGATGTTGGAGATTTGAAGTTTTGCTGGATTCCTAATATTCACGGTACAATCGAGCAGGAAAATCCCCTGTTCATCGATAACTCGGAGATGCTGCGTCCCATTGCTGGCGCGTCAACTATAACAACACGTTAAAACTCACAGAAATCTCGATGACCTGCACTGCAGCAGCAGTAATCGACCTAACAACTGCGCCGGTCTCTAGTAGTTCTATGTGGCGTTGCCGACGCCAGCGACGTACTCTGCATTTGAGCACGCTTGCGTGTATACCAGTTTCTTTGGCTCTTCGGTGTATACTAATTACGTTTAACTCATCTAGTTTAGTTCTGAACTCAGCTCGTTCTGTTCCTTCACGAGACATCGAAAGCAGTGAGTAAAGCGCCCTCCTCCCTCTGGTCAGTTTCAAATTAAATTGGAAGCTGTGTTGCGGGGAGGGTTGTTGAAAGACAGAGGAAGAGTTACGAGATGCATAGAGGGAGACCATCTAGAGTTTTTCTCAAGACCCTCAACCGAGAGGTTAAGCGAATGGGCAGCCCGTTTCTAAGTAGAGGACAGAGTGCTGCCAGTGCTCGTTTATTGGGATGGTAATGAAACAAAGTTATTGAGATCTTTCAATCTCCAACTTTATCCTAGAAATGCGAGATCACTTTGTGTCTCCCATTCACATAGGAGGAGATGGCCAACCGCAATAAAATCTTTCAGATTTATGAAATGTTTCGGCTAAGGAGCGTAATTTCTACACACCGTCTCTGCTTCTGGCTATGTCCAACACTACGAAAAAGTATTTGTGTCATTTGACGTAGGCGGTTTAACAGAGTTCACGATATGTCCACATGTATATGACAATCGCAAAGTAAAGGGTGGGGAGGTTTTGCAATGATACAGAAATTGAGAATGTTGCTGCAATGTCATTGGCCGATAGTATCAAGAGAGAGACGCGATGAGACATTTCGTTGAATTGAGAAGTCGTCGTGAACTTTGATTTGAACTCGAGTAATTGGGTAAAATGCGCTGAAATTACGGGAAAACCTGTTAAAATAGCTAAGCTGGTGGAAACTGAGGAAAAATACGACAGAAATGATTGTTACAGTGCACCGAACACGTCAGGTTGCTCATCCGTCATCGACAACACTATCGTTGGCCGAGTTCGTGGCTTTACTCAGTAGGATGTTACGAAATAACGAGGAGGGATGGATGTGAAATGTAGCTAGCTGTCGGGTGTAAAAATGACTGTTTTTCTGTCATGTGAATTGATAGCGTTCAAGCCTCCGTTCTGTAATGATTATGTATATGAAATGTTTGTAGTACCCACATGCAAGACGGTTTCTTTACGTGACTTCCACAGACTGTAATTTTGAGTGCTCAGAAAACAAGAGGCTTCTGGAAGTGACTGGCGGCGGCAGGGTAGACAGCCCCAGTGTATTGAATGGCGAGCGCCTGCAGCGGCCTCAAAGGCCTCAAAGGCCTCAAAGGCCCTCACAGTCACAGCGTCCATCCCTCTGGCGAGTGCCGCCTTATCCCACAGCGAGAAATAGCCGAGGACCGCAGCATGTTGTTGGCCGTTGCATGACGCATAGTCAACTATTCCTCTGTTATTCCCGTGGTCGGAATTTCCTAGAAATAGCTTTGATATTCTGCAGGTCGAAAACGTTATGTCATTGTCAGCCCGACACAGACCAAAGCAGAGCATCGCCAGCAGATGGATCTCTTTGTGTACCAACCGCGAGAGGATAGAACAGGCCTGTGAAGGTAGAACCACAACATACGGGACGGTCGAGCTGCCGGTTGGAAACAGTATGTAATTGTCAACCCTACACCAACCAAAGCAGACCACCAGCAGTGAATGTAGCTCTTTTCGTACCACCAGCGACAGGACAGAACAGACCGGGGAAACCAGTGTCCCTACCTGTGGGGCGAGCAGGGGGAGGGAAGAGGGGAGGTAATAGTGGAGGTATCACTGACACTAAGCCATTTAGTCTTTAGACACACATCAAGGTGACGCACTTGCACCGTTCTGGTGGAAGATATTTGTTTTAAATACTTGTGTGATGTTATTACAATGTTTCATGTTCCTTTAGAAAAAAGGGCGGGGCCCCCTGTTAGCATAGCACAGTCGTTACTATTTAGTCTTTTTTAATAGTTACGATCTTTTAACAGGATTATACCTCTCTCTTGCTAAGACACACTGATACCACTCACAGCAAAAACGCGTCTCTCCATCCCAGAATGATCACTCATTATTGATTATCGTGATGTTGTTTGGTCTTATCAGCGCTATGTCACTGGTGGGGGTCTTCTGCTTAACATAGTGGGTGGAACTTGCTAGCTGAATGTATCTTTAAGGACTGCTGGATGGTATTCAGCCCTCATTGTATGGTATATTCAACGCAAGATTCAATGTTCTCGGTTCAGCAATCATTGTAGCAAGTGTACGTTCACTCCACGAGTGTCAGTATTTACGTATGTAGCTGGAGATTTCATTGTTTTCATACTATATTCTTTTTACAAACGTAAGACTATGTCCTTTAAACGATGTGAGAGATGGTCTTTCGGTACAATATTTAGTTGTAGCAGTATAAGAATCACGCCTGTACAATGAATTAACCCTTATTTAGCTCGGGATTTCATTGATTTAGTACTATATACATGATTTGCAATGTCACAGTATTCGTTTTAGAAGCATAGGACTACACCTTTCACACTACGTGAGGTTAGGTCTGTCAGTAGAACATTCGTTGTAGCAAACATGAGAATCACTTCTGGAGAATACGCTATGGTAAAGCCGCAGCCAGTGGGAAGCCCTAGAGACGTCACAGAAGCGTCTGTAATAGGTACCTAGCGAGTGTAATCCGACTTCTGGAAAAAATTTCTCCATGTGCACAAGGACTCAAAAGATCAATGTAATTAATTTATTAATTTGATATCCATGACGTACCGCCAATTGAGTGGAAGCGAGAGCGAGAGAGCCACAGATATGATTCATGAGTTGGAGCGGTAGTCAGGCATTTTTCTAACAAAATTTCAGTGTCTCACACTGGGAGAGATGGCCATCGTAATATACAGCTGTATTACAAAATTGATAAAGTTGTACATAGAATTAACGGACTGTGCGTGCTTTGTGATCACTATTGTATGCAATCGGAAGATTTTGTTCACCAGTTATATGTAGTGTATGATGGAAACATTGTGGTGGAGGAGGATGCTTGCATTCTCAAATGTCAGTGTATACAAGACCTTATATATATCAGCACTACAATATATATGTGGCAGAAATCAAATTACTTGATTTGCAAAAGTTTGTGTGTGATTCTCAAACGTTAAGATATGTTTTATTATGCAAAAGAATCACCCTATGGTGGTGGTGACTACTGCGAATTGTTACATAATTAATTTGATAGGGTAGTGCAAATGGACAATTTCCAGCTTTTTTAAAATTGAAACTGTTCCCACCAGTTTCCAGGTTGAGAAGGGGAGGGTAACTTTGGAGGACGGAACATGAGGACTAGGGGATTTCCCAGGATGGAGACAAGTGTTTCAGAACTGTAACTAGTATACCTTTACTGAGAGTGGGGAGGGGAGAAAGGGGGAGGGGCGGTAGGTTCCCCTGATGTTCATTTTATGTCCAGGAGCTCATGAACCAATTAGCGTAACTATGGGTTAAGGGACCCCTTGGGCAAGGAGGGTTGGGGGTTATACAAAAACCACTTAGCAGAACAATGGGCTAAGGTCATTAATCAAACAAATGTCACATTTTAATTATTTTGCATATCAACTTGATATCTAAAGTGGTGTAGAACTGTTTTTACCCTGCTGACTTGACCATCACAGGCCATATTTAAAATGACCATCAGCAGCAGCAATGCAGCAATACACACTTCCAGTGCCGTACGGGGTGACAGCTGCACATGTGCTAGCTTTTGAGAGGAGATGCACGAGCAGGCTGCAAGAATACATCATTTAATAAAGGCGGTATGTCCTTGTAGACAGCGTCTTTCGGCTTTATCCACAAAAGGAGCTCTATAGGCATCGAATACGTGGAACAGGCGGATCAAGTTACAAGTCCTCTGTGTCCAGTCCCACAATTTGCAAACTATTTGTTTAGACCTGCTGTACTTCTTGGCTTATTACGGGCTGGACAGCCACCTACTAGTCTGCAGAAGAACGTCTTCTAACATTCGTGGAAGATGAGTTGCTAGAAGCCTGCAATACTTCTGCGTCTTCAGTTTACTATGAAACACTGGCCTATGAGCTAACGTTTCACTATCCCACGCCACATGTTTATACTCCATAGTCCATATATTACAACTGATGAAGCAAAGGGAATTGTCAACAGGCCAGTAGTGCATGTTTTGACGGTTTACCTGGCCATGATTGATAAATATGGCTTCATTACTAAACAAGAGAAATGATACATCCAGAGTATCCTTTCTTAATGCCCAAGTACAGAAGTTAACACGAATGTCATAATTGTTTTCATGGGGCAATACGTGCCTTGACTACAAATGCATTCTGTGGAAACAGCACATCAATAGCACTTTCCTCACAGTATTTATGGTGCAAATTTTGGGTGATTGATCCTGCACATACTGCACCCGAGGGTCCAGAATGTCAGTCAGCAGAAGTAATCTGACAAAATGGCACGAAAATTCTTTCTACAACGATCCATCATTCCGGCTGTACGTTCAAGAGACTTTCAAGGAATTCCGACGTTAATCATTTACACACTCACCGATGGTGTTTAAATGTACAGAGTTACAGTGACATCTGACCTTGGTTTCTAGTTAATATACAGTTTTTGACAGTGTACTCAGTATCTGCACCATGAAGATATTAGCAGACTAATATTGGTATGATTTAAGGTTAAGAATACCATTTACAATAGTTGGCGAGCATACATAAAAGTAGTTGTGAGAACTAACCTTAGGTTGAAACCTATTATAATAATCTTGCGGACACTAGAGTAAAATTTGGATTCGGTATTTTGAGAATTAGAGCTTAAAACTACCAATACAGCGCGTTGTGCCTCTTTCTATCTATACAACCAGTATATTACTCCACTGACGTATTTCAGCTTCATAATTTCTTTCTGTTAGTATAACACAATAGAAGGTTCCCAAACAAAGAATATTTTCTCTATCAACGCTCTGCGACAACGATGAGGTAACTAGATGCTATATGTCAGGTAAGAGCTACTATTTGCATTCCAGCAGTGCGGGCATTATCCAGTGTGGGAAGAGACTGTGTTTCCACGTGCAAGGATTTTGGTAGGAAGTTATTATAACAAGTGAACGCTTTCTAGGGAAATGGCTCTTTTAGCTATAAATGGTTATGCATACGAAATTACTAAAATTGAAAACAATTAAATATTTCGAGTTGATGTGTTGCGATGCGCCCTGGTAAACCAGCAGGACAGGACAGGAAAGGGGCCAAATTAAGCGACTGTCAGTTACACTCGAACATACATTTTATTTGATCAAACATTACAAGAGCGAAGAGAAATTTGTTTAAAGAAAAAAACACAGCTTTAATTTTGGAACTTAATTAGCGGCTGAATACGTCATACAATCTCATGCCTTAAGGGCAAGACCACTTTAATTTGAAGAAGGCTGAAAGCCAATAACTTAAAACTCAACCAAAATCTGAAATTTTAAAGGCAAAGCATTATCTTAAAACAGTTCCTTAATCAGGCTGGAGGCCCAGAAAGTCTCACACTTTAAGAGCAAAACAACTCAAATTCAAAATCGCCTCAAGGCCCAACACTTAGGAGTCAATGACATAAAGTTTCAAAGACTTTACGTAAAACAGTTCTTAAATTAGGCTGAAGACCCAAACCATCTGGTGCCTTAAGTACAAAACAACCTTAATCTAAAAATCAGCTAGAAGCCATACAAGTTCAAACAACAAGAACAAACAAGAAAAGGCAGTACACCCAAGGGCGCTCAGAAGTTCCGACGGTTGGCCAGGAATTCAAACACTAACGCTCGCTTAGGTGAGACAGACAGTCGGCCCAACCATTGTCAATCCGACGACAACCCAACCGACAGACAGTCAACGGACCTACCGACAGGATAACCTTTGATTCACCCGACCAGCACACGACATTGAGTTCAATGGAACAATGTAGAAGGTATCAGCGACGACAACCAATTATACATTGAGCTTTCAAACTACACAACATGCTGGACAGTGACAACATGATGAGGAAAATACACTGACTCAACTTACGTCAACGGCCAGGGCAGGTAGCCAGAACGTTAACAGCCACAAGGCAAAAGATTCGATGTAGCACTTCAATTCAAATAACCAAGCACATTAAACTCCACCGGAGGGTGGCTAAAATCCCCTAAACGACACAATATGAACAGTCGTGACTTGCTGGTATATTATGTCGAAACTCAACTTTCATGTCCAGGATCGGTGAGCCACGAACCTTGTAGCAATGGGAACAGCACCACACACTCTGACACCGCATAGAGGCCACCAGTAGACCCGGCCAAACTACACGTCATGGAGATTTCCTCGCTGTTCCACACCAACCGACCAACGGCCAGGCCCAGAAACAATGAAAGGACCAAATATACGTCGGCTGATGAGACGAACAACCGAACGACCAACCAACGGTCGTCCCGTTCCAATCTCCCTCATGTCATGTGTGTCGCCAGCGGTCGGCGAGCACTGGCTGTCGGCACCTCACCGGCGCTCCGTCCCTACTTCACTGCTGCAGAATCCCGACTGCACTGCTGGTCCGTCCCGAATTGACTGCCAGACCCACGACGACCCAGAAATACTATCGGTCGCTCCAGAGATGGTACGACAGTGCATTTATAGATATGTGCTGCTGCTGCTACTCAAGGGCAAGTAAGGCAGGAAGTTAGTGACACCAGTAAATGGAATAAGAAAACCTGACGACAGAACCGTAGTAGAAGATGACAAGCAATAAATGGTATAAGCGCGATCTGTGCACAGCTCACGTAGCCCATGTTTCCTAACTGGACTGATTTAATAGTAGCTGATGAACTGCGGTTGACACTTCGAAGTTTGCGAAATTTAAAGGCTTTAGGCATATGCAACTACATCTACAACTGCACTGATACTTTGCAAACCAAATTTAAGTGCCTGGCAGAGGATTCATCGAATCACCCTCACAATTCTCCATTATTCCAATCTCGTACTGCGCGCCGGAAGAACGAACACCTATATCTTTCAGTAGTAGTTATGATTTCCCTTCTTTTATCGTGGTGATCATTTCTGCCTACGTAGGTCGGCGTCAACAAACTATTTTCGCATTCGGAGGAGAAAGTTGGTGATTGGAAATTCGTCAGAAGATTCCTCCGCATTGAAAAATATCTTTGTTTTAATGGTGTCCAGCCCAAATGCTGTATATTTTCAGTGACACACTCTCCCCTATTTCGCGACAGTAAAAACATTCTGCCGTTCTTTGAACTTTCTCGATGTACTCTGTCAATAATATCCGGTAAGAATCCCACACAGAACAGCAGTATTCTAAAAGAGGATGGACAATTGTAGTGTAAGCAGTCGTCTTCGTAGAGTGTGCTGCTAACTAAACGCAGTCTTTGGTTAGCCTTCCCCACAATATTTTCAATGTGTTCCTTCCAATCCAGGTTGTTCGTAATTGTAATTCCTAGGTATTTAGTTGAATTTACAGCATTTATATTTGACTGATTGATCGCGTAGCCCAATTTTAACGGATTCCATTTAGCAATCACGTGGGTAACCTCACAATTTTCGTTATTTAGGGTCAACTGCCAATTTTCGCACCATTCAGATATCTTTTCCATATCATTTTGCAGTTTGTTTTGATCTTCGGCTTACTATACTAGTCGATAAACTACAGCGTCATCTGCAAACAAACTAAGACAGTTCAAATGGTTCAAATGGCTCCAAGCACTATGAGACTTAACTTTTGATGTCATCAGTCCCCTAGACTTAGAACTAATTGAACCTAACTAACCTGAGGCAGGATTCGAACCTGCCACCGTAGCAGCAGCGCGGTTCCGGACTGAAGCTACCAGACCTGCTCGGTCACAGCGGCCGGCACTTAAGACGGCGATTGTCTCCCAAATCATTTACATTGATAAGAAACAGAAATGTGTCTATAACTCTACCGTGGGGAACGCCAGAAATTACTTCTGTTTTTCTGGATGACTTTCAGTCAATTACTACGAACTGTGACATCTCTGACAGGAAATCACAAGTCCACTCACATAACTGAGACGATATTCCACAAACACGCAATTTCACTACAAGCCTCTTGTGTGGTACAGTGTCAAAAGCCTTCCAGATACACGAAATCAATTTGAAATCCCTTGTCGATAGCATTCAACACTTCATCTGAGTAAGGAGATTGTTGTTTTTCACAAGAACGATGTTTTCAAAAGCCGTGTTGACTGTGTGTCAGTAGACGGTTTTCGTCGAGGTAATTCGTAACGCTCTGTAGTGTCAAAAACGGTTCAATTGGCTCTGAGCACTATGGGACTTAATATCTATGGTCATCAGTCTCCTAGAACTTAGAACTACTTAAACCTAACTAACCTAAGGACATCACACACATCCATGCCCGAGGCAAGATTCGAACCTGCGACCGTAGCGGTCGCGCGGTTCCGGACTGATCGCCTAGAACCGCGAGACCACCGCGGCCGGCTCTGTAGTGTCCAACGGTCGGCAGGAGAGAAGTAACAGACAATTTGAACACACTTTATTACGACTAAAGAAAAGGAAAAAGAAAAAAAACGCTTTCTTGGCATACACAAAGTTTTAAATGCAAGAATAACAAGAAAACCCACAACTTATGTGGTGGAAAACCAAATAAGGAAACAAGATAATGGCAGGAAATACTGACCAAAATTTATTATACCAATACAAAGCATAACGCGCTACTATCAATGCTACGACGAGTGTATACAATGCTATGGCCAGAGTTAGTACTGGCCAGGGCTGTTCCTAGCGGTAGGTTAAAACTGCTGGTCTGACTGTCTCAGCGTGCTTACAAGGCCACTCCGGTGGAATGCTACATTAGTAATATGAGTTCCGATTGGCGGAACACCGTCACATTTACTCTGGCGAAGTAGTTCTGTGTTTATTTGGAAAGTCTGTTATTGTTTATATCCGCTGGCGATGTTTCGCTCCGTGCTCCTGTAAGGAGGTCTTGAACCCATCTTGTGTGTCGGTTGTGCAGGCTCTTTGACTAATAAGAGTCCTCTACGGCACTTCAGCCCCAGGGAAAATGAATGCACAGCACCACAAACGTCAATAGGGTTAGGGGCTTCCTAGTCGATATCCATGGGTTCGTGGCCAGCAGGGGTGGGAGGCGGCGATGCAGCACGGACAGCTGGCGACGGAGACAGCAGCTGAGGCCGAGGTGGAAGCGGAGGTTCAGCCACAGGGCAGATGGCGATAGGCACTGGCAGCTCCCCCAGGGCGTCGTGGTCTACCAAATGGAGGCAGAGATGGTTGAGGCGCCGGCAGGCAGTGGAACCGTCGGCCCACCAGTCAGACACCATCGCCTGCCCGCAGAGCTTGACCACAGGCACCCAGTGCGCCCATGGATGAGAGAAGATCCGTGCCCAGACCTCCTGCCCAACGTGAAAGAAATGTGCCGGTGGGCAGGCCGGAGGGTGAGAAGCCTCGGGAACCAGGACAGATAAGGGAGAGCTGCATGGTCGACCGTGAAGTATCTCCACTGCACTTTTACGGGCGTGGGGCGGCGCAATATGTAGCCAAAAAAAGGAGCACGGCCTCCTACAGTGGGTGATAGCTGAGCAGCTTATCGAGCTGGCTCTTAAACGTCTGCACAAAATGTTTTGTCTGACCATTTGACACAGGGTGAAAAGGGAAGTCTGGACCTTGGAAATTCCATTGACAGTATAGAGCTGCTTGAACTTGGTCGAAGTAATTGTGGACCATTATATGTAACAATGGTTTTGGGGGGTCCCTCGATAGCCAACTGACGCCAGAGAATTTTGATAGTCTCAGCATAAATGGTGTTCATCGTGCGGGAGACACATTAGTATCCCGACTCGAGTCGATCAGAATGAGCCATGAAACGGCCCTGCGAAATCTATAAATAGAGACGTTCTCATCGAGCAGCTGCATCTCGTCACGAGAAAACTACTGGCGTGAGGTGCTGCCTGACGTGATTGGCATGTGCTGCAGGCTGACACGATGGAGGCACATTTTTATGCAAACCACTCCAATAAAGTTGACGGGCCAGCTGTTTCGTGAGGAGAGTGCACCAATAGGCAGTGTGGAGGAGGTCGAGGACAAGGTGGTGCAATGGATGCGGTATGACCACCAAGGGGAAATCAGAATTCAATGCTATGGGATCACTCCACTGTGGAAAAAGAGACTGTGCTGATGATACAAGAAATGACAGCTGGTCGGCCAATTTGCAGAGATGTGGCAGCGGAGAGTTTGCAGTGTTTAATCCTGAGTGGTGGCCCGCCGGACTGAATCGGCATCCAACGGAAGCGCGTCCAGAGCTGCGTCCATGTCCGGTGCCACATGAAAGCGAACGTAGGAGGAGAACTCACGGCCCGACCCGTCAAGCACTCGGTGCAGAATATCGGTGCTTGTAGCCATTCCGAGGTGCGATAGACAATATCAGCGTCGATCGTCGCCAGAAAGAGCTCCCAACTCTGGGCTGTTCGGGAGGGCAAAGCAGCACCCAGGTGAAACAAAGAAACCAGAGGTTTGTGGTCGGTCTACAGACTAAAATGACGACCATACACGAAATCGCATAACTTCTTCAGGGCTAATTCCAGCACCAAGGCTACCTTTTTAATCGGATTATATTTGGTTTGAGCATCGGTCTATTTTTTGGATGCAGAAGCCACTGGCCTCTCAACACCATTGACCACTTCCGAGAGGACCGCTCCCAAGCTATAGTCCAAAGCATCTGCTACGACGATAAGGGACAGGGAAAGATCGTAAGCAGCCAGAAAAAGAGGGCAGGAGAGACCTGACTAGAGATGTGTCCCAAACCCAAGGCGCACCCTTTCCCATTAACCCAGTCGGGGGTGCCGAAATCACGGTGGTGTGGGGTATAAAACGCCAATAACGGTTGATTTGACCGAAGACACATTCCAGTTGCTTCACGTTGGTGAGGGGCGGCAGGTTTTGAGTCACCTCGACATAGTCCTTAGAGGCGTACAAGTCGCGGGCGTCAATCGCCAACCTGCTGCTACTGGCCTCTAGCGCAAAAAAGTCACGCTTTTCCTTCTGGCAACGCAGGTTAGCCTCGGAAAATACCTGACACTGGTCATGTCAAACGGGAGGCGGTTGAACCGGAAAATGCCACTCGGGGTTTCGATAACTAGGATCTGCTGCGATTCCTCGTTCAACATCAGCTGCAAATAAGCATCGCACAAATCAATTTTGGCGAAAACGTTCGGTCCCGCAAGACATGTGAGTGTGTCATCCACCGGGATATGTATCGATGACGGACTGAGAATTGACCGTGACCTAAAAACGTTACAGATGCGTAAAGCACCATTCGGCTGCTCGAATATCAGACAGGCGTGCCTCAGTGACTGTGTGCGATGGGAGAAAGCATGCCTTCTTCTTGTAAGCGGCGAAGTTCCACCAGGAGCCTATCTTGGAGATCAAAGGTGACCAGGTGGGCCTTAAAAATGAGCGAACATCAGACAGAAGAAGCTGAACATCTGCAGTGAAACCCTTCAAATGTTCAAATGTGTGTGAAATCTTATGGGACTTAACTGCTAAGGCCATCAGTCCCTAAGCTTACGCACTACTTAACCTATATTATCGTAAGGACGAACACACACACACGTGCCCGAGGGAGGACTCGAACTTCCGCCGGGACCTGCCGCACAGTCCATGACTGCAGCCACTTAGAACGAATCCCTTCACACTTGGTGTGGAGGATAGAACAACTTTTCGTGTATGATGAGCAACGGTGCGAAGAGGGTATCTGATGACGTAATCGTCCTGCACTGATGAACACAGACGATCAAAAATATTCACACCCAGCAGGTTAGCAGCGCTGGGAGGTCCGACCACCATAAACTGAGTGGTGAAGGAACGACCGTTGTAAGAGATTTGTGTGGAAAAAGTGACGTCGACTGATATAGAGCGATTACTGAAACTGCGCAAAGCGCGAATGTATGGGGATTAAGCCAGTGAGCCCAAGCGTTGGTATATGGCACCATCCATAATGGAAACGGGTGATGTACCAGTTTGGAAGACCACCGGAATATGCGAGACCACAAGCCAAGGAGAAAACTAGCACCCAACTGGGGAATGATCGAGAATACTTGGGTGTCAAATGAATGCAAGGCTTACAGGTCCTGAGGTGATGATTTGTGACAAGCCTGTGCATCCGCAGGTAGTGTGGAATCTGCGCAATGTTTCTGCGAAGCCAGACACACCATGGGGGTATGGCCACTCGGCTGCAATCTGTGCATCATGCTCGCCATTGGGGGCACTCTGACCATTGGCGAGTCCGGAAACAGTCCGGACAGGATGGAAGCCGGGTGAAAGACTTCCTGTCACGGTATGGACCAACGAATCTACGAGACTCACACTCGGTGCTAGGCAACTGGTGAGTGGCGAAAACAGCTGGATCAAAACACGATGGTTGAAGCCCGTGAGACTGCTCAAGCGCACGAATGATCGCTGGACGGGTATCGGGGGACGGGTCCTGTAACTTCAGCCTGAAGATCCTCATCTGGTGCGAGAAACACCAACATATCGCGAATCAACGAAGAGGCTTGAGACAGCTGGCTACATTGGCTCGCCGGAATTTACAATCACGGGAGAGAGCCAGGGGTGTCGTAATCCATTCCCGGTAAGTCTGACCAGGTGAATTTTGACAAGAGAAAAAAAGCCTGACGTACGGAGGTGGCGTGTATTTATGCGTCAAAGTACTCGAAAAGGCAGCCCTTAATACGGGTAAATGAGAGATCGCGAGGGGACAGCCCAGGGTTCAATTGTTGAATTAAACGATACATCTGTGAACCGACTTTTGCTAAAAAGAACGCCATACTCCGAGTTTCGTCGTGGATCCAATGTGCCAGTAATTGTTGTTCCAACTGTTCGACATAATTAGACCATGGTTCGCCAAACCTATCTAAAGCCGGAAACATCGGTGCAGCCACGTGCAAAGTGTTCCACTTACCTGCGATGGAATCAACCCTTTGAGCTACCTCTTGCAACCCTGGCGAGTGAAGCCGAAGTTTTGTACGCGTGAGCGCTGCCTAAATCTGCTCTAGAATTTCCACTAAGGACTGAAGAAGTTCCTCGGAGGAGGCGATTTAATTCGAAAATGAAATTTTTATCCTCTTTACCAATAACTGAAGTGTTCTGAGGTCAGCAGCAAAGAACAAACAGTTAATTTGAACACACTATATTTTATAATTAACGAATTCTTGACATACACAAGTTTTAAACGCAAAAAAAAAAAACACCGCAACTCTTGTGGTGGCAAACCAGATAAGGAAACAAGACAGTGAAAGAAAATGCTGACCAAAATCTACTGTATCAGTTACAAAATATAACGTGCTACTATCAAAGCTACAGCGAGTGTATACAGTGCTAGGACCGGCGTAAGTACTGGCCGGAGCTGTTTCTAGCCTTAGATAAACACTGCCAGTCTCACCGACCGGGCGTGCTTACAATGCCAGGTAGGTGGAGTGCTACATGATTCATATGAGTTTCGATTGATGGAACACTGTCACATGTCTGGCGACGCCAGTTATTTTTTATATCCGCTGGCGATGTTTCTCTCCGCGCAACCCATTTTGCATGTCGGTTGAGAGGGTCCTCTAATAGTAAGGGGCCGCTATGACATGTTCGAACACAATACGTGTTCCAAAATCGTGCTGCATATCGACGTTAATGATATGGGGCAGTAATTTAGTGGACTACTCCTACTATCTTTCTTGAACATTGGTGTGACGGTACAACCTTCCAGTGTTTCGTTACGGATCTTTCGTCGAGCAATTGACTGTATATGATTGTTAAGTTTGGAGCTATTGCATCAGCATACTCTCAAAGGAACCTAACTGGTACACGGTCTGGATCAGAAAACTTGCTTTTATTAAGTAGTTTAAGTTGTTTCACAAGTCCGAGGATATCTTCTACGTTACAACGTTACTGGTCTGATTCGAATCCTGGTCTTCTTTGGTGAAGGAATTTTGGAAGGCTGTGTTTAGTAATTCTGTTTTGGGAGCACTGCATTCGATAGTATCTCCACTGTTATTAAGCAGAGAAGGAGGCACTGATTGTATGTTTAACCATGAAGAAATGTAGCGCTGATTGAATGTATTCGTTTCGTTCACTTAAGTAAATTTCGAACGGGCGCCGTTCCAAGACTGTTGAAACCATTAAGAAGTCGGCAGTAGCACAGATACGGCTAGTAAAAGGCTAGATCAGCAAGTATTTCAAGGGTAATAGAGGGGAGTAGGGATGTGCACTAAAACCTCACGGGGTTACTTCAAAGGCATTAACTGAATATTACTGTTTCATCTCGCGGAGAGTGAAACGTGCGGCACTGCTATAGGTGGGCTAGAAAGCAATTTTATTTGAAGCAACTAAGAAACTTAAACGAATTTCAAGTCAGTAACATAGACCAGTGTTTCTTATTCATCACAAAGCCAGCAGAGTTAATTAGTCTTTCACTGTTGTTCAGCACAATATACACGAACTATTACCAATGAGAAAACCTTGTCTACAAGCTTCCATTTTGTAATCGTTGGTTGAAGTGCGGATTTGATGTCGTCAACCGCTAAGAGTTTTAGAGCAGTGTGTTGTGTCGCAGGTTGCTTTGTACCAAGAACATTTGTGGTAGTAACTACATACGAGCGGTATCAAGACCAATCTCTGTGGAAAGACTGTAAAGCATAAACGATCACAATACAATAACAACAATAACCAACCTCGTGGTTGCTTAATATGTTATTTCATTCCAAGTACAACCCATTATTTACAGTCAAACACGCTGCATATAAAAGACTAGGGTAGCGTTCGTTGATTCTCTCACGTAAGCTGTTTGTTTTCCTGTAATCGAATTTTTATGTTGTTCATGAACTTCAATATCTACGCTTTCCACGAAAATTAAGACCACAGAAGCATGACTTTTTCCGAATATACTTCAAAAACCGATTCTGGTAGCTGGAGTTGGAGGTCGTTGTTTATTCTGTCCTTTGAGTTTTCGTGGCGATATTACATTAGAAACTTTCAAATCCTAACACATATTTCTTTAGAAGACAAATACCAATTTTCATAGATTTAGATTTTAAAATGTTTTAAAATCTAGACAAATTTGCGTAAAAGTTTTTATCCCCTATTTCACCCTCGTAGGGGTTAAATTTCCAAAAACACTGAAATACCTAATTTTTTTATATCCGACCGAGAAGCAAATACATATTTTCATTGATTTAGCATTTAAATAGTTTTGTAATGAAATATTTTGATAAAACATTTCATCTCCCTGTTTCAACACCAGGTTCTAGGTGCTTTAGCCTGGAACCGCGCGACCACTACGGTCGCAGGTTCGAGTCCCGCCTCGGGCATGGATGTGTGTAATGTCCTTAGGTTAGTTTGGTTTACGTAGTTCTAAGTTCTAGGGGACTGATGACCTCAGATGTTAAGTCCCAATGTGCTCAGAGCCATTTTTTGTTTCACCACCTTACTGGTTGAATTCCCCTAACCACAAACAAACACACACACACACACACACACACACACACACACACACACACACACACACACACACACATATATATATATATATATATATATATATATATATATATATATATATATATATAGATGCAGTTTTAAAAATTTTTAATAGTTCTCTAATATTGACTTCCTTAAAAAAAGCTTTCACCCATTATTTCATTCCAGTAGGCGTTAAGTTTCCAAATGTGCTCCAGCTCGTGTATATTTCTGACAAAGAAAGCAAATATCAATTTTCGTAGTTCTAGTTTCAAAATTGCCTTAACAGCAATATAATTTCAAAATACATTTCATTCCCTGTTTCACCACATTGGGGGTGGGTTTTGAATAATCCTTTCTTAAGCAATGCCTACGGTACAAGATAAACACCATCACCAAATTTCAACTTTCTACACTTATCAGTTTAGGTTCGGCGATAATGTGTCAGTCAGTCAGGACGGACATGTTTTATCTACAGATGTACAGTAAACGTCCAGTCGATCACCAGCCGATCACATCTACCGTCTCAGCACCAATGAATATCAAAGTGAAGTTTTTACAGTCTTTATTGAGTAGGCATGCGCAAGGTCGTGGAATAAAACGAGAGACGAGGTGATAGGATGGTAACGTTTTGCCAAAACACATACTAAGGTTTAACAGGACTACTTCTAGATCTCAAATACAAGCATCAAAAAAAGTTTTGCATCACTCTGGTTCTCAGAATTCCTGAAGATAGACATTAACTGTGGATATCGTATCACGAGACACAGTCCCATTGACTGTCCAGAGACGTCAATAAACCCGAACAACGATCTAAGCAACCATGCATGAACAGCGAATGTTAGACGAGGGAGTCCGACAGCCAATTAGTTCGAGTCATTCTACCAGGCAGGAGGTACACGGCTCGTGTTGTCTGTGGTTCAACCATGCCTAGACGGTCGATACCGCGGTTCGATCGATTCTGCATTGTTACTTTGTACCACAAAAAGGTCTCAACAAGTGAAGTGTCCAGGCCTCTCGGAGTGAACCAAAGCGATGTTGTTCGGACATGGAGGAGATAAAGAGAGATAGGAACTGTGAATGACATGCTTCGCTCAGGCCGTCCAGGTACTACTACCACAGTCAATGACCGCTACCTGCGAATTATGGTCGGAGGACTCCTGACAGCAAAGCCACCATGTTGAATAATGCTTTTCGTGCAGCTACAGGACGTCGTGTTACGACTCAAACTGTGCGAAATAGGCTGCATGATGCGCAGCTTGATTTCCGACTTCCATGGCGAGGTCCAGTTTTGTAAACGCACCATGCAGTGTGGTACAGATGGGCCCAACAACATGCCGCGTGTATCGGTCAGGATATGGCATCACTTTCTCTTCACCTATGAGTGTCGCATATGCTTACAACCAGACAATCGTCGGAGATTTGTTTGGAGGCAATCCGGTAAGGCTGAACGCCTTAGACACACAATTAAGCCAGTGCAGCAAGGTGGAGGTTCCCTGATGTTTTGGGGTGGCATTATGTGGGGACGACGTACGCCGCTGGTGGTCATGGAAGGCACCGTAACGGCTGTACGATAAGTGAATGCTATACTCCGACAGTGTAACCATATCGGTAGCATAGTGTAGAGGCATTCATCTTTATGGACGACAATTAGCACCCCCATCATGCACATCTTGTGAAGGTCTTCCTTCAGAATAAAAAAATCGATCGACTAGAGTGGCCAGCATGTTCTCCGGACATTCCTGCGATAGATTGAAAAGGGCTGTTCATGGGCGAAGTGTCCCACCAACCACTCTGAGGGATCTACACCGAATCGCCGTTAAGGAGTGGGACAATCTGGACCAACAGTGCCTTGATGAACTTATGGATAGTAGGCCACAATGAATACAGGCATGCGTCAATGCAAGAGGACCTGCTACTGCGTATTAGGGGTACCGGTGTGTACAGCAATCTGGAGCACCACCCCTGAAGGTCTCGCTGTACGGTGGTACAATATACAATGTGTGGTTTTCATAAGCAATTAAATGGGCGGAAATGATGTTTATGTTGATCCCTATTCGAATTTTCTGTACACGTTCGGAACTCTCGTAACCGAGGTGATGCAAAACTTTTTGATGTGTGTAGGAATCCTTGAAAGGAGGGCAACATAATTGTCTCGAATCCCTGTCTGGCAGATTCAGAGAAGCTATCTGTGAAGAATAGGAAAGGAATTTGAATTGAAGGTAAATAACGAGGAAACAAATTTCACGTCGACAGAAAGGAATTACGAGATAAGAAGGTGTTAAACCATAAAGATTTAGGTCCACGTGTTTGAAGATTAAGAAGGGTGTTGAATAACTGGTGGTGGTAGTAAATAACATAAATCATGAGAACTGTTAAATAGAAGCGAGGATATAAGCGGCTTTTATAGCACAACATTAACTCAATAAATCCATCCTATTGAAATTTTGATCGAGAAGAACAAAGTGAGGAAGACCATTATTACTATATGGGGCAGAAATATGGAGTAGAGGAGTATGCAGAGAGAAAGATAAAGGATTTTCAAAATGAAATCCTGCGGAATTCTTGGACCAATTTGTGAGGTAGGAGTATGCCACAGAAAGAATAATAGGGAGCTGAGGGATGTATATAATGAGCCCGATGCTATTGTGGAAGCCAAGACAAGGAGGCTGAGGCGGGCTATGTATGTCTACAGAAGAGAGCAGGGATCAAGATTAAGTACTGTGCCATTGAAGAAATCCGAAGGACAAAGCACACCGAAACTCAGATGAAGAGACCAAGTGGCCAAGAACCTTCAGATACTTGGAGCAAGTTAAGAAGTTGCCAATGACAGAACACTGTGGAGGAGGCTATTTGACGAGATGAGAAAACGAACTGCGGTTTGCGAGTGAGAGTAAGTGAGTAAGTAAGTGTTTCAAATAAATATCTGCGACCGTTAAGCAGCCGCTATCGTAAATCTTACGTAGAGAGCTTGTAAATACAAGAGATTAGGGCGTGTAAAGAGGCGTATTGATAGTCATTTTCCCCTCGCTGAATACGGTAGTGGAATAGAAAAGAAAATCGATAACATTGGCATGATGTACTCGATCACGCAGTGTACAGTGATTTTAGGTGTATATATGTTGATGTAGACAAAAACGAGTAAGACATTAAGTGGATATGAAGTGTAAATTAAATATACGTGTCTCAGATTTAGTTTTTACTGCTTAGCTGTTTTTGATTTTACAGTTTCTTCATTATACTGAATGCTATTTATAATACCAAATAAAGCCACAGCCTAAACATAGTTATATTATTGGTAAATATTTACACCATATTTTGTCATCTATTACATGAGTTTCAAAACCTCAGAAAACTATATAGTTTATCATAACAAAAGGTATAGTTTCAAGTGTCATACCTGTCAGTATAGACCTCAGTGAAGTTGGATTAGTAGCATTTTACGCGGAAGAACCTGGATTGAGGAGGGGAACTCTTCTGGAGCTTCATTTTCCAAACGATTACGTTCGAAGCAAGAGGAACGGACGATTATTTGAAAACATCTCTTTGGAAATACACTTCCTACCATCTAACCACTACATAAGATCTTCGATACATAAATAAATGTGTGTGTGTGTGTGTGTGTTGTGTGTATTTTTGTTTCTGTTTGTATTTCCTCAAATATTAACAGCAAAAATCAGGAGCAATATCACTTGTTAAAATCTGACCACGTGGTTGGCAAATCTTGCTGTCCATCTAACTAGAACGAAAATTCTACTATCACCTGGTGCACCCTAGCACAGGTGGGATGTCGAGAAGTTATAATCTATGGATAGCAATTTATTAGTTACAGTAACTAAAAATTTGGTCGACGTTGGAATAAACGCACCCCCTGTTACATCACATAAAGCACTTGCTGAGAAGTCCCCCTCTCGAAGATCCGAAGACCGTTTCTCTGAGCACCATGGCAAGGGCGTTTTACGACTGGAGTTTCCACCCCATTTAACAAGGCGTTTCTTCTGCTTAAGTGCAGTAGATCTCTCGTAATTGTCCTCAAGTTAGTACGACTAGAGCGGAAGAAACAAGCGGGAGCAGGAAGCCCTCGGTTTGTAGCAGCCGCCCTGAAACCAGAGGTCGATGGAGTTCCCCTATCATTCTCTAGCGGATTTCACAGGCAAAGTAGACTTACAGCAGAATTTAAACGGAATACAATTCTGAGTATGAATATTTCGTCAGAATTAAGGGCTACATTTATCCTGTACCGCAGGACAAAAAGATCGGTGTCGATGTTAATTTTTATATAACTCTTTACTCGTGATTAACCACAGTATAGATCCGGCAGCTTGTATTCACTGAAATTTTTAACGGAAGTAATATCAAACACTAACATTGTGTATTTGTGAAGTTTGATACTTTGTGATATTCTGGACATGCCATGTAACAGTCAACAGGAAACTAGTTTTTTTTTTTTCATTTTGAATGCGCAGCTACATGGAACGTCTTAAAGCTTCCGATAGCTGTACAGTGTCCGGCGTTGTGTAGCGATTGCTGTTGCTAAAATGGATCTTGTTAGTAGCCTGTTAGATTGCTGCCTAGACCAGTAATTTAAGATTTCTTATATTTAGTTATGGAACGTACTAGAAAATTCTTGGTAGGCCTACCTATAAGCAGGACTGCTCCCTGTCGTGAAGGTAACTCAGTTTCGTCTGTATTTTCATTCACGCTTAACGAACGAGTTTTCAGTGTGAAGTTCTAGACACCTGATTCTACCTGACAATGAAATAAGAACTGCAGTTTCAGGTCTGGTATGAAACTTAATAATACAGACGGAGAACCGCGTTACCGTTTATTTTATACTATACTTGCCTTGAAACAGTATTAGACCATAAACTAATAGCAATCGACATGCACGAACATGCCCTTGTTTAGGTCGATTTCTTTCTCTCATCTGTTTACGTAGATGTGGGAGCTACATAATCCTACTTGTGATGGCGGTTGGCTGTGTGTTTGCTAATACGGTTATCGTTTTTTCAGAAAAAAATGTTGCCTTGTCATATGATGATTTAATGCAAGGCCTTTAAGACTTGCCTTCATTAGTTTCAACGGTCTAACGTCGTCAAAAACTACTTGTGTGTTTAATCACTATCGTAAATAATGATGTAGGCGTACTAAAATAATCGTCGTTGCTAGTAGCTAAATAAGAAGTTTTCATCATGAGTTTAGTAACGAAAGAAACAGGCAGTTCCCACAGGAACTGTGTACCCTAATATTTGGAAAATGTCACTCACTTTTGAAAATTATCTTAATAAATACAAAAGATAAAGAAGATTATGTGAATGTGCACCTCTTTGCTGCACTGATGAGTTGTCTCTTTCTCAATGTATAGTCTGCTTATGATTGTAAGCTGTTTCTTACCAAAACATTTCACTCGTAGAAAACATATATGTGCAGTAGCTTACCACACGTTTATAGTTAAGATGTAAATCAGCTTGCGTGAATGAGAAGAACTTCTGATATGAGAATGTAAATGAAATAAGCCCTTTCCAGACGAACCCTTTCTGTTACAAAAAAAAGACTCTCATCTCTAATGAGAATAATTATATTCAGCACGGTTATCTGACCCTGTGAAATTGAAAACTTGTGTCTCCTCTATTTGGCTTACCTTCGTCGCAATGGAAAATGCCGTGCGGCTGGTCCCGGCGGAAGTTCGAGTCCTCCCTCAGGCATGGGTGTGTGTGTTTGTCCTTAGGATAATTTAGGTTAAGTAGTGTGTAAGCTTAGGGACTGATGACCTTAGCAGTTGTGTCCCATAAGATTTCACACACATTTGAACATTTTGAGTATAGGCTGCCGACATCTGGGAAATGACTAGCCGAACCCTGCCCTCCAACTCTTCGAGCGTGTGGCGATTGGTTGGATACACCTTGTCGTTTAAAATTCCCCAAAGATAAAAATCACATCGATTTAGACCTGAAGAACGAGGAGGCCAGAACTATAATCAAGAACAAAATGGATCAAATGACTCTGTGCACTACGGTCGGGTGGTAGAAGCTATTAATGCGTATTATGTAAACTGAAGTCATATTTGCATATGACAGTCTCGTTTCTGAATGATGCATCATATAGTGATACGACGAACTTTGTTATATGAAATTGTTAATGTTCTACCACTATAATAATCGTATGCATCTGTTGGACATTCGTAGCAATAATTACATGGTCCTTCATTTGCACGTCTTGGCTTGTTATTAATTTACTGTCGTATATATTGACTAGTTGCCTGATAAACGATGCGATATAGCTCAGTGTGGTGAACGCCACCTATGATGGATGCCCCCGGATGGAGCACATTGCCCGTCCGTGCGCCCAGTATAACAAAGGTAGTGGCGGAGGAGATACGGTGCGTTATGTAATTTTACTTACGTTCGAAACAGGCTTACGTCTGTTGATTTTATTGGTCGTGACGCAGCCACTGGGCTAAGACATTTTTCATTTATTAGTGTGTATGTAAGTAAAATGTCATCACTTACGTAATTTTGAAGTTTATGTGTAGATTGTGCCACTGGTCTAGATGTGATTTTGATCATTTTTAGGACTTCTGAAGACGGCTATATTATTATAGCAGAAACAATGGTCAAGATTTAAAATAAACATAATTTAGTGCAACTGTGGGCAGTATTTCATTTGAGATAAAATATGTTCATTCGTAACATTAAATCCGAATCTTATCAAAATAGTATCTGTCTTAGAAAATCCGATTCAGTGCATAATTAAAATATTCTTATAGTAATAATAATACCTTCCATCAGGTCAATCAAATAACCCCAAAGAGCACCATGTTCTGCGTCCTTCTTGTACAAGCCCACTGCCACGACACTCCGCTACAACTCCCTGTCTCCTCTCCTCGTAGTCAACACTTAACACCCGTGCATCTTCGCAGAGAAAAGATTACCTAACTAGTTTCCGGGCAGAGCAATGTCTCTGACGAAGCTGTGCGCTAAACGATACAAATGTTACATGCACCTCCAAAGGAATCCGAAAACAAGAACATTATCTTTAAAATTATATATACACATCTTCCACTGGAACCACGTATGCTACAGAAAACACACATGATTAACCTGTACAGCAGACTGAAGAGAAACCATTTGCTCAGGGGCCTCTTCTAGATGTAAAAGAAGATAATGTTTCTTGAAAATTGATAAATTTTCTGACAAATCAGTTTCCAAGTACTGGAAGTAGTTAATTAACTTAATACCCTAGGATACACGATATGTAGTACCAGTGTACATTTTTCGTGGTACTAGAGGGAGCTGCTGAGGGCAAAAGTGTCCAAGACGTAGGTTACAAGTGATACTCAGAAATGAAGAGGTCGGCACGGAAGAAGCATGGCGACCCGCAATAAACCAGTCAAAAGTATAATACATTTTCCGTGAATCTTTTACAGGCAATAGAAGTTCAAAATTCGGATGCTCATGCATCTGATAGTTATTCTTGAGAGTCTGGTCAAGTTTCTTAAAAAGATTCTCTTGACAGTATGATTTCCGTCTACGACGAAACTAATGTAAATTCAAGAGTTGATGTTGGCACAGCTATATTTAGAAGAACATCTTTACATGTTATTAAAACAGCTTAAAAATATATTTCTGTGAGTTTTACCATTGGGTTCCACAAGCAGTAGACCATTGTGTAATCGCGTATGAAGATGCACTTGCGAAGGGGTATGAGATAATATGGGTTAAATACCTGCTATGATAATAACAGATGATTTATTGGTTTCTATTCTTCTCTTCTGTAGAATTTTGGGACATTTTCGTAAAAGATAGTGAATCTTTTTCCATTTTTCCCAGCTATTATTGCAACACATATCTACAAGGTGCGAAATTTTGTTCGAAAATCACTTTCCGAAGCTATCGGCAATGGAACATAGCTACAGAAGACTGTATGGACGCCTCATGGGTTTACAAACATTACATAAAATAAATTCGAGTAACTTACATTCACTTGACACAATAAAGGTAACGTAACTGTATGGACTCTCTTTTCCTTTTCCTCTGTTTACATGAACTGTTGGAGATAGCGTCCGCTCGCGAAGATTGTGCTCTCGGATTTCACCTCTGCTGACTGTGAATTTTGTGCTCACTATGGGACGAGACCACGGGAATCGCCACACCCGGGACGGAGGATAACCTCGTTCTGCGTAGTGGTACCGTGTTGCCGCATGTGCTCAACTCGGTTTTATGCCGACACGGCGGGTTTACGAGCGCACCCTGCTGCTGTAGGGAACGCACTCCACTGTTGTTCGCTGCTGCGGGAAGCTGCTGACACGCACCGACATAGTGTGACTCTTCACGCCGTCGAGTCAGATTATTCTGTCTTCTCCATGAAAAGTCAGTAAACCATTGTTCATTACGGATTAATTACAATCTTTCCGGAGTTGCAGTCAGATATGTAGAGGCAACAGACGACACTTTACCTTGTATTTTTTAAATAAGCCCGAAACAACTACAAATAAATATTTCAGGATCAATGAGGTCTATGCTCACATGATACACTGCGAACTATGGGTGAAGGGCAACAGACAGATAAAATATTTCTAGATTCCCGGAAAACATGTAACAAAAGGTCTCACTGCTGGCTATTAGCGAGAATAGGAGCATATGGAATAGGTACACAGATATGTGAGTGGCTCTAAGACTTCTTAAATAATAGAACCCAGTACGTTCTCCTCGAAGGCGAGTTTTCATCAGAGACAAGAGCGTCGTCTGCATACAGAGCGCTGCAACGACCTATACTTGAGTACTGCTCGACTGTTTGGGAACCGTACCAGGTCGGGTTGAAGGAGGACGTCGAAGCAATTCAGAGGCGGGCTGCTAGAGTTGCTATCGGTAGGTTCGAACAACACGTAAGAGTTACGGAGATGCTTCAGGAGCTCAAATGGGAATCGCTGGAGGGAAGGCGACGTTCATTCCGAGAAACACTACTATGAAAATTTGGAGAACCGGCGTCTGAAGCTGTCTTCCGAACGATTGTAGCCGGCCAGTGTGGCCGAGCGGTTCTAGGCGCTTCAGTCAGGAACCGCGCGAACGCTACGATCGCAGGTTCGACTCCTGCCTCGGGCATGGATGTGTGTGATGTCCTTAGGTTATTTGGGTTTAAGTGGGTCTAAGTTCTAGGGGACTGATGACCTGAGATGTTAAGTCCCATAGTGCTCAGAGCCATTTGATTTTTCTAAAGATTGTATTTCCGCCAACATACACTGCGCGTAAGGA
This sequence comes from Schistocerca piceifrons, assembly GCF_021461385.2. Taxonomy (NCBI): domain Eukaryota; kingdom Metazoa; phylum Arthropoda; class Insecta; order Orthoptera; family Acrididae; genus Schistocerca; species Schistocerca piceifrons. The sequence continues at coordinate 159,482,176 of NC_060139.1, read as the reverse complement.
CCTCGAAGATGAGACATGAGAAATTAGGGCCCATACGGAGGCCTATGGACAGTCGTTTATCCCTCGCTCTATTTGCGAGTGGAACAGGAAAGGAATTGATTTAGTATTGGTGCAGGGTGCCATCCGCCACCCACCGTAAGGTGGCTTGTGGAGTAATGTAGACGTAGAATTAATAGTGCGTTTGAAGTACGTGTTTACACCAACATCTACTCCCTTCAAGCCATTTGATAGTGCATGTGGGACAGTGCTATGTATATCACTGGCGCTTGCCACCTCCCCTGTCATAATCACGAATGTCCGCGGAAGGAACGGTTGATAATAACCTGTATGTGAACTCAGATCTGTCCAATTTCACAGTCATACACTCTTCGCGAGAAATTCGTAGGCGAAAGCTACGAGTCGAGTGACTGTTCTAGGAACGTTCGATCTCGGTATCTTAACAATATATCACAGCGTGATGTCCAACTTTCAGTTACTGAAGTTAAGGGGCTCCGGAACGCCCTATACTTTCAATGTTAAAATAACGCTTATAAATTACATCTTTCCTCACAAAGTATTTGAGGTGGGAAGTTGAACTTTTTACAGATTATTTATTGGAATATGGGCTACAACTTAACACAGGGATTTTACAAAATTTTAGTTCAGTTATTAAAGATGATTTTTTTTTTCAATTGTAATGAAATTTCACAACATTTTTTTGCATTTTTTATGTATATATTCAAAAATATACGGTTTTTTTTCGGAAAAAGGCTGTGTTAAATTATGCAGAAGGTACTGTGTAACATTTACTGAAAGTTTGAAACAAATATGTTTGGAAGATCCTTAGAAAACATGTAATTAGCATGAGAAAATAAAAGTTTTGGGAATCGAGCGACAAAGATTGGATTAACTTTTTAGTGCATTCCAGGTCCATAGGATGGATTATCTTCATCCTCTGCAAAATCCTCCTCCAGCTTCCTCTTGTTCCTCCTCCTGTTTACTCTTGCTTGTATTTCTAGACTCTTTACAGCCCTGTCTGCAGCCCGAAGGCGTTCCTTGTCTAAAGCAAGCATCGCTCGTTGTTGTGTTCGTAGATTTTGCTACCATTTTCTTCAGTTGCAGTTACTGCAACACTGTTCCAAAAGGTGGTCATGTATGAACACTTATCACATTTCAGTTGTATTTCACTAGCAAGTCCTACGTGCTTTATTATGGAGAGTTCCAGACCAACTTCACTACAATGAATACATCTTACACAGTTTGAAAAAATTCCTTTGAGAACCGACATATCACATATTTCATTCACATCCGATTCGCCCATAAAACATTCATAGTTTTCACTCATTGAACCAAGCTTCTTCTGTGAAGTATTTTCTTTCCCACTTTGACTGCTATGGGCAGGTGTACTTGAGAGGTTAGGTTCACTCACTTGGTTATCGTCTTTATTGTTTACAGTAATAACACATACCTTTGGCTTTCCAACATTTCTCCTTTTCTTAAAAGCCTTCAGAGGATTTCTAATAACTTTACTTTTACTCGTTATTATACTTCAACAAAACAGAGACTCAAGAAACAATCGACAATCACACCAGCGATATATATTGAACCATCACAGGTTAGCCACAACACATACTTTATCTCACATCACTAAAATGTACCTGATGAACACGGACGTTAATAATAACACCATTTGACAGCAGTTTAACAGCGCCACAGTGGGTCACGCCCATGTAGAACACATTTCAAAAAAAAATTAAAAATAGTTGTAGTCTTCGGAATTGAATAAATTATATATCTATTAAAAGGTAATAGTCTGCAGATTCAGAAAACGCAAAAAAGTAAAAATTGAACGTTTCATGATTTTGAGCCTTTCCGGAGCCCCTTAATAGTGCCTATGCCATGCTATGTCGCTTGCTTGATGAATCTACAACGAAACATGATTCTTTGCCTTGGACCTCTCTTGTTTCGTCTAATAACCCTGTCCAGCAAGGGGCCCAGTTCCGGACACAGGTCGAAGGTTTTGTACGCTACCTCATTCGTGGATGAAATTCTCTTCCTGGAGATTCTTCTAATGACACTGAGTCTAGCACCTGTCTTACCACCGGTCAATTTTATGTAGTCGTTCTGCTTTAAATTGCTATTCTCACGTAATTCATAGAGATAACTACCTCCAGCGATAGTTCGCCAAGCCTGTGTATTACAATGGCTGTAGAAGAATTCCGGCATAATGTCACCCACATTCAGCCAATGGCTTTGTCAGTGAGGGCAGAGGAGCGGACACAGTTTCACGGCACTCCCTTGCCACTGAGGTGGGAAACTGCCACAGAACGTGGCAGGCACAGCAACGACCAACGTCATGAGGACGTAGTAGGAAATTTAAACCAAGCTTTGAGGAAACATAAAGTGTATCCACAGGGCATGTGGCCTATAACTGAAAAAAGTGTTATGTCGATCTCTACATTGGCAAAATATTTCGAACTTGTCCTCCATTCGTATCTCCGCGAAGGGACTGCCAAAGGGGAGATAACCACGACAAAAAGGTTGAAAAACCAACGAAAAGATATTCTACGAGTCGGGGCGTGGAATGGCAGACACTCTAGCATGGTAAGGAAGCTAAAAAATTCGAAAACGAAAATGCAAAGGCTCAATTTAGATATAGTAGCGGTCACTGAAGTGAAATGGAAAGGAGACACTGATTTCTGGCCAGATGAATACAGGGCAATATAAACAGCAGCAGAAAATCGTATAATGGGATGAGACCGTACGGCAGAGGGTTAGTTAATATGAACAGTTCAGTGATACGGTTGTTGTCATCACAATCGGCAGCAAACCAACAGCAACAACGATAGTTCAGATGTACAAGGCGACATCGGAAGCCGAAGATAAATAGATAGAGGAAATATGTGAGAATACTGAACCGACAATTTAGCACGTTGTGGAAGATGAAAATGTAATAGTCGTGGGGGGATTTGGAATGTGGTTGTAGCGGAAGGAGTGGAAGAAAGGATGGCGGGTAAATATCGGTTCGGTATTAGGAATAAAGAGGGGACAAAGTCCAATGGAATTCTATGATACATTTCAGATAGTAGCAGCGAATAGCCTGATCAAGTGTCATAAGAGGGAAGGTTTACTTGGGAAAGGTCGGGATACACGGTAAGATTTTAGTCAGATTAGATAATGGCGCAGCATAAATTCGGAAATGAGGTACTGGGATTTAAGGTATACCCAGGAGAAAACATAGGCTTAGATCACAACCTAATGTGATGAGGAGTACACAGAAGTGTAAGAGATTAGTCAGGACAGATCAATCCGCAAAGAAACGGGATACGGGTAACGGAAAATATACTTCTGTTGATCAGTGAATGAAGGAAGTACAAAAATGTTCAGGAAATTTCAGGAATAGAAGTCACTTACGAATGATAGAAATCTTAAGTGCAGGGACGCTAAGGAGAATGGCTGCATGGAAAGTATGAAGAAATCGGAAAAGGAAGGACTGATTCAGCACATAGTAAGTCAAAACAGTCTTCGGTGAAATTAAAAGAAAGGCTGATAATATTAAGAGGGCAATGGTAATTCCCATGTCCAGTGCAAAGGACAGAGCGGATTGGTGGAAAGAGTACATCGAAGGCCCTTGTGAGGGGAAGACTTTTCTGATGACGTGATAGTAAAAAAGAAACAGAAGTAGATATAGACGAGGTAGAGGTTTGAGTATTAGAATCAGGACAACACATTGGAAGACTTAAGAATGAATAACGCAGAAAGGATACATAAAATTATATTAGAATTGCTAAAATCATTTAGCGAAGTGGCGACAAAACGACTATTCACATTAGTGTGTAGAGTATGTGAGACGGTCGGTGTACCACATGACTTTCGGAATGACATCATCCATATAATTCCCAAAACTGCAAGAATAACGCGGCAGGGATAGATAAAAAATTCTTTCGGAATTTGTAAAATCATTTAGTTAAGTGACAACAGCACGACTATTCACATTAGTGTGTAGAATATATGAGACGGGTGATATACCACATGACTTTATGAATAACGTCATCCATAGAATTCCCAAGACCAAGAGCCGACAAGTCCGAGAATTATCGCACAATCATCTTAATAGTTCATTCGTATCCAGGAAAATTCTGATATCAAACATTAGCGTTAATTTGAGGAAGAAATCTCTGAGAATGTAAGTGCGGAGCTCAGCATTGATTGGTGGTGAAACACGGACTGCGGAAAAAGATGACAATGGAAGCACTCGCATACGGTGCTGCAGGAGAATGTAGAAAATTAGGGAGACCGGTAATGTAAGGTATTAGGAGATGTCCACAGAATCTGCATTGAAAGAACATATGGCAAACACTGACAACAAGAAGGTACAAGATCGACGAACATCTCTTAAGACGTCATGGAATAACTTGCATAGGACTACAGGGAAATGCAGAAGGTAGAAACGGTAGCTGATGACAGAGATTGGAATACATCCAGCAAATAATTGGCTACATAAGCTGCACGTCCTATTCCGAGGTGAAGACGCTGGCAAAGGAGAGATTCATGGAGGACCATCAAACCAGATAGATGCCTGATGACTCGAAGAAAAGGGTGTTTCTGCGTAGTTAAGCATAATGTACCGATATATTTGTGAATGTAAAGTGGCAATCTCTTTACCACTTATCTTCTGCAGGCGTCCGAATCTGCTTTCAAGCCTCGAGATATCTCTCTGTTTCGAATGATATACCCTGTTCATTTTACTAGGAACTCCTCAGTTAAGCCATTAAACTAATCTGACGTTCCCGAAGCTCACATTTTATCGATTACGTGACAGCCCTGTACTGTGCTGAAATACAGCAGTTAGAGGAACACCGGATCAAACTGGGCGCCAGTGTCTACAGCTTTCTGGGTCTAGCGGACGAACGGAACGAGCTAGCTTTCTCAAGATCGCTGCTTTTCGATTCCATGTCGATTCCAACAGAGAAGGTGTTCAGTCGCCAGAGATTACATAAAACACAAACACAAAATGTGAACCAAAATTCTACAAAAGACCGACGCTAACTGTACAGACTTGGAGTTTTGTGCGTCTTTTCGACGACCTGTTTAGAAACCCGGGGATGACCTGGGCATTTTTTCAGTTATAGTTAAACTGGCAAAGGTGACATCACGTTGAAAACAACGTGGTCCATAGTAGACTGCAATGCGATTTTTATTTAATCGTGCGATTAGCTAATTGCGACTAATCGTTGTGGTGAAGCACATTTGTAACATCTGTACTTCATGTAAGGAAAATGACGCTTAGCCGAAATTAGCTGTTAGCACGATTAAATAAGAATCGCATTACAGCCCACTACGGACCATGTTCACATTTATTAAATATCTGGATGCTGTGGATCAACCAAACGTAAAATCTTAATATGGGTTAAATCCTCCGTGGATTTTTGCTGACGACGTTTCTTGAATGGTCATGAGATCACACAAGAAACTGACTACTTGTCTCTCTCACTGACCAATAGATAACAGGAATACTGGACAATGCATGATAATCCTTTCGTTCACCGACGCAGTTAAGACTAGAACAGCTAATATGAGCATGTTGTTATAAAATGTAAGAGGTTTATATTAATAAATACACGGTGTTGTTATTAGATGTGTTGTACGTATGGTGGGGTCATGGGGGGGGGGGGGGGGGGGGTTGGGCCGTAGTGAATCAGCCATATTACCAGTTTCACGTGGCCTACCGTGGGATCGTTTACTGTGCTGTTCTTTTCCTTTCAGTATAGTACCTAAATCAGCGTACATGATTATAAAGGGTCGCCTACATAAAACCGGCTCCGAGTGCAGACTGCACTCCAATTATGCACGAAATTTTTGCCCGCCACAGGCAGTTATTGAAATGAATAGGTAAACATCTAATAATTGTGTAATAAAATAACAAATAATCTAATGGAAAGGTCTATGTTTACTGAAGTGATCTTGTCTCTTACATTACATTATGTTACGTCAGGTGCTGAAAAGACGTCTTCAGCTACAATACCCTTTTGCGCGCAGTCACAGCAGGTGAATAACCGGACGGGGTGGATTCCATTTTGAGTTTGGAACTAACCCTGTAGTACTTCACTTTGTCATCAAATCCTACGTGGTGCTCTTTGCTGGTATGGAAACGACAGGTAACTTCTTTGTAAGCATGTCCCGCGTTTCCTTAAGTAAACCAGTAGACATGTACTCTTCCAGTACTGGGATTCTCTCTTGAAGAGAATATATCTCACTGAGATATATAACTGGCACGTCTTAATCAAGCCGGAACGACTTTCGTACCCACAATACAAAACGTAGCCCCAACAGCTTCGAAACTGTAGGTGACAAATGGCGGGCGACAACGAGCAGCCGAGTTCTCGGGGCCTGTTTCTCGTGTGCCAACCTTCATGTTGGATATATTTTATTCCCTGCTCTCTTCTACAGCTCTGTCCCACCTCGGCTCCCTCTAGTGCCATGGTTTCCTTGATGTCTTTGCAGTTATCCTATCATTATAACTCTTTAGTCAGTGATTTAGATACGTTTCTTTCCTCCCCATTTCGTGCTCTCCCACGTCATTTTTACACTGATGAGCCAAAACATAATGACCACTGTTGCCTGGTGGCCCAGAGGGCACGTGACGCGATACGACAAGTATGTGAGCTGAGCAGAGACGAATGGGGAATCATTATAGCGAAGATGTGTAGCAAATGCAAAATCTGCAGAATTTCGCGATTCTGACAAAAGCCACAGAGTTACGGCCATGTGCCTGGGAGCGAGCAACTCCGAAATGACGAAGCTGGTCGGCTGTTCATGAGCATGTATGGAAAGTGGTTGAAGAATGTTAAAATCACAAGGAGGAGACAAGAAGATGGACGTCCATACCGCATCACTGAACAAGGGGATCGGTGTCTTGCCCACTATCTAAAGCAGGATAGTCGGAGACCTGTGGCAGATCTGACGACAGAGTACAGTGCTGACGCAGTCTCAGGTGTTCTGGAACACTCTCCCACGATAGTCGGACGGTGCCACCGTGTCTGGCTCTACGATTTTCTCACATTAATCCAAAAATATCGTGCGCAGATAGTTTCTGGGGACGGTACGGTTGCTGCAGCGTTCATTGACCACAGGGGTGTGCAGCCCGGCTTTCAAAAGCCACGGAGTAGGGCGCTACCCGATTTCCACGAAAACGGCCCATGTCATCAAAGGAGGTACTCCTCAGAAAAGAGTCTCTGAATGCCGTCTGCCGAAAAATGAGGCCCGAGAGACGTTTCCGGCGACACACCGCCGCGGATGGAGGCTGTAAGGCAACCTTTAGAAGCACATGGCTCCAGTATATTCACTAACATAACCACGAAGTAGTGACAGAAAAATTATTTATGTCGCTTAGCGGTGTATGACAGTAATCTCACAACAATATTCCGGTGTAATGGTTCAAATGGCTCTGAGCACTATGGGACGTAACATCTGAGGTCATCAGTCCCCTAGAACTTGTCTAAAGGGAAAAGCCAGTTTACAATAAATATATATTTCTCACATACAAACACAGTCAGAACTTTACAATCGGTTCATAGCCCTCAGTCCAGGTTTGAGATGGAGACGGAGCCTTCTACAGACATGTTGTAGAGGTCTTTAATATCCACTTGAATGTTTTCGGAGAAGAGCGAAATTTAATTTGATGTACAGTTTGCTGCACTTCGCCGCACTTACAATGGGGAGAACACTTCCATTCCCATTGGTGCAGCAACGTTCCAGATCAGCCCAGGTCAGTTTTGACATGATTCAATGTCAAAAGATTCAATGTGCGCCGCTGTCGTCGGGCTGAATGAAAACCTGCTGTTCATTCCTAGGTAAATTTAATTATTTTGTGACGCATCAAGGAACCTTCCTCACTGGCACTGATTGTCGCGGGCATCTTGCATGATAAAATGACTGTCCTCCAGACGAACAACTGTGCGCCACGGTGATTTTTCACACCTCAGTCGCTGTGGTTCTGACAACGACAGTTCTAAGAAGATTGGGATATTTGCGATGTTTCACATTCGTGTCCACACTTCCAGCAATGACTGAGATTTTCTTGTTGTGGAAGATTTCTGGTCGTGTTCCGTTCAGGGAGATTCTATACCACGAAGATTGTCTGCAGTCAGATACATTTCAAGCTGTATATTCATGCTGACGTAACTGTGTACTTGTGTGTCTCTAAGTATCTGTATTCATTACTCTGTTACCTAGAGTAACTTATCTTTCGGTGAAGACTGCGAGTTTGCATTTCAACGAGTTTCCTGAGCTCGGACGTGAGCCAGCGAACAGGTAAACTAGGCCCAATCAGTTACCGTGGCCGCATGGATAGCGGTCAATAAACGTCCTGTGTATACTATGAAGATGCGCAGATCATTTTAGTACAGAATTCTGAAATTGGAATATTGAACGAACTACGATCTGTATTATGCCGAGATGGTTACTGGCTACTTGTTTGAGCTGGACTTGGGGTGATTGCATATTACGCGCCTTTCCAGAGATGCTGCCCCTTCATGATTAACTTTGGTAACGTTCAGTCGTTGTTCAAATTCACAACTACATTAGCAAACTTGGGAACCTTTATCCAAAATTCATTCAGTCCCCCGAGATGTTACGTTGTTGTCTCGTCACTCTACCACTCATCAAACAATCTTTTGGGCGTGAATACGAGTTTGTCGTAATGTTAAACTAAATATGGAGATGGTGTGGCCCATTGAAAAGGATTTGTGTATGAAACACGAGATCTTGAATTCAATTTCTGAACAATATATTAAGAGTTTGTGATTCATATGAACTCTTTCTTCGTTGTACTGATCTGTGCTTAAACCACTGCGTGTGTTCATTTAAGAACTACTTTCATGACCGTGCTACTTTCCCTTTTACATTGAAAGCCGAGTGGGGATAGCTGCCTTCAGTAGTTTTGAGACGTCTATTTAAATGAAATTTTCAGCTGTCCAATTAAGTGCGTCCGTCTGTCGAGCTTGAAGACATGTGCTTACGGAGACAGAGAGTTTCTGCCATCACACTGACACACATCTTTTCCATTTACTAGGTGTTGTGGGATACAGAGAGCAAACACATCATCATCTCACAAATTACATCTATGACGTGTAATTCATATACAAACACAGTGAACAGATGTAGGTAAATGGTAATAATTTGCTGCACTATACAACAAGCACTGGAATACTATAATGAGGTCTCTGCCAAAACGGGAGTACAGATTTCGTATGAGAAAACGCGTTACCTGGAAAGGAAAAACAACAACACTCAAGACTTGAAAATTAAAATATCTTGTAAAATATGTGCAAATAGGAGGATAAAAGAAGGCATCCAACATAGAACGAACAGCAGAACTTCAGCAAGCGTACATACTGACATCGACGCACTACACTAAGAGTAACACTTCAAGACAAGCTGAACTTAGGCACTACAATACAGCTGTACTGTCAGCAACAGTAGACGCATCAGGAACGATCACAGTTGGAGCATCAGGCATCACAAAAAAAGAACGTAAAATCCTAACAAATATTTTTGGAGCAATATACAGAGATGGTAGTCTATATGGATGGTGAGACAAACTAAAAACCGCGCGGAGTGGCTGCGCGGTTTGAGGCGCCACGTCACTGACTGCGCGGCACCTCCTTCCGGAGGTTCGAGTCCTCCCTCGGGCATGGGTGCATGAGTTGTTCTTAGCGTAGGTTATTTTAAGTCAGTTTAAGTAGTGTGTAAGTCTAAGGACTGATGACCTAAGCAGTTTGGTCCCTTAGGAATTCACACACATTTGAAAAAACTAAAAAATTTACGAGCACACAGACTGACTCACACACAAGATCAGAAAACGCCAACTAACATTGTATGGTCACATAAGTTGAGTGAACATCAAACACACAAAGAGCATCTTTGATGTAGTAAACGGCTCAATAAAAGAAATCAATTTGGTTTCAAGATATAGAAGAAGACCTACAACAAGCAAGCACCAGTAGGGATATGATAAATGAAAGAGCAAAGTTAATTAAGACACAAAATTTTGAATATAAATTTGAAGTGAAGGAAAGGAAGAAAAAAGAATATATGGACAGAGCGAAGGAAACATGGACACAGACGAAGGATGAAGAGGTTTTGCTAACACAATAAGAAGAAAGAAAGAAGAAAATAACTGAATAAACATGTAAAATTCAAGTTAAATTCCGTCTTAAGAGCAAAAATGTATAATAATAATAATAATAATAATAATAATAAGTAGATGCATCAGATCTGTTGTGGGGAATATGGTTTCGGTTTTTCTTTAGCTTCACTCATGTTAATCCAGCCTCCAATTATTCCCATGCTTTATGAGAAAGTTGTTGCCACTGTTAAATTTAAATAACAAAGTTAATCACTTTGCGTTTACACACATTTCGGTCATACTCCTTACAAAGGTGTAATGTTTGAGAACAGTAGAAACCAGGATCGTAGTATCGTATGAACTCACAGGTTAACGTATAATGTACTGCAAGGGTTTCAACAATTTGTATAAGTTTGTCTCTAAAGGATTAGGGAAGATAAGTTAACTTTAGCCACGACCTGCCTTAGGAAGAGAATTGTGTCAAGCGGAAATAGATATGTCAAAGGGCGTTAGTATGAAATGAGGGCGGCATTTGTGAGATGACCTCTTTATTTGCAGATTTCTTGCGTCTACAGTAAACGTGAGGCGTCTGATATCGTTCGTTTAAAAGTCCTGACGCCTGCGTCATTGATGTCTTGTGCGAGCGTCAAAACCTAGGCAAGTGTGAATTAGAGGCAACGGTTAAACGCATTGACTTAGCGATTTGTAATAGCTACAATCTCAGAATCGCAGCTATTAACTGTATGTATGGCTTATCCGATAAAAGTGCTGGTAACAACAGATCTGGACAAAATAACAGCATGGCACTAAACTGGCAACCATCCCTTAATAAAAGAGAAATAGGTTGTGTGCATCACGAAACCTACACAAGGAAACCAGAAGTGATGGTAATGCGCTGGACACGTCGGGTACTGATGTCTCCACACAGTCCTGTTGGAAATGATTTTCTGACACCCTAAATTCAATTGAAAAACTTTAGCGAGATAGAAGCTGGGAGTGGTAAGGTGCCAGGGTACAAAACCACAATACGTCACCCAGAAAATACTTTATTTAACAACTTATAATTTCTTTATACGAGTGAAGTTTTACAATACCAAATGAGTGCAAGGAAAAATTCGAAAAATGAGAAATATGCCGTTACGGTATCAATGCGTGTCTTTGCGTAGATCAGCCATAAAAAGGCCAATAATGCACAATATGAAAATCAGGCATTTCTAGAACAGACAGATTAAATTTCATTTGACACATGTTCCAAAGAAAATATACATTAATCATCACGTAATATTTAGTCAGCACATTAGTTGACAGCTGTAAGCTCTGCGAATCAAAACAGTCAAGCGGAAATTCTAAAATGAAGGGAAATATGTATTTGATGTAGGTCAGAGAGATATTTCTTGAACTCTGTAAGTAGAGTTCTAATGCCTCTGGCCAGCTCTCTAAGAGACGGTATAAATAAAATTTAGACACCTCGCCAGCAGCTGAAGTTGCTCCAGTTGCTCATAGCGTCCATGCCCCCCTCCCGCCCCGCCCCCCCCCCCCCTCACCACCCATCGCTGTCTGTACAACTCCTTAGCCATCCTTCAGTTATCGGTGGGAAACGACAGAGAGCGAGCTTATACGCATGAAGGTTAAGTAAAGGTATCATATCGAAGGACCACACGAGTCACAAATCGTTGGCTACCTGCCTTAGCAAACCGTCGTCCGCTCCTTCTGGCTTTGCGGACGCGACGTAACGCCCGTCCTTCAGAGATTTATGGTCGTCCTATGTGGAGGCTTACGGTGTATAAGCATTGTCACTGCAACACTGAAGATCCAGTTTGCAACATGTTGAGCCCAAAAACCCAAAAATCCTGTATAACCTCCGATATACTTCGAGCCTACCATGTCGCACCAATTTTCATATAATATTTAAAGTTGATAAACTCGCTGTATACTTCCACCATCACTATATACCCATCTATTAATACACTCCCCAGATATCGTTTGTAAATTTTTAGTTACTTTATTCAGGCTTTTCACACGGGACGTCTTCAAGTGGATGAACTTTCCGCCCGTCTTTTGTCACTCAGTTTAAAAACTGAGTAGCATTGAGTGCAAGATAAACCCTTCGCAACTTGACTCATTCGCCAGTACATCAAGGAAGCAATATTAAGATATGAAGTGAACTAAAGTGAAAGTGCAGTAGTTCAGAGTCCCCACAACGTTGCGGTATTCGAGACAAGACGTTTACTTGAACTGAAGAAGGTTGAAAAATGAACAGGGCAGTATACTTATAAAGGAACCTTCTCGCTATTCATTGATTTCGAAAACTCGTGACGACAGGATGGGTAGTGGTTAGGGCGTTTGACTCCTGTTGTGGAAGAGTTAGGTTCGACTCACGGTCCTGATGCAACGGTTTGTTTTTCGAGGATACCGTAAGTGGATTAATGCCAGTGGCAGGATCGTTCGTTTGAAAAGGATACGTCCAATTTGATTCTTTCAGTCCTCATCCGTACTGAACACTAATATCATAGTCATAACAAAATGGCGCAAAGCAGCAGTTGTAACAAATTCACCTATTCATTATTTGATTCCAAAGACGTTGAAAGGTGGCTACACTGAGCCACTGCGCCAGAGATTGCGCCAAAGAGTATTATTAAGCCGCCTCCACAGTGCTTGTTGAGAGCTCGTACTAGTCAGTGCTTGTCGAGAGCTCGTAGCATTCAGTGCCTGTTAAGAACTCGTAGCAGTCAGTGCCTGTCGAGGACTCGGGGTAGTCTGTGCTGAGATGTTGTAGCAGAGAGTGTTTGTTGAGATGTGCTATTAGGCAGTGCTTGCTGAGATATGATATTGGAGAGTTCTGGTTGAGATATAATGTAAGGATTAGAGTGATTTTCATCAATATAAATGAGGTAAGTAACTCCGTTTCTTTTTATTTCAGTATCCTAAATAATGCGTCATTACAGGTTCAGTCAACAACCATCTGGCGTGTGTTCTTGTATTAGAGTTTAATTCTGCTTTCCTTACGCAATTATAGTATTTGTAATTTTCTTTTATCACGTCAGTAAAATTGGTATTTAAAAATTCTTGTCTTGTTAAAGAAGAACCGTGCCAGATGTACGTTGAGTCATACTTCCACATACAGAACAGTTATACTTGTGCTTTGGTTTTGTAGGTTTTATAGTTGCTGGGGACTTAATTAATTAATTGTGTTAACGAAAAATTTCATTTCATTCTTGTTGTTGTTCTTTGCAGTCAGATAGCGTAATAATACTAGTCAGGGCCAACCGATTACGAGACACAGCGTAATCGGACATACAGCTACGAAAAATTTAAAAAGTATTTTCAATCATATTTAATTAAGACCCCATGCAAGTGGCGACCCTGCCAGGATCGTCCCTTGGATTCTTCTGATTGTAAAAAATAGTGGACTGTAGTATTGTTGTAGTAATTTGTAGTTAGTAATTGTAGTCTATATTGCATGTGTAGATTTGGTAATTGGCTTTCTTCTAATGGTATTTTTCAAAATTTAATTTTTATTGTCTTGTCTATGGGTTTGACAATTTAGTGCAATTATTTCAATTGTTCGATTAAGCTTGTTTGAGGGAAACCTTTCATGTAAATGGTATTGTTGGAGATAAAGAGTCATTGTGTGTAATTTTCGTACAGTGACGAGTTTTGTATATTTTGTAAATGATAACGCGATCAATGAAAAAGGCAAAAATGATGGATAGTGAGAATGACGAAATTGTTAACATGGCGAACTCGCCAACAGAGGAAATCAGTATCATGAATAATGAAGTGGAAAACAATGTAATAAGTCGGGAAGACAGTCCGGAACCATTTCAAAATTTTTCTCAATCAGAAAATTCACAGAATACAAGATTAACGATAGAAGATTCTGAAATAGTATCGAACACAGATAGCTTTACAGCTATGCAGAAGGAAGTTCGTTTTGCGGGAAATGTTAGGGGCGAAAAGAATTTCGAACCGGCTGATATGGAGCAGTTGATGGGTGCTATATTAAATTTGGGAGCACGAATGGAAACACAGTTTAGATCTGAATTAAAAACACAGATGGGAGCAATCAAAACTGAGATGGGAACAATTAAAACTGAAATGGGAACTTTGAGATCTGAAATTAAAACAGAAATGAAAGCAATGACAACACGGTTATGCTCACAAATAGGTTCAATTAAAACAGAGATGGAAACAATGACAACACGGTTAGACTCACGAATAGGGACGGGTTTCAAAAACATGAAAGATGAATCAAAGAAAGAAAGTAGAGAAGAAGTACAACCGATTTTGAATGCTTACAATAACAATTTTATTTCAATAGAAATTAGACAAGAGGAACAGGACAGAGAACAGGAAGAAAGAGATCGCGTGATAGTACAAAAATTTTCAGAATTAAATTTACAACGTGCACACGATAAGGAAGAAATAATTGAAAGAATCGAGGAATCCGTACCAAATGACAGAATAAATAACTTAACGCAACAGTGTGAACAGTTAACTACTAAAAGTGACAACACCGAAACCCGAGTCGCGACATTTACAGAAGACGTAAATAAACAGAAAGAACAATTAAGTGACTCATCGGAAAGAATTGAGGAGATCTCAGATAAATTGACATGTGTTAGTTTAGCAGAAGGGTTTGAAGAATATAATTTGTTTCATTTACGTGATGCAACAAGAGAGCGCCAGGCGCGTGAACTTAACAATAATCGACATTCGGACTGGGACAGACGCGGTAGGTCTTTGTCGCCACGAGGCGAAAACATTGACTATAAACACTTTTTGACTGTTCGGAAATTTAAGATCTTCCACAATTCTAAGAATGACATACGTCCATGTGCATGGTTAGATCAATTTACGTACGCACTTCCGCCAAATTTGCCACTAAGTCACAAACTAGAAATTATGTGCAGCTATTAAAGTCCTCAGAGGATTCACTACACTAAGTGAATATGTGCTGCAGCGAGCATACGGCCCCGAGCTGTAGTGGTGCTATTTCTCTTTTAGTTTTCTGTACCGCTGCCTACTCTTTTACTATTCTTTGCATCTGTCAAAACAACTCTTCGACTATCAATCTATCTAGTGAGTAAGTAAACAATAACCGGATTTGACTATTTACCTAAAAGTGATTTCGGAAATTACCGTTTGGACTTACTGTATCTTCTGCAGCATTCATTCGTAGCTTAAATGAAATTTTACCTGTTTATCTTCGTGACAATATTACTTCATATGTTGACGATATTCTTATTGATAAACATTCTTGGAGTGAGCACAACAAAATTTTGGATTCATTGTTACGTATCTTTGCAAGAGTTGGCATTACAGTGAACTTAGAAAAATCAGAATTTGGTCGTTCTCAGGTGAAATTTCTCGGTCACATTATTTCTACAGAAGGTATTCTCCCTGATCCAGAAAAATTAGACGCTATTCGTAATTATGCTGTTCCTACTACAAAACGTGATGTTCGTAGTTTCCTTGGTGTCTGCAATTTTCTGCGACGCTTTGTTAAATTGGACGATTTGGCCACACCTCGTTTATGTGAACTATCTGGAAAGAAATCTAATTGGTGTTGGGATGAGGAAGCTCAGTCAGAATTTGAACAGCTTCGTGATGCTTTAGTTGCTGCTCCACTTCTTTCACATCCGGATTTATCTAAAGATTTTTGTTTGGCGACGGACTCTTCATACAAAGGCCTAGGGGCACACTTATTTCAAGAGATAGAAGAAAACGGCGTTGTAGTACAGAAGACTATTGCATTTGGAAGTCGCGTTCTCTCTGAATCCGAAAAGAATTATTCGATTACGGAACTTGAAGCTTTGGCTGTTGTTTGGGCTTTTACAAAATTTCGGACATATTTGTTTGGCAGACATACTAAGGTTTACACCGATCATCGAGCTCTGGAATTTCTCATGTCGACAAAATTAACTCATGGCAGTTTGTCACGATGGGCGTTGTACCTACAGGAATTTGATTTTAGTATTGTTTACATACAGGGTTCTTCAAATATTGTTGCTGATGCTTTATCACGTGCACCTATGGGTTTGAAACAAAGTGGTGAAGAGGACTGCAAGGAAAACAATTATTGTTTGATGTATATTCAAGGTGTTGCGTTTGAGAACTTTATTTCGTCTTCGCTCCAGGACATCGCTAAGGAGCAAAATAAGGATCCAATCTGGAAGGACATTAAGGAGAAGTGGAGGAGAAAGGACAGCGTAGCGATTAGCCAGCATTATTTAGTTCGCAATGACATTCTTTTTAAACGAAAATCGGTCGACAACTCTGTTTGGTTAGTTTGTATTCCTGATGAGTGGGTTAATAAGCTGATATGGTATACGCATTTCAGTTATGCGCACTGTGGTCCCAGAAAATGCTTTCACAAATTACGAGAAAATTGCTACTTCAGTAATATGGAAAAACGTATTCGATCTGTTCTGGCCAAATGCAAATTATGTCAAAAGGCTAAGCCGCCAACAGTTTCTCACAGAGCACCGTTGTTTCCTATCATTCCAGCGAAATTAAAGGAGATGGCTGCAGTCGATTTGTTCGGTCCAGTGGTTCGTTCTCCTAATGGTTTTGCGTACATTTTCGTAGCAGTGGAGTTGACGTCAAAATATGTGTGTCTTACACCTTTACGCAAAGCAACAGCTCGTTCAGTATCTAACGCTTTCATCAAACATTTTCTTAAAGAAGTTGGTCATGTTGATAAGATTATATCACATAATGGATCACAGTTTCGTTCTAAAATTTGGCTTCGTACTCTACAGCGTCGTAAAATTAAACCAATCTTCATTTCACTTTTTCACCCTCAATCTAACGCTTCAGAGAGATGGATGAAGGAAATCAATAAATTGTGTCGTCTTTATTGTCATCAGAATCACAGAACTTGGGATCAGTATCTTCATATTTTTCAAAACATTCTGAATGAACTCCCTAATGATTCAACTTCTTTACCGCCTATACTGGTATTAAAAAATAAAGCACCGACAAATCGCATATCTGAAATCTTTCCTTTTCCGCCTTCACGGAAACTGCGGCATTCTGAAGTTGTCAACCTGGCTCTACATAATATTGCATCTGCGGCTGCTAGAGGAGAGAAATCAGCAAAACGTCCTGGTCGTTTAAAAACTTTTTCAGTTGGTCAGAAGGTGTTAATTAAGTCTCATCGTTTATCTCACAAAGGAAAAGGCTTGTGTCGCAAATTTTTTCTGCTTTATAACGGTCCATATAGAATTCGTAAAATTATTCATGATAACACTGTCGAAGTAGAAACTCTTAAATCTCGACGCTCTAAAGGAATACATCATATATCTAACGTAAAAATTTTTGTTGAATGACATAATTTAGAGAAACTCACAG
This sequence comes from Schistocerca piceifrons, assembly GCF_021461385.2. Classification (NCBI taxonomy): domain Eukaryota; kingdom Metazoa; phylum Arthropoda; class Insecta; order Orthoptera; family Acrididae; genus Schistocerca; species Schistocerca piceifrons. Next base: position 159,464,712 of record NC_060139.1, on the reverse strand, counting down.
CTACATGTAAACATGCAGAGAGTCCAAGGATACCGCGCTGTGTTTTGGCGGCGGCACATACTCAAAGCATCAGTCAAGTCTGCGCGCCGCACAAGGCAGTCGTTGACCGCGAACAATTGCTTCCTACGTCACGCGCCTACAGCTGATCGAGCGCTCAGTGCGAATGCACTGACAGCTGTAAACAAATACACAGTCTAATTTCTCCGACTAAATTCAGTATAAAGCTATAGTGACTTGATGAATTATGTTATTAACATTCAGTATTTTTCAGGATACGGTTCTATAAAATATTTGAGAACTTCAGGTAAATTCTGTGTGTCTCCGACGTTAAGAGGACTTGCTATCGAGAAATTTTCAGAAAGAATGTAATTTCCAAGAAGAAACTAATAAACTAAAACGGTAACTATTAATTGAGTTCATTTTTCAGGTAACATATTTCCACTTAGGTACGTACTTTAGACGTAATTTGCTGCTCGCAATTACGTGATTCATACTTTGTGCTAAATTGCATGTTCTATTAAATTACTTGTGAAGCGACGTGCTTGCGTACGTTAACTGATTTTGACAATGATTATTAATGAACTGGGTTGTAACTTGTGTATACTATGCATCGCTTGGCTGCACTGCTTTTTCACTGATGTCATTTTTTTTTAATTATGTGCCTGCTGTGCTTATTTATTTAAATTATAATTGTCACCTGATTTATTGTGCTGATGTGGTTAGGTATGTAAGTTATACTTTGTGATTTATCTGCTTGCGCCTTCATGTTTACTTATTAGGATGACATATGAACATTTATTTGCTTATGCTGATATGATGCTAATGACCCGTTTGCTGATATGCGTATGGATTGCATATTTACACATTTCTGTTTGTTGTCATAACTACTCTTTAATTTGGTGTATAGAAATGCTGATATACTGTGTATGGACATAGAGTTTAGGTCACACTATTGTATTAATTATAGATTGTTTGCTTGGCAGAGCCTCGTTGTAAGAATTGTGCTGCATACACTTGTTGACATTCTGTTCTCTACTGGTATATTTACTCGCTATTGCTTGTTTTGCTTACGCTCAGTGCCTTATATTTTTGAGATAAGAAAATCAACTGCTATAATTCGACGAACGACATTAGTACAAGAAACTTCATAGAAGTCACATGAGCTGAGGTTTTATGGAAGCTGTATAAATTTATGCTAATAGGAAGGAAGCTAACGACATGACATACCAAAACTAGGTTTAGACCATTGACAGTTATTACACTGGATTTTTCGCGAGCAATTGAAATAGGAAGTGACACTTGACACAAGAAATACTCCACATGTTTGTTTCTGCAATAATTCTTGAAGTGGTGTACACACTGTGAAATATTATGATCATTCACATTCCGTAATCGTACTTAATTACTGAGAGTTATTCGAACTAAGTCTGTTAGAGGTCATGTATGCATTTCTTTTGTTTATAATTCATAATGAGTAGAAGATTTGACTCAGATGGATTACACAGAGGTTGTGTGTTGACAATGTGTCTTCGGATTGTATGGGATGATGAGGTTTGCATTAGGATTTTATCTGTACTTCTTCGAGGAGACTGACTAGAGGAAAGAGTTGTTATGGAAGTGAAATGATATTGGTAATAAGGTTTATATGTATCGACGCATTGAAGAGGTATTATTGAGGTATTATTGAGATTGTGTGAAGTTGATGATTATAGGAGTTTTGGTGGATAAGAGGTAAAGTAAATGAGGAGCATATATTGGCAGTAAGGTTTATATGTATCGACGTATTGAAGAGGTATTATTGAGGTATTATTGAGATTGTGTGAAATAGATGATTATTGGAGTTTTGGTGGATAAGAGGTAAAGTAAGTGAGATGCATATTTTTTTTGTTGGTCTTATGGAACAAGGAGGATGAATATAGCAGACTAGAACACTAAAGTAGAAGGAAGATAGTCTATACACACACTTTGTTAAATCACTAAGCAGTATATACTTTTTTTTGAAGAGAGGAAGTATTTGCATATCTTGGCTCACTGACAGTTGTTCAACAACAGTACATCTGATCTGGCTTGGCAAACATTGATCTTGACTTGATGACTATGACGTTGACCTAACTATTATTGACTGTTATACATTGCTGCCACTACTACTTGATACACATGATAAACATCATATTTTGACAGAATTGCATTTACACAGTTAACACTATTCAATTACACAGTAGTATTTAATGTGGACGAAAGATGAATGAGTGTGTTTTGTGTGTTTTCCTTTCCTAATCCTACCCACCTATCTCGTAAATATTATTTTATTTGTTTGTAGTGGCTTGCACTGACACCCATAAATATTATAGGTTTACTGATATTTGAGTATTTGTAATAGTTAATATGAAAATTATCTGACATCATTTGTGTGTTTGTTATGATTTGTATGTTTAGTGTAAAAGCATTTGTATGTGCATTCAAACTATTGTTCATGCCTGAACTGTCTGATTAGTGAAGGTAAATATTGTGAACTGTTACCTGCACTTTTTCAACATAATGTGTGACACTTAGGAATGATTAATTTCTGCTGATGAACTGTGTGATCAGTGATAGTGAATATTATGGACTGTTACTTGTACATTTTCTACATGATTGGTGCGACTAGGACATGTTTAATTTCTGCTGATGAACAGTGTGATCAGGGATAGTGAATATTATGGACTGTTACTTGTACTTTTTCTACATGATTGGTGCCACTAGGACATGTTTAATTTCTGCTGATGAGCAGTGTGAATAGTATGTGTATTCAAACTATTCTTCATGCTTGAACTGTGTGATCAGTGATAGTGAAAATTATGGACTGTTACTTGTACTTTTTCTACATGATTGGTGCCACTAGGACATGATTAATTTCTGCTGATGAACTGTGTGATCAGTGATAGTGAATATTATGGACTGTTTCTTGTACTTTTTCTACATGATTGGTGCCACTAGGACATGTTTAATTTCTGCTGATGAACAGTGTGATCAGGGATAGTGAATATTATGGACTGTTACTTGTATTTTTTCTACATGATTGGTGCCACTAGGACATGTTTAATTTGTGCTTATATACTCTGATGAACAGTGTGATCGGTGATGGTGAATATCATGGACTGCTCTCTGGACCTGCTCATCATTGCTGGGTGCAACTGAAGGACTGCTTCTACTGAAATGATGTCACTTGTTGGTGTCTGCACCTGCTCATCTTTACTGGGTGCCACAAATGGAAATGCTTCTACTGAAATGATGTCACTTGTTGGTGTCTGCACCTGCTCAACTTTACTGGGTGCCACAGATGGAAATGCTTCTACTGAAATGATGTCACTTGTCAGTGTCTGCACCTGCTCAACATTGCTGGGTGCAACTGATGGACTGCTTCTACTGAAATGATGTCACTTGTTGGTGTCTGCACCTGCTCAACTTTATTGGGTGCCACAGATGGAACTGCTTCTACTGAAATGATGTCACTTGTTGGTGTCTGCACCTGCTCAACATTGCTGGGTGCAACTGATGGACTGCTTCTGCTGAAATGATGTCACTTGTCGGTGTCTGCACCTGCTCAACATTGCAGGGTGCAACTGATGGACTGCTTCTACTGAATTGATGTCACTTGTTAGTGTCTGCAACTGCTCAACATTGCTGGGTGCAACTGATGGACTGCTTCTGCTGAAATGATGTCACTTGTTGGTGTTTGCACCTGTTGACCATTGCTGGGCTGGAATTATCAACTATTTTTTTTGAATAATTAAAAGAATTTTATGTGAACATTTGTATAAACTGATTTTTTATGTATTGTGTAAACTATTATGTAAAGCCACATGTATGAAAAGAATTTGTATTGCCTACTGTATTTTATATATTAGGTTATTGAAAGGTCAGTGCAAAGCCAAATTTTTAACTAATTATGTGATATTTAGGTATTAATATTATCTTTTCTTTTTGTCTGTATTTTTCTGGACGAATTTGGTGGTATTTTCACCACCAATGCTGGCAAAAATACCATCAAATTCTGGCCTGTGGAGGAGGGGCATATGAAAGGTGGCTACACTGAGCCACCGCGCCAGAGATTGCGCCAAAGAGTATTATTAAGCCGCCTCCACAGTGCTTGTTGAGAGCTCGTACTAGTCAGTGCTTGTCGAGAGCTCGTAGCATTCAGTGCCTGTTAAGAACTCGTAGCAGTCAGTGCCTGTCGAGGACTCGGGGTAGTCTGTGCTGAGATGTTGTAGCAGAGAGTGTTTGTTGAGATGTGCTATTAGGCAGTGCTTGCTGAGATGTGATATTGGAGAGTTCTGGTTGAGATATAATGTAAGGATTAGAGTGATTTTCATCAATATAAATGAGGTAAGTAACTCCGTTTCTTTTTATTTCAGTATCCTAAATAATGTGTCATTACAGGTTCAGTCAACAACCATCTGGCGTGTGTTCTTGTATTAGAGTTTAATTCTGCTTTCCTTACGCAATTATAGTATTTGTAATTTTCTTTTATCACGTCAGTAAAATTGGTATTTAAAAATTCTTGTCTTGTTAAAGAAGAACCGTGCCAGATGTGCGTTGAGTCATACTTCCACATACAGAACAGTTATACTTGTGCTTTGGTTTTGTAGGTTTTATAGTTGCTGGGGACTTAATTAATTAATTGTGTTAACGAAAAATTTCATTTCATTCTTGTTGTTGTTCTTTGCAGTCAGATAGCGTAATAATACTAGTCAGGGCCAACCGATTACGAGACACAGCGTAATCGGACATACAGCTACGAAAAATAAAAAGTATTTTCAATCATATTTAATTAAGACCCCATGCAACGTGTAAACTAAAATAACAGAAATGTCAGTTGTTCTGCGGTTAGTATTCACTCGGTAACAAATCAGAGTCTCGCAGATCCACTCTGAAAGACACTGTTAAGACAACGGTTAAACGCATTGACTTAGCGATTTGTAATAGCTACAATCTCAGAATCGCAGCTATTAACTGTATGTATGGCTTATCCGATAAAAGTGCTGGTAACAACAGATCTGGACAAAATAACAGCATGGCACTAAACTGGCAACCATCCCTTAATAAAAGAGAAATAGGTTGTGTGCATCACGAAACCTACACAAGGAAACCAGAAGTGATGGTAATGCGCTGGACACGTCGGGTACTGATGTCTCCACACAGTCCTGTTGGAAATGATTTTCTGACACCCTAAATTCAATTGAAAAACTTTAGCGAGATAGAAGCTGGGAGTGGTAAGGTGCCAGGGTACAAAACCACAATACGTCACCCAGAAAATACTTTATTTAACAACTTATAATTTCTTTATACGAGTGAAGTTTTACAATACCAAATGAGTGCAAGGAAAAATTCGAAAAATGAGAAATATGCCGTTACGGTATCAATGCGTGTCTTTGCGTAGATCAGCCATAAAAAGGCCAATAATGCACAATATGAAAATCAGGCATTTCTAGAACAGACAGATTAAATTTCATTTGACACATGTTCCAAAGAAAATATACATTAATCATCACGTAATATTTAGTCAGCACATTAGTTGACAGCTGTAAGCTCTGCGAATCAAAACAGTCAAGCGGAAATTCTAAAATGAAGGGAAATATGTATTTGATGTAGGTCAGAGAGATATTTCTTGAACTCTGTAAGTAGAGTTCTAATGCCTCTGGCCAGCTCTCTAAGAGACGGTATAAATAAAATTTAGACACCTCGCCAGCAGCTGAAGTTGCTCCAGTTGCTCATAGCGTCCATGCCCCCCTCCCGCCCCGAACCCCCCCCCCTCACCACTCATCGCTGTCTGTACAACTCCTTAGCCATCCTTCAGTTATCGGTGGGAAACGACAGAGAGCGAGCTTATACGCATGAAGGTTAAGTAAAGGTATCATATCGAAGGACCACACGAGTCACAAATCGTTGGCTACCTGCCTTAGCAAACCGTCGTCCGCTCCTTCTGGCTTTGCGGACGCGACGTAACGCCCGTCCTTCAGAGATTTATGGTCGTCCTATGTGGAGGCTTACGGTGTATAAGCATTGTCACTGCAACACTGAAGATCCAGTTTGCAACATGTTGAGCCCAAAAACCCAAAAATCCTGTATAACCTCCGATATACTTCGAGCCTACCATGTCGCACCAATTTTCATATAATATTTAAAGTTGATAAACTCGCTGTATACTTCCACCATCACTATATACCCATCTATTAATACACTCCCCAGATATCGTTTGTAAATTTTTAGTTACTTTATTCAGGCTTTTCACACGGGACGTCTTCAAGTGGATGAACTTTCCCCCTGTCTTTTGTCACTCAGTTTAAAAACTGAGTAGCATTGAGTGCAAGATAAACCCTTCGCAACTTGACTCATTCGCCAGTACATCAAGGAAGCAATATTAAGATATGAAGTGAACTAAAGTGAAAGTGCAGTAGTTCAGAGTCCTCACAACGTTGCGGTATTCGAGACAAGACGTTTACTTGAACTGAAGAAGGTTGAAAAATGAACAGGGCAGTATACTTATAAAGGAACCTTCTCGCTATTCATTGATTTCGAAAACTCGTGACGACAGGATGGGTAGTGGTTAGGGCGTTTGACTCCTGTTGTGGAAGAGTTAGGTTCGACTCACGGTCCTGATGCAACGGTTTGTTTTTCGAGGATACCGTAAGTGGATTAATGCCAGTGGCAGGATCGTTCGTTTGAAAAGGATACGTCCAATTTGATTCTTTCAGTCCTCATCCGTACTGAACACTAATATCATAGTCATAACAAAATGGCGCAAAGCAGCAGTTGTAACAAATTCACCTATTCATTATTTGATTCCAAAGACGTTGAAAGGTGGCTACACTGAGCCACTGCGCCAGAGATTGCGCCAAAGAGTATTATTAAGCCGCCTCCACAGTGCTTGTTGAGAGCTCGTACTAGTCAGTGCTTGTCGAGAGCTCGTAGCATTCAGTGCCTGTTAAGAACTCGTAGCAGTCAGTGCCTGTCGAGGACTCGGGGTAGTCTGTGCTGAGATGTTGTAGCAGAGAGTGTTTGTTGAGATGTGCTATTAGGCAGTGCTTGCTGAGATGTGATATTGGAGAGTTCTGGTTGAGATATAATGTAAGGATTAGAGTGATTTTCATCAATATAAATGAGGTAAGTAACTCCGTTTCTTTTTATTTCAGTATCCTAAATAATGCGTCATTACAGGTTCAGTCAACAACCATCTGGCGTGTGTTCTTGGATTAGAGTTTAATTCTGCTTTCCTTACGCAATTATAGTATTTGTAATTTTCTTTTATCACGTCAGTAAAATTGGTATTTAAAAATTCTTGTCTTGTTAAAGAAGAACCGTGCCAGATGTGCGTTGAGTCATACTTCCACATACAGAACAGTTATACTTGTGCTTTGGTTTTGTAGGTTTTATAGTTGCTGGGGACTTAATTAATTAATTGTGTTAACGAAAAATTTCATTTCATTCTTGTTGTTGTTCTTTGCAGTCAGATAGCGTAATAATACTAGTCAGGGCCAACCGATTACGAGACACAGCGTAATCGGACATACAGCTACGAAAAATAAAAAGTATTTTCAATCATATTTAATTAAGACCCCATGCAACGTGTAAACTAAAATAACAGAAATGTCAGTTGTTCTGCGGTTAGTATTCACTCGGTAACAAATCAGTCTCGCAGATCCACTCTGAAAGACACTGTGTTTCAAAGACGGAGGTGGCTACTTCTACTACCCATATAATTCCATGAAATAAACTTACTACAGCTAAATTATAATGAACAGGAGCTTATACCCGCCATTTGCATCCATCTCGATTGGCAAAAATTTCTGTTTAATCATTTGTCGAGTACGTCAATACGTTAGAGAAATGGTTCAAATGGCTCTGAGCACTATGTGACTTAACAAATTAGGTCATGAGTCCCCTAGAACTTAGAACTACATAAACCTAACCAACCTAAAGACATCACACACATCCGTGCCCGAGGCAGTATTCGAACTTGCGACCGTAGCGGTCGCGCGGTTACAGACTGAAGCCCCTAGAACCGCTAGGCTACACCGGCCGGCAATATGTTGGCAAATAGTGTTGCGAAATACTTATTCTTCCTTTCAGATTATTAGAAAATTATTAGTACTAGCTCCCCGCTGCACGCGTGCCCCTAATTTTATCTGTCACATTCGCACAACGGTAACCCATCTCCTAAAACAATAATAATGTAAGTTCCTTCTGTTTGATGCATAACTTTCCATATTACAACTGGATTTCCTCCGTTTCCATTCGACATATCTCCCAGAACCTCTGTATTTAATGCACGCTTTGCCATATTACAACTGCATTTACTCCTTTCCCACTCGACATTGTACATTTCGTCAAATCCTCTATTGGGAGAATCCATAGCTCTCTGTTTCAGTAGTCGCGTTTGTAAACTATTGATTTCTTGAGTACTTTTATATTTTCTACCGTCGCTATTGTTATTAGCAATAGTACAAGGAGTGCTCAAATGAAAAGGCACAAAGTTTAATAACCAAACCCATCTAAATTTGCGTATGACGCTTTGGGATAACATAGTGAGGGATCTCGGCAATGGAAGTACGTGTCGTCACCTCCATTCAGAATATTCAAGGCTGTGCTATCACCACTCAAGGTGATGCCAACCGCCTTTTTCGACGTCCGAGGTCAGATACTGGCGAATTCTTTCAGCACAGAAAAACCATTAACAGTGAAGTGTAATATGAGACATTCTGTAGCTTACTCAAGTCCATCAAGAGCAAACGGCTTGGGCTGCTCACGGAGGGACTGCTTCTGCTCCATTAGTAACGCACGTCCAAGAGTCTCCAAGGTCACACAAACTGTAGAGACCAAACTCATGAGGGAACAGCTTGAGCATCCGCCCCACAACCCGGTTATCTGTACTCAGTCCCCTAAAAAGTTTCTCAAAGCAAAGAGCTTCAACTCGTACGACGCACTGGAGGACACAGTGGAGTACTGGGCACAGGAATTCTGGGAACAGGGAATCATTCAGCTCATGAAACGGGGGGGAATTTGTACTCAAGCATATGGTTATTACTTCTGAATAGCGACTTTAATCATAGCCACAGTGTTGTTTTTGTTTTAACACCCCTCATAGCTGCAGTAGTAATGGTAATGTAGTCTTTATTCTTAACCACTACTGTCGTACTTAATTACTTTGGGCAATTTCAGTAAATGGAACCAGTTCATCGATGCATTTCTTCTACTGTCACTATTCTTCATGGTACTATACCGATAGTTATTTCACAAAACTATAATATAAAAGTTTTATAACGTGGAAATCCTTCTTTTCACATAATAGATGATTGAAGGCTCCAATCTGATTAGATTAAATATACAGGGTGAACCAGAACTCCTCCGGCTAGGGTGGTTCAGGGATACCTTCTGCGAAATTTAATGCTCGCTACAGCTTTACTACATTTGGTTTGGTTGCTTGCTCCATCTAGGTCTGTATCCATACTGTAATGAAATTTGTGCAAATAGTACAACCGTATCTTACGAGACTCCGATCGTTACTCAAATGAACCAGGTTTCCAGGATTATCTTCTCCGCGGATGTTGTACGCCAAAATCCTGGTAGTTGACGGTGCATCGCTGTGCAGTCTGCCGTGGTATTTATGGTGGAACTTATGAACAACACCTACAATGGAATAGCTCTGGATTTGTTACGTGCTGCACTGTACTTTGACAGAACGCGACGAACGCACTGTCATAATACGTAAGTGTTTCGTCAGCCGGTTGCATTGCTTTGGGTTGTTTGTTGTACGTTTTCGTTACTGTACGAGGTGCATTCAAGTTCTAAGGCCTCCGATTTTTTTTTCTCCGGACTGGAAAGAGATATAAACATGCACATTGTTTTAAAATGAGGCCGCGTTCATCGTCAATGCGTCCCAGAGATGGCAGCACCATCCGGCAGATGGAATTTTACCGCCAGCGGCGAGAATGAGAACTGTTTTAAATACTTAAAATGGCGACGTTTTCCTTACTTTAACAGCATGCAATCATTTGTTTTCTGAATTTGCGTGGTGTGAAACCAATTGAAATTCATCGACAGTTGAAGGAGACATGTGGTGATGGAGTTATGGATGTGTCGAAAGTGCGTTCGTGGGTGCGACAGTTTAATGAAGGCAGAACATTGTGTGAGAACAAACCGAAACAACCTCGGGCTCGCACAAGCTGGTCTGATGACATGATCGAGAAAGTGGAGAGAATTGTTTTGGGGGATCGCCGAATGACTGTTGAACAGATCGCCACCAGAGTTGGCATTTCTGTGGGTTCTGTGCACACAATCCTGCATGACGACCTGAAAATGAGAAAAGTGTCATCCAGGTGGGTGCCACGAATGCTGACGAACGACCACATGGCTGCCCGTGTGGCATGTTGCCAAGCAATGTTGACGCGCAACGACAGCATGAATGGGACTTTCTTTTCCTCGGTTGTGACAATGGATGAGACGTGGATGCCATTTTTCAATCCAGAAACAAAGTGCCAGTCAGCTCAATGGAGGCACACAGATTCACCGCCACCAAAATAATTTCGGGTAACCGCCAGTGCTGAAAAAATGATGGTGTCCATGTTCTGGGACAGCGAGGACGTAATCCTTACCCATTGCGTTCCAAAGGGCACTACGGTAACAGGTGCATCCTACGAAAATGTTTTGAAGAACAAATTCCTTCCTGCACTGCAACAAAAAAGGCCGGGAAGGGCTGCGCGTGTGTTTCACCAAGACAACGCACCCGCACATCGAGCTAACGTTACGCAACAGTTTCTTCGTGATAACAACTTTGAAGTGATTCCTCATGCTCCCTACTCACCTGACCTGGCTCCTAGTGACTTTTGGCTTTTTCCAACAATGAAAGACACCCTCCGTGGCCGGACATTCACCAGCCGTGGTGCTATTGTCGCAGCGATTTTCCAGTGGTCAAAAGAGACTCCTAAAGAAGCCTTCGCCGCTGCCATGGAATCATGGCGTCAGCGTTGTGAAATATGTGTACGTCTGCAGGGCGATTACGTTGAGAAGTAACGCGAGTTTCATCGGTTTCGGGTGAGTAGTTAATTAGAAAAAAAAATCGGAGGCCTTAGAACTTGAATGCACCCCATATAGTACAGGATTCTTCACGATTGTAAAGGTACTTTCCCAGAAACAAGGCAATTTCGATAAGAAACCGAATAAATCGTAATTACGTTATTATATGATAACAAGCCGTCGAAGACCCTTGGGTTCTGATATTAACATACTCAAGTATCCCTGGAGAACTGCAGAAAGTTTTGTCGGTGGAGGTGGAGCCTGTATGACTAAAATAAAATAATCTTCGATACACTTCTGACAAAATTATCTGCAAATTGTTCATTTTTATTGTTACTTAAGTTGACGACATGCTTGTTTCTACATATTTGCCGTTGTGAAGTGTTCCTGTTCACATTACATTTACATAACATTTTATTCCACATCGATGAGATTCTCTGCTCTATTATACTTACATCCAGATGGAGTATCGTCCATAAATTATCTTGGAATGTAAGTTCTTTTATGTACTACATTGTTAACAAACGTCACGTATTTAGTTTCTGTAGAAGAATAATAGAGAAATTTTGAACTATTTTTTGAGAGGTGTAAAACGATAGACCGCTCCAATGTCACTGAAATAACAGAAAGAGATTTTATCTTATGTCTAGATGAAGTGACGTCCATAAATTATCTTAGAAAGTAATTTCGCCTATGTACAATATTGTTAACGTACGTCACCTATTTACTTTCTATAGAAATTTCTTGTTATTTTTTGACAATTTTAAAATGGCAGATCGTTAAAATGATGCTTTTTGTTTACAGGTAAATTGTATCTTAAGTAGCCAGAAATATTTTTGACAGAGTCACTGAGAGCTATTTAATTGTGAGATCTTAATGGAGTCTACTGTTTTTTCGTTTATCCTGTAGTGTTCGTTTTATTCTTGTTATATTATGCCTATCTATTAGTGTGTACCTAAATTTTTACTTCTTCCCAAATGTTCATGATTTAGTCCTTTGGTATACTAGGTAAAAGTTTCAAAACGCTTTCGGTTGTGTTCACTCTTTATTGTTCTGTGTAGGTAAAACTTGATTGATGTACTTCACTGCCTCTCGCATGTTCTTTAAATCTGATACTGAAACTTCATCCTGTGTGTCCGATGTAAGCTGGTCGACGTGGCCGAGCGGTTCTAGGCGCTACAATCTGGAACCGCGCGACCGCTACGGTCGCAGGTTTGAATCCTGCCTCGGGCATGGGTATGTGTGATGTGCTTGGGTTAGTTAAGTTTAAGTAGTTCTGAGGTCTAGGGGTATGCCATTCGCCGGTTACTCCTTCCCGCGGTCTCGATGGTACAAGTCAATGGCAGGCTTGTAGGACCGATTCCTATACGCCGCTCTGTGCGTCAAGGATGCCCTATGTCTACTTTACTATATGCCATTGCACTTGAGCCCCTCATCACTGGACTTACCTCTAGACTTCAGGGCCTCACTTTGCGTGACCACACCTTTCACTGTAGGGCTTATGCGGACGATCTCCTCTTTCTCACCTGCTCCTCCACGGAACTCAATGACGCCATCCAATGGATCCACCAGTATGGACGTCTTTCTGGTAGCATTCTTAATGTCAGTAAATCGACTATGATGCACATTGGGCGCGGCCTCCCGGCTATGGTGCCGACCCCACTCCCAGTTAGTGCCACCCTTCGTTACTTGGGTATCGAATTTACGAGCTCCACACACCGCACAGTGGCCCTGGCTTACCGGCGGCTTTTGCAGTCGATTCGGCACCATGTTCGCGGTCAAGTGCACCGTAACTTAAACCAACTCCAACGTGTGTCCTATGTCAACATCTATGTCGCCCCTAAACTGGTACACGTCGCCCAGATCCTCCCAATGCCGTTACTCCTTGGCCGCCGCATCCAATCAGCCTTTGGATATTTCGTGTCAGCAGGGGCACTTTTCAAAGTCCGCTACAACACTCTAACACTGCCTCCTGCAAAAGGTGGCCTCGGACTCGTCAACGTGCGGGCACGCTCTTCTGCACTCTTTGTCCACACTCTGTTGCGGCACTGGCAGGGGCCGGTCCCGTCCTTAACACGCAGTCTCTTAGATATCCTCGGACCAGCTTCTCTCGATCCACCGATCAATGTGGCACCTATTTCTCCATTCGGGCCGATCTTCCAGTCACCCGTCCTCCCCGTACAAAAGATTATTATCGTTTGTTTATGCTGTCCAACCCTTGCGACCCCATGGTGCTACAGCATCCTGACATTCACTGGCGCACGGTTTGGGGGTGTGTGCATGCACCCTTTTTACCGTCGTCTGTGTCTGCACTCTGGTATGTTTTAGTCTATGGAAAATTCCCGACTAATAGTCGACTTTATCGCATAGGACTGGCCACCTCCCCACTCTGCCCTGACTGTCAGCTCGAAGACACCGACGAGCACCGTCTTACGTGCCCCCTGAAACAAAACGTATGGCTCCTCATCCAACGAATCGTGGGCTTTTACCTCCGTGCCCCGCCAACGACGGTAACCCCGGATTTCCTGTCCAAATGGCTCTGAGCACTATGCGACTTAACTTCTGAGGTCATCAGTCGCCTAGAACTTAGAACTAATTAAACCTAAGGACATCACACACATCCATGCCCGAGGCAGGATTCGAACCTGCGACCGTAGCGGTCACGCGGTTCCAGACTGAAGCGCCTTTAACCGCACGGCCACACCGGCCGGCGGATTTCCTGTTGTTGCCCCAGACATTTCACTACCCTCTTGCTAAGCACCATACCCTAATCTGGTTTCGAGGACAGGCTTTAGAATATCTCTTTCGGAATGGTCCGCATACAGTCCTTGACTTCTGGTACAAAGTTGTGACCGCGCATAGCACCCTCACCCGAAAACCATCTTACCGACAAACTTTTGCCGGTTATCTCCGCAGCGTCTTCCTTGACCCCCCTCAAAGTTGGGGTGTACCATGCCTACCTGTCACATGATGCAACACCCTTATCCACGTTCTCATGCATCGACCAAAAACAAACACAATTTTTTTTTTTTTTTTTAGGAAGAAGACAGAATATGTTATATTTTGTTGTATTTAATTTTTTTTTTTAACTAACAGTCATTTGTATATTTTTAAATGGTACCTTGAAGAACTTTTGCATAGTGAATATATATGTACTTTTAGTTTGTTCAATACAAATTTTTAAACAAAAACAAAACAAAAAAAACAAAAAAGAAAAGAAAAACAGGATATGATCTAATTTGTTGTATTTCATGTTATTCTAATAATTTGTTTACCTAACACTCATTTGTATATGTTTAACTGGTACCTGAAGAACTTTTGCTTTGTGTATATATATATATATATGTACTCTCCGTTTGTTCAATAATAAAGAATACAAAAACAAAAAAAAAGGGCGCCAGCTTTACCGGCACTCGGTACACCTGACAGCAAAAAAAAAAAAAAAAAAAAAAAAAAAAAAAAAAAAAAAAAAAAAAAAAAAAAAGGTAGCGTCTTTGATTCATGATCAAAAGGTCTTCGGTCCCGGGTTCGATCCCCGTCACTGCCTAAATTTTGATAAATAATCAGCATTGGCGGCCGAAGACTTCCGGCATAAGAAGTCAGCCTCATTCTTCCAACGGCCTTGTCAAAGAGGGCGGGGGAGCGGATAGAGGTTCAGGGCACTCTCTTGTCCTAGGGGTGGCAAATTGCCCCTAAAGGCGGAAGAATCAGCAATGATCAGCGACATGAGGATGCAGAACGCAATGGAAACCAATGCATTAAAGACACGTAACGTGTATCCACAGGACACGTGGCCTGTAATTGAAGAAGTGTCACGATGATCTCTCCATTGGCAAAAGACTCCGGAATAGTCCCTCATTCGGATCTCCGGGAGGGGACTGCCAAGGGGGAGGTTACCATGAGAAAAAGATTGAATAATCAACGAAAGGATAATGTTCTACGAGTCGGGGCGTGGAATGTCAGAAGCTTGAACGTGGTAGGGAAACTAGAAAATCTGAAAAGGGAAATGCAATGGCTCAATCTAGATATAGTAGGGGTCAGTGAAGTGAAGTGGAAGGAAGACAAGGATTTCTGGTCAGATGAGTATCGGGTAATATCAACAGCAGCAGAAAATGGTATAACAGGCGTAGGATTCGTTATGCATAGGAAGGTAGGGCAGAGGGTGTGTTACTGTGAACAGTTCAGTGACCGGGTTGTTCTAATCAGAATCGACAGCAGACCAACACCGACAACGATGGTTCAGGTATACATGCCGACGTCGCAAGCTGAAGATGAACAGATAGAGAAAGTGTATGAGGATATTGAAAGGGTAATGCAGTATGTAAAGGGGGACGAAAATCTAATAGTCATGGGAGACTGGAATGCAGTTGTAGGGGAAGGAGTAGAAGAAAAGGTTACAGGAGAAGATGGGCTTGGGACAAGGAATGAAAGAGGAGAAAGACTAATTGAGTTCTGTAACAAGTTTCAGCTAGTAACAGCGAATACCCTGTTTAAGAATCACAAGAGGAGGAGGTATACTTGGAAAAGGCCGGGAGATACGGGAAGATTTTAATTAGATTACATCATAGTTAGAGAGAGATTCCGAAATCAGATACTGGATTGTAAGGCGTACTCAGGAGCTGATATAGACTCAGATCCCAATATAGTAGTGATGAAGAGTAGGCTGAAGTTCAAGACATTAGTCAGGAAGAATCAATACGCAAAGAAGTGGGATACGGAAGTACTAAGGAATGACGAGATACGTTTGAAGTTCTCTAACGCTATAGATACAGCAATAAGGAATAGCGCAGTAGACAGTAGAGTTGAAGAGGAATGGACATCTCTAAAAAGGGCCATCACAGAAGTTGGGAACGAAAACATAGGTATAAAGAAGGTAGCTGCGAAGAAAGCATGGGTAACAGAAGAAATACTTCAGTTGATTGATGAAAGGAGGAAGTACAAACATGTTCCGGGAAAATCAGGAAAACGGAAATACAAGTCGCTGAGGAATGAAATAAATAGGAAGTGCAAGGAAGCTAAGACGAAATGGCTGCAAGAAAAATGTGAAGACATTGAAAAGATATGATTGTCGGAAGGACAGACTCAGCATACAGGAAAGTCAAAACAACCATTGGTGACATTAAAAGCAACGGTGGTAACATTAAGAGTGCAACGGGAATTCCACTGTTAAATGCTGAGGAGAGAGCAGATAGGTGGAAAGAATACATTGAAAGCCTCTATGAGGGTGAAGATTTGTCTGATGTGATAGAAGAAGAAACAGGAGTCGATTTAGAAGAGATAGGGGATCCAGTATTAGAATCGGAATTTAAAAGAGCTTTGGAGGACTTACAGTCAAATAAGGCAGAAGGGATAGATAACATTCCATCAGAATTTCTAAAATCATTGGGGGAAGTGGCAACAAAGCGACTATTCACGTTGGTGTGTAGAATATATGAGTCTGGCGACATACCATCTGACTTTCAGAAAAGCATCATCCACACAATTCCGAAGACGGCAAGAGCTGACAAGTGCGAGAATTATCGCACAATCAGCTTAACAGCTCATGCATCGAAGCTGCTTACAAGAATAATATACAGAAGAATGGAGAAGAGTATTGAGAATGCGCTAGGTGACGATCAGTTTGGCTTTAGGAAAAGTAAAGGGACGAGAGAGGCAATTCTGACGTTACGGCTGATTATGGAAGCAAGGCTAAAGTAAAATCAAGACACTTTCATAGGATTTGTCGACCTGGAAAAAGCGTTCGACAATATAAAATGGTGCAAGCTGCTCGAGATTCTGAAAAAAGTAGGGGTAAGCTATAGGGAGAGACGGGTCATATACAATATGTACAACAACCAAGAGGGAATAATAAGAGTGGACGATCAAGAACGAAGTGCTCGTATTAAGAAGTGTGTAAGACAAGGATGTAGCCTTTCGCCCCGACTCTTCAATCTGTACATCGAGGAAGCAATGATGGAAATAAAAGAAAGGTTCAGGAGTGGAATTAAGATACAAGGTGAAAGGACATCAATGGTACATTGCTATCCTGAGTGAAAGTGAAGAAGAATTAAATGATCTGCTGAACGGAATGAACAGTCTAATGAGTACACAGTATGGTTTTAGAGTAAATCGGAGAAAGACGAAGGTAATGAGAAGTAGTAGAAATGAGAACAGCGAGAAACTTAACATCAGGATTGATAGTCACGAAGTCAATTAAGTTAAGGAATTCTGCTACCTAGGCAGTAAAATAACCAATGACGGACGGAGCAAGGAGGACATCAAAAGCAGACTCGCTGTGGCAAAAAAGGCATTTCTGGCCAAGAGAAGTCTACTAATATCAAATACCGGCCTTAATTTGAGGAAGAAATTTCTGAGGATGTACGTCTGGAGTACAGCATTGTATGATAGTGAAACATGGACTGTGGGAAAACCGGAAGAGAAAAGAATCGAAGCATTTGAGATGTGGTGCTATAGACGAATGTTGAAAATTAGGTGGACTGATAAGGTAAGGGATGAGGAGGTTTACGCAGAATCGAAGAGGAAAAAATGGTTCAAATGGCTCTGAGCACTATGGGACTTAACTGCTGTGGTCATCAGTCCCCTAGAACTCAGAACTACTTAAACCTAACTAACCTAAGGGCATCACACACACCCACGCCCGAGGCAGGATTCGAACCTGCGACCGTAGCGGTTGCGTGGTTCCAGACTGTAGCGCCTAGAACCGCTCGGCCACTGCGGCCGGCGAAGAGGAAAGGAATATGTGGAAAACACTGATAAGGAGAAGGGACAGGATGATAGGACATCTGCTAAGACTTGAGGGAATGACTTCCATGGTACTAGAGGGCAAAAACTGTAGAGGATGACAGAGATTGGAATAAGTCAAGCAAATAATTGAGGACGCAGGTTGCAAGTGCTACTCTGAGATAAAGAGGTTAGCACAGGAAAGGAATTTGTGGGGGGCCGCCTCAAACCAGTCAGTAGACTGATGACAAAAAAAAAGTTCTAGGGGACTGATGACCTCAGAAGTTAAATCCCATAGTGCTGAGAGCCATTTGAACCATTTGTCAGTTGTAAATAATAGCACGAAATTTCTATAGAAGGTAAGTAAAAGACCTATGTTAGCAACATAGCACATAAATGAACTTACGTTCCAAGATAATTTATGGACGTCACTCCATCTATATGTAAGTATAGCAAAAGACAGGATTTCGTAGTGCTGTTAGAGAGGTTGTAAGGTCAACAGGAGCATTTCATAATGGAACGGATTCCGAAACAAGTTTATCGTGAACTTACGAAGTCAGCAGGAAATAAACAGTTCGCAGTTAATTTAGTCAAAAGTTAAATGGCATGTCATATTTTGGCCTTATGCTAGCTGCGGTCCCAGCAGAGAAGAAGTTAAAATAAATAAATATTCGGCTATATGTCACTGACCGTATGATAAAAGTCTTGACTAGCTTTTATATCTTTTGCACATAGCCATTTTAAATCGGAAATCGTTCTGGGAGAAAGAGGACATAGTTTTGGAAACACCCACTAATTTTACGTATGCGACTGCTTCATTTCGTAGAGGTATTCACAAAACGTAGATACTAATACGTTCGTCAGTTTTCAGAAAGGAACTGCCTTGCAAAAATGCAAGAGGGTAATGGGTAAGATATCGGTACTCTCTCCCTTCAAACTGCATGGAGCGCCGTTTTTCAGGGAACTTTCTCAAAGCGCTTCCTGCTCGCAAGAAAAACGGCGGCAGTCCTTGGCTCGCATCCAGCGGCTAGTAGTCTGCCAGGGGGCAGCACAAAGCCTGGAGCTGGAGCAGGACCGCCTTCCAACACGCAGCCGGCATAAAAGAAAAGTTATGCCTCTGTCCGCGGCGTGGCCGCTAGAGTGCTCGGCGCGAGTAAACCTGTACACAACTGCACGTAGTCCTCAAAGTTTCCCAGGAACAGGAGGTTCGTGGACTGATGTATTCTGCACAGCAACTTTTCAGTGCCACAAGAAGTATACGATGAAGTAAGGTATCAGTGGGGCTTCAGCAGACAATGAGATTCCGTGCTCCTGTTGTTTCTGTGTTCTTGATGACTGTCAGAATACTGCTATTCGACAGCGAATTACTGTTTTCAGCCAAGCAATTGGCCATTAAATTAAGGCATACCTCAAGTCATTTGTCAGCCTTGAGATACACTGAAAACAAACTGCTACTCTTGTGCTCAAAATTATGTTAATTTACTGTCTCAAAACATTCTGCGCAATCCGTTATTCATTTCCGCTTCTTGTGAATGCATCCAATGTTAAACGTGAAGAAATTTGTTAATTTCGACGTATTGAAACAAGGCGGTAATTCTTTATTCTGAAGAGAGTTATTTTATCTGCCCCTTTGTTATTTTACGTTTGTAAATATTGTACCAAAGAAAGTAATCCCAAACCTGATTCTGTGGTAGTAAAACAGGAAAAATATGTGACAGTTTAGAGATTTCATTCACTCTTCATTCGCTAAAGTATTGTCATATATTATGTGACCATCAGGCCAAATAAAAAATTACTGTCAAAGAAATTTCCTCCTGATGTCGGCAATGAATACACCGTTCGATATCAGCTTGTAGACATACGGAATGTGCTCATGATTGCACATGTGTTGTGTAGGTAATTAGACGAATCTAAAAGAATATTTTGATTCAGTGTATGTAAAAAATAATGTGAATAAGGTTATTACATTCATTTTGGCGGGAAAAGAAGCTCGTTATTTACCGCACAGAACGGACGACTATGACTCTCCTTATATAGATCAGAATATATATATATATATATATATATATATATATATATATATATATATATATATATATATATAATATGCCACTTAAGCGTAGGTCTAGTTCTCAACGATTTGTACTCTCTCGTGGTGTACTGATGTGTCGTCTTCATGTCTGTAATTTTTTTTCTCTAATAATGCAGTTTTAGGATCTTCTAATGCAGCTAAGAAATATACACGGCTTCAAAGCATCTCCCGCTTCTATTCTAATACATTTTTCCGTTTAAGAGTCTGATCGTGTAGGATATGTGACATATTCTGTGTAAACGATGTTTTCTAAACTGAGTGACCGAAAATAATGCGAGGGTCGTCGTATCTGGAAAGGTGCCTTATAAAGTGCGTGGTTGTAATCCAAGCATTCTGTGACGCCTAATGTTAGATTACGAAAAACTGTTAATACAAAACAATAAATGTGAGATCTAGGATACCAGTATTTAAATATTGTTTTCCATGTAACCGACCCAGAAGGGTCAACATGGACAGAAAAATTTGCGAAGTTGCTAAAAATGATTTTTTATTAAATAAGTAAAAACTATAGCACAGATATAAATATGTTAAATGGGAAAGTTGTGGAGCTTAAAACGATGCATCGATTGCTTTCTGTCGACTTTTTTACAGTTATCTATTCCATTACTTCGTTTCTAGATCTATCGAAAAACCGGTTAAAAAGTGGATCCTCTATAGCTTGTAACATTCAAGTTAGCATGCTTTCAAACTTACTGTAAGTATAACACGTTGAAAATCAAAGAAATGGTTGTTTAAGACACTTAAAGTGTTAAATTTTTTTCGAGATATGTCGATATTTAGAAATAAAAGGTGTTTCGGTAACTGCCTAGATCTTCTCAGCAGTTTTAAGTTTATACTCTTCGATAGAAGTTTTACTGTCATGCTATTGATTAACTTTTACGGTTCTGTTAATTGTAAGGAACAACAAATTATTTCGAAGATCTTCTGCTTTTGTTGGGCTTGTTTTGTAACTATTTTCGTTATTTATTTATAAAAATAACCTTTGAAGAAAGAACTTTCACATTTTTTCATGGGTTTACAAAAAATTGTTCTTCGACTTTCTAAAGCCAAAACATTTTTTCACAGAAGAACCTAGTGGACCCAATTGACAGTTTTGCGTCACCAGGAACGGGCGCCCCTTAAAACCGCTAGTTTCTCGATGTCATTTTTCGATCCTTACTATTAGTGTAATCACAAAAATTATTTAATAGCTTGCGGTCAGAGCTCTTTGCGAAGAAAACGAAGCTAATGCCATTACTGAAGGGCCAACCACTGGGAAGATCTAACAAATTACGGAGAGTGCCTTTTTTATGAAAATCGCTTTATCTCGAAAAATAACTAACATTTTCAAAGTTTTCAAACACGTATATATTTGACTTACCGCTAGCTAAACTTACAGTAGGTAGCAAGCATGAGATCATGAATATTAACGAGTTATAGACAACACAGTTTTTAATGGTTTATTCCGATAGGTCTCGAAACGAAATAAAGCAGTCAGTACTTACACAATATCAACATAAAACAATCGATACTTGTTTCTATGCCTTCTGACTTTCACATTTAACTTTTTCCTATCTCTGCCGCAGTGTTTTTACTCATTTAAGAAATATCGTTTTTGGGACTTTGCGGACATTTGTAGCAATATTTTCCAACTTGGATCGTGTTTAATAAAAGAACGGAAAGCCATTTAACGTTTAATCCTCAATATGTTCTTTTTGTCAAGTAATGCAATCACTTCTTCATAATACTTGGACTATTGTTGCTCTTAGATGTTCCTAAGAGTGCAGGCGTAATATCTAAACCCTCCGTTATAGATACGTTTCAAGTGAATGCAGCACCACGCGGAATCAACTGTAAGAGTGAATTATTTCGGCTACTGAGATCACATGTACAGAAATTACCTTAATAATGTATGTCAAACGATGGGTAATGGCACCTAAGATTATGTTTCCATGTCTCAGTAACTTAACTATAGATAATTAAACAATATTTTCGGTTTATTGCTAAACGGTTGCACTATGACCCTGTTACTGTGAAAATAACTTTTTCGAACGTGGGATGATCCAGTACAAAGTTGTTTATACTTTTTATTTTGTTGACATGGCGTCAGTTACTGTTTCATGCTTGCTTTTATGGGAGTAAACGATATGCACCAATTAGGAGTATTCCTGACGAAATTGACGATTTAGAATTGGACAACACTGACAGCGAAGAAGTATTGGTAACTGAGGCAGAGAACGACGTGGTTGAACCTGATATTATTCTGGGAACTTCCAGTTTAGTTGTTTCTGAAGCTGATGACGATGGTGAACTAGAAAAAGAGAAAAGGGAAGAACTTGACGAAACACAAGCGGTCGAAATGATATTGTAGTCAGAGAGCTGCATAGCCAAGTAGTAGTCTTTACATCCATGCCGTGGAGAAATATCCATGCCTGAACAAACTGGTATACTTGGCATGTCATCTTGTGTTCTGTCCAAAAGAGTATTTTCATACGCATACTCCACGGAGTACTACAAAATGCTACTTCAGTAATGATTGTGAGCCGGAGTATGGTGATACATCGCAACGATGCGTATCCACTGTTGCCACACTAAAAAGATAGACCCAGATTCTGATCGGATGCCGTGAATTCTGTGTATTTGGTGAAAATTCTGTTACATTTCAAATTCAGCAGCACATTTCTAGCTACGTGTTCGCTATAGACCTGGTATACCACAGGTGCATGATGAACGCTTCAGTGCCCTAATAACTTAATAATCCTTTATTTCTCAAATATCAGTTTACATGTAACACATCACTTTTGTTTTTGATGACAGTTTCTGTGCTTCAGTAGTATGATCTATACTGCACAAATCGTAATCCGTTTTATGCATGGCTCTGCCAAATATCTACGAGTTGAGCGAATCTTAAAAGACAGACGCATAAGTATCACCGTTGTACCATGTAGGATATGCATTTCAGAGCTGGCAGTGAAACCAAATTCCGAAAGTTACCGCAAGCGGATGCCGGCTTGGTCACATTGCGTAAATTGTGTCCATGAATCGTGGACTGAGAAAGCTCTCACCATTATGTTCCATTACGATGCTTGCACTTTGTCTCTCACTCCTACGACAGCGTTCAATACTGTTCGCTACGCCTGAATAGCGAAGTACCTCCACTAAGTATTCATAGACCGCACGTCACTGCCATTAGCAGACGAGTACTGCTGCAATAGACCTGTACGTGTAAATTCAATGAGATCGCCACAATATTTGTTTTCGGTATATCAGAGGGAAGAGACATGGTAAAAATCCTATCGTGATCTCTACCAGGTAACATTAACAATTTTTTATATTTCACAGTTTTACTCCACTGGATGATACTCCTGTAAGTACAGTTAAGTACAGGTAAACTGCTAACTGCACATCAGAATCATAGAACGAAAACTGGAGTACATGGTGAAGGCAACTGCAACTGGAAAAATAAGACGCAATTTCAGATGTGCGAGCAGGATTACATATGGCTTTAAACATCATACGTGGGGAGATCCGGTTATTTTGGAGGGGCGATTAGTGAATACAGTAAACAGTAATGGGAACTATGCGCGTGTTGGAGTACTGGCCAAAATCACTACACTGCATGTTCTGGAGAGTGGGGGAAGGGGATAAATGAAGATAATACATGTAACTTATGTGTCTTAATAGCGGAAGGAGGATGCATTACAGAGACTTGGTATCAAGATGAAGCTCCCATATACCCTTACGCATGAACAATACTATCTTAACATCAGACCTTGATTGCTGTTATACCCAGAACCCCAACCCCAATGGCCAACTAGGCATTGTAACCCATAGAAATGATTGTACCTTGGAAAGACAGAGTGTTGTAGTAATGTTGACTGTGTCCAAAGATTTCGAGATCAGGACACTTAATCAGGCTAGCATTTCTGGTCATCCTGAGTGGTATTCGATTGCTGGGTCCTGTCTAGTAAGCCATTAGGTTTGCAAAGACAAGCATGTTTGGCACGATGCTTGGCTTTCTGCTACACACTCATCTTTGGGGTCACAAACACAGAACATTTCGATACTCGATTAATATTGTGGTGTCACCGCCAGACACCACACTTGCTAGGTGGTAGCCTTTAAATCGGCCGCGGTCCATTAGTATACGCCGGACCCGCGTGTCGCCACTGTCAGTGATTGCAGACCGAGCGCCACCACATGGCAGGTCTAGTGAGACTTCCTAGCACTCGCCCCAGTTGTACAGCCGACTTTGCTAGCGATGCTACACTGACAAACACACTCTCATTTGCCGAGACAATAGTTAGCATAGCCTTCAGCTACGTCATTTGCTACGACCTAGCAAGGCGCCATTGCCAGTTATATTGCGATTGTAGTTATGTATCATCAAGAGCGATGTACACCAATTATGGATTAAAGTTAAGTATTCAAGCAACTACGTTCTTTTCTTGATAGGATAATTACTTTATCTTGTTCCAGACCTCACGCCAGTCTGCGTGAGATTAAACGCGTGCATTTCGGCCTCCTCTAGCAACCGGTCTTGGCTCTTCTGCCAACACTTCAAATATTGTTTCATGTATTATTTCAGTCAATGTTCCACACCTAATAGTAAGTGAGGGGTGATTTAGTAATGATATAGAAATTGAGAACCATGCTGGAATGTCATTGGCTGAGAGCATCACGGAATCGACGCGACGAAACGTTTTGTTGACGTTACATATCGTCGAGAGCAGTGGTTTGGAACACATATATTAGGTGAAATGCGTTAAAATTGTGGAAAACATGGTAAAATTAGCGAAAATATGTAAAATTTAGAAAAATAAAAAAAAATTGGGTACTTGCACCTATGCAATTGACAACTGATTTCCATACTATTCATACTATATGGCTTTAAGTCCTCCAGAACACATCCTGTTCCAAATGCCGTAATATCTTGTAAGTGATAAAAATGAAAGACACAATGTCCAGAGACTTGGGGCTTAAGGTGACCAACGTCCACGACACCGAAACAATGATCCAATATCGGGATGCAGAATGAAGAATCAATGTTCTTCAGAAATGGAACACGATGACATCTGCAGCCAATGCTTACACTTCCATATGTTGTGATACCTTCCACATTTTTGTCAAGAAGAAACACTGCCTCTGTTTTTTATATCCAACACTCTGTGTGAGTTGTGGGAGCAGCACACCCTACACCATGCCATGTCCTGCTGAGAGTGCCTATGATTCGAAACGTGTCAGTCCGCTGAGTCATGGTACAAAAAGAGAATCTATGACAGTGTACAAAGCTGTAGTCATACACTACCTGAATGTGTTATAGCAAAAAAGTACTGTATCAAACTGCTTACAATACTGGAACACAGAAACCCTCTATTGTGACTGACCATCTGTGGGATACTGTCTTCTTCCAGTACAGGCGAGAAAACTTTTCACAGGTCTGTGGAAGCAAGTTTGCTCACTGGCCAGCAGTTGCAGCAAACCAGTACGTGTATACTTATGGTACTGCCACATATGCTCGGCGTCGACATGGCGACGGTATTTTTTTCTCATATATTGGAAAAGAGAGATGTGGTAGGAATCTTATTGGGTTCTCCGTCTAGTGCCATTGCCAAGTTTTACAGTTCACAGCTTTACTCAGTTGCACGTTATAAAAATAAAGAGCGTAGAGGGAAAGAGAGAGACATGCAAATCGTAGTTTGCTTTTGTAAGTAAAAATGACTGTGGGTTTCTTTTTTTCCAATATTCAAACAAATAACATGAAAGGTACTTTTTTTATTGGTATTACATACGTCTGAAATTCATATAATACCCCCATACATGACAATTTATTTACAGGACTTCCACACACTTTAATTTTGAACACAAGGAACGCTCTCAACTATGCAAATTTCCACATCTAACCCAAAGAAATTGTATGAGTCTGTTCTCGTGGAGCCATGACTGCTTTAATATCATTGCGAATATGTTTCATTTTATATCTGGTCTGTTATAAGTGGTAATTTACCGTTAGATACAAGTGTTCTACTTAACATTTCCATCTCACAATAGCTCATAACAGAGATGTTTATGCAGACTGAAAGTTTATTGACGTTAAAACTCTCACTTTAACTTATATGGATGTTCCGAAACAAGAAGCACTTTCTGCAATGATTGGTAGTTTTCACACCAAATTATTGGAAATTTTCCATTCTTTTAGGATGTGTTATCGATTTTACACATGTTGGACATATGCAAGACATGTGTGATAGGTTTGTATGAATCAGATGTATTGTTTTGAACTCCAACCTTGGCAATTTGCTTATCTGTCACAGACAACAGTATCACCGAGTACGTTTGTACGTTTACTGAGTTGGATTTTACGAAAAAACTAGCTGGGAGGAATGCAAGTTGTAGCGTTCTATCAGATGTAAACCTACTTTTGTTTACAAGTAAATAGCGTTATGGATGATGTTCTGTATTGATGTTTGTGTATATGAAATGTATGTAATACCCACATACATGACAATTTATTTGTTACACTTCTACAGGCACTGACTATGACTTCTTGGCTGCCGGAAGTGGCCAGTGTCAGTGAGTGCAGTAGCTGTCCGATGCTAGTGTATTCAGTAGCAACCATTTGCAGTGATCTCAGTGGCCACTGGTCATGGTGGCTAACCCTCTGATGAGTGCAGACTCTGGAGCTGCTGCTTCCTACCACAAGACATAGTGGAGGGCTGTAGCATGCTGTACCGGCCGCTGTGGCCGAGCGGTTCTAGGCACTTCAGTCCGGAACCGCGCTGCTGCTACAGTCGCAGGTTCGAATCCTGCGTCGGGCATGGATGTGTGTTATGTATTTAGGTTAGTTAGGTTTAAGTAGTTCTAAGTCTAGGGGACAGATGACCTCAGATGTTACGTCCCATAGTGTTTAGAGCCATTTTTTGTAGCATGCTGTTGATTGTTCCTCTTCGGGAGAATTGGTTTTGTCCTATCCATGACAAGCACTTAAGTATTTCCCTATTCTTCCGGGTATTGACAACTACTGGAAATACGCTTGATTTCGGCAGAGCTGAAAAGTATATCATTGTCAACGCAGAACCGACCAAAGCAGAGCATCGCCAACAACTGTATCTCGTGTGTAGCATCAGTGAGTGGTAATAACAGGGCCTGGTAAAGTACTATCCCTACCTAAGGGAGGGTCCTGCTGCAGCTCAGAAACAGTGTATCATTGTGAACCCAACACTGAACACAGCAGAGCTCGTGAAGTGGATGGACATCTTTGGGCAACGTCACTGAAAGATTAGAACAGGTCTGGAGAACCAGTATCCCTACATATTTGTGGCCGTGGGGGAAGGGGGAGGGGTGCAGGGAGAGTGAAGGAGAGGTAGATGCAAGGATAAGACTGGTCCTAAGCTGTTTTATTTGTATCTACACATGGAGGTGAAGACACATGTCTGTTCTGGAGGAAGTTCTCTTTTTTCCGGTGGTTGTATGATGTTATTACAGCAGTTTGTCTCCCTGTGGAAGCATAGCTGGGATGGACTCCTACTCGCTATTGTGTTTTCTTTAATAGATTCTCTCGTTTAAGAGTATTACATCTTTATCCTCCTAAGACACAGTGGTATCATTCACTCAGAAGAAAAACACTTCTATCCATCCTCGACTGTCTGCTCAGTATTGGTTATAGTGATTTCTGGCCCTACGAGTGTTACGTTGGTTCATACTGCATGCCGTAGTATGTGGAACTATATACATTATTTGCACTGTCACGGTACTCATTTTAAAAGTGTTAGGCTACACCTTTTAGGTGAAATTAGGTGAGGTCTGTCGGTACAATATTCATTGTAGCCAGTATAACAATTACACCTGGAGAATACGCGTTGGGAATACTTTATGTAAAAAATGAGTTTTCGCATTTATTCATTCACTTTTGTAAAATAGATAAGCAACTAGGAGCAAGTGGCCCTTTGTAAAATTCCTCCATCATCTATTCCTCTGTCATCTGTATAGCAGGAATCCTTTGCTTTCAAATTAAAACCCTCAATGGGTTTGTGTGCAGATTCTTTCCAGACCAGGTTTCAATCACCCATGTATGCTCCTAGAGCATTGTCGACAAAGCGTTTCACTTAGGTGAACTGCCTTCGGTCAGTTTACATGAATAAACAGAAAGAAGTACAGACACTGCTCTCCACCTGTCAGGAGCACAGTGGGTGAATTGGCACACACTGATATGACCAATATAAATATCTGTACGTATTTCATTTATGCAGGACGTACTGTTTCAGCAATTTTTCCTACATCAGACTGCTTTTACTTGGCTGCAGATCACATTCTGACAGTGCCAGTCCATCCAGAATATTTAGAAGCACACTGATCTTGACCATAAAGTTCTTCAACAATGATGAAGAGCAAGGTAATTCGCTATTGTTCCAAGGGAGCGAGTCTTTCCGAGAAATACGATTAAAACTTTGTTGGAAGCCACCTGTTCTTGAGTCTTCTG
Organism: Schistocerca piceifrons; assembly: GCF_021461385.2. Lineage (NCBI taxonomy): Eukaryota > Metazoa > Arthropoda > Insecta > Orthoptera > Acrididae > Schistocerca > Schistocerca piceifrons. Next base: position 159,436,390 of record NC_060139.1, on the reverse strand, counting down.
TCCCTTGTGACTGATGACTGCAGACCGCAAGCTGTATAACAGTGCCAGCAGGTGTACCATCAGCGACAGGTAAAATTGAGACTGGAAAACCTATATCCTAACTTACAATGAGAGGAAATCGAGGGAGGAAGGGAGGTAAGACTGTTTTATGCTGGTTAGTCAATATCCACTTATGGAGGTGAAACCATGTGCTGCTGCCTGTCCTGTCCTCTGCGAGGTCTTTTGGGGTCCATTTTTGTTGTAATTGTGTTATGACAGTGATTTAGAAAAATTCCTAGTTTGTGAGTGGTAGTATGACGCATTATTTACCCCTGGTGGTTTTTTCACTACAATTTTCATGAGTAATTGGAGTCATTTTCTATCACCTGTGGCTGTGTGTATATGCCTTTTTACACTTCAGTGTTGCTTCACTGCCCTATCCCTTCTTACCATCTACCTGGTTAGTAGATCGGTAAGAGGCCAATTTTCTGGCAGCTGCTGTAGGACAGTTCCCTGGCTATAATAGCGGTATTGTGGACCAAGGCAGACAGAAAGGTGAATATAGACCATACGAGATCAGAAACGGGAACAAAACCCTTTTCAAGCATCCTGAAGCCCCATACACGACTAGTACTCTGGTTCATTCTGTCTGGGGTAGCGGAATTAGACGAAGTTGTCTCTTGCACTATGAACTGACCAACCATTTTAAGAAACACTAGCATCTCCAGCACAAGCAATAGCCTCTATGAGTTGCGAAAAGCAACTTCAGTCAATACTGCTGCATAACCATTATTTTTGAAGGGCATGCTCTCTGCACTCATCCGTAGCAACTTCCTTCTATCCCTCATGTAGGCTTGGCTCTGAGCATTACGGGACTTAACATCTGATGTCATCAGTCCCCTAGAACTTAGAATTACTTAAACCTAACTAATCTAAGGCCATTACACACATCCATCCCGAGGCAAGATTCAAACCTGCGATCTTAGCAGTCGCGCGGTTCCGGACTGAAGCGCCTAGAACCACTCGGCCATCGCAGCCGGCCCTCATGTAGGAAGCTAAGGGTGCAGTCCTTAGCTACTACTATATACAGACTGGTAATCCACTTTTTAAACTCCTCTTTGTCCAGTATCAGGATTAGGTAATTGAACACATTCCCCACCAATACTTTGTCCAGTATCAGGATTAGGTAATTGAACACATTCCCCACCAATGATAAGGGCACTGTTTTCAAAATGGTTCAAATGGCTCTGAGCACTATGGGACTCCATTGCTGTGGTCATTAGTCCCCTAGAACTTAGAACTACTTAAACCTAACTAACCTAAGGACATCACACACATCCATGCCCGAGGCAGGATTCGAACCTGCGACCGTGGCAGTCGCACGGTTCTGGACTGCGCGCCCAGAACCGCGAGACCACCGCAGCCGGCGGCACTGTTCTCCTCTCCAGCCTTTTTTCCTCAAATTTGCAAGTGGGGGAGGAGATGCAGCTGTAAAACAATCCAGCAGCAGGAAAAAAGTATATACAGTAATTATATGAAGACTGCACCTTACATCCTTCCTCTCCAGGGGTTCAACACAGATTGTCTTCCCACCGATTCCCTAGTGAAGTTTCGGAGTTTAAGTAGGAGGAGGGAAAGAGTAAGTCATGGAGGGGAGGAACGTGGGGAAGGGGGAAAGGGAGGATAGGAGTGGAGACCTGAACAATAGGACGTTGCCGTATCTGCTTTCCATGGAGAGGAGGTGCAAGGACTCTCCATGGAGAGCCGCGATCTTGAAAAAAATTGACCACAGTGCAAACTGTCCTCCCTTTTCGATTTGTTCTCCCACGTCTAGCGACACCCTGAGTTGCTGAAACAGAATTTACAAAAGTATCTATGCACAATTAAGGTAATAAGTTTCAGGAACATATTTCCTACTATATTTTCCTTCGACTCTCCAGCAATTTTTCCTTTATATAACTACGCTAACTGCTACCATCAGCAAGAATTACATACCAGGAAACTTCTCAAGGTGCCTCCCCTAAATAGGGGTCAGAGAGGCGCTCGTATCGCTTTGGTACGAAACCACTCTTTGCAAATGGTTGTCAAATAAATACTTTAAAAACTTTACCTGACACTCAATACGCTGACATATATAGAAAATTGCTTAACGGTTACAACATGCACTCAGTCTACAAATAACTGAAACTGATAGTAAGACTAAATCCGCCGAAATTCGGGTCTCATTCCCCAGCACAGTTCGCTTAGACCAAAGAGACAGAGAAGATACTAGGACTGTCAGAAAACTGAGTGGTCAGAAGTGGAGGTTAATATTGATAAGTTATCTTCATTATTTTTTTTAATTGTGTAGTTTAAGTTTAATGGCTGAACGTAGTATATACATGAAAGCTGTCATTGGACATCACACTTTTAATAACAAAAGACCTTAATTGAACATTCTGACCGAGCGAAGTATCGCAGTGATTAGCACATGGGACTCGCATTCGCGAGCACGACAGTTTAGACAACCATCCTGAATTAGGTTTTCCGTGATTTCCCTAAATCACTTAAGATAAATGTCGGGATGGTTCCTTTGAAAAGGGCATGGCCGCTCTCCTTCTCCATTCTGCTCTCATCCAAGCTTGTGCTCCGTTTTTAATGATCTCGCTGTCGACGGAACGATAAATTTTAATCCCCTCCTTCTCCAAACATTCTTTGATATACTGACAAGAAATAGTTAAGCTCATGTTGAAAGATAATGTCAACCCGTAATTTTTAAAAACAAGGATAACCAGGTTAATCACTTTTAAACATGGGAAGTTTTGTGTTCGTGATGATTGCACTTCTAATGTGTTTACGTTTGTATACTGACAATTTGAAGTACGCTTTAGCACTTTCTCACGCAATCTGCAAGGTCAATTGTTAAGGCACTTAGTGAAGTATCAAACTAAAGTCATTAAAAGTAATAAGCACTAACAGCTCAAAAATGGTTCAAATGGCTTTGAGCACTATGGGACTTAACTTCTGAGGTCAGTCCCCTAGAACTTAGAACTACTTAAACCTAACTATCCTATGGACATCACACACACCCATGCCCGAGGCAGGGTTCGAACCTGCGACCGTAGTGGTAGCTTGGTTCCAGACTGTAGCGCCTAGAATCGCTCGGCCACCCTGGCAGGCAGCACTAACAGTGATGAGAATGCATGAGCCATGCTAAAATGAGCGATATCCGTCGTCCTGTCCCACAACATAACTTATGGGACATCATAGGGACTGCTCTGAAGGAATAGGACAATATCTCACAGGTTTATCAAGACAATTAGCCTAAGTACGTTCGAAAGTGTCTCCAATTACGAGGACGTCAACGTGGTCCATAAGCAATGTGTTACACAAGGTGATAGAAGAATTTGTGGTGTCTGCAATGAGACCTTTATAAAGTTTTTTTTCTGCTGTTTATAATTGGTAATATCTTTATCTTCTTTATTTTTGCTTCTTATGACTGTACCTAACACAATGAGATCAGTTTTGTTTGCATAATGCTCAGTAATGACAGTTAAGCAATAAACGACATCTACTTTGCCCACTGTACATACCAAACTCAGAGTTCATATCTTAGATAAAAACCGAATCACGGCTGGATGACCACATACCGTATCTGAGATTGTGACGCGGCTCTGTACGAAGTAATTTTAATCTCGTGTCTGGCTGTGTATGATCTGTATTATTGTCCAATCAAGGGGTTGCATAAGAAACAGCGTCGCTAAATTATTACATTCAACATTACTAGACTCAGATGCTCTTGAGATTTATAAAACGTACAAATACGATGACCAGATGCACTCATGCATTACTATGGAAGCAAAGCTGCGAATTACTGCACACAAACGATCTGTAGAGTTTACTATTGCCTGGTCGTCTCTAGTCGCTATGTGGCTTACTTCAGCTCAGTGGAAAACGTTTTGTCTGTTTTTATCCGAGTCATTTGTTCATATTTAAATTACGACGTAGATTAAATCTAAGTTTATTTACAGTCTGTAGTGAATTAACCGTATGTCGCAAGTACAGCGCATAAATTAAACTTCAGTTTTGTATAGTTAGTCTGCAATGATCCACTCGATGACTAATTAAGCTAATACCAATTAAATTGAAACTTATTGTTTCGGTATAGCTCTCCGCTCTTCCCCGTTGTATATTAATATTTTCTTACACTTGTGATGTAAACACGTCCCTGTTCTAGTTGCATGGGCGTCTCGATTGTTGGTTAAATTCGGTGAGTCGATATCGTAGGCACTTCATGGTCAAGCAGTAAGCCCATATGACCCAATGCATAGTACGGTTTAGTCATTAGTTACAGAACAGGCATATGTAAATACAGAACCACGTAAGAATTAAATAGCGTTTTGAGAACATATACCCACATCTAGGTGTTATTTGTCTTCTATCGCTTCGATTCGGAGCCCACTGTTGAGATGGGTACAGTATTCGAAAACAGTCGATCACACGTACTGACACAGCACACTCTGCTGCAGAATGAATTAGTTATGCTGATTTCACTGTACTGAATGGAATGCTGAAACCCAGCAAAATGTAGGTTAATGAATGTTAGAATCGATCCTATGGTTTAGGAGATGGCGTGGAACAACACACACACACACACACACACAAAACTGAAAGCCAATTTACTGATTCATACTCACTGCAGCTCTTATCGATTCAATACATCACAGAGATGAATTTTTAAGGCATTACTTCTGGTGGTTAATGTCGCCGTTATTGTATCACGATTGGTACGACAAGATATATGAGGCAGAGTTGTCAACTGTCCAAAACGAAATAAGCTAAATGTGCCTACAAAGAAAAGTTGAAATAAAACAACGTGTATAACTGTGCAATTTTTCGCAATAATTATGGTGTGGAACATAGTTAAGGGGAGAGGGACGTAGACGAAAATACAGTAAGGTAGATATTGTAGGATAAGTCCAGCTTTGTGAAGAACAGTTGGATCAAATGTTATACACAAACAAGGTAAAATATAATCAACGCTTTGATTTTAAAGCTACTTCAGGAAATAACAGTTCCACGAAATCTTGTCTCTTATCTTAAATACATGTATGACGTTTCATTTTAATGTCTTTAGTAGCTGAAGCGGAAATGTATTTATCAAAAAATGTAACAATGCCGGAACGCACAAAAAACAAGAATTTAGAGGCCTGCATTTTGCACCTCCTTATAGAAATTGTTTCTGGCTGCACTTTTACTTCGAACGCAAATACAACAACAGCAGATGTCATTTCCATTATATGCATGTAAAATATCTGCCCATTTTTAAAAACTCGATTTTCTAAGACAAAAATGTAAATAAACATCTTCATTTTAGTTTCTTCGCACAACTTTTTTTTTCTCACAATAAAAATATAAATAATGTTGGAACTAGGTTAAGGAAGAACTTACTAATGTCTTCATTGTAATATAACATTGTTTCTTACACTTAGAAAACAACTGCAATGAATGGACTTTCGATGTTCCTCTCGTCAGTTAAACCACTGGCACAATGTTTATTGCAACTGATTCATGTTGCATGAATCAAAGGTTGCTTTGCTTAGAACAGTTTACTTTATTATTGTGAAGTTGCAGCACATCGCTGTTGTCAGCTATGCTGTATCTAGTCCAGTTGTGTATGCTCTATGCTGACGAGCCAGGGAGACACACCAACACACTTGTAGTTTGTTTTGTTGTGCTTTTTAATTCAGTCTAATGACACATTTTCATGGGATACTAAAGCATGTTTTGAAGTCATCTATCAATGAACGCAATTTTCTTCAGTTAACATGGATTTTCATGCTTTTCTATAGTCAAGAAAAAATCTAGAAAAGAAGACAGATGACTGTGAAGAAGTCATACTTCCGGACGCCAGCTGAAGCACTCACTTGCTAGCTAAACGGTATTAAAAAGTAACTAGAGTTAGCTCTAAAACAAATGGTTTGGCAACACTGCTGTGTGGTGCATAAACAAGTTGGTTAAGCACATCTGGTGGTTAAGCACATCTGTGCCCAACAGTGAGTCATACGTTGACATGTTTTTGGGACAAGAGAAGTTGTATAGCGCTTTGTCTCACTCACTGTTTCTGATAGTGTGGATCCGTATGCAGCAATGGTGACATCATAAGTGATATCAACTAGTTTCAAAACCACGTATGTCAACTAAATTTAACTAAGACACTCTGCCTTTTGGCTTCTGTCTCGGGTTCATCGGCCGACGTTCCTCTGATGATATTTTTGACGTTTCGCCAGCGCGGCTGGCTGAGCTCGGCTGGCTGACATTGTCAAGTTTTAACTCTTTATTGCTGGTGGTGGACAAGAGCCGAGCTCGCGGACGCAGTCTATATATACCTGGCGCGCCAACGTCCAAGGACTTCTCCGCGGATATTTTCGGTGCAGTTCTCCTGTTCTTACTGACAATGGTCGTTCGCTGCAGCACAGGAAACCAGGATCTGTTTACCTTGATGCTTTCTTCTTTCTCATAGAAGCTGTTCTCGTGTTTGTGTTTCTCTATAGCCTGGGCAAGCGGGTGCTACCCTACATGCAGAACTTCCGTGTCGGCGACTTTTACTTCGTGGTCGTTCTCACACAGCGCGTGCTGTGCCAAGGTAGATTTCTCCAACTGCCCCAACCTACAACGACGCTTATGTTCTGCGATCCTGGTGTTGACTGATCGTCCAGTCATTCCAACGTAAACTCCTTCTCATGTGCATGGGATGCGGTATATTCTCGACATTCCAAGTTATCCTCTTTTTATCCTTTTCAGATCTGAGACACTCTTTGATCGTCTTTGTCGGTTTTGTAGATAGTCTTTACACTGTGTTTGCGCAATAAGCGGCTGATTCTGTCCGTCGCTCTGGGAATGTATGTCAGAACTTAGTCCAGTGTTTGACGCTGTTGACTTCTACTACAACTTACGGAATACCCATTTCTCCTCAGAACACTATCTAGGAGTTGAATTTTTCGTCTGACGTGCTGCAGCTTACATATTTGTCCTGCTCGCGTTACGGGCGTTTTAATCATGCCTCTATTCTGGCTGGAAGTGACACTTCCTACAAATTGTAAAAACATATTGTTAGTTACACTATCACAGTAGTCTGCTACACGAGGCACTGTCGCAACTTCGGACCCGCAAAGCGGCGGCGGGTCCGTCAGCGGCCGCAGATTGCCACAGAGTGAAGTGGTGGGCGGAGGCGGAGTTTTCCTGCTGTGTCCACGATTGCGCGAAGACCGTTGCCGGCCAGAGCAGCACCAACTTGTCCTGCGTGCTCAGACTAGCAATCATCGGCAGGTGGGGTAGAATGTGGCACCTGAAAATACCGTTGAGAACTCTTCATCAACCATCCTTGCTGAGTGGTTCACACCCAAAGTGCTGCTACTGCCGGCCTGGGAGCACTGTCCACCATTCTATTTTTACGAGATGGACCGATTACAAGTCTATGAACGGCACAACTATTTTGTACAGAAGCAAAAAAAAAAAAAAAAAAGACATACAGCGGCTACACTCTACACTGCAGTGACAGTTAGACCCTGCAAATGTGGCCTACAAATCATGAAATACGGAAACTATCGCGAAAGACACTTCCTCAATAACACTTCTCTGCTACTGCCGAGGAAAGCTTGAAGTATTCAGTCTGAAACCTATCTGCAACCACGCTGTATTACCACATACCATATAAATGTAGTAAATGCAGTTCGTATCCTGCATCATCGAAAATCATCACTTCTGCATCTTGCATATAGCTGTCGACCACCACGGTATTTATTGCGTAAGTTCTTCCATACAAATAACGAGAGACTGAATATAGATGGTGATCACTGGGGTTTTATTAACAGACCGAATGCGTGGGGTGCACGTCGCCAGCAGTGTAAGCTCGTAAAAAAATCACTGATTTTAGAAAGTGATTTCGTTTTCGACTGTGGTACGAGCCGATATTAGCAAATCCCTCGTGCCGCCGCTGTATATTTCTCCAGTATGTGTAACATCTCATGTCAGAGGTTCTGTGAAACGTCCTCTAGGTTGTTGTTGTTGTGGTCTTCAGTCCTGAGACTGGTTTGATGCAGCTCTCCATGCCACTCTATCCTGTGCAAGTTTTTCATCTCCCAGTACCTACTGCAACCTACATCCTTCTGAATCTGCTTAGTGTATTCATCTCTTGGTCTCCCCCTACGATTTTTACCCTCCACGCTGCCCTCCAATACTAAATTGGTGATCCCTTGATGCCTCAGAACATGTCCTACCAACCGATCCCTTCTTCTGGTCAAGTTGTGCCACAAACTTCTCTTCTCCCCAATCCTATTCAATACTTCCTCATTAGTTATGTGATCTACCCATCTAATCTTCAGCATTCTTCCGTAGCACCACATTTCGAAAGCTTCTATTCTCTTCTTGTCCAAACTAGTTATCGTCCATGTTTCACTTACATACATGGCTACACTCCATACAAATACTTTCAGAAATGACTTCCTGACACTTAAATCAATACTGGATGTTAACAAAATTCTCTTCTTCAGAAACGCTTTCCTTGCCATTGCCAGCCTACATTTTATATCCTCTCTACTTCGACCATCATCAGTTATTTTGCTCCCCAAATAGCAAAACTCCTTTACTACTTTAAGTGCCTCATTTCCTAATCTAATTCCCTCAGCATCACCCGACTTAATTAGACTACATTCCATTATCCATGTTTTGCTTTTGTTGATGTTCATCTTATATCCACCTTTCAAGACACTGTCCATTCCATTCAACTGCTCTTCCAAGTCCTTTGCTGTCTCTGACAGAATTACAATGTCATCGGCGAACCTCAAAGTTTTTATTTCTTCTCCATGAATTTTAATACCTACTCCGAATTTTTCTTTTGTTTCCTTTACTGCTTGCTCAATATACAGATTGAACAACATCGGGGAGAGGCTACAACCCTGTCTTACTCCCTTCCCAACCACTGCTTCCCTTTCATGTCCCTCGACTCTTATAACTGCCATCTGGTTTCTGTAGAAATTCTAAATAGCCTTTCGCTCCCTGTATTTTACCCCTGCCACCTTTAGAATTTGAAAGAGAGTATTCCAGTCAACATTGTCAAAAGCTTTCTCTAAGTCTACAAATGCTAGAAACGTAGGTTTGCCTTTCCTTAATCTTTCTTCTAAGGTAAGTCGTAAGGTCAGTATTGCCTCACGTGTTCCAGTGTTTCTACGGAATCCAAACTGATCTTCCCCGAGGTTTGCTTCTACTAGTTTTTCCATTCGTCTGTAAAGAATTCGTGTTAGTATTTTACAGCTGTGACTTATTAAGCTGACAGTTCGGTAATTTTCACATCTGTCAACACCTGCTTTCTTTGGGATTGGAATTATTATATTATTATTATATTCTTCTTGAAGTCTGAGGGTATTTCGCCTGTTTCATACATCTTGCTCACCAGATGGTAGAGTTTTGTCAGGACTGGCTCTCCCACGGCCGTCAGTAGTTCGAATGGAATATTGTCTACTCCGGGGGCCTTGTTTCGACTCAGGTCTTTCAGTGCTCTGTCAAACTCTTCACGCAGTATCATATCTCCCATTTTATCTTCATCTACATCCTCTTCCATTTCCATAATATTGTCCTCAAGTACATCGCCCTTGTATAGACCCTCTATATACTCCTTCCACCTTTCTGCTTTCCCTTCTTTGTTTAGAACTGGGTTTCCATCTGAGCTCTTGATATTCATACAAGTCGTTCTCTTATCTCCAAAGGTCTCTTTAATTTTCCTGTAGGCGGTATCTATCTTACCCCTAGTGAGATAGGCCTCTACATCCTTACATTTGTCCTCTAGCCATCCTGCTTAGCCATTTTGCACTTCCTGTCGATCTCATTTTTGAGACGTTTGTATTCCCTTTTGCCTGTTTCACTTACTGCATTTTTATATTTTCTCCTTTCATCAATTAAATTCAATATTTCTTCTGTTACCCAAGGATTTCTACTAGCCCTCGTCTTTTTACCTACTTGATCCTCTGCTGCATTCACAACTTCATCCCTCAAAGCTACCCATTCTTCTTCTACTGTATTTATTTCCCCCATTCCTGTCAATTGCTACCTTATGCTCTCCCTGAATCTCTATACAACCTCTGGTTCTTGTAGTTTATCCAGGTCCCATCTCCTTAAATTCCCACCTTTTTGCAGTTTCTTCAGTTTTAATCTACAGGTCATTACCAATAGATTGTGGTCAGAGTCCACATCTGCCCCTGGAAATGTCTTACAATTTAAAACCTGGTTCCTAAATCTCTGTCTTACCATTATATAATCTATCTGATACCTTTTAGTATCTCCAGGGTTCTTCCATGTATACAACTTTCTTTCATGATTCTTAAACCAAGTGTTAGTTATGATTATGTTGTGCTCTGTGCAAATTTCTACCAGGCGGCTTCCTCTTTCATTTCTGTCCCCCAATCCATATCCATCTACTATGTTTCCTTCTCTCCCTTTTCCTACACTCGAATTCCAGTCACCCATGACTATTAAATTTTCGTCTCCCTTCACTGTCTGAATAATTTCTTTTATGTCATCATACATTTCTTCAATTTCTTCGTCATCTGCAGAGCTAGTTGGCATATAAACTTGTACTACTGTAGTAGGTGTGGGCTTCGTATCTATCTTGGCCACAATAATGCGTTCACTATGCTGTTTGTAGTAGCTTACCCGCATTCCTATTTTCCTATTCATTATTAAACCTATTCCTGCATTACCCCTATTTGATTTTGTGTTTATAACCCTGTAGTCACCTGACCAGAAGTCTTGTTCCTCCTGCCACCGAACTTCACTAATTCCCACTATATGTAACTTCAACCTATCCATTTCCCTTTTTAAATTTTCTAACCTACCTGTCCGATTAAGGGATCTGACATTCCACGCTCCGATCCGTAGGACGCCAGTTTTCTTTCTCCTCATAACGACATCCTCTTGAGTAGTCCCCGCCCGGAGATCCGAATGGGGGACTATTTTACCTCCGGAATATTTTACCCAAGAGGACGCCATCATCATGTAATCATACAGTAAAGCTGCATGCCCTCGGGAAAAATTACGGCTGTAGTTTCCCCTTGCTTTCAGCCGTTCGCTGTACCAGCACAGCAAGGCCGTTTTGGTTATTGTTACAAAGCCAGATCAGTCAATTATCCAGACTGTTGCCCTTGCAACTACTGAAAAGGCTGCTGCCCCTCGTCAGGAACCACACGTTTGTCTGGCCTCTCAACAGATACCCCTCCGTTGCGGTTGCACCTACGGTAAGGCTATCTGTATCGCTGAGGCACGCAAGCCTCCCCACCAACGGCAAGGTCCATGGTTCATGGGGAGGGGGGGGGGGGGGGTCCTCTAGGTTATAGGCAAGTAAGGATGATGGTAGATTGAGAATCATTGTTTCAACAAAGCAGTTTATGTTCAAAGAGTATTCATGTGCCAGGAAGGCTGGGGCAGCTTGGAGCCCATGGCGGAATTCATTCTCAGTCAGTTATTTGCCTTGGAAGGGGGTTATCACGTGCAGTGGTCTTCTTCAGCTATTAACCGCGTAAACACTGCTATGTTTGCAGTTCAGTCCAACCAGGCCTAACAGTGACACACTACACGAGGAGAAAAAGAGGTAGAGAGCACGTGTGTTGACAGAAATTTCTCAGGTACCAAGTATTGAAGGGTTGCCGTCACCTGATGCTTTTGTTCACGGATTATTGTGACGTCCGCTCTGTCGGTCGCGGGGCCTGAATGGACACCACTGCATGGTGTTGCCGCTGATGGACAAATCGCTTTTTGGAGTCCCTGTTGCACCCTGACTGCACAGCCTGAATGGGTGGCACAAGCCAGTACTCGGTGCAGGACAGTGAATGGTGCATTCTATAGATTGAAATACTGTTCAAAAGTATTCAAATGTGTATGAATTACTAAGGGACCAAATTGCTAAGATCATAGGTCCCTAGACTTACACACTACGTAGACTAACTTATATTGACTTCTGCTAAGAACAACAAACACACCCATGCCCGAGGGAGGACTCGAACCTCCGGCGGGAGTGGCTGTGCAATCAGTGACATGACGCCTCACACAGCGTTGCCACTTCGGCAAAAGATTGTTAACAGTGTAATTACGTGTAATGACTGTTTCATGACGGTTTTCCTTGTGCAGTCGGGATAAAAAAAGTGATGTATTTAATTACTTCTTCTCGACGTATTTTACGATACATACATCTTCCCAAACAGCAGAGAATGATGAGTAAGTGAGATCCAACCCCTATAAATTGAATTTTGCAATTGAATTTCCTTTCGTGAGATCCTTCCTCTTCAGCACAGAGCCGCCAATTTCCAGCTAGAGGATGTAGGAGAAGGGATGGAGGGTTTCCCAGAAGGACGAGGGGTAATTAATTGATCAATTTAATTAATTAAATTGATACCAAAAGTGCCCTTGTACTGGCGAGGGAAATTCCTAGAGGGATAGCAGAGGAGGAGGATTGGAGAGGAGGAGGGGGAGAGGGATTGGTAGGGGAATAATAGGTGAAAGACCTGTCCACCAAATGGAAGGATTATCCCCAGGGGGTCATAATATTCTTAGCAGAACAATAGGTTAAGGAACTGTCAACCAAAAGAGACTCAGAGGGCCATAGACACGGGTTCCCAGGTAGGTGCCGTGCTTCTTGTCTTCCGCAAGGCGTTCGGTACAGTTCCCCACAGTCCTTTAATGAACAAAGTTAGAGCATATGGACTATCAGACCAATTGTGTGATTGGATTGAAGAGTTCCTAGATAACAGAACGCAGCATGTCATTCTCAATGGGGAGAAGTCTTCCGAAGTAAGAGTGGTTTCAGGTGTGCCGCAGGGGAGTGTCATAGGACCTTTGCTATTCACAATATACATAAATGAACTTGTGGATGACATCGGAAGTTCACTGAGGCTTTTTGCAGATGACGCTGTGGTGATTCGAGAGGTTGTAACAATGGGAAATTGTACTGAAATGCGGGAGGATCTGCAGCGAATTGACGTGTGGTGCAGGGAATGGCAATTGAATCTCAACGTAGACAAGTGTAATGTGCTGCGAATACATAGAAAGATAGATCCCTTATCATTTACCTACAAAATAGCAGCTCAGCAAATGGAAGCAGTAAATTCCATATATTATCTGGGAGTACGCATTAGGGGTGATTTAAAATAGAATGATTATATAAAGTTGATCGTCGGTAAAGCAGATGCCAGACTGAGATTCATTGGAAGAATCCTAAGGAAATGCAATCCGAAAACAAGGAAGTAGGTTACAGTACGCTTGTTCGCCCACTGCTTGAATACTGCTCAGCAGTGTGGGATCCGTACCAGATAGGGTTGATAGAAGAGATAGAGAAGATCCAACGGAGAGCAGCGCGTTTCGCTACAGGATCATTTAGTAATCGCGAAAGCGTTACGGAGATGATAGATAAACTCCAGCGGAACACTGCAGGAGAGACGCTCAGTAGCTCGGTACTGGCTTTTGTTAAAGTTTCGAGAACATACAGAGTGTTTCAAAAATGACCGGTATATTTGAAACGGCAATAAAACCTAAACGAGCAGCGATAGAAATACACCGTTTGTTGCAATATGCTTGGGACAACAGTACATTTTCAGGTGGGCAAACTTTCGAAATTACAGAATTTTCAACAACAGATGGCGCTGCAAGTGATGTGAAAGATATAGAAGAAAACGCAGTCTGTGGGTGCGCCATTCTGTACGTCGTCTTTCTCCTGTAAGCGTGTGCTGTTCACAACGTGCAAGTGTGCTGTAGACAACATGGTTTATTCCTTAGAACAGAGAATTTTTCTGGTGTTGGAATTCCACAGCCTAGAACACAGTGTTGTTGCAACAAGACGAAGTTTTCAACGGAGGTTTTATGTAACCAAAGGACCGAAAAGCGATACAATAAAGGATCTGTTTGAAAAATTTCAATGGACTGGGAACGTGACGGATGAACGTGCTGGAAAGGTAGGGCGACCGTGTACGGCAACCACAGAGGGCAATGCGCAGCTAGTGCAGCAGGTGTTCCAACAGCGGCCTCGGGTTTCCGTTCGTCGTGTTGCAGCTGCGGTCCAAATGACGCCAACGTCCACGTATCGTCTCATGCGCCAGAGTTTACACCTCTATCCATACAATATTCAAACGCGGCAACCCCTCAGCGCCGCTACCATTGCTGCACGAGAGACATTCGCTAACGATATAGTGCACAGGATTGATGACGGCGATATGCATGTGGGCAGCATTTGGTTTACTGACGAAGCTTATTTTTACCTGGACGGCTTCGTCAATAAACAGAACTGGCGCATATGGGGAACTGAAAAGCCCCATGTTGCCGTCCCATCGTCCCTGCGTCCTCTGTAAGTACTGGTCTGGGCCGCCATTTCTTCCAAAGGAATCATTGGCACATTTTTCAGATCCGAAACGATTACTGCATCATGCTATCTGGACATTTTTCGTGAATTTGTGTCGGTACAAACTGCCTTAGACGACACTGCGAACACCTCGTGGTTTATGCGAGATGCTGCCCGGCCACATCGCATGGCCGACCTCTTTAATTTCCTGAATGAATGTTTCGATGATCGTGTGATTGCTTTGGGCTATCCGAAACATACAGGAGGCGGCGTGGATTGGCCTCCCTATTCGCCAGACATGAACCCCTGTGACTTCTTACTGTGGGGACACTTGAAAGACCAGGTGTACCGCCAGAATCTAGAGACAATTGAACAGCTGAAGCAGTACATCTCATCTGCATGTGAAGCCATTCCGCCAGACACGTTGTCAAAGGTTTCGGGTAATTTCATTCAGAGACTACGCCATATTATTGCTACGCGTGGTGGATATGTGGAAAATATCGTACTATAGCGTTTCCCAGACCGCAGCGCCATCTGTTGTTGAAAATTGTAACTACTGTAATTTCGAAAGTTTGTCTGCCTGAAAATGTACTGTTGTCCCAAGCATATTGCAACAAACGGTGTATTTCTATCGCTGCTCGTTTAGTTTTTATTGCCGTTTCAAATATACCGGTCGTTTTTGAAACACCCTGTACCTTCACCGAAGAGTCAGGCAGTATATTGCTCCGTCCTACGTATATCTCGCGAAGGGACCATGAGGATAAAATCGGAGAGATTAGAGCCCACACAGTAGCATACCGACAATCCTTCTTTCCACGAACAATACGAAACTGGAATAGAAGGGAGAACCGATAGAGGTACTCAGGGTACCCTCCGCCACACACCGTCAGGTGGCTTGCGGAGTATGGATGTAGATGTAGATGTAGAGTAGGTTTGCCCCTGAATGTGTACTTGCCTTTGAATGTAGGCAATCCAACTAACAAAATACACCTATGTCGGACTAGCCGCCTTACTAAAGGACATTTGCGAAAGACGTCATGACCGTCTAAACTTGGTGTAATGGAGGGCGTTCACTTAAGAAATTAAAACCACGTTCACATTCGGAAGGACGAAATTTAGAGGCGAATGTTAGATACCTTATTTCACGGACTTTAAGACGCACTTCTTTCTTGCAAAAATTGCCTCCAAAATTCAGGTGATGTCTTATATTCGAAATTAATTTAAAAATGCCCAGTGTGTGATTTAAAATTCTCGCCAGTCCGTAAGACTGATTATATAATTGGTGCCGTGTGGAACCTGTTTCTATCTTGCAACTCTGTATTCAAGCAGCAGCAGCAATGCGCCGATGCGACGAACATGAGTTGCAGGGATTCACAATTTTGTACACACTTTCTCCCTCCCACCCTGCCATAACAAACCCAGAACAATGTCTAGCCGATGATGCGTTATTGCAGGCTATGGTACCAGTAAACTTGAACTGAAAGTGTTTGTTGTCAGTAACTGTAAAATATTATTTGTTACTAGCTAGTTTCATGATGGAGTAAAATAAAAGGTATTCATATTATGTGGGCTATGAATTGAAAGTAACTGCATATCAAGAAGAATATAGAAACAGAGCAGCTGGGCGGCATTTTGGCCTTCCACCAGCAGAAGAAACCTTTCGCGATAGAGGGGTTAGTAAAGAAGAACTGAAAGAAATGAGGAAGACTAACTGTGCAAATAGAGAAGTGAATGTAAAATTGTCTAAAATAGGAGATGACATATTAAACTGTCAGAATGGCATTGGAATTAATACAAAAATTGATTCAAGTACACGATCGTAAGGTAGCGCTACAGTGGAACTTAATATACTTTAAGGGTGGAGTTGGTTTGTGAAGCGTCACAGACCTAGCAGGCAAACCAAAACCAAAATATCCTAGAAAATGACGCAGGAGTCGAGAACATTTTGTATTTCCATTGTTTCATTATACAATATAGAAAGAAAACCAGTGTGATATTAAGCCATACAGCGAATATGGACGAAACTCCTCTAATATTTGATGGACCGAGTAACAGAACTGTTGCCATGAAAGATGCTAAAACAGCTAATATAAAAACAAGATGGCATAAAAAGTGCACTACGCTGTTATCCTTCCATGTTGTGCTGACGGTACAAAACTTAATCCAGTGATCATTTTCAAGCGCAAAACAATGCCAAAACCTTCTACAATACGTCCAGGTGTTGTTGTTCACGAACGTGGCGAGTGTTACATGGACTAGGTTGGTATGAAATTATGAATTAACAGAGTGTGGGAGAGAAGGAACGGTGCTTTATTGAAGAAGAGTTCTCTTGTTGTGCTAGATCAGTTTAGCAGTCACTTGAAAAATCCTGTGATAGAGAAACTGAGACAGGGAAATACAGAGCTTCCTTCGCAACTGCAACCTCTTGATGTCTACATCTACATCTACATTTATACTCCGCAAGCCACCCAACGGTGTGTGGCGGAGGTTGTAGCAATGGGAAATTGTACTGAAATGCAGGAGGATCTAAAGCGAATTGACGCATGGTGCAGGGAATAGTAATTGAATTTCAACGTAGACAAGTGTAATGTGCTGTGAATACATAGAAAGATAGATCCCTTATCATTTACCTACAAAATAGCAGGTCTGGGTAATTAAACAATTTGATGAGTATATGAAAGAGGAATAGAACAAATGGATGATGGATGATGGATGATACCCAACATGAATTCATGCCGAAAGGAGCTACAAGCAAACATGTGTGTCGGTGGATAAGACAGTTGTGGTCTAGAGAGAGAGAGAAGACATTATTGTTAAATCTTTCAAGAAGTTCGGCATGAGTAACACTCTGGATGACAGCGAAGAAGACAATATGAAGAGGACAACGATGACGACAAAGAGGAGAAAGAAGAAGAAAGTTATGATGACAATTTTGAGAGGTTTTAAAGACGAGTTCGGTTTTATAAACTAAGAACTTTTTTAGTCTGGCTTTGAAATATAATAATCAAAGTGTTAAAAATGTAATTAAAAATTTATTAAAAATGAAGGTGCGTGTTACACCTCGTAGTGTCTTACAGACAGAATTGCCTTCTAGGAACTTGATGTTAATAGGCAGAAATGTCTACGGTACGTGGAAAAGTCAACGAAAAGGGCTTTGAAAATCAAATGAAAATGTTCGAGATAGCGGTGGAAAGAAAAGGAAGAAGTTGTCTGGGAGGAGGGTCGGCCCGTAAATACAGAAGGAATTAATTCACCGGCGCAGTTTTTAAGTGTGCCATTCTGATTTAAGTTTTCTGCAGTTTTCCTAAATGACGTCAACTGAAAATTGAAGTAACTTCTCCGAGAGCCCACTTCCTGCTCCGTTCCCCATTCTTGTCTGTCTCAGCTAGTGGTCCGATTCCGTCGGCGTGAATATCGAAAGAATATCATAACGTATAGAGATCGGCAGTGGCTTCTCATAAAAGTGCAAGCCGGAAAAACGCTTGTCTGTTAATGACGTAATTACTTCGTTGCTACCATGGAGAAAACAACAGAACGTCACCATACGCGGAAACTATTTATTCTTTTTTACTTCTTCTTTTTGTTTCCGTGCGTAAGCTAGTAAGCGACATTACGACGGTGAGAACTTTCGGACCCTCTGCATTTGCTAGTATACTTGAAAATAATAGATAGTCTTATACCATCGCAAGTAAATATTCGACCGAGGGAACATCGACGTTGAGCGGGAAAAAGAGCAACTACGGCTGTGTTTATCAAGAGCGTACTGTCGAACTGTGTTGACACTCTGCAGACCACTTGTTCTGTGAGCATGAAATATTAAAACAGATTTACAACAGCTTTAAGTATGTTCCACACTAGACATAGTACTTCACGTCTTATTTAATTCTCAGAATGAGTATTATTATTGTAAATATCTACGTCCACGTTAGCTGACGTACATAAATAATATTTAGGGGAAGGAATTATTTTTCTTGCCCAATGCTGATATCGACTAAATTCTTGTTTCGGTTTCCATGACACTACCAGCATGTTTATACTAACGCTGCATATTTCAATAACATACGTGTTGTCTGCTGTCAGTTGAGGTCTTTGGAGCCTACAAGCATTCCAATTAATATGAATTCCATGATTCAGGGAAGTGATGTGGTCTTCCTCTCGGCTCTGAGCAAGTTAACTATGACAATAATCATTCCTGGCTGCACCTTGGTGCGATATTACCTCAAATTTCTTCTAATAAAAAATAATAAAATTATTTAAAATATAAATTCCTTTCACCTTTCTATGCCCGCACCATACTCATCCTTGCTGACCTTTCTTTATCTAACAGGTACAATCACAAGTCCACGCAGCTCTACTAAATATTTCCATCGCCAACCAGACTTCAACTAAGAATGTACCAGACCACGCAGAGGCAAAAAACGTGCCACGACAAGACCAAATATTGTTTTCCAGTAACATAACTTGCTGTATCTCTGACGTGCACGCCGATGAAATACAAAAATCAAAATAAAACGACAACGTTGCAACTTTCCATATTGGCGTAAAAGGCGAGCTGTAAAAAAAGCATAAAAACATTAATTGCAAATTTTAGAGCACAAGCAACCAAAAGTGAGGACATCTAGCCAAGAAGCATTGCTCTAGTAGTATTGAATGGTAACTCTTAGCTCGTTAATATACTGTGCTGTTTTCATGGATTTAGAAATGTTATTCAGATTATGTACTGTATCTCCATTACCCAACATGCACCTATTTTAAACTGCTGTTCTTCCATCCTAATCTTACTTTCATCTAAGGCTTTTATGTAACTCCTATTGCGACAGAATAAAGGAAAGGTAGACAAAATGTATCTCGTTTGGTAATTCATTAAGAATGATTTCCATGCTTACTGTTCTTTCTAGGGCTCCATTTTGTAGAAGTTTAATTCATGGTACAGTAAAATTACGAATCCGTCCTTTTTTGTGTTACAGTGTCAGCTGATATGTAAGTTTCTGTTTTACTGAACAGAGAAAATAGTGTATGCAAATGGCTTTCCTTGCGTAAATGAGTAAGTGACTACCATATACTGTTTCATTGTTTGCATTTCATATTCTGATCTCAAATGCCGACAGCATTATATAATGTGGAGAGCACAAAACACATACATGGAAAAATTTTCTTTATATCTGTTTCCAGATATATACACAGATGTGAAGACTGGTGTCGTAATTTCTACGAAATTAATACCTACACGTTTCATGATAATCCCGTTCGTCGTGATGTTCAGTGAAAGAGGCATTTATGCAAGCAATTCAAGACACTTCATGTACAATAAGGCGAAACGATGATACACTGAAATCGAAAAGCAAAACACCGGGTATTACTGCCGTTATTCCAGTGAAGAGAGACCAAACATTTTTTTCTATAATTTCCCTTTTCTCTTACGGAATGATTTGTTTCCTGAACTCAGTTTCTTAGCCCACGAAACTTCCGCCGCCTATTTCAAACTTAATCGTAAATTCACTTTCTTTGTTCTTATTACTTTGGTGCCTAAAGATCGTTTGTTGTTAAAGTAATCATTTTGGTGCACAGTTGTCTTTCGAATATTCGAATCGTATAATGTTCAAGTTGTGCTGAGAAGTCTAGCTGGCATTCTGGAGAATGGAGATTTAGATTCCAGTTCTCCTACTCACATCAAGGTTTTCCGTGTATTCCATAAATCATTTAAGATGAATTCCAGGATGATTTTTTCGAAAAGCCCATCTTTATCGCGATTCTATCCGAATGCAAGTTTACGTATAGTAGTCGTTAACCTGTTATCTTCCTTTTGTATACAGCGTGACCCAGAAGCAATGATCAATATTCAGGAATATGACAGGAACGATCAATCGAAGTAAAAGAGTGTAGTAAACTTGGGCTCTAAAATGAATACCATAACAACTTTCAGCACTTCTTCATCCTCGATACTTTTCTTCTGCGATACTTTTCATCTTCGAATCTCTTCTACTGCAAGCTCTTTGCTTTCCACATTTTGGAAGGAGGTAATATGGGCCAAAAGCAATAAAAAGGCCTATTAATCATGGGATATTCTTACCTGAAGAACTATGAGCACTTATCCATTAGAAGAGATATGTTCCACAGTAGCAAACATGAATAAGTGCTCACAACTCTTAGGGTTTGCATTTAAGAAACTATGTTTCCTAAGTTTTGCTTCGAATGATGGTTCTTATCATATCCTCGAATACCGACCATTCTTCCTGGTACACACATTATATGAATCAATTTTTTTATATTTTTAAAACATGTTAAGCACTGCTCTATAGATATTATAGCGGTACTTGAAGCGATTTGTGATGTGCCAATGGGACGAACAGTTGTATTTTGAATTACCCATTTGTAACATACTGTGGTTTCGTCAGATTTCCAAAAATATAAACATAGGAGATAAACACATGACGTTAACAATACAGTAGTATATGTATTATAAAGGAAACAAGGGAGAAAAGTTCATTAATGAAACTGTAACATTATGAACTAATCCAGAGTATATCTTTTTCAATCGCGTGTCCTTGCGAAAAGCTTTTAAAATCAATACAACATTTCCACTGGCAGAAGTGGATTCTGACCACAATTTACTGGTAATGAGCTGTGGATTGTAGCTGAATAAATTCCAAACGGTTAGGAAATGATGAGATGGGACCCGGATAAGTTGAAAGAACCAGAAGTTACTGAAAGTTGAAGAGGGAGCATTAGGCATCGATTAACTATTACAAGGCAAAGGAATACGGTAGAAGACGAACGGGTAACTTTGAGAGATTAAATAGTGACTGCAGCAGAGGATCAAACAGATAAAAGAGACAAGGTCTAGTAGTACTCGTTGCATAACACAATAAGATATTGAATTTAAGGAAGGGAAAAAACGCAGCAAACGAAGCAAGCGTATGGAAATACAAACGACTGAAAAACAAGATTGACAGTAAGTACAAAATGAATAAGCAGGAGTGGACAATGTTACGATTTAGGAGCGTAGGTGAAATAGATAGAGCCTACAAAAAAATTAAAGAGGCTTTTGGAGGGAAAAAACAGCAGCTACATGAAGATCAAGAGCTAAGACAGAAAACCAGTCCTAAACAAGGAAGGGAAAGCTGAAAGGTGGGAGGACCTTATAGAGGATCTATAAAATGACGTTGGGCCACCAACAGTACCCACAAGAGTTTAGCCAACAACGCCCTTCTTCTGCATCAGTGTGGAAATATTGGCCTATGACTATGGCCCATCCATGGCAACCATAAGAACTGTAACAAATACTACCACTTATCCAGCACGAACGTGGGAAAACTCCCCTTCATAAGAGGACGCGATACTCGTCTCTGACAGTGTTCTAGCAGAAGTGGACACCGGAAGATCCTGAGGAAGATCCCAGCAGAGGGGACGTAACGTCAATAATTTTAGAGGAAATATGACTCGGCCTAATAACTTCAGTGGTGAATTAGTTGCTGGCCAGCAGCTAAGACAGAGTCAGCTTGGACCTCGTGAGCTGTGGAACGACAGTCTGTGGTGCCAACGGCCGAGCTGTTGTGGACGTTAGCTGGAGAGCGGTCCGTGTCTTTTCCCCGTGGCCACAGGTGACGGCAATCACAGCCACATACAGAGAAGAGTGGTTTTGTATTACTGTAAATATCGAGTACGTTAATGACCATGCCTTGTGAGACACGCTGCTGCCTTGCTATGCTACGTGTACTTCGCTGAGACTCTTGGTGTATGACCTCCAGAATAGCTTCCTCAGTAGCTGGAGTACGATGTGTCCGTGGACGACCACTGTCACACGATAGTGGATGGAGAGAACCTGACTCCCAAAGGTGCAGGTCCAGAAGACGAAGCACATTTTTATATCGATGGCGTCGACGAGGATATCTAGCAGCATATTCACGAGCGGCAACACGAGCCCGGTTATTAGATGCAGCTAGGACCAGAAGCATATCCATATATTCATCGTTTGCGTATGCCATACGCCTGCCACACTGGTTTAGAGGTTTACAATGAGGAAATTCGTGGGCGCGTTACTCCATTCACATCTAGTCTCTGTCTGGTGGACAGCGCGTACAGTATAAACTCGCTGTCAGTTCTGCGCACTGTTCCACCTTAAGTGCAGTACCCCTGTGACAGATATTTCTCTGCATGATTCGTCCCAACACCGCTAATTGGCCGCGCGGGATTAGCCGAGCGGTCTTAGGTGCTGCAGTCATGGACTGTGCGGCTGGTCCCGGCGGAGGTTCGAGACCTCCCTCGGGCATGGGTGTGTGTGTTTGGCCTTAGGATAATTTGGGTCAAGTAGTGTGTAAGCTTAGTGGCTGATGAGCAGTTAAGTCCCATAATATTTCACGCACACACACACACACACACACACACACATACACACACACACACACCGCTGATTGTGAAATGTTCGGTTTCGAATTACACTGTTTCCCTAACGGTAAGAGACGTAGTGTTTACACAATCCCATCAGTAGAATAACAATAATAATAATAATAGTAATGCATCGAGATACGTACTAAACAGTATTCAGTTATCTGACTCAATGTTGAAAGGCATATTTAGTGGTACTATGTTACCACATAAATAGTAACCGAGTTTGGGGATTATTCACAAAGTACGTTGCTAGTCCTACTGATAACGTAAGGCCATAACGAAATTTAATGGGCCTGAACAAGGCAAGAATAATAGTTGGTACTAATCCACGGGATCACTGGAAGGTGGTTCAAAGAAAACAGATTTTGCATCTGGTAGATGAAGTGGTGCGAATAAATTCACACCCACAAAGTGGAAAGGGCTTCTTTCAAAGCTGACCAATCCTCCATCTCTACGATTGCAGTATTACGTGCAAATATATTTTAGAAGACTCGCTGCAATCCCTGTTGGCGACTAAGATGCCAGATGCCGTACCACCTTGACTACATTTACCAAATAAAAAGCATATACCTCAACCCTGGATCGAACCTTCGACCTCCTGCATGCAAACCCAAAACTCTATCTACTGCATGTGCACGAACTGTACAGCACAACTCATACGTACTGACAGAGGTAATTACTATGCATGTGGTTACAGTGTTGCTAGATTGCCACTCTTTAATGTCCTTTTTCTGCCGGATTTACTCGCCGGAGGCAATTTTGTGACACACATTTTTTTATCGCTGCCATGTGCGGAGTCGTGCTGCGAAGCTCAAGTGCGCAAATTTTGCTTCACCCTGCAAATCACCCCATTTCCTTGTTTGCTATCGTTTTTACATAATAATTTTAGTTTTATTTGTGATTTAAATGCTCAGAAGGAGTGAGTTCAGTTTTCTTAAACAGCACATTTGCCCTGTTTGACATTTAACGTTTTCTTTTCACAAAAATATTGTCTGGGTGCTTATGTCTATTTATGCTCCTTTACTTCGTCATTGAAAGGTTAAAAATGGAAAGTCGACCATACTCTTTTACCAGGTTGCAGCTAAGAAATTTCTATTAACATACTCTTAGGTTAAGAGTTTGTGTGAAGTGCTTGGAGTGTGTACTTACCTTGCTGGTTTGTACGACTTTTCTCCAAAAATTCTGTGTTATTTGGGTTGCGTAATATTAATTGTACCACTACAGAAATCCCAGGAGTCAACGTGAAAGGCCGATGATATTAAATAATTTGCATCAACACATAGTTTGCAGTTAGTGTTAACGTTTGTATTTTTCTAGAACATTCGTAAAATAAACAGCTCAAGGAAACTGACTTTACAGATCAGTACTCGAACTATCTAAAGGCAACTGCCATTCTACTGCTTATATAGTTTCTTAACAATACAATTGTTCAGTTAAGTCACATTAATTGAGTTATAAATACAATCGGATGTTTCATAAGTAAATACTGTCACAATTTTCAATAAATGATTATAAAAATGTGATTTCTAAAATTCTTTTTTTTTTTTAGTATCAAAATTCTGCTTGAAAAATGTGAGTAACAATACTGGATACAAAATGATTAATATCTCGTTAATGACAAGAGGAATGTTGATATCAACATATTTTGAAGTACTTTATATAAGGCGGAAACAGGTTTTGCGATTCAATTTGTTTGTGAAATAATCGAATTGTTACATTTGATTTCCTGTTTAATGACTAAACTGGTTGTAACACTAGCATTTCTTCGTGAATATCCATCATTTGTATTTAAATTGCCCGTAGCTGACTCACTAATTAATGATTTCCGTTAATTGTATTTAAATGAGCTGTTGCTGACTAAATGGGTATATTATATTTTGTATATCTGGAGTGCAATGTCACTTGATACAATACAGAGCACGAAAAGTTGTATTTTAGCATTTGCTGTACTGAGGAATGTGTATTTATAATACGTAAAAGAGTGGTATGGAATACTTTATACAAGGATCTCCGTAGTATGTGCTATGACGAACGTTTCTCAAGTTCGAAGAGAACACGTCCATTTGTTCATTCTCTTGTTGTAATCGCTCACAAAAATATGACGCGTAGCAAAGTTGAAATGTGAAGTTTTTCACTCGGGAATAGCTTTATTGCGCAGAGGCGGAGTTAGATAGACTGGGAGATCCTGTGAGCTGTTTTAGGCGCTGCAGACGCTACGCCGCTGCAGAGGCCAACGGCAGATGCACCTGGCCTCATGAATAACGGATGTAGTTAATCAAGCGTCCCGCGTTATTACTTAAATCTTACACGAAGTATACTCCTACCATCCCATAGGAGGCTACGTGTAGGCTCCCGTCGGGCACAACTTACGCAACAAAGACATATATTATTAAGAATTATTTTGTATTAGTCCCCTTTCGGATATATAAACTCATTTTTCTTTGCCCAGCACAATTGAATGGGAGGTCATAAATAATATTTAGGTATAAACGAGTATTTATGTTCCACAAATCAAGGTGTGTAGGCTGCACATCGATACCTATACGTTATTTCAGAATACAAATTTTCTTCACAACCAGTAAAAATAAGAGAATTTATTTAAGGCGCATAACTTATTTGATGCTACATTTGTTTGTTCAAAATTAAACGAGAGTATTCTTAAATCGTTCCAAGAAAGTAGTCCTGTTTTAGATTCATTCCTGATGTTACAGCTCGACGTCCTTGTAAAAATCGGTGTACGTCTTAAATTATCTACTTGTTTTGTTTGGGGTAAGACTATATCAAAAGATTATAATTCTTACAGTTTATCTTAAACTACAAACTAGTATCAAGGCCACGATTTTATACTGTTGATGCCTTCGTCATCACCAGGAACTCAGTCGACTTGCCAGGAAAGATTCTGAGATGATACTCTCGAACTATATGGTGTACAGTCTGCCTTTCAGCGCCATAGTCTCCACTTGAAGAGGATATTATATTCTTTTACCTATGCAGAGAACTGGTGCATCTTGCAGTGTTGGTTCGTATTCGGTTAAGAACCGACCAGATCTTCGGAAGCAATTCAAAGCCAGGTGGATTGGTCGATATGCAAGGTACGTTTGAGTGTTCCGTCGTTGCATCAGGCTGCCACGTGTGTCTCCAGTACCTATTAACATCAGAGCTGTTGCCAACTACCATCCTTGCTATTTCCAGTGTTGGTGACGAGACCGAAGCCTTCCTTAGCTGTTGGTTGGATTTAATACGGTACCGCGAAAACTAAGTTATACTCGGATACATACTGTGATCTCTCAGGTTTTCCTATCACAACTGATAACTTGTGTAAATTCTTGATGTGCATCCGATTTGTTTGTTCTAGTTTTATGTACAACATTTCGAGGACCGATCCAGTCTTCTTTAGATGCTGCGGGTTCTGCAGTAATGGGTATCCGCAGCCTGGAGCCCGAGCGCATTTTCAGTACATCTAACTGCACAACTCACAGCACCTAAAGAAGACTAGGTTCATCCTCATCATCATCATCATCAGCCAATTCAGTCATTAGATGATGTGGCCCCTTCGAGTCGTGGATTCAGGTAGGCTTTCAGAAATCTTCTCCAAGTGGGACGGCCTTGGGCAGTTCTCTGCTAGATGTTCCCAGCGATCTTCTTGATGTCTTTGTCCCATCTGTCTGGTGGTCTTCCTCTATGCCTCCGGTGCTCTCTCGGACTCCACTCCAGTACTAGCTTTGTCCATCTGTTGACTTTTCTTCTTGCGACGTGGCCAGCCCACTGCCATATCAAGGAACCTACTCCCTCTAAGACGTCATTAACCTTCGTCACCGACCGGATGTCATCTACCCTTTTCCTGTCCTTTCTTGTATAGCCCAGCATTGATCTCTCCATGGCTCTCTGTGCTGTCCTAAGTTTCCCTTTTGTAAATGAGTTCAGTGTCCATGTCTCGCAGCTGTACGTCATCACAGGAAGAATGCATTGATCAAATACTGCTTTCTTCAGCTTTACTGGCATTTTTGATCTCAATACTTTTGAATTCTTCCCAAATGCTTGCCAGCCAAGCTTGATGCGTCGATAGATTTCTGGCCTTATGTCTCCCTTCATATTTATAATCTGGCCAAGGTAGACATATTCACTGACCTTGACCTTGACTTTCAAATCTCCAACTGGGACCCATGTGTTGAATATTACTTTTGTTTTGGAAAGGTTCATGTTCAAGCCAACCAGCTGACATTCCGATGCAAGATCTGTAACTAAGTTTTGGAGCTCTGCGAAGTCTTTGTCCAGTAAGGCAATATCATCAGCAAATCTCAAGTTGGTAAGCCTTCTTCCATTAATTCTAATTCCCTTACGTTCCCTGCTCAGCTTTGACATAGCCATTTCCAATACAGCAGAGAACAGTTTTGGAGAGATGGGATCGCCTTGCTTGACACCCCTCATGATGCGGAATTCTTGAGTTGATTCGCCGATGTTAACATAGGCTGAACAATTCTCGTAGATTTTCCTCAGCACTTCAATGTATGCTGCTCCCACTCCTTGCTCACACAAAGCTTGGAGGACAGCTACATGGCTAACAGAGTCAAAGGCCTTTTCAAAGTCAACAAAGGCAATGCAGAGAGGCAGTTGGTATTCATTCGCTCTGCTTATCACTTCACTAACGGTCAGAATGTGGTCAATAGTGCTAAAATTGCTTCGGAATCCTGCTTGTTCTATAGGTTGGGCTGAGTCTAGGGTGGAACTAATTCGGTTTAACAAGATCTTTCTGAAAATTTTGTACAAAATTGAGAGCAAGCTGATAGGACGGTAGTTTTTAATATTGTGAATACTTCCTTTCTTGTGCATCTAAATAATCTTAGCCTTGTTCCACGATAATGGGATTGAAGCATAGTGCAGGCAGGAAGTAAATACTTTTGCCAAGTGATTTATTGTTACCTCTCCCGCCAGTTTGAGGATGTCAACGCAGAGCTCATCATCACCCGGCACTCTTCCCTTCTTCGTGGTATCTAGAGCACACTTGACTTCCGATGGGAGTATATCTGGAACACTAGGTACATCATTTCATTTAGATACACTCAAATTTCCCCCTGGATTATTATACAAATTGCTATAAAAGTCTCTGATGAACTTCAAAACCGCCCCCCTTTCAGTGATTCGACTGTCGTTTCCATCGAGTGCGATAATCTGCTTTTTACCGATTGTGAGTTTGCGTTTGGCTGACTTTAAACTTGTCTTGCTCTCCAAGCTTGCTCGTAAGGTGTCTTCACTGAATTTCTGTATGTCAGTTTTCATTTCTCTTCGCACTGCCTTACATAGTTCGGAATACGCAACCATGTCACGATCGGTTTGGATTTTCATTTCTCTCCTCTATTGTAAAAGGGTTTCAGTTTTGGCACTGAATTTCTTTGGTTGTTTATTTTTTTGGTATAGGCCACCGACTTCTTGTGCACTTGAAACAATCATTTCCGCCAAATCACCATTTTTAGTTACGTGGAACTTGCTTTGGCGGACTTCTTGGAATTTCGAGGAATGTTCTTCCAGGTTTCTGAGGTTGATTACCCTTCTCTTCCCTTTCATAAGTTTATTCCTTTCATTTCTTACATTGAGTTCGACCCTTGCTCTCACAAGACGGTGATCACTGCCAGTGTTGAACTGATTTAGCACTGATACGTCTTTTACAATCTGCGGAATATTTGACAGAATAAGGTCTCTCTTATTTTTTACACTGAAATTTGGGCTCCTCCAAATCCATTTTCGGTCAGGGTGCTTCTTAAAGAACGTATTCATGATTGACATACTGGTGTACTCAGCGAACTGGACTAATTTCTCACGTCTATCGTTTCGGTCGTCAATCCCATAGTTGCCCACCACTGTGTCGCCTTGTTTCTTGCTGCCAACTTTTGCATTGAAATCGCCAATGACCATCTGGGAGTGACAATCGCTACCGTTTTTACAGGTGCTATCCTGACTTTCATAAGAGGATTCAATTTCTTCGTCAGGGTAAATTGAAGTGGGAGCGTACACCTGAAAAATCTGTATTTTATACCTATTCGACAACTTCAGGACCATTCGAGCTGTCCTGCTGGAAATTCCTTCTGAGACAGATACTCTATCAGCTATATTCTTGTTGATTAAGAACCCAACTCCATTGAGTTTTCCTTCTGGGTCGCCACAAAAGTAAAACAAGTTGCCAGAGTGCAAACGGAGACAGTCTTCCCCTTTTCAGCGTACTTCGCTTAAACCAACAATACTTCAATTGATTTTTGTAAGCTCTTTCTCGATATCTTCTAGTCTGTCGTTGCCTATTAGAGAGATTAGAGAGCGACAGTTATATGTACAGACTTGTAGAATCTTCTTCTCAGCACCACTTGGTGTTTGGGACATCAAGGTTGCTCCCACCCGGCGATCCGACTGTGGGGCTATTACTCCAGAAAATTTAACATTAATGTTACACAGCATAACTCGAAGGTGAGAAGCATAATCGCCACGCTTGCTTCAGAACGGATTGGCGATATAATTTCCAGGCCGCCCCTGACATGGGGTACAGACGCCTTTGGTAGGCCGCTCCACTAGAGTACAGACGCCACCACGCCAAGAAGACTAGATTAGTCCTCAAAATATTGTGTAGAGATTTGCAACCAAGAACTAGGATTTACACCAGGATGTACAACATTAGTATCTATACTTATTAGTAAATCAAAGTCCCCCTCCTCCAACCCTTTGCGATCTTCTCTCTGTGGTTGCGAAGGCTAATCTCAAAAAGTACTGTAGGGATTTTGATACAGGACTCACTTACTCCAACGAGTACAATATTTCGGCGATCAGACATGTCGCCGACGTAAAGTGCGATTAAGAACTGGGCTCCAGGGGCCGAGCAGCCTCCCCCTCCCCATCCCGCCGAGCCGCTCCCTTGGTGGTCCGCGCCCGAAGGCGATGTCAGCTTTGAAGGAGGCGACTGCGACGGCGGCTCTGGAGGCGTCTGACCGCCCTGGCCGCCAGATGTCTTATTAATTAGACCCAGTGCCGATTCCAATGTCTTGGTGCCGCAGTAAAGGTTGATTAGATTGTCCCTGGTGAGAAGTGGGATGACTTCTCTAACGAACTTATCATGATTTAAGAACAAACTTTGAAGATGTTGTACAGTGTCGTTAGGGAAGCCATTGATTTTTGCACGAGGGACAGTATTAGCCAACCGGAACCGCGGATATAATGTCAGCAACGCTTAAGAGCCGACAGTCTATCTAAGATGACACTAAACAATAACACAATGATCTGGTGACAAGGACGCACACAACAGCTACAACGGTGTTACCACGGAGGCCGTCGCAGTCGCCTCTGCGGCCACCGACGAGCTCCCTTGGGCACGGACCGCGAGCGCAGCTGACGATGCCATTGTATTTGATCGCCGAAACTAAATGAGATGAAAAAAGTCATGGGATAGCTCATAATATCGTGTCGAACCTATTCTTGCCCTGCATCGAGCAGAATCGAGTGACACTGACTGCACAAAAAAAATGGTTCAAATGGCTCTAAGCAATATGGGGTTTATCATCTATGGTCATCAGTCCCCTAGCACTTAGAACTACTTAAACCTAACTAACCTAAGGACATCACACACATCCATGCCCGAGGCAGGATTCGAACCTGCGACCGTAGCAGCAGCGCTGCAGAAATATTGAGCCATGCGGCCTCCATAGCCGTCCATGATTGCGAAAGTATTGCCTGTGGAGGATTTTGTGCGTGAACTGTCCTCTCGATTATGCTCTATAAACGATCGACGGTATGGATGTAGGACGATCAGGGTGGCGAAATCTTTCTCTCGAATTGCCCATAAATTACTTCATACCAATAGCGAACAATCATGGTGTCGTGATACGGCGCATTATCAACCAAAAAATCTCTATCATTGTTTGGGAACATGAAGTCCATGAATGGCTGCATATGGTCTGCAAATAGCCGAGCATAACCACTTCGAGTCAGTGGTCGGTTGACTTGGACCCGAGGACCCAATCCATTCTACGTAAACACGGCCTACTACATTATGGAGAACCACTAGCTTGCACACTGCCTTGATGACAACTTGAATTAATGGCTTCTCGGAGTCTTCACCACACTCGAACCCCACCAAGGTGAAATCGTCACTCATCAGGCCACACTTTTCTAGTCCCTTAGGTCCAACCGAGATGGTCACGAGACCACGAAGGTGGTGCTGTTACCAGTCACTCGCCCCTGTCATCTGCTGCCATTACCCATTAGCCCCATATTTGGCCTCACAGTTCTAACGAATACGTTCGTCGTACTTCTCACATTGATTCTGCACTGCGTTATCAGTGGTGAGAGGTAATGCCTAAAATTTGATATCCTCGGTACACTCTTGACACTCTGTATCGGATACTGAATTCCGTAACCATTTCCGACAAGTTAAAAGTCTGTTAATCCTTGTCGTGCTGCTTCAGTCATGTCAGACACGTTTTCACATGAATCAACTGAGTACTAATGACACCATGTGTACGCAATCCTAGAGTCATCTGTGAATGTGCGCATATCAATCCCACGACTTCTATCACCAGATTATGTTGTCCCCGTCGGACGCTATGAAGCAGCAGCACATCTCTGGACTGCTCAGTCAGCAAATACGCGGTGTGAAACTGAAGCATAGCGGTAGGTAGAGATATGCATGATGGTGGTTGGTGTACATAATGTACCACCGCTACGCCAGGTAAGTCGTTCGGCCGTAAATATTTATTTCTATTAATGCGAATCCGAAGCAGGTTCAGAGTAAATACCTTATTACATAGGATCACTTGGCCGCTGTAGCAAGTAACATCAAAATTCAAACAGTTTACAAGGCTTGTTACTCAGGTCGCTTTACTGGACTGAAGCTCTACCAAATTCAAGTATAACATTCATGTTATGCAATACCGATAATAGAAACTACATCATTTCATTCCACTAAGAAAAATATCAACGGATTTTTAACAATATGACAACATATGATATTAAGATAAATAATTACAACAAGCATGCGACATCTATGACAACACTTATATTGAAAACAGAGTATTATTTTGGAGTTCGGGTCAGTTGTGTACTCTCTCCAACTGCATAACTTCTAAAGATTTATCCCAAAAATTATCTATTTCGAAAGCAATGTATCTGCAGGGTCTCATATTATACCATACGTTGGGTGGAAAATGATTATCTTCTCTTCTAATTCCAAGTTTAGGTGCAGCAAAAAATTTAATTACCATCCCTTTGGAAATTTACTTGCTTACATTGTATTGCACTAATCTTATTATCTGCTAACAAAGCAAGCTTAACGCCTTGTAACGACACTCTGGCAAGATGTTTAAGGACACAAAGGAAAGTAAAGGCTTTAATATGAAACCGTGTGGGACTCATATTTTAATACAGGACTGTTTCCTATTGACTTTCTTTATTTGCTATTAGTTATGACAACCTAATTGAAAAAGCATGTATACCAACTTACTTGAAAAGTGTATTCTGATTTACTTGCAAAGATGCTTTTGACAGACCACAGTGCCTACCGGTAGCCTGTGATTTTGCATGTAATGAATCAAGTAGACGTACACTGAATATGTAGACAGCCATTTCGGTATTAGTATCTTTAAATATCCAAACACACTTCAAAAGTAATGTTATAGAGTACGAAGTTAAATGACTGACAGCCCGCTTGGATATCGCACTGAAATTGTTGTGAGCGCTCACAGAAGTGAAATTTTCCGCTAACATAAAGTTATTTCTTTATATTCTTTCTGACGTAACAGTGTAACTTCAGCATATTTCAGATGATCGAGTATTTTTCCATCGACAACTGATTTGTTACGCAAAAACATATAATGTTGTTAAAAGCAGATGAGCACGGTGTAATCAGCTTTGTTAATTTTTGATCATAACCATTTGCTTATTTAAATTTTAAAGGTTTCATACAAGCATTTATTTCAAATTCTGTATCAAGGGTCATATTTTTGTTATTCAGTTATTTGTCAAAGATGATATTATGTATTCTGGGACATCTTTTATACAGCTTCAGAATCCTATCAGTGCTGACTGAATAGCTTCGCTGCAGTTTACAGATCGGTTACCTAAACAACTTCATTATCATCTTCTAAAGCTATCTGCTCTTCTATATTTATACTACTTCCCTATCATAGATATTATCTTTCTATTGATGCGTTGCGTAGGGATTTTTATCTCATAACACATTTGTTTTCTCCAGAATTTTATGTAATGAGTTACACTATCAAAATCAGAGCTGCCCCAGACTGACAATGATTGCAAGACCGACATAAAGTATCCCGTTGGCGTAATTAATTTAAAATATTCAGTCACGTTTCGATGACAATGTCTTTCAAATAGGAGTGTTTGTGGTTTACGGACAATTATTCTCTGCAGAGTGGAAGCGTGAGTTAAAGTAAGCGCTGCGGTAATGGCAGTCGTATTCCCGACAGGTCATCGCAGAGTTACAGCTACGCCCGACATATTACTGAATCGTCAAACAGCAGCTAGTGGCCCAATAAATCAACAAGCTTTGTTGCAAAGCGATTGCATGTGACACGCTAAAGTACGAATTTATTCGCAGTGGACTGACAGCGATATGCGGGGCTGATGGATGACCACGCAACTTTTCAACTTCGACTGCATACGGGAAAAAGTGCTGTGTTGCTGTAGCAGTGGCTGTGAGTTAACGTTTTTACTTTTACGCTTCACAACATAGATATTGGATAAAGCTTAAGAATAATTAACACTCAGTTTATACAGGAGATGGACAAAAATACGTAAACGCAAAAACACAGTACAGTGCCTAATACGGTTTTGAAAACAACTGGCACTGAAAATTGTTTCCAGTCGTCTCGGAATGGATAAATACAGGTCCGGTATGGTTCTCAAGCGAATCTTATTCCATTTTTAGTGCGAAATAGTGGCAAGTTCAGGTAAAGAGGATGGAGGTCTGTAGCATTCATGCACACTTCTATGCAGGAAGTAGACCACGAAGGCTCAATAGTACTGAGAATGATCACTTTGGTGGCCAGCGGGGATGCGACCCTTCTCACTCAAAAGAAGTCCTGGGCGATGTGGGCGGTGTGAACAGGTGCCCCGTCGTCTTGGGACACAGCTTGATTACTGGGCAGCAAGCATTTTACCATCGGAGTATACTGATCTGCAGTAATAGTTACATAACTGCTAGCAGTAATGCGACCTTGGAGAGAAAGAGTAACCGTGGGGGCCATGAAGCATCACTATATGGCTGCCAAAATCGTCACCGACGCCAGCCATGTTTTCCTCTATGGACGTAAACTCGAACAGAAGTTGCAAGCAGCGTGAAAAAAGGGTCACCCGCCCAAATAACTTTCTTCCAATGTTCCATAGTCCATATTTTATGGATTCTTCACCATGTTTTCGTGTACGGCCATTTGCGTCATTGATGAGTGGTATCGAAATTCCAAATTCCCCTGCAGTTCCAAGCTTCTGGACCCCCTGTGGTGTTTTGATGATGGCATGATTCGCGACTGCTCCATTCAGTTCAGTGAATTTTGCACCTGTCGAAAGCCTCCTAAGTGATAGTTCGTCAAGATCACTCAACACATGAGTCAGACCACATTGTAACTTAGCGGATCATGCTTTTCCACTTTTCTTGAGCGCAGTATGTAAATCTTTGATGTCACGACTCTTCAAACTCTATGCATTTCGGCTATGGTACCTTGGTTATGGAAGCACTAGGCATAAGAGCACCAACAACTTTGCCACATTCGAATTCACTTAGCTCCGACACAACGCAATCACAACTACGAAGAACGCTGCTCTGACCACGACTGATATGTGCAATGTATTAAGTACACTGAACAGTGGCCGTTCGTGTTCAAGATAACAATGCAACCAGCAAGCCTGGTTAGCATCTCCATTTGTGTTCAAGCATGCACTTCTCGATGTGTGTTCCATATTTTGGTGAAATCCTGTACGTCTGTCTAACATAGGTATTACCCTAAAAAATTACAAAACCGAGCTTACAGATGTGCACTACATGGGCTTAAAAACGTCTGTAACAAGTCAAATATGGAAAAATACAACTGTAGCAGAAATACAATTTTAAACCAGTCTGATATTCTTCGAACATAGACGTCTAGTGTCAATTGTACGACTACGGCTCATTGGGAACAAAAGTAGAAGAAATCGAACAATAGCGACTGGGACTCGCGCTCTGAGGGGACCTACTAACTTAATTATGTGTATAGATATGTCGTCTATTGATGAATGAGTTTGTATCAAAATTTGTAACATAAATGGCCGTATTTTGATATTTCATGGGCTTAAATGCTAAAAACCTCTATACCACCGAGGGTCCAAGGGTTTTAGAAATTTACATAAATTTTAACATGATACACTTACATGTTCGTGTGAAAAAGGATTTCTCACACACGGATAACAAAATTGTTTGTAGCGACTGAGGTATAATATCCTAAAAAACCAATAGTATGCTACGTAAATAATCACAGTATGTTACAAACACAAAATAGTAGTATTACCATATATCCTACTTCACTGTTTTCCATAAAAAATTATGACGATGAATCTCTGCCATTTTTGAAATGTCAGTTTTATATAGCAGCATCAAATTAGTGTAGAGTGCTGTACCTGGAAGCTAATGTACCTAAGAACACATAAGGTATCCTTCTGTTTCAATCTAGAGACATGAAGGAATGCGCAGCAGAGAGCCCCATAAGTAGTTTCGCCATTTCCTACTGTTTTGTTGTTGTCAGCCTTGAAATCTTCTTCTACACACTGAAGTGCTGCGTTACATGCTGGGTCGATTTGCAAGACGTTCATTTATCAATTATAGAATTTTATGGTGAGACGGTAGTGCACCATACTGTACCTTGAAACAGGAGAAGGTTTTCTTCCATGAAACATCTGATATTTGCAAACATTGCCTAGAGCTCAAATGCAAACTTTCGTCCGTTTCCAGTAGCTTCTATTTCAAAACGTATTTAATTGCTAACAGAATTTTTATAATACTTCTATTTAATTTGATATCACTTAGCGATTGTTAGTGTTTAGTAGAGTAACAATGCAATAGATTTTCTTACAGAAAATGAAGCAGGCGAAAGAGAGTACAAACGTTTGAAAATAAAATTGACAGGAAGTGCAAAACGTTTAAGCAAGAATGGCTAGAGGACAAATGTAAAGATTTATAAACATGTATCAGTAGTGGAAAGATCGATGCCACCTACAGGAAAATTAAAGAGACCTTTCGAGGAAATCGAATCACCTGTATGAATATGAAGAGCTCAGATGAAAAGCCAGTCTTAAGCAAAGAAGGGAAAGCAGAAAGGTGGATGTAGTATACAGAGGGTCTATACAAGGGAGATGTAGTTGAAGGCAACGTTATGGAAATGGAAGAGGACGTAGGTGAAGACGAGATGGGAGCTATGACATTGCGTGAAGACTTTGAGACGGCACTGAAAGACTTAAATCAAAACGGGACTCCGGGAGTAGACAGTATTCCTTAGAACTGTTGATAGCCTTGGAAGAGCCAGCCATGACACAAGTCTTCCATCTGGCAAGCAGGATGTATGATACAAGCGAGAAATACCCTTAAATTTCAAGAAAAATACAATAATTCCATTTCTAAAGAAAGCAGGTGCTGACAAGCGTGGAAATTATCGATTCATTAGTTTAATAAGTCGCGGTTGCATGATAATAACACGAATTCCTTACAGAAGAATGGAAAAACTGGTAGACGCCGATCCTGGGGAGGATGTGTTTTGATTCCAGACAAATGAGAGGCAATATTGAGGTTATGAGTTCTCGTAGAAGATAGGTTAAGGAGAGACAAACCTACTTTTATAGCATTTGTAGACTTAAAGAAAGCTTTTGATAATGTTGAGTGGAACACTGTCTTTCAAATTCCAAAGATGCAAGGGTAAAATACAGGAAGCAAAAGGTTATTTACAATCTTTACAGAAACCTGATCGCAGTTATAACAGTCAAGAGGCATCCAAGGGAAGCAGTGGTTGAGAAGGGAATGAGGCAGGTTGGTAGCCTACCCCCGATATTACTCTGTCTTTATATTGAGCAAGCAGTAAAAGAAAGAAAAGAAAAATTTGGAGTAATAATTAAAGTCCAAGGAAAAGAAATGAAATTTTTGAGGTTTTCCCACGACATTGTCACTCTCTCAGAGACAGCAAAGGACTTAGAAGAGCAGTTAAAAGGGATGGACAGTGTCTTGAAAGGGGAGCATTAGAGGAACATCAAAAACCAAACAAGGATAATGCAACGTCGTAGAAATGAATCAGGAGTGCTGAGGGAATTAGATTAACATATGAGACTCTTTAGGTAGTTGATGAGTTTTGCTATATGAGTAGTAAAATAACTGATGACATCCGAAACAGAGAGGATATAAAATGTAGATTCACAATGCAATGATAAGATTTCCGAGGAAGAGAAGTTCGTTAACATCGAGTATAGATTTAAGTGCCAGGGAGTCTTTTGTGAAAGTATTTGTATTGTCTGTGGCTATGTATGGAAGTGAAACATGGACAGTAAACATTTTAGATAAGAAGAGAACAGAAAATTATGACATGTGGTGTTACAGAATTATGCTAAAGATTAGATGGGTACATCACGAAACTAAGGGGAGAAAAGAAATTTGTGTCTCAACCTGACTAGAAGAAGGGATCGGTTTGTAGGATACATACTGAGACCTCAAGGGATCACAAATTTATTACTGGTGGGAAGCGTGGTGGTGATGGTGGTGGTGGGGGGTACAAATCTTAGAGGAAGGCCAAGAGACGAATACTGTAAGCTGATTCAGAAGGATGTAGGTTGCAGCAGATACTCGGAGATGAAGAGGCTTGCACTGTGTAGGGTAGCATTTGGAGCTTCCATCCAACCTTTCTTCGAACTGAGGACCGCAAGAACAACAGACTTTCTTAACAATAAAGATGCGGCACTTACAAATTTGAATGCAAGTATATGACCGTGTCATACCCTGAAGCATTTTTTAACAAGTGGAAGAATCTGGTTCTCCATAGTAATTTAGGTAGTTTCATGAAAAAATTGCAGCATACAAAATGTGAATGTCATCATTTAAAAATAGAAGAAGAATATATGTGAACCCACTATTACAGAAATGGTTAGTGGCGAATGTCTGTTAAAGGTTCCGAGGTACAACATTCTACCTCTCTATCCGTTAGCTACGTCCAGGTTTATCAGAAATTTCCGTTGTCAAGTGCTACGC
The DNA here is from genome assembly GCF_021461385.2 of Schistocerca piceifrons. Lineage (NCBI taxonomy): Eukaryota > Metazoa > Arthropoda > Insecta > Orthoptera > Acrididae > Schistocerca > Schistocerca piceifrons. The sequence goes on along the minus strand of NC_060139.1, from coordinate 159,398,423 downwards.
GGCATGCAGAGGCATGTCAAAGACCTCTTCATGTGTCATTTTTGGGATTTCAGAACCGTTTTCGTTCGAATATTTAGTGTCATACCTACCCAAAAACATACAGAGCATTCGCATCTCAGGTATCAGAAAATAAGTATGTAAACACACAAACGGAGCATCTTTAGTAATCAGTGCTGTCGTTTATTTCCTTAAGACCTATGCTTCAATGTAACTTATGTGATACCGAAGTTCTGATAAAACCGATCCATGTTTATGAAAAATTCCGATGTACAATTTAATCATTGCTACAGGATCACGTATTAAAAAAATCATGAAAAGGACAATCTACCTCATCAGTGTTTGCTGGACTTGGCAAAAGTCTCCGATCAGATGGCAGGCGATGATTTGGGAATGGTCTGGTTTGCAAACTCTCGAATATGGCTCTCCCAAAAATGGTTCAAATGACTCTGAGCACTATGCGACTTAACTTCTGAGGTCATCAGTCGCCTAGAACTTAGAACTAATTATACCTGACTAACCTAAGGACATCACACACGTCCATGCCCGGGGCAGGATTCGAACCTCCGACCGTAGCGGTCGCTCGGCTCCAGACTGTAGCGCCTAGAACCGCACGGCCACTCCGGCCGGCCTGGCTCTCCCAAGTACATCGTCAAGTGGAGGCAGCTGCTATGCTAAAGACCACATGGCATGTGATGAACAGGTACGCCAGAACATCCTAATTGATGGAGTAAATCTTCGAATGAGTAAATTCAAGTAGCTCTGACCGACGATGAAGCTACTAATGAGAATAGTGCATTGATAAGTATCGAAGGGCATCATCTAAAACAGCCAAACAGAAGATAATTGCAAGTCGAAACTTAGATAGATTGAAGGATCCTTGTTATACCCTGAAAATAGTTTCTGTATAACATAGCGTAACTGTTTAGTAAAGAAAACTTACTAACAGTGGTATTTAGATAGAGATGTATTTGTCGGTCGTCCCGAACTTGAGCTTGTCTTTGGCGATTACGGAAAAGTGATGTCGTGCTGCTACACGTCTGATTTCAAGTGTCCATCATAATATGTAGCAGTGACATTAGGCCAGAGCACAATCGACGTTACGATATGGATACTACTTCACGGCATTGTTCGAGATTCGTCGTCCTGCATAAAAGCAGCTGTATAACGCCATGTGCTTATGTTGAAGAGATCAAGAGGGGGGATTTGTGGAGGTCGAAGAAAGAAGCAAAATCAAGTAAGTTTCGCTATGGTTACTAACAAGTAACCGTGCACCATGAATTAAAAATTAGTTTTTCAAACTGAACTTTCGACCAACGAAAGTTTAATGTGAATATTTAATATAATTATGTAGTGATCTTATGTTGGGGTCAGTTTTATTCTGTCTCGTTTCTTACACAATTAAAAGATACCCTCGTACATGTAGCTGGCACTGTAACGGAAGTGTAAAAATATGGATACATACCATTAAATTACCACATCAATAATGTTCTCAGTTTATATGCCTAGGAGACGCAGATAGTAATGGAACGCAAATTCTATATTGAATCAGAGATTAACCTCTGTTGAGCTGCATTGTACGTGTGTCTTGAAAAATTATGTGTCTAGCACCTGTGTTGCTTCTCCCCAGGGGGAGATTGTGCGACGTATAACCCTCTCCGTTGTGGTCCATAAACCTTCCTGAATGACCCTAGTATGAAAAGGCATTTACTTCGAGACGTCGTGTTCTCAAGTTTTTTCGCGTCTGTGCTATTGCTCCAAAGTCGAGCTGCGTAATACGACCGCACATAATGTAGGTAGGAGCCGGGAATTCACTGTTTTTACAGTAAGGTACCTCCACCAGCTGAGGATAACGCACGTGTGGAATGCTTTCTTTACAACTAGTATCATTCATTTTTTACTTCGTAAGCTTCATCGTATCGTGAAGTATCCGTAGCCCTGTACAAAAAGAACAATACAACAACTTCTTTTGACATTATTCCGCAATATTAGGTTCCGTTACGTTACATACTTTTAATACTAGTATTCATACGATGTGCTAGGCTTTGTTTCTGAGTAAGGACCGTCTTCAAATAAAAGTAAAACAAGAAGACTTCTCTTACTTAGTTTATCCTAACATGAATGCGTATACTTTATTTAATTTTCTGCATTATTCCCACGAACTCTAAGGCACTCACCCTATCGTGTAATGAGCACTTGAGTACCTGCCTCGCAGAAATTTGACACCTGGCTAGCATGATTAGACAATACACTTGAGCTCAGTTTCAATACTTTTCCTAGTGGGGTTAGTCTAATGCTGGTCATTAAGAAGATCGATATATTTAAGTACTTCAGTTCCATGCAGTTTCTCATCTCATAGTATTCCTTCCCGATTTGTAATTGCTACATACGCATCGAATGTAGTCTTCATATATTGTAGTTTGAGGTCTCCAACTGACGCCTCGCTACATGTTACCAATGTGGGGAAGTGACTAGCGAACTTACTCCTATTTCCCGTAATCATCTAGGATCATTTTGGTGAGGAATTTTCCAGACTGGAACAGATATGAGATCGGATGATAGGCTGTTAGAATAGATAGAAAGCGAAACTTTTACACAGACTCCTGAAGTAGCTTCAAATCCGCTGAATAACAAATCCTTATCACTGACGTCCAATTTCAGTGGCATTTTGAACAACAGGCTGAGTACGAACGTTATGAATTACCGGGAAGATAACGATCTACTGACACGTAAACAGCATGGATTCAGAAAATGTCGTTCTTCTGTAACACAAATAGCTCATTATTCTCATGAACTAATAGTGCTTTCGACATGGGATCTCAAATTGATTCCATATTTCTACATGTCTAGAGTGCTCTAGATAGTGATCCATACAAGCGGCTCCTAATCAAGTTGTGTGCCATGTCTCAGGCAAGCGACTGGATTCGTGATCTCCTGCCACGAAGGTATTGATTCGTAGCAACTGACGGAAAGTTGTCGAGAAAAACAAAAATGGTATCAGTGCTTCTCAGTGAGGCGTGAATAGGCCCAAGACTGTCCTAGTCTACATAAAAGATTTAGGATAAAATGTGAGACGTTGATGATGCTGTCATTCACCGTCTAATAAAGTCATCACAAGATAATAACCAATTACTAAATGATTTAGACAAGATATCATTGGGACACGGTAAATGGCAACTAACCCTAGATAGACGGCTACTATGACCGAGCGGTTCTAGGTGCTACAGTCAGGAACCGTGCAGCTTCTACGGTTGCAGGTTCGAATTCTGCCTCGGTCAGTGATGTGTGTGATTTCCTTAGGTTAGTTAGGTAGTAGTAGTACTAAGTCCAGGGGACTGATGAGCTCAGATGTTGTCCCATAGTGTTCAGAGCCATTTGAACCATTTTGAACCCTAGATAATGAAAAGTGCGAGGCTATCCGTGATTACTAAAACCAATCCGTTAAATTTCGGTTACACTATAAGTCACATAAACGCAGATGTCATCTATTTAACTAAATACTTAGGGATAACAATTACTAACAACTTTAGTTGGAAGGATCACACAGATAATGTCGGGGGGAAGGTGAACCAAAGACCGCGTTTTATTGGAAAAACACTTGTGTGAAGAAAATTCAGTAAATAGACTGCCTACACAACCCTTGTCCATCCTCTGCTAGAGTCCTGGTGTGGAGTACGGATCCTTCAGTGGACAGGACTGACGGAGGACATAAACAAATTTAAGGCAAGGACAGTTCGTTTTGTTTTATCGCGAAGTAGGGGAGGCAGTGGCACTGACATGATAAGCGAGTTGGAGTGGCATACATTCGCTCGTTGGAAGCACACCGTGTGTTATACACGTCCACAGCGGCGCCAGTGGTCATAGCACAAAGTTACGGCACCTAAAGATGAGCGTATAAGACCCAGAAACCAAACGTGTGTTAAATAAAAGAACCTTATAACTGTAGCCGTATTTTCGACTTCTGAGCTAAAACAAAGGCGTTTCTCGATGCGGTGAGATCTTTCCAAATGTCAGTCTCCAACTTTCTACTCTGAACGGGAAAATACACTACTGGCCATTGAAATTGCTACACCAAGATGAAATGCAGATGATACGGATATTGATTGGACAAATATATTATACTAGAACTGACATGTGATTACATTTTCACGTAATTTGGATGCATAGAGCCTGAGAAATCAGTACCCAGAACAACCTCCTCTGGCCGTAATAACGGCCTTGATACACCTGGGCATTGAGTCAAACAGAGCTTGGATGGCGCGTACAGGTACAGCTGCCCATGCAGCTTCAACACGATACCACAGTTCATCAAGAGTAAGACTGTCGTATTCTGACGAGCCAGTTGCTCGACCACCATTAACCAGACGTTTTCAATTGGTGATAAATCTGGAGAATGTGCTGGCCAGGGCAGCAGTCGAACATTTTCTGTATGCAGAAAGGCCCGTACAGCACCTGCAACATTATCCTACTGAAATGAAGGGTTTCGCAGGGATCGCACGAAGGGTAGAGCCACGGGTCGTAACACATCTGAAATGTAACGTCCACTGTTCAAAGCGCCGTCAACGCGAACAAGAGGAGACGGAGACGTGTAACCTGTGGCACCCCATACCATCACGCCGGGTGATACGCCAGTATGGCGATGACGAATACACGCTTCTAATCTGCGTTCACCGCGATGTCGCCAAATACGGATGCGACCATCATGATACTGTAAACAGAACCTGGATTCATCTGAAAAAATGACGTTTTGCCATTCGTGCACCCAGGTTCGTCGGTGAGTACACCATCGCAGGCGCTCCTGTCTGTGATGCAGCGTCAAGGGTAACCACCCGAGCTAACAGTCCATGCTGCTGCAAACGTCGTCGAACTGTTTGTGCAGATGATCTGTTGAATCAGGGATCGAGACGTGGCTACACGACCCATTACAGCCATGCGGATAAGACGTCTGTCATCTCGACTGCTAGTGAGACGAGGCCGTTAGGATCCACCACGGCGTTCCGTATTACCCTCCTGAACCCACCGATTCCGTATTCTGCTAACAGTTGTTGGATCTCGGCCAAAGAGAGCAGCAATGTCGCGATACGATAAACCGCAATCGCGATGGGGTACAATCCGACCTTTACCAAAGTCGAAAACGTGATGGTACGCATTTCTCCCCCTAACACGAGGCATCACAACAACGTTTCACCAGGCAACGCCGGTCAACTGCTGTTTGTGTATGAGAAATCGGTTGGAAACTTCCCTCATGTTAGCACTTTGTAGGTGTCGCCACCGGCTGCCAACTTTGTGTGAATGCTCTTAAAAGCTAATCATTTGCGTGTCACAGCATCTTCTTCCAGTCGGTTAAATTTGTCGTCTGTAGCACGTCATCTTCACCTTGTAACCATTTTAAAGGCTAGTAGTGTACTTTCTTGAAGTCCATCAACGGGGGGAAAAATAATTCTCATCATCATTTTCTTGTGCTGCTGACTAGGGTTGCCTCTGTTTGTGTGCCTCATTCTGTAGATGTACTGGACCAGCTGCAGACTCATCGGTTGAATGGTCGCCCAACTAGCCGTATCGATTGCGGTCGCCCATGTTTACAAATTTTAGCTTGTCTCATGGGGCTTATCCTTTCCATAGGATCTTTCGATTTCTTTTTCTTGTCTTCATCCATTTATTTATACCTCGTTTCCCAGAGTGTTCGTTTATCAGTAGTTTTGTTCTACTATTCCACTTGGCTACTCCATCGATCTGTCCCATTACCTTCATTCCCAAGGCTGTCAACATTGTTTTGTCTTTTTTGTTGTTTATGCTCTAGTTTCTGCATCATATATCGTAACAGGATGCACCGTTGTTTTACTTAGTTTTCATCTTAACAAAATAAGAGAAATCAGAGCTCGCATGAAAAGATTTCAGTGTTCCATTTTCTCGGACTGTTCGAGAATGGAACAGTAGATTCGTAGTCCGAAAGCGGTTCACGGACTCTCTGCCAGGCACTTAAGTTTGAATCGCAGAGTAGTCATGCGGATGCAGCAGTGGAGAAACTGACTCTAACACAATACGAGTTTTTTGTGTTGTCCGAGGTTTTGCTTCTGTTTTAATTACCTCCAGATCGAGAAGTTCCTTTATTAACTTCTCGTTTTCTCCAGTTCCATATTTTAATTGTGTTGTCATCTGGCTATATCATTCAGGACCATTGTTACGCGGGCTATCAACGGAAGTCTCTCATTGTCTTCCATTAGGAGGAAACTATAAAACGACATAAGGTTTTCCACTATGCCAATGTAAATCATAACTGAGGCAATACATAGATGTTATGTATTAAGCAAGTGGATTATTAAATAAAGTGAGGTTAAAGATTTTTCTGACTGATATCACGTGCTCTACAATCAACGTAGTGTGAATTACTTAACTGAAGCTGTTATCATTGCTGCTCTTTTAATTAAATTAAGAGTTGTTTCAGAATTTGGCCAGCGGAAACGCTTATTAATCAAGGCCTACCGGTTTTTATTGTCCTATTATTGAGATCTGATATCTTAATCAGTCTATGTTGTAATTAACTGAAACTGTGATTGCCAAAGGCCTACCTGTTTCAGAGGTAGTTTGTTAACGTGGTAGTAATAGGATGTGACACATGATACTACATGGGCCCTAACCCTTGCCTTACATCAATTTGCCTATTATTGCAGGTTACCCTTAGGGATCTCTGTATTTATCCGACATCGGGCAAGCAATTCTCAATTAAAATGTCTCCCCTGTACGGAAATATAAATAATGGAGGAAAGTAGAAGACACGTGGCTGACGACATATGCAAGCTAAAGTCTGGAAGTGAATCGTACTCGGATAGCCTAATCGTAAGGCAAACGCTCGCGATAAGCGGGTGTGAGTCCTAGTCTGGCACAAATGTTTCTTGCAGTCAGACTATTACAAAGCTGATGGTTGTCCATATTCACAGTTGTGTATGCGTTCCATGGACTTTATACAGGGTGTTTCAAAAATGACTGGTATATTTGAAACGGCAATACAAACTAAACGAGCAGCGATGGAAATACACCGTTTGTTGCAATATGCTTGGGACAACAGTACATTTTCAGGCGGACAAACTTTCGAAATTACAGTAGTTACAATTGTCAACAACAGATGGCGCTGCGGTCTGGGAAACTCTATAGTATGATATTTTCTACATATCCACCATGCGTAGCAATAATATGGCGTAGTCTCTGAATGAAATTACCCGAAACCTTTGACAACGTGTCTGGCGGAATGGCTTCACATGCAGATGAGATGTACTGCTTCAGCTGTTCAATTGTTTCCGGATTCTGGCGGTACACCTGGTCTTTCAAGTGTCCCCACAGAAAGAAGTCACAGGGGTTCACGTCTGGCGAATAGGGAGGCCAATCCACGCCGCCTCCTGTATGTTTCGGATAGCCCAAAGCAATCACACGATCATCGAAATATTCATTCAGGAAATTAAAGACGTCGGCCGTGCGATGTGGCCGGGCAGCATCTCGCATAAACCACGAGGTGTTCGCAGTGTCGTCTAAGGCAAATTGTACCGCCACAAATTCACGAAGAATGTCCAGATAGCGTGATGCAGCAATCGTTTCGGATCTGAAAAATGGGCCAATGATTCCTTTGGAAGAAATGGCGGCCCAGACCAGTACTTTTAGAGGATGCAGGGACGATGGGACTGCAACATGGGGCTTTTCGGTTCCCCATATGCGCCAGTTCTGTTTATTGACGAAGCCGTCCAGGTAAAAATAAGCTTCGTCAGTAAACCAAATGCTGCCCACATGCATATCGCCGTCATCAATCCTGTGCACTATATCGTTAGCGAATGTCTCTCGTGCAGCAATGGTAGCGACGCTGAGGGGTTGCCGCTTTTGAATTTTGTATGCATAGGGGTGTAAACTCCGGCGCATGAGACGTTACGTGGACGTTGGCGTCATTTGGACCGCAGCTGCAACACGGCGAACGGAAACCCGAGGCCGCTGTTGGATCACCTGCTGCACTAGCTGCGCGTTGCCCTCTGTGGTTGCCGTACGCGGTCGCCCTACCTTTCCAGCACGTTCATCCGTCACGTTCCCAGTACGTTGAAATTTTTCAAACAGATCCTTTATTGTATCGCTTTTCGGTCCTTTGGTTACATTAAACCTCTGTTGAAAACTTCGTCTTGTTGCAACAACACTGTGTTCTAGGCGGTGGAATTCCAACACCAGAAAAATTCTCTGTTCTAAGGAATATACCATGTTGTCCACAGCACACTTGTACGTTGTGAACAGCACACGCTTACAGCAGAAAGACGACGTACAGAATGGCGCACCCACAGACTGCGTTGTCTTCTGTATCTTTCACATCACTTGCAGCGCCATCTGTTGTTGAAAATTGTAACTACTGTAATTTCGAAAGTTTGTCCGCCTGAAAATGTACTGTTGTCCCAAGCATATTGCAACAAACGGTGTATTTCTATCGCTGCTCGTTTAGTTTTTATTGCCGTTTCAATTATACAGGTCATTTTTGAAACACCCTGCAGGACTTCATATCGTAGTCACCGCCGTCCCTTTTCCTTTGGATAAGCATCCATGTCAAGGACTATTGCATCTTACTTTGGAATAAAACAGGCACTCCAGTATCGTAGATCTCGACTTCTCGACCAGCTTCCCCTACACTTCTGTGGCCTTGGTCAAACTGTTCGCACAATTTTAATGCTTTTGGACATTGCATTTAGTTGATATACTTCTAGAATTTCACCGTGAATTTATGTGCAGTTAGGACGTTTTGCCCACCAGACATATACTGAAGCCTATTCTTCAACTTTGGAATTCGTTTCCAGGTGCCACTCCGTTTCATCGCCAAAGTGTGATTCGGCTGCCGTCCGTACAACATCTGAAACGTGTCTGCGGGAAACCTTGAACATATATCTGAAAATTCGCCACTGCCGTTAATCAGTAGTCCTAGGATGCGACGACATACGCAACATGCTTTAGAAAGCCCCTGTGTACAACGTGTATTACAATTTGGTTCAACTAGTTCTAAATACTATGGGACTTACGATCTGAGGTCATCAGTCCCCTACAATTTTGAACTAATTAAATCTAACTAACCTAAGGTGATCACACACATCCATACCCAAGGCAGGATTCGAACCTGCGACCGTAGCAGCAACGCGGTTCCAGACTGAAGCGCCTAGAACCGCTCGGCCACCGCAGTCGGCTCCAAGAAAGACGAAAGTAGTGAGAAAAACAGAAATAAATTCGTCACAATCCTACTATAAAATTTGGTAGCCACGAATTAGTTGAAGTGAATTAATTATGCTACCTTGGAAGGGTTATAAGGAAAGAGGCCATAGGAAGTAAACTAGCACAGGCGAGGGCATCCTAGGTGAAAGAATTCTATTATCAAACATAGGCCTTAATTTGTTGTTGTTGTGGTCTTCAGTCCAGAGACTGATTTGAAACAGCTCTCCATGCCACTATATCCTGTGCAAGCTTCTTCATCTCCCAGTACCTACTGCAACCTACATCCTCCTGAATCTGCTTAGTGTATTCTACTCTTGTTTTGCCTCTACGATTTTTACCCTCCACGCTGGCCTCCAATACTAAATTGGTGATCCCTTGATGTCTCAGAACATGTGCTACGAATCGATCCCTTCTTCTAGTCATGTTGTGCCACAAATTTCTCTTCTCCCCAATTATGTTCAATACCTCCTAATTAGTTATGGGGTTTGCCCATCTCATCTTAAGCATTCTTTTGTAGCAATACATTTTGAAAGCTTCTATTCTCTTGTTGTCTGAACTATTTATCGTATATGTTTCACTTACATACAAGCCTACATTCCAAACAAATACTTTCAGAAACGACTTCCTGACATTTAAATCTATACTCGTTTTTAACAAATTTCTCTTCTTCATAAATGCTTTCCTTGCCATTGCCGGTCTACATATTATATCCTGTCTGCTTCTAACACGATCAGTTATTTTGTTCCCAAATTAACAAAACTCATTTACAACTTATTGTGTCTCATTTTTCTAATCTAATTCCCTCAGCATCACTCGATTTAATTCGACTACATTCCATTTTCCTCATTTTTCTTTTGTTGATGTTCATCTTACATCCTCCTCTAAAGACACTATTCATTCCGTTAAACTGCTCTTCCAGGTCCTTTGCTGTTTCTGACAGAATTACAATGTCATCGGGGAACCTCAAAGTTTTTATTTCTTCACCATGAATTTTAATTCCTACTCCGAATTTTTCTTTTATTTCCCTTACTACATGCTCAATATACAGATTGAATAACATCGGGGATATGTTACAACCCTGTCTCACTCTCCTCCCAACAACTGCATCCCTTTCATGCCCCTCGACTCTTGTAACTGCCATCTGGTTTCTGTACAAATTGTAAATAGCCTTCCACTCACTGTATTTTACCCCTCCCACCTTCAGAAATTGAAAGAGAGAATTCCAGCCAACATTATCAAAAGCTTTCTCTGTGTCTACAAATGCTAGAAAGATAGGTTTGGCTTTCCTTAATCTATCTTCTAAGATAAGTCGTAGGGTCAGTATTAACTTACGTGTTCCAACATTTCTACCGAATCCCAACTGATCTTCCCCGATGTCAGCTTCTACCATGTTTTCCATTTGTCTGTAAAGAATTCGTGTTAGTATTTTGCAGCCGTGACTTATTAAATTGACAGGTCGGTAATTTTCACATCTGTCAACACCTGATATCTTTGAGATCGGAATTAATACTTTCTCCTTGAAGTCAGAGGGTATTTCGCCTGTCTCATATATCTTGCTCACCAGATGGTAGAGTTTTTTCAGGGCTGACTCTCGCAAGGTTATCAGAAGTTCTAAGCGCCTGTATCATATATCTTGCTCACCAGATGGTAGAGTTTTTTCAGGGCTGACTCTCGCAAGGTTATCAGAAGTTCTAAAGGAATATTGTCTACTACCGGAGCGTTGTTTCGACTAAGATCTTTCAGTGCTCTGTCAAACTCTTCACGCAGTATCATATCTCCCATTTCATCTTCATCTATATCCTCTTTCATTTCCATAATATTGCCCCCAAGTACCTCGCTCTTGTATAGACCCTCTATATACTCCTTTACATTGCCTCTATCCCTTCTTTGCTTATAACCGGGTTTCCATCTGAGCTCTTGATATTCATACAAGTGGTTCTCTTTTCTCCAAAGGTCTCATTAATTGTGCTGTAGGCAGTATCTATCTTACCCCTAGTGATATATGCCTCTACATCCTTACATTTGTCCTCTAGCTATCTGTGCTTAGACATTTTGCACTTCCTGTCGATCTCATTTTTGAGACGTTTCTATTCATTTTTGCCAACTTCATTTACTGCATTTTTGTATATTCTCCTTTGGTCAATTTTATTCAATATTTCTTCTTTTACCCAAGGATTTCAACTAGCCCTCGTCTTTTTACCTACTTGACCCTCCGCTGCCTTCATTATTTCACTCCACATAGCTGCCCATTCTTCATCTATTGTACTTCTTTTCCCCATTCTTGCCAATCGTTCCCTAATGCTCTCCCGGTAACTCTCTACAACCTCCGGTTCTGTCCGTTTATCTAGGTCCCATCTCTTCAAATTCCCACCTTAATTCCAGCCTTAATTTAAGAAAAATATTTCAGAGAACGTACGTTTGTAGTGCAGCATTGTATGGATGTGAATAGTGGACTGTGAGAAAACAAAAAATGAAGAAAATCGAGGCTTTTGAGATGTTGTGCTATAAAAGTATGTGGAAGATCAGATGGACTGATTAGATAGGAAATAAGGAGATTATCTGCAGAACTGGCGATTAAAGAAACTCCTGAATACCACTGTCAAGAAGAAAGACGGGATGAGAGGATATATTTTAAGTTTTTGTGAAATGACGTCCGTGGCTCTAGACAGAGCCGTAAGAGGTAAAACCTGAAGAGGACGACGGAGATTCAACAAAAAATTGAAGACGCTAGGTGTAACTGCTACCTTGAAATAAAGAGCTTGACACAGAAGACGAAGTCGTTGTGGACTGCTTCAGACCAGTCCGAGGACTGATTTAAAAGGAAACTCCAGCTCCGGGCTCCTTACCTCCATCAATTATATGATGAATAAGTTGACACAATGACTGTAAATTTTAAAGGAGGAAGAACAGGGCTTTACAACTTGACTCCCGCCAGCCTCTACCTCCGTGGCTCTCATTCGACGAGAAGTATTTCGAATTGTGATAGTGAATGAAAATATGAGCCAATTTAACAAAATCAAAATTCGATGCTGTAAGAATACTTTGTTTTTAATCTGATTCAAGTCAGCGGTACTACTTGCTAGACACAATATAGTAAAGCAAATAGGAAGAGTAAAAGCAGTCATTTGAAAAATATAGAGGGCAGTATGTTGAATAGCTTCCAGCATTGCTCTAGTGAAGAAGAATTTCAAGTGCAATACTTAATTTCATTTTCCTGGAATGCGTGCAACGTGAGACAAAAGTCTTGAAATCAGCAATAATACCTTTGTTTCCTGGAGGGGGAAGACATCCATTCGGTGAAGACATCCATTCCAAGCAAAAGTGAAATATGAATATAGTTCGTAGAAGACAAGTGGGACAAGGTTAATGTAGTAACGAAGAGGAATCGCGCCTTTCACGAGGACTACTTAATGAAGATCGACGACCTCTCAAGGGGCTTCTCGCATGTCTAAGTACTCTGCATCAATAGACCTGTAATCCAGCAACGCTGCCAGTACGTACTCAAAAGAAATGTGACTGACCCCCGAACAACAGGGTCTTACATGCATCGAGAATAGAAAATAGTGCACTGAGAATGGCTAGCCACTAGCCGATATCTGAATTTGTGTAATAGAATCTAAAAAAAGGACGACTGATTGCGGCACTCTATAATTTATAAGCCATATAACAGTCGCTGAGTGCACTCACTTTCCGAATGGAAGGTAGCCTGAGTATACTAATTTCTTGTGCGTAGTTTCGTTAACAGAAATGCTGGTACCAATTCACTGCGTAGAAAATTACTAAGAGAACTTCAACACCACTGTGATTTGAGAAATCGCGTGAAACACAACTTACAATATGGTAGCTCCTATACATTTTTCATCCTCGGAGGCCAAACTGAGAAGATGGAATGATGCGTGTCGAAAGCGAATCTTTTTACAAAAAAGGAAAGAATACTGGAGAATTCTCCAGATACTCTACGGCTAGAGGTATAAATTATTCTCTAAGTTCGAATTACTTATAAATGGGTTCAGCTGACGATGTGCGAGGAATGTTTACAATTCAGTAGATCAGTTGGTGACTTCTGCGAGGCCATGCCAGCTCTGAAAAGTGTCAGTAATAGTAGTTTACAGCTTAAGCCCACTGAAGTCCACAGGATTAGCCTCATTTCGAGTCTGAATGGCAGGACTAGATAGTAACGCTTCCTGATCTTTAAACAGACATAATACGCTAAAGTAGCTCACTAAGCTTCCTTAGAAGTATATTTGTCTGAGATGCGTCAGTTGTCCTGGACGTGTTTTACCAAAAAAGAGGAGGTCGGCTCCTCGACGTTTGTTTCAGTGCGAATGCACTCAGAATTTGCAAATAATAAGTTTAATGGACGACGTACGCTGCAATGAAGCGTGCGACAGGTTTTAAATGGAGTTGGTCAGGTCCCATGTCCGGATGCCTGAAGCGGTTAAGTCATCTGCTCAAAAAAAGCGGTTAATGCGGGTTCGAGTGCTGGTCAGTACAAATTTTCAGCTTTCGCCATTTATGGCCTGTGCGGCAAGCCGTCACGATATCCCACTCGTCTTTTCCCTTTCCTTCCGCTTTCTGAACTTCTCTGAGCAGGCTACACTTCCTTGTGGCATTATGAAGTGGCGGATTTGGGAATACCCAATTGTGTACTAAAGACGATCTATCATTTCTTAATGTGTTACCTGCAGGATCGTTATAGCATACCATCTCTCTGTATTGTGTGATCTATCTTCGTCTTGTTTACTCGTGTCAGTATACTGTGGATGAAAAACTTGTTTTAAGTCGGACAGTCTCCTTTGGTAAAACTATGGAACCAATGTATACTCTGAAGGACAAGAAACCTGAAGTGTAACATCTCCAGTGCTGAGATGGCTGTATCGACAATCACGAAAGCGAAACGAAGTCTTGAATGTCTTCCCGTGGTAAAGACGACAGAGCTGATGTGAAAGCGATCATCAACGCTTATCGGAGTGCACAACGTACCGCACGTATTGTACTGTGTAACCAAACAATGCTTCACGAAGCACTGTGTTTAGCTGTTCTTGGATGTTGGAGACTGCGACTGGGAATTTGACTTCGCTATAGGAGGGGTAAGCCTCGTAGGCAACTTGCCACCATTACTTCGTAAAAACCCGTAAACGTAGTCGGCAAGGCAGACGACAGCGGCTTATTTCCGCCTCCTTTTGATTTTGTGTGCAGCAGCTTCCTCATTAGCATGGAAGGAGAACGCCTCACAATAAAATTAAGCTGGTGATCTATAATCGAGCGTCTAGTGTTACCCTTTATAAAGAGAGGATGGTAAATGCTGTAGTAACGTCTCGCTGCGATCAACCACGTAATGCTACAACCAGCTGAACGCAGGTTTTGTGCAGTCATAGGAAATCACTTCTAAACGCGTATGAGAATAAAGTAATGAATCAGAACGTTTCAAACGGAGAGGGCACCTCTTAACCCCCGTCCCCCCATGCGGACCCCTACGATGGGAAGGATGTTTACGTGTCGATTCGAAAGATTGCCACCTTTTAGCCATGCGTGCGGACTGCCCTTAATTGATCAGCAGCTATGGCATAGATTAGGACAAGGATGAAACAAGATTTCGTTAAAACACATTAAGCAACGCTTATGTTGAAAAACTCTTTACGTTATTTATTTCTCATTAACACAAGTAACACGAGATGTCGCCATGCTACTAGATCGCCAGGGTTGCTAGCCGTCGTAAACAAAAACCGGTGCATATATCGATCACAAATTCGTAACAGAGGCCAACTTATCTTGGTTGTTCTGTAGATCTCTGAGGTTGCTGGCAGTCGTAAACAAAAGACAGTCGACACGGAGGTTACCGGTATGTAACGATCAGAACTTCTGACTGACACATTTACTTGGAGAAACTGCATTTTTGGTGACACAGAGGACTGTATTGTCAGTGTAGTTTCTCTGATATGGTACCGTGTAATTGTGGCTCTCGAAGGCAAAGCTTAGCATTCAGAGTTTACAATAATCTCAACTTTGCGTGTCACTTAAAGAAGCTTCCTTATCCTTCAAATAATAATTATTATTCTCAACATCCATTTCATAAATATGCTGTAGTTATTAAATGTTAATGTAACTTTGAAATTGAAATAATTTGTTAATCTGGCTCTCAGGCATTGTTCATACTTACGTAATTGGCGGGCATTTCGGCATTATTAAGACTTGTCAAACTATTATTGGTCTTGATGACTTCTGAAGTTCTAAATAGATTTCATTTATGAAAGCCCTTCTTACAATTTTTGCTGTAAACCACTTGGAAAAAGGCAGTCATCTAAAGAGGTGAGTGCAATACTTAGGGCAAAAACAGAGACACTGACATACTACAATATGTCAAGTACTCTAATCCACTAAATTCCGTTGCACAAGTCAGATTCTGTATCACTTAAAAAATTCTTATTCAAATACACAGTTTGATAGCTTATCCAAATGTTAGTTTTAAATTTTTCATGTAACGATCAGTTGAGGGCTTAAATGTCAGCGAAACTGACACTCAGACAATACGCACACAGTGTTATGCTAGTTAGATTCCGATTACTGATACCTCAGGTTGCTTATCGAGTCCATTTTCATAGATGAACATAGGCTATATTCGTTGTAGGTACGTTACATATGGCTGAGTGCCAGTTGGCTAATACCTAATCAGTGTAAGGGAGAGATCTGACACAATCCTTACAACTTTCACACAGAAACTGAAAACTACTGTTTTGCAGCAAATTCAGGAGACGACATAATAGGAATTTTGGAACAATGATAGGCATGCATACTGATGTCATATCATACTGAAAATTTGCACTGGAATATGTACTATATACTATAATGGCAGTATTCTGTAAATAATCGCATACTGTTTGATGGCAGGGTAGCGACGAAACTACCACTGCATTAAGCAGTCGACAGATTTTTGCTAAATAGTATGACAAACGAACAGCCCAAGACATATATACGGTGACTGACAAAGTCGCATTATTTCTCGTTGTGCTCAGCAATGTTAAATCTGCATTTTAGCAGAGCTGCAGACAATCATTGCTAGAAACTTGTCAGAATTGTGCACTAAGGAATCTGTACCAATATACGAAGGAACAAAGGGGGCAACTGCCCACTTTTGCCTCCTAGTGAATGCCCATACCTGGTGGTCAGAATCTGTCTAAACTAGTTGAAAGTGTTTGCATTCTAGATTTGGCTGATAAATATTTGTTCTGAAAACATTTCGGTACATTGCGCCATTTCTGAGGTAATTAACGCTGAAGTTAGTCAATGAGGACGTCAGTTGTGAGATAGAGAGCGTTCTGAGACACTTTTGTAATCAAATTTATATGCGAATTAAAGCTGATTGATTTATGACCTCACTGCATTGTCATGCAAACTGAATTGCGTCTCCCTGGGTATACTTATTGTTGTACTAATTGATTTATTATCCCATGGGGATAATCCATCCTTCTGAGTTACCATTCACCCCTCTCCCTCCCACTTATCATCCTCCACCTCTCTGGGAAAAGAGACGCTTCCTTTTTATCACCACTCGATAGTTAAGTTCTGAGCCACATCTCCCCCTCCTGGAAAATCCCCCAGCCCTGCTCTTCCCTCCCCAACTTCCCCGAACCACAGTTCCTCCCTTACACCACTTGTGAATTGGGGCAGAAAAAGACACAATCTATGCAGGAAAGAAATGAACTCAGGACTCGAAATTCAAATCAATCACGATAACCAATCATTTAATTAAAATTTTATATTTTTTGTTTAATCGGTTTGAGGGACACAGATCTCCACACTGGGGTAGAGGTTACGTATGAACCGCCCTGCCTCCGATTGGCATGACGTAATGACTGTAAGCACCGAGAAATGCAAAGAAATCCGGTGTAGGGCTACCAGTGGTGTAGCGTGAGGGGAGACTTTGAGACTTAGTCTCCCCTGCATTCCTGCTTAAAAAAGATGCAATAGTAATTCTTAGCAAAAATATAAATAACTTTCTGCTAAGAGCTCTAAATGTGCGAACACATCAGTCTTGTTGCCCGCGCCGCACCCTGAGTATTGGTGTATTTGCCTCCTTGAGACTCGACTGCTCTCAGTCTCTGCCTCCCTTCCCTTACCTGGCTGTGTGCGCCTGCGCCCCCTCCACTTCCTCTCTTCCACGAAGGCCGATGTGCTGCACTTGCTAGCAGGTATCGAGACTAGTCTCTGCCGCTTCTAAGCTGGCTTTTAACACGGAAGTGCACAGTCGCGCGGTTTGTGTTCATAGTCACTCTTGTGTGATTTTAGCGCATATTTCCATTGTGTCGTCAACATGAGTGAACCAGCAACTGTAAACCTTACAGAATTTTTATTAAAAACGCCTTTGTCTACATTAACGAACGAAAAAAGTGCGAATTGAAGGAAAAACGACCTTTTCCTGTACTCAGTGTAGTTTTAAGTGAAGCCAAACAAAAACGCACTTTTCGGACATCCTGGTACGAAAAGTATACTTGGCGGACTGCCAATGCAGTTAATAACAGATTATATTGTTATATATGTCTTCTGTTCGGTAGTGAAAAGGAATGGTGAAGTGAGGGCATTTGTACAATAAAGAACTTTGACAGGAAAGCACAATAGCATCAGATATCAACACGTCACCTGCAAAACAAAGAATCATTTCAGTTGTTGGGCAGAAGTAGAATTGAGCACTCCATTTCTGAAGCCGCTCGTCTGATGGCAACGAAATAAAATGAACAAGTTGCATCCAACAGGAGAGTATTGGCTCGTCTTATTCAGGCAATTGTATTTATTTGTAAACAAGAACCAGCCTTTTGCGGCCATCGAGAAGACGAATGCTCTAGCAACTATGGTAACTATCTGGAATTGTTGGATTTACTAGCTCAAAGAGAGCAGTTAATCCGAGACCATCTGTCATCATCTTCAACCTTTAAAGGAACTTCTCCAGATATACAGAATGATGTAATGGAAATGGCAGTTGATGATAAAATAAAACCTGAAATTCAGAACTGCAATATCATTTCGATTCAGGCTGATGAAACATTAGACACGTCATGCAAGAGTCAAATGGTTATAATATTCAGGTACTGTATTGAAGACAAAATTGAGGAATGATTCGTTGGATTTTACGATGTTTCTGGAGATAAAACTGCTGAAGTTTTGTCAAACTTTATTCATGCAGTACTGAAAGAATGGAATGTGGAAGGAAAAGTGGTTAGTCAAACAGATGATGGCGCTTCAGTAATGGAGGGCAAAGAAAGAGGACTACAACAATTGGTGAAGGAGTTCTGTCTCCATGCGATGTTTATTCATTGTTACGGACACCACCTGAATTTGCTACTGTTTAGAGATGGGCAAGCTGAAACACGTAACTGTTTCGAAACAAATGAAAGAGTACAATGTAATGTTTCGATACGATGTATCGAAACAGTGAGACAGTTTGTGTTTTGTTATCTAATAAACCTACACATTTTATCATCTTGAATGTCTACTGTATAAGTATGTCCATATAAACACAAATGAGGTGCGAGAGCGCTAATCATGTCGCAGAAAGTATGAAACTATCACTTAGGCGTCTTGGCAGTTTCGTATTTCCTGCAGCAAATGTGCTGCTTTCGTCTCGTGTGACTTTAATACTTTTCAATTGGCTGAGGACAGCCATAGCTGAAGGCAGAAGAACCACCACGAACGGATCTGGAGATGGGAGCAAACTGCAGAAACAACGGATATGCTACTGGGATTCCCACTATCCGTTAGTATGGGTAATATACCCATCCTGCTAATTTCCATGCACACAAAGGGATTCATTGTGGATAATAGGCACAGTGACTACAGACTCACAAATAACGCCAAATAATTCGAATAAATAACAAAATATAAGAGAAAAAAATTTTGTGTTTCAAGATGTTTTGAACCGTTACTATAAATTCACCATGCTTCCCAGCCCTTTCCGTTCACCATTACACTATCAGTGATATGTCAAACAGATTGCTTGTAATTATACTTACATAAAAGTTACGTATATGTCTAATAACTGTCATTCTACGCCTTTTTTTATTCAAAATGTTGTAGGCTTACTTGCGCTTCTTAATATGATTACTCTACATGAACAGAGAAGCGTATGTTATAAAAAAAGTGTAATTTAACTGAATGATTTTCACATATTTATTACTTTGAATCTGAATAGTATGCGTTGTTTTATTGTTTGGATAGTGTTTATAAAGCCGATGTTACGCCATTTCGAAATAGGGCAGTCAACTAGAAACGAAGCTTTATTTTCGGATATCTTAAGCTTCATGCTATTGCTTGTCAAAAAGATTTCGACACTCTTAAAAGTGGTTCATGAAGTGGTTGCTATATTTCAGTACCTGTGCCGAGCCCGAATCTCGTCCGACACAGAGGGGAATGAAACATCACTGTTTCGATACAATTAGTCCGTTGCAAGCACAGGTGGACTGAAACAGCCTTATTTTGAAACAACGATACAGTTTCTGTGTCTGGCTCGAGATCGAATCCGGTCCGGTTATCCGAGACAGGGGCGGAATGAAACACCACTGTTTCGAAACAGTGAACCACAGCCGTTCCTAGCACTGAAACAGTTCCTCGTATCGATACATTGTACCGAAACATAGAAACAGTGGCCAAGTCTAGTACTGTTACATGCCTCCAAAATCATATGACAAGTACGCATGTTTGTAAGTAATAGTACTACATTCCATTCGTTTTTCAGCAAATCACCAAAACGAACTCTATTGCTAACTGAGAAAGGATTTAAACTGCCATACGCGAGCAACACTCGCTGAAACTTTCGTTCCAGGGCAGTTTCAAAAATATCTAGTCATTTCTCAGAGTTACATGGTGCTTTTAATTATATAATTGATGATACAGACTCTCAATGGGACCCAGAATCTTTGAGCTGTGCTGCGGGAATGAAACGACGAATGGATGATCCTACGTTTGTCTTCTTGCTTTGCTTCTAACGAGAGTGCTTTGTTTATGTCGATCATCTCTTTAATGTTCTTCAGTCAAAATCTGTCAGTATAACTGCTTGCCAAGACGAAATAAGAACTGTTTTCAGAAACGTATGACAATTTTGAACGGAAACATTCGTTGATGAATGTATTAAATGCAGCTTGTGTTAGAATGGCAACTTATCATCCTGTGACAGTCAAAAGACACCTCTCAGGGCATTAACTTACGAGATAATGGATTTGAAAATTGTTAAGATGGAAAGAAGATTTGAAGACTTTATCCCAAATCAGTTTGTTGAACTACTGAACGAAAAGTGTTTCCCAAACTATCAAAAAGAATTCCCAAAGTTGAAACTGCTTCAGCTATTAGAACAGTATCCTTTTTGCGAACAACTTGAGCATGAACTGTGTAACACATACGCCGATGAGAAAAAACACTTATCTCGAAGAATCCTCTTAAAGTACATTGGCCGGCCGCGGTGGTCTCGCGGTTAAGGCGCTCAGTCCGGAACCGCGCGACTGCTACGGTCGCAGGTTCGAATCCTGCCCCGGGCATGGATGTGTGTGATGTCCTTAGGTTAGTTAGGTTTAAGTAGTTCTAAGTTCTAGGGGACTGATGACCACAGGAGTTAAGTCCCATAGTGCTCAGAGCCATTTGAACCATTTGAAAGTACATTGTCAACAATGATTTAAACTCAGTTTATGAGGAAACAACGAAGTTCTTTCTTTTGGTTTGGACCATACCCACAATTATAGCAAGCATAGAACGAAGCATGAGTACTATTAAACGAGTGAAGAATTATTTAAGTAATTCAGCGTCCAACACCCGGCTGTCGTGTTTGAGCACTTTAGCAATAAGAAAGACACTACTTGGAGAGCTACCCAGTGATCAGATCTTTGTAAACCGAGTTATAGACTTATTCGTGTAAAGAAAAGACAGGCGCATTGCACTTGTGTACAAGAAAATATAAGTGCTTCTTCTCTTGCTGCTGGAGTTCTACAAATTTGTCATCCTTTCCTGAACAAGTTAGTTATTATTATCATTAATATTATTATTATTAGTGGCGGTGGTAGTGGTAGTGGTAGTAGTAGTAGTGGTTGTTGTTGTTTTATTTGAAGCCTTTTTTTCATTTGTTTAAATTATTGTTTATTGTACTATTTTGTCTCCCTATAATAACTGTAGGGTCTCCCCAACCTTTACAACCACGCTACGCCGCTGAGGGCTACTAGTCGCCTTTGTGGGTTGAGCGCCTGTGGGTCTATCATCTGGGCTCCACCATATAGTTCGCCCCATTTCCTAATCACGCACCATGGTACTAAATACCACTGACTGTGGGCTAGATGTCAGTCTCCTTTGATGTCATGGCCCCAAACAAACCATCATGTGGAGAGATGTCTTTGATAGAGAAATACAGGCAAGCTTCCCCTGTCTCTCCAGTGGTTACATCCTGTTTGTGTGAACACATGCCTAAACCAACGTGGCCCTCCTCATGATACTGAGCCCCTATTGGCTAATGCAGCCAACAAAGGGAGAGCTGGAGCGGTTGTAACATCAATTTAATTCTTTAACGATTTACAGGAGTCAAATAGATCGTTTACAAGATTTACCACCGTTTTACGATGGTTCTTCTTCATAATAAAACATATATTCAGTGTTGACAATCCCATGCAAACATCAAGTAATTACATTTTCGACACATATAGACTATAGCGCGAAATATATCCAAAGTGTTGAAAACACAAGCACCCACCTGCACCACAACTTTTTCACCTTACACTAAACACACCCGGGGAAAGAAAATTTTCCGACTGCACACACTCGCTATCGCGAAGTGCGCCCTATCCATCGACTGCCTGGGAGTCTTAGCGGTGCTGGTCAGAAGAGGGCTAGAGACTCGCAACTGTGCCAGACTAGCTGGCAGTAGCGAGATCATCTGCAGCCGTAGCAGGCGCGCATTGTGCGAAGGGACTGTCACCGTGTCCACCAGGCAGTCAGGCGAACAATTTACATGGGGGAGATAATCGTCAAACGCAAACACTAGCCATATTGAATCTTCTCACGCAACACAGCCGTTCGCTTCTGTCGCCACTCATCCCAGTGTATTCACTAGTTCAGTATTCAGCCACCCAAGAGCGCCGCAAGGGCCACAATTGGCACTTGCTCCTGCAGCCGCGAGAAAGACCCGACAGGTCAGAGTGTTGTTTGTAGCTGTGTTGTTTGCTGCGCGAGGCTAAGCTCCGGCTTCTCGTCGGCTGGTGGCAGCAGACACAGGAAGACAAGCAGGCGAGATAGGTATACGTAGTTCTAACTGCAATTCCATCCCCAGTTTCAAATATTCGCTTTACCCAATCGGAAAGGGGCATGTTATGTATACACCTCGAATTTCTCACGCGAAATGTAGGTTCCTCTCATTAATAAGAGATTTTTAGTAGACAAAATAAATCGGAGCATACACGCATTTTAACATCGATAAAGCATCGTTATTTGTGAAAATCCTGTGCAATATTGTTGCATAGGCTATATTTCCCCTAAGTATTCTCTCATCAGGTGTAAACTACATATTTCTTATCAGCTTAATATCTGTTACGTTCTGCACCACCGGACTACAACATTAACGGGATATTGTACGTGAAATTCGTTGAAATTTGACATTTTCTGCTTTCCACTTCATAATGTACTCTGGTCTTTCCTGAACATTTTGGTATATAATACATTGAAGTCAGTCAATTGTAAAACCTTCAAATAATATTTTGAATGTTGACACGTGACTGTCAAATTTCGCTGCTACTCATATACTGCACCAGTTGAGGAGTCATATCTTGGGAACTACACACTATAGAAGGCTGTGAATTGCTTCGTAGGTACCTACTGTGTAGGACACGTCAAGAAAAGAATGGGAGCACATCTGCTTACCCCAAAAACCAACCTGTGTAACACAATCCTATCTGATGGCAAGACAATAAGTTGTGCTGGAAAACTAACGGACAAAGTAATTGATGAATTACAGGATTATGGGAAGGCCATTGTAGATAATTGTGTCAATTTAGATCAGATGAGAAGAGCTGTGTGCAGCACTTTCTTTCGTCGAATATCAACCGATGAAAAGCCATGTCATGCTTTGTTTCCACCTGCAAAATATAGGCAAGATGTATTTTTTGGGACCCTGGATGAATTTACACATAAACAATGGTTTGCTTTGGCAGTAATGGAGGCAATGAAACCTATTTACATAGATTTGGCATATCCTGAGCTACTAAAGAAGTGTTTACATGGGAAGACCCAGAATGTGAATGAGTCCTTCAGTAATTCTGTGTGGTGCCGTCTGCCTAAAACTGTATTTTTTGGCCTTATTGGCAGTGTCTGATGCTGTAATAACGTTTAATGGTGGGAACTGTGAAAGACTTAAGGTTACCGAGAAGTTAGGGGTAAGATTTGTAAAGAACACATCTGAAGGATTGCGGGAACTGAATGAGCTTAGTGTACGTGAAGCATGGGTTAGTTGCTCAGCAAATGACAAAAGAAGCAAGGAAAAAAAGGAGGAGACAAGCATTGGGCTGTTGTGACACTGATGAAGACACAGACTATGGGCCCGGGCAATTCTAGTGCATTAAAGATGCAGAAATGAAAGTCTGTATAAGAATTTGCAATAAAAAAGTCTTAAACCTCAATATCTGAGAACTAGATTTTTTGCAATAACTTTCTATAAAAGTACTGATGGTAGAGACATGGAATTTTCACAGCATTGTAAGTGTGAGATTCAACACATGTGGAACTGGAATGATTAAAGTATCCTGAGTTGTTTCGTTTTAATGTTCATTTATTTACAAAATTCTGTCAGAAATTGAGTGTTTGAAAAAAAAAAAAAAGATAATATGCCCCACAATACAATTTTAGCAATAATTCTACCTCAGTGTATCCAGAAACGTGCACTGAATACTTCTGGAAAATTGTAAGTTGGTATCGTAAAAAGTTTCCAAGCTAATGGGTCACAAAATTCGGTAATTTAACATTGGCGGCATAGGACATACAATGTCTCTTTAAACTAATTTTTGGCTCGTGACCGAGTACTAAAAGCATGCTCTGTTACAGGATTCCTCCTCATCTTCGAACTCAATTAAGGCAGCCAGACGCCTTCTTCGTACGAAGCACAAAGAAGTTCTAAATACCAGATTAATTCTGCGTATCGCTTTATAAATTCGGTAATATAGCTGATTTTATTACGTAAGTGGAAGATCGAAATTTCGTTAAACAATCTAGCCACGACGAAAAAATACCAGAATACCACTCGCACTCAAGTCGCTTGCGTAGTTCTCTCGCTCCCGCTTCCATCCACCCAACGGCACGTCGTAGATACCAAACTAATTACCTAATTATTTAAATTTATCATCAGAGTCCCAGGGTATGGGGAGTAATTTTTTCCTGTAGTCGGAATACACTCGCCAGGTAACCGTTACAGACATTTCTGTGACGGCTGTAGGAGCTTCCCTGAGGCTAGGTAGTCATTTCCTCTGACACACTAATGGGTGGTAACCGTTCTCAACTACCTGAAGATAACAACACTCATTACCTTCTGCCTGTCGGTTGCATTGTCACGCTGATGGAAGTAAGACAGAATTCCGGTATAGTGCTCGAAACCAATGCTGCGGAGACTTGTCGGTAATGGTTGCAATAGAATCTGTCGCTCTCTTTGCCACCCCCATCATGCCACTGTCCCGCCCCACCGCTGCCACCGGCTCGATAAC